>NC_092340.1:10898750-11540625 GCF_046630445.1 Rutidosis leptorrhynchoides | reverse complement strand
GTAACAAACGATCTCTGCGTTCACTTCTTTCAACCAGTCCATACCGATTATCACATCAAAACTCCCTAACTCTACTCGTATCAAGTCAATCTTAAATGTTTCGCTAACCAGTTTAATTTCTCGATTCCGACATATATTATCTGCTGAAATTAATTTACCATTTGCTAATTCTAGTAAAAATTTACTATCCAAAGGCGTCAATGGACAACTTAATTTAGCACAAAAATCTCTACTCATATAGCTTCTATCCGCACCCGAATCAAATAAAACGTAAGCAGATTTATTGTCAATAATAAACTACCGCATTAATATTGAAAACTCTTCCGCGGCCTTGTCCATTCGTGTTCTCCTGGTTCAGGCAATTTCTAATAATGTGGCCCGGTTTTCCACATTTATAACAAACTACATTGGCATAACTTGCTCCGACACTACTTGCTCCGCCATTACTCGTTCTGACACCATTTGTTCCTTTCGTTTTGTTAACCCCTGGTCCGTAGACCTCACACTTCGCCGCGTTATGACCATTTCTTTTACACTTGTTGTAAAATTTGGTGCAGAACCCCGAGTGATACTTTTCACACCTTTGGCATAGCTGCTTCTGATTGTTGTTGTTGTTGCGGTTATTATTGTTTTTGGGATGATTGTTGTAGTTGTTGTTGTTGTTGTTGTCGTTGTTGTTATTGTTGTTGGGCCGTTTGTTGTAGTTGCGATTGATGTTGCGATTGTTGGAATAGTTGTTGCGATTATTGTTGTAATTGCTGTTGTTGTTGTATTAGTGATTCTTATCACCGTTTTCCTCCCACTTTCTTTTGACTTGCTTCACATTGGCCTCTTCAGCCGCCTGTTCTTTAATTCTTTCCTCAATCTGGTTCACTAGTTTGTGAGCCATTCTACTTGCCTGTTGTATGGAGGCGGGCTCGTGTGAACTTATATCTTCTTGGATTCTTTCCGGTAATCATTTCACAAATGCGTCGATCTTCTCTTCCTCATCTTCGAACGCTCCCGGACACAATAGGCACAATTCTGTGAATCGTCTTTCGTACGTGGTAATATCAAATCCTTGGGTTCGTAACCCTCTAAGTTCTATCTTGAGCTTATTGACCTCGGTTCTGGGACGGTACTTCTCGTTCATTAAGTGCTTGAATGCTGACCACGGTAGTGCGTAAGCATCATCTTGTCCCACTTGCTCTAGATAGGTATTCCACCATGTTAACGCAGAACCTGTGAAGGTATGCGTAGCGTACTTCACTTTGTCCTCTTCAGTACACTTACTTATGGCAAACACCGATTCGACCTTCTCGGTCCACCGTTTCAATCCGATCGGTCCTTCGGTTCCATCAAATTCCAAAGGTTTGCAGGCAGTGAATTCTTTGTAGGTGCATCCTACACGGTTTCCTGTACTGCTAGATCCAAGGTTATTGTTGGTATGTAGCGCAGCCTGTACTACGGCTATGTTTGAAGCAAGAAAGGCACGAAATTCCTCTTCACTCATATTCAAGGTGTGTCGAGTAGTCGGTGCCATTTCCTTCAAAATAGTCAAATGAAACGAGTTAATCATATAGAATATCTAGAGTAGTCAATAGTATTTCGTAGCGTAATATGAACTTATTTATAAAAGCTCTTTCTTCATATTAGCGTTTTATACTCTTTAATTCGGGTAGTACCTACCCGTTAAGTTCATACTTAGTAGCTAACATACCATTTCAACTACTACAATTCTATATGAAATACTAATCACAACAAAAAAATATATATCATATTCAAACCTTTATACTATAACTTGCAAACTTACAATACCACTATTTTACATATAGCATGAAATATAGCACATAAAACTTTGATACAAAGTAGTTGCAAAGATAATTCTAGTTAATAAATAAGGCGTTCAGCAAAGGCAATAAAGACACGTAATTCATACGTCCAGAAACAAGTCATGCATTCTGGTTTTACTAATACCACTTTCCATCCTTGGTCTTGCGGAACGTAACCGTTGTGACCGATAGTATGACAACGTGTTGTAACGTCGTCAAAAGGGCAAAGGTTACGTAATGACCAACAGTCCCGTAATAACCTAAAAACCTCATTTCTTACCCCAATTACCGACTCCGTCACTTGTGGGAACGTTTTGTTTAATAGTTGTAGCCCGATGTTCTTGTTCTCACTTTGGTGAGAAGCGAACATTACTAACCCGTAAGCATAACATGCTTCTTTATGTTGCATGTTAGCCGCTTTTTTCTAAATCATGAAGTCCTATGTTCGGATACATTGAGTCAAAATAATTTCTTAACCCGTTGCGTAAAATAGCACTTGGGTTCCCCGCAATATATGCGTCAAAGTAAACACATCGTAACTTATGGGTTTCCCAATGTGATATCCCCCATCTTTCAAATGAAAGTCTCTTATAAACCAAGGCATTCTTGGAACGTTCTTCGAATGTCTTACAAACTGATTTCGCCTTTAAATAGTTGTGCCGAAGAATTCTGACCAACTCTAGACAAGATTTCATCAATCATGTCTCCGGGTAGGTCTCTTAAAATATTGGGTTGTCTACCCATTTTGTGTTTTTATACTGTAAAATAGACAAGAGTTAGATTCATAAAAAAAATACTTATTAATACAAGCAATTTGTACATATATCATAAAGCATAAGCACACTATATTACATATATTACACCATACAAATACAACTATCTTATTCCGACTCGCTCATTTCTTCTTCTTCGGTTTTGGTTCGTTTTGCCAAGTTTCTAGGGATATATGATGTTCCCCTAATACTAGCTGTCGTTTTCCACAAAGGTTTAGAAAAACCTGGTGGTTTAGAGGTTCCCGGGTCATTGTTACAACTTAAGGACTTCGGGGGTTGACGATACATATAAAGTTCATCGGAGTTGGAATTAGATTTCTCTATTTTTATGCCCTTTCCCTTATTATTTTCTTTTGCCTTTTTAAATTCAGTTGGGGTAATTTCTATAACATCATCGGAATTCTCGTCGGAATCCGATTCATCGGAGAATTGGTAATCCTCCCAATATTTTGATTCCTTGGCGAAAACACCATTGACCATAATTAACCTTGGTCGGTTGGTTGAGGATTTTCTTTTACTTAACCGTTTTATTATTTCCCCCACCGGTTCTATTTCCTCCTCCGGTTCCTCCTCTTCCGGTTCTGATTCTTCTTCCGGTTCTGATTCTTCTTCCGGTTCCTCTTCGAGAACTTGTGAATCAGTCCAATATATATTCGACTCTTCGTTATTATTATGTGAGTCAATGGTATTTGTGCTAGAGGTAGACATCTATCACACAATATCAAACATGTTAAGAGATTAATATATCACATAATATATACATGTTAATAATATATAGTTTCCAACAAAAATGTTAAGCAATCATTTTTAAAGAAAACAAGGTCGAAGTCCAGACTCACTAATGCATCCTAACAAACTCGATAAGACACACTAATGCAAATTTTCTGGTACTCTAAGACCAACGCTCGGATACCAACTGAAATGTCCCGTTCTTATTGATTAAAAACGTTCCATATTAATTGATTTCGTTGCGAGGTTTTGACCTCTATATGAGACGTTTTTCAAAGACTGCATTCATTTTTAAAACAAACCATAACCTTTATTTCATAAATAAAGGTTTAAAAAGCTTTACGTAGATTATCAAATAATGATAATCTAAAATATCATGTTTACACACGACCATTACATAATGGTTTACAATACAAATATGTTACATCGAAATCAGTTTCTTGAATGCAGTTTTTACACAATATCATACAAACATGGACTCCAAATCTTGTCCTTATTTTAGTATGCAACAGCGGAAGCTCTTAGTATTCACCTGAGAATAAACATGCTTTAAACGTCAACAAAAATGTTGGTGAGTTATAGGTTTAACCTATATATATCAAATCATAACAATAGACCACAAGATTTCATATTTCAATACACATCCCATACATAGAGATAAAAATCATTCATATGGTGAACACCTGGTAACCGACATTAACAAGATGCATATATAAGAATATCCCCATCATTCCGGGACACCCTTCGGATATGATATAAATTTCGAAGTACTAAAGCATCCGGTACTTTGAATGGGATTTGTTAGGCCCAATAGATCTATCTTTAGGATTCGCGTCAATTAGGGTGTCTGTTCCCTAATTCTTAGATTATCAGACTTTATAAAAAGGGGCATATTCGATCTCGATATTTCAACCATAGAATGTAGTTTCACATACTTGTGTCTATTTTGTAAATCATTTATAAAACCTGCATGTATTCTCATCCCAAAAATATTAGATTTTAAAAGTGGGACTATAACTCACTTTCACAGATTTTTACTTCGTCGGGAAGTAATACATGGCCACTGGTTGATTCACGAACCTATAACAATATATACATATATATCAAAGTATGTTCAAAATATATTTACAATACTTTTAATACATTTTGATGTTTTAAGTTTATTAAGTCAGCTGTCCTCGTTAGTAACCTACAACTAGTTATCCACAGTTAGATGTACAGAAATAAATCGATAAATATTATCTTGAATCAATCCACGACCCAGTGTATACGTATCTCATTATTGATCACAACTCAAACTATATATATATTTTGGAATCAACCTCAACCCTGTATAGCTAACTCCAACATTCACATATAGAGTGTCTATGATTGTTCCGTAATATATATATAGATGGGTCGACATGATAGGTCGAAACATTGTATACGTGTCTATGGTATCTCAAGATTACATAATATACAATATAAGTTGATTAGGTTATGGTTGGAATAGATTTATTACTAACTTTCACGTAGGTAAATTGAGTAGTTTTTATCAATCTTGTTTTACTCGCCATTTCTTCGTTTCTAATACGTTTTGAGTGATTCCGGTGGCCACGTACTTTCACTTTGAGTTTAAACATGATTTTTGGATATAGTTTCATGTTCATAAGAAAAATTATTTTTCCAAAAGTATAGCTTTTAAATCAAAGTTCTTCTTAGCTTTTAATTATCCCAACCAAAACAGCCCCCGGTTTTACTACGACGGCGTATATCCAGTTTTATGGTGTTTATCGTGTTTTCGGGTTTTAAATCATTAAGTTAGCTATCATATAGATATAGAACATGTGTTTAGTTGATTTTAAAAGTCTAGTTAGAAGGATTAACTTTATTTGTTAACAAGTTTAGAATTAACTAAACTATGTTCTAGTGATTACAAGTTTATAACGTTGAATAAGACAGCTTTTTATGTATGAATCGAATGATGTTATGAACATCATTACTACCTCAAGTTCCTTGGATAAACATACTGGAAATGAGAAAAATGGATCTAGCTTCAGAGGATCCTTGGATGGCTTGAAAGTTCTTGAAGCAGAATCATGACACGAAAACAATTTCAAGTAAGATTTCCACTCGAAATAAGATTGTTATAGTTATAGAAATTGAGTTAAAGTTTGAATATGATTATTACCTTGTATTAGAAAGATAACCTACTGTAAGTAACAAAGGTTTCTTGATCTTGGATGATTACTTGGAATGGATTTAGAAAACTTTGAAGTAAACTTGCAATCTTGGAAGTATTCTTGATTTTATGAAACTAGAACTTTTGGAATTTATGAAGAACACTTATAACTTGAAGATAGAACTTGAGAGAGATCAATTAGATGAAGAAAATTGAAGAATGAAAGTGTTTGTAGGTGTTTTTGGTCGTTGGTGTATGGATTAGATATAAAGGATATGTAATTTTGTTTTCATGTAAAATATCATGAATGATTACTCATATTTTTGTAATTTTATGAGATATTTCTTGCTAGTTGCCAAATGATGGTTCCCACATGTGTTAGGTGACTCAAATGGGCTGCTAAGAGCTGATCATTGGAGTGTATATACTAATAGTATATACATCTAAAAGCTGTGTATTGTACGAGTATGAATACGGGTGCATACGAGTAGAATTGTTGATGAAACTGAACGAGGATGTAATTGTAAGCATTTTTGTTAAGTAGAAGTATTTTGATAAGTGTCTTGAAGTCTTTCAAAAGTGTATGAATGCATATTAAGACACTACATGTATATACATTTTAACTGAGTCGTTAAGTCATCGTTAGTCATTACATGTAAATGTTGTTTTGAAACCTTTAGGTTAACGATCTTGTTAAATGTTGTTAACCCATTGTTTATTATATCAAATGAGATGTTAAATTGTTATATTATCATGATATTATGATATATAATATATCTTAGTATGATATATATACAGTTAAATGTCGTTACAACGATAATCGTTACATATATGTCTCGTTTCGAAATCATTAAGTTAGTAGTCTTATTTTTACATATGTAGTTCATTGTTAATACACTTAATGATATATTTACTTATCATTTAATATAATTAACCAAGTGTATCAATATCTTAATATGATTCATATGTACCTAGTAAGACGTTATAACAATAATCGTTATATATATCGTTTTCGAATTTCTTAATTTAATAGTCTCATTTTTATGCATATAACTCATTGTTAAAATACCTAATAAGATACATACTTATAATAAAATCATGTTAACTATATATATAACCATATATATGTCATCGTATAGTTTTTACAAGTTTTAACGTTCGTGAATCACCGGTCAACTTGGGTGGTCATTTGTCTATATGAAACCTATTCCAATTAATCAAGTCTTAATAAGTTTGATTGCTTAACATGTTGGAAACACTTAATCATGTAAATAACAATTTCATTTAATATATATAAACATGGAAAAGTTCGGGTCACTACAGATGATAAATCTGCTTATGTTTTATTTGATTCGGGTGCGGATAGAAGCTATATGAGTAGAGAATTTTGTGCTAAATTAAGTTGCCCATTGATACCTTTGGATAGTAAATTTTTACTCGAATTAGCAAACGGTAAATTAATTTCAGCAGATAATATATGTCGGGAGAGAGAAATTAAACTGGGGGATGAAACGTTTAAAATTGATTTAATACCAGTCGAGTTAGGAAGTTTTGATGTAATAATTGGCATGGATTGGTTGAAAAAGGTGAGAGCAGAGGTCGTTTGTTACAAAAATGCGATTCGCATTATGCGTGAAAAAGGAAAACTTTTAATGGTGTACGGAGAAAAGAACAACGCGAAATTAAATCTTATTAGTAGTTTGAAGGCGCAAAAACTAATAAGAAAAGGTTGTTAAGTCATTCTAGCACACATCGAGGAAGTTAAACCTGAAGAAAAGAACATCAGTGATGTTCCCGTCGCAAAAGAATTTCCCGATGTATTTTCGAAAGAATTACCGGGATTACCCCCACATCGATCCGTTGAATTTCAAATAGACCTTGTAACAGGAGCTGCACCAATAGCTCATGCTCTATACAGACTCGCACCCAGCAAAATGAAAGAATTATAAAGTCAGTTACAGGAACTTTTAGAGCGTGGTTTCATTCGACCAAGCACATCACCATGGGGAGCTCCTGTTTTGTTTGTCATGAAGAAAGATGGTACATTCAGGTTGTGTATCAACTACCGAGAGTTGAACAAACTTACCATCAAGAACCGCTACCCACTACCGAGAATTGACGACTTATTTGATTAACTACAAGGCTCGTATGTTTATTCGAAGATCGATTTACGTTCTGGATATCATCAAATACGGGTGAAGGAGGATGATATTCCAAAGACTGCTTTTAGGACGCGTTACGGTCATTACGAGTTTATGGTTATGCCGTTTGGATTGACTAACGCACCAGCTGTGTTCATGGACCTCATGAACCGAGTGTGTGGGCCATATCTTGACAAGTTTGTCATTGTTTTCATCGATGACCTACTTATTTACTCGAAGAATGATTAAGAGCACGAAGAACATTTGAGAAAAGTTCTAGAGTTGCTGAGAATAAAAAAACTGTACGCTAAGTTTTCAAAGTGTGCATTTTGGTTGGAAGAAGTTCAATTCCTCGGTCACATAGTGAACAAAGAAGGTATTCAGGTGGATCCAGCAAAGATTGAAACCGTTGAAAAGTGGGAAACCCTGAAAACTCCGAAACACATGTGCCAGTTTTTAGGACTAGCTGGTTATTATAGGAGATTCATCCAAGATTTTTCTAAAATAGCAAAACCCTTGACTGCATTAACGCATAAAGGGAGGAAATTTGAATGGAAGGATAAACAAGAAAAAGCATTTCAATTGTTAAAGAAAAAGTTAACTACGGCACCTATATTGTCATTACCTGAAGGGAATGATGATTTTGTGATATATTGTGACGCCTCAAAGCAAGGTCTCGGTTGTGTATTAATGCAACGAACGAAAGTAATTGCTTATGCGTCTAGACAATTGAAGATTTACGAGCAGAATTATATGACGCATGATTTGGAATTAGGCGCAATTGTTTTTGCATTAAAGACTTGGAGGCACTACTTATATGGGGTCAAAAGTATTATATATACCGACCACAAAAGTCTTCAACACATATTTAATCAGAAACAACTGAACATGAGGCAGCGTAGGTGGATTGAATTGTTGAATGATTACGACTTTGAGATTCGTTACCACCCAGGGAAGGTAAATGTGGTAGCTGACGCCTTGAGCAGAAAGGACAGAGAACTCATTCGTGAAAAAGCTATGAATATAATGATTCACACTAACCTTACTACTCAAATAAAGGAGGCGCAACAAGGAGTTTTAAAAGAGGAAAATTTAAAGGATGAAATACCCAAAGGATCGGAGAAGCATCTTAATATTCGGGAAGACGAAACCCGGTATAGGGCTGAAAGAATTTGAGTACCAAAATTTGGAGATATGAGAGAAATGGTACTTAGAGAAGCTCATAAAACCAGATACTCAATACATCCTGGAACGGGGAAGATGTACAAGGATCTCAAGAAACATTTTTGGTGGCCAGGTATGAAAGCCGATGTTGCTAAATACGTAGGGGAATGTTTGACGTGTTCTAAGGTCAAAGCGGAGCATCAGAAACCATCAGGTCTACTTCAACAACCCGAAATCCCGGAATGGAAATGGGAAAATATTACCATGGATTTCATCACTAAATTTCCAAGGACTGCAAGTGGTTTTGATACTATTTGGGTAATAGTTGATCGTCTCACCAAATCAGCACACTTCCTGCCAATAAGAGAAGATGACAAGATGGAGAAGTTAGCACGACTGTATTTGAAGGAAGTCGTCTCCAAACATGGAATACCAATCTCTATTATCTCTGATAGGGATGGCAGATTTATTTCAAGATTCTGGCAGACATTACAGCAAGCATTAGGAACTCGTCTGGACATGAGTACTGCCTATCATCCACAAACTGATGGGCAGAGCGAAAGGACGATACAAACGCTTGAAGACATGCTACGAGCATGTGTTATTGATTTCGGAAACAGTTGGGATCGACATCTACCGTTAGCAGAATTTTCCTACAACAACAGCTACCATTCAAGCATTGAGATGGCGCCGTTTGAAGCACTTTATGGTAGAAAGTGCAGGTCTCCGATTTGTTGGAGTGAAGTGGGGGATAGACAGATTACGGGTCTGGAGATAATACAAGAAACTACCAAGAAGATCATCCAAATTCAACAACGGTTGAAAACCGCCCAAAGTCGACAAAATAGCTACGCTGACATTAAAAGAAAAGATATAGAATTTGAAATTGGAGAGATGGTCATGCTTAAAGTTGCACCTTGGAAAGGCGTTGTTCGATTTGGTAAACGAGGGAAATTAAATCCAAGAAGAAATACCCGCACTTATTTCCAGAAGATAAGTCAACACCTCCAACTGCTTAAAATTTCGGGACGAAATTTATTTAACGGGTAGGTACTGTAGTGACCCGAACTTTTCCATGTTTATATATATTAAATGAAATTGTTATTTACTATTTACATGATTAAGTGTTTCCAACATTTTAAGCAATCAAACTTGTTAAGACTTGATTAATTGAAATAGGTTTCATATAGACAATTGACCACCCAAGTTGACCGGTGATTCACGAATGTTAAAACTTGTAAAAACTATATGATGACATATATATGATTATATATATAGTTAATATGATATTATGATAAGTAAGTATCTCATTAGGTATTTTAACAATGAGTTATATACATAAAATTGAGTTTATTGAATTAAGAAACTCGAAACGATATATATAACGATTATCGTTATAACAACGTCTTACTAAATACATATGAATCGTATTAAGATATTGAAACACTATGTTTAATTATGATAAATTATAAGTAAACATTTCATTATGTATATTAACAATGAACTACATATGTAAAAACAAGACTACTAACTTAAGGATTTCGAAAAGAGACATATATGTAACGATTATCGTTGTAACGACATTTAAATGTATATATATATCATATTAAGATATAGTAATATATCATAATATCATGATAATATAATAATTTAACATCTCATTAGATATAATAAACATTGGGTTAACAACATTTAACAAGATCATTAACTTAAAGGTTTCAAATCAACATTTACATGTAACGACTAACGATGACTTAACGACTCAGTTAAAATGTATATACATGTTGTGTTTTAATATATATTCATAAACTTTTGAAAGACTTCAAGACACTTATCAAAATACTTCTACTTAATAAAAATGCTTACAATTACATCCTCGTTCAGTTTCATCAACAATTCTACTCGTATGCACCCGTATTCGTACTCGTACAATACACAGCTTTTAGATGTATGTACTATTGATATATACACTCCAATGATCAGCTCTTAGCAGCCCATGTGAGTCACCTAACACATGTGCGAACCATCATTTGGCAACTAGCATGAAATATCTCATAAAATTACAAAAATATGAGTAATTATTCATGACTTATTTACATCAAAACAAAATTACACATTCTTTATATCTAATCCATATACCAACGACCAAAAACACCTACAAACACGTTCATTCTTCAATTTTTTTCATCTAAGTGATCTCTCTCAAGTTCTATCTTCAAGTTCTAAGTGTTCTTCATAAATTCTATAAGTTTTAGTTTCATATAATCAAGAATACTTCCAAGTTTGCTAGCTTACTTCCAATCTTGTAAAGTGATCATCCAACCTCAAGAAATCTTTCTTATTTACAGTAAGATATCTTTCTAATATAAGGTAATACTCATATTCAAATTTTGATTCAATTTCTATAACTATAACAATCTTATTTCGAGTGGAAATCTTACTTGAACTTGTTTTCGTGTCATGATTCTGCTTCAAGAACTTTCAAGCCATCCAAGGATCCTTTGAAGCTAGATCTATTTTTTTAATTTCCAGTAGGTTTATCCACAAAACCTGAGGTAGTAATGATGTTCATAACATCATTCGATTCATATATATAAAACTACCTTATTCGAAGGTTTAAACTTGAAATTACTAGAACATAGTTTAGTTAATTCTAAACTTGTTCGCAAACAAAAGTTAATCCTTCTAACTTGACTTTTAAAATCAACTAGACACATTTTCTATATCTATATGATATGCTAACTTAATGATTTAAAACCTGAAAACACGAAAAACACCGTAAAACCGGATATACGCCGTCGTAGTGACACCGCGGGCTGTTTTGGGTTAGTTAATTAAAAACTATGATAAACTTTGATTTAAAAGTTGTTCTTCTGGAAAAATGATTTTTCTTATGAACACGAAACTATATCCAAAAATCATGGTTAAACTCAAAGTGGAAGTATGTTTTTCAAAATGGTCATCAAGACGTCGTTCTTTCGACTGAAATGACTACCTCTTACAAAAATGACTTGTAGCTTATATTTCTGACTATCAACCTATACTTTTTCTATTTAGATTCATAAAATAGAGTTCAATATATAACCATAGCAATTTGATTCACTCAAAACGGATTTAAAACGAAGAAGTTATGGGTAAAACAAGATTGGATATTTTTTTATTGTTGTAGCTACGGGAAATATTGTAACAATTCTATACAAATCATATCCTAGCTAACTTATATTGTATTATACATGTATTCTAATATATTATGTAATCTTGGGATACCATAGACACGTATGCAAATGTTTTGACATATCATATCGACCCATCTATATATATTATTTGGAACAACCATAGACACTCTATATGCAGTAATATTGGAGTTAGCTATACAGGGTTGAGGTTGATTCGAAAAATATATATAGTTTGAGTTGTGATCTAGCCTGAGACGTGTATACACTGGGTCGTGGATTGATTCAAGATAATATATATCGATTTATTTATGTACATCTAATTATGGACAACTAGTTGTAGGTTACTAACGAGGACAGCTGACTTAATAAACTTAAAACATTAAAACATATTAAAAATGTTGTAAATATATTTTGAACATACTTTGATATATATGTACATATTTGTTATAGGTTCGTGAATCGAACAGTGCCAAGTCTTACTTCCCGACGAAGTAAAAATCTGTGAAAGTGAGTTATAGTCCCACTTTTAAAATCTAATATTTTGGGATGAGAATACATGCAGTTTTATAAATGTTTTACGAAATAGACACAAGTAAATGAAACTACATTATATGGGTGAATGATCGAAGCCGAATATGCCCCTTTTGCTTGATAGCCTAAGAATTAGTAAACCGATCTACTAATTGACGCGAATCCTAAAGATAGATCTATTGGGCCTAACGAACCCCATCCAAAGTACTGGATACTTTAGTACTTCGAATTCGTTTTTATCATGTCCGAAGGATTTCCCGGAATGATAGGGGATATTCTTATATGCATCTTGTTAATGTCGGTTACCAGGTGTTCACCATATGAATGATTTTTATCTCTATGTATGGGATGTATATTGAAATATGAAATCTTGTGGTCTATTATTATGATTTGATAATATATAGGTTAAACCTATAACTCACCAAAATTTATGTTGACGTTTTAAGCATATTTATTCTCAGGTGATTATTAAGAGCTTCCGCTGTTGTATACTAAAATAAGGACAAGATTTGGAGTCCATGCTTGTATGATATTATGTAAAAACTGCATTCAAGAAACTTATTTTTGATGTAATATATTCTTATTGTAAACCATTATGTAATTGTCGTGTGTAAACAGTATATTTTAGATTATCATTATTTGATAATCTACGTAATACTTTTTAAACCTTTATAGATAAAATAAAGGTTATGGTTGTTTTAAAAATGAATGCAGTCTTTGAAAAATGTCTCATATAGAGGTCAAAACCTCGCGACGAAATCAATTAATATGGAACGTTTATAATCAATATGAACGGGACATTTCAGTTGGTATCCGAGCGTTGGTCTTAGAGAACCAGAAAATTGCATTAGTGTGTCTTACCGAGTTTGTTAGGATGCATTAGTGAGTCTGGACTTCGACAGTGTTTTTCTTCAAAAACGATTGCTTAAAATTTTTTTTGTTGGAAACTATATATTATTAACATGTAAATATTATGTGATATATTAATCTCTTAACGTATTTGATATTGTGTGATAGATGTCTACCTCTAGTACAAATCCCATTGATTCACCTAATAATAATGAAGAGTCGAATATATTTTGGGAAGATTCACAAATTCCCGAAGAGGAACCGGAAGAGGAGGAACCGGAAGAAGAGGAACCAGAAGAGGAGGAATCGGAAGAGGAGGAACCAGAAGAAGAAGAGGTTCCGGAGGAAGAAATATTGATACCTATAGTAAATCGATTAAATAAAAGAAAAACCTCAACCAACGGACCAAAGTTAATAATGGTCAATAGTGTTTCCGCCGAGGAAGCAAAATATTGGGAAGATTACCAATTTTCCGATGAATCGGATCCCGATGAGGATTTCGATGATGTTATAGAAATTACCTCGACCCAATTTAATAAAGCGAAAGAAAATAATAAGGGAAAAGGTATAAAAATAGAGAAACTCGATTCCAACCCCGATGAACTTTATATGTATCG
Organism: Rutidosis leptorrhynchoides; assembly: GCF_046630445.1. Lineage (NCBI taxonomy): Eukaryota > Viridiplantae > Streptophyta > Magnoliopsida > Asterales > Asteraceae > Rutidosis > Rutidosis leptorrhynchoides. The sequence continues at coordinate 11,526,673 of NC_092340.1, read as the reverse complement.
ACAACATCCGTATTTCCTAAAATGTAACAATGACCCGGGAACCTCTAAACCACCAGGTTTTTCAAAACCATTATGGAAAACGATGGCTCGTATTAGAGGAACACCATATATTCCTAGAAAATTAGGAAAACGAACCTTGTCCGAAGAAGAAGAAACCAGTGATTCAGATTAGAGGGTTGTAATCATGCTGTGTATTATATGTATTGTAGTGTGCTTTTACTTTTATGTTCTATGTAAAAATTGCTTGTATTGTTTGTTAATTATCTTTTATGAATCTAATCCTTGTCTATTTTACAGTATAAAAATAAAATGGACGTTAAGGGTAGACAACCGAATATTTTAGAAGACCTACCAGAGGATATGATTGAGGAAATCTTGTCTAGAGTCGGTCAGAATTCATCAGCACATTTAGTTATGGCGAAATTAACTTGTCAAACGTTTGAAAGACTTCCCAGAAAATGCCTTAGTTTATAAAAGGCTTTCCTTTGATAGGTGGGGTATATCACAATGGGGAGACCGTAAGTTACGCCGTGTTTTCTTTAAAGCATTAAATGCGGGGAACCCAAATGCAATTTTACGCTACGGGTTAAGAACCTATTTTGACTCAACATATCCCAACATAGGATTTCGTGAATTAGAAAGAGCTTCTAACATGCAACATAAAGAAGCATGTTATGCTTACGGGTTAGTGATGTTCGCTTCTTACCAAAGTGAGAAAAAGAACATCGGATTGCAACTTTTAAATAAAACCGTCCCACAAGTGACGGATTCAGTAGTTGGGTTGAGAAACAAGGTTTTTAGATTATTACGGGGCTGTTGGACATTACGAAACCCTCATCGTTTTGACGACATTACAACATGCTGCCTAGCCAATGGTCATAACGGTTATTTTCCACAAGACCAAGGATAGGAAGTCGTCTTAGTAAAACCAGAATGCATGAATTGTTTCCGGACTTATGAATTACGTGTCTTTATTTTCTTTGCTGAACAACTTGTGTATTAACTAGATTTATCTTCAAAACTGTCCTGTATCATAGTGTACTATATTTCATGTTATATGTAATATAGCGAAGTTGTAAGTTTGAAGAATATTTGTATGTGATATATTATTATAATCAGTTTTTCATATGGATATGTAGTAGTTGAATTGTATATTAGCTACTAAGTATGAACTTAACGGGTAGGTAGTACCCGAATTTAAACTTATAGAACGCTAATATGAAGAAAAAGTTTTATAAATGAGTTCATATTATGCTATGAAATACTATTGACTACTCTTAATATTCAGTATGATTAACTCGATTTAGTTGGCTATTTTGAAGGAAATGGCACCGACTACTCGACACACCATGAATATGAGCGAAGAGGAATTTCGTACCTTTCTTGCTGCAAACATAGCCGCAGTATAGGCTGTGCTACATACCAACAATAACTCTGAATCTAGCAATGCAGCTAACGGCGCAAGAAATCGTGTAGGATGTTCCTACAAAGAATTCACTGCCTGCAAACCTTTGGAATTTGATGGAACCGAAGGACCAATTGGATTGAAACGGTGGACCGAGAAAGTCGAATCGGTGTTTGCCATAAGTAAGTGTACTGAAGAAGACAAAGTTATGTACGCTACGCATACCTTCACAGGTACTGCGTTAACGTGGTGGAACACCTATCTTGAACAGGTAGGACAAAATGCTGCTTACGCACTACCGTGGTCGGCATTCAAGCAATTGATGAACGAGCAGTACCGTCCTAGAAACGAAGTCAATAAACTCAAGGCAAAACTTAGAGAGTTACGAACACAAGGGTTCGACGTTACCACATATGAACGAAGATTCACAGAGTTGTGCCTATTGTGTCCGGGAGCATAGGAAGATGAAGAAGAGAAGATTGACGCATTTGTAAAAGGGTTATCAGTAAGGATTCAAGAAGATGTGAGTTCACACAAGCCCGCTTCTATGCAGAAGGCAAGTCGAATGGCTCATAAACTCATAAATCAGATTGAGGGAAGAATTAAAGAGCAGGCGACTGAAGAAGCCAACACGAAACAACTCAAGAGGAAGTGGGAGGAAAACGGTGATAAGAGTCGCCAGTACAACAACAACAACTACAACCAAAATCGCAACAACTATCCCAATAACCGCAACAACAATCGCAACAGTAACCGCAATCCAAACAATAACTACAACAAATATCCCATCAACAACAACAACAACTACAACAACTGTTTCAACAACAATAACAATCCCAACAATAACCTCAATAACAACAACGGCAATAAAAACCAAAAACAGCCATGTCATAGGTGTGAAGAAAATCATCAGGGGTTTTGCACGACATTTTGCAACAGGTGTAAAATAAATGGTCATAGCGCGATAAAGTGTGAGGTTTACGGACCAAAGTTTAACAGAACTAAAGGAACAAATAGTGTTGGAACAAGTAATGCCGGAACGAATAGTGTCGAAGCAAGTAATACCAACGCTGTTTGTTATAAATGTGGAAAACCAGACCACATTATTAGAAATTGCCCGAATTAGGGGAATACTAATGGGCAGGGCCGTGGAAGAGTTTTCAATATTAATGTGGCAGAAGCACAGGAAGACCCGGAGCTTATTACAGGTACGTTTCTTATTGATGATAAATCTGCTTATGTTTTATTTGATTCGGGTGCGGATAGAAGCTATATGAGTAGAGAATTTTGTGCTAAATTAAGTTGCCCATTGATGCCTTTGGATAGTAAATTTTTACTCGAACTAGCAAACGGTAAATTAATTTCAGCAGATAATATATGTCGAGAGAGAGAAATTAAACTGGGGGATGAAACGTTTAAAATTGATTTAATACCAGTCGAGTTAGGAAGTTTTGATGTAATAATTGGCATGGACTGGTTGAAAAAGGTGAGAGCAGAGGTCGTTTGTTACAAAAATGCGATTCGCATTATGCGTGAAAAAGGAAAACCTTTAATGGTGTACGGAGAAAAGAACAACACGAAATTAAATCTTATTAGTAGTTTGAAGGCGCAAAAACTAATAAGAAAAGGTTGTTAAGTCATTCTAGCACACATCGAGGAAGTTAAACCTGAAGAAAAGAACATCAGTGATGTTCTCGTCGCAAAAGAATTTCCCGATGTATTTTCGAAAGAATTACCGGGATTACCCCCACATCGATCCGTTAAATTTCAAATAGACCTTGTACCAGGAGCTGCACCAATAGCTCGTGCTCTATACAGACTCGCACCCAGTGAAATGAAAGAATTACAAAGTCAGTTACAGGAACTTTTAGAGCGTGGTTTCATTCGACCAAGCACATCACCATGGGGAGCTCCTGTTTTGTTTGTCAAGAAGAAAGATGGTACATTCAGGTTGTGTATCAACTACCGAGAGTTGAACAAACTTACCATCAAGAACCGCTACCCACTACCGAGAATTGACGACTTATTTGATCAACTACAAGGCTCGTATGTTTATTCGAAGATCGATTTACGTTCTAGATATCATCAAATGCGGGTGAAGGAGGATGATATTCCAAAGACTGCTTTTAGGACGCGTTACGGTCATTACGAGTTTATGGTTATGCCATTTGGATTGACTAACGCACCAGCTATGTTCATGGACCTCATGAACTGAGTGTGTGGGCCATATCTTGACAAGTTTGTCATTGTTTTCATCGATGACATACTTATTTACTCGAAGAATGATCAAGAGCACGAAGAACATTTGAGAAAAGTGCTAGAGTTGCTGAGAAAAGAAAAACTGTACGCTAAGTTTTCAAAGTGTGCATTTTGGTTGGAAGAAGTTCAATTCCTCGGTCACATAGTGAACAAAGAAGGTATTCAGGTGGATCCAGCAAAGATTGAAACCGTTAAAAAGTGGGAAATCCCGAAAACTCTGAAACGCATACGCCAGTTTTTAGGACTAGCTGGTTATTACAGGAGATTCATCCAAGATTTTTCTAAAATAGCAAGACCCTTGACTGCATTAACGCATAAAGGGAGGAAGTTTGAATGGAAGGATGAACAAGAAAAAGCATTTCAATTGTTGAAGAAAAAGTTAACTATGGCACCTATATTGTCAGTACCTGAAGGGAATGATGATTTTGTGATATATTGTGACGCCTCAAAGCAAAGTCTCGGTTGTGTATTAATGCAACGAACAAAAATAATTGCTTATGCGTCTAGACAATTGAAGATTCACGAGCAGAATTATACGACGCATGATTTGGAATTAGGCGCAGTTGTTTTTGCATTAAAGACTTGGAGGCACTACTTATATGGGGTCAAAAGTATTATATATACCGACCACAAAAGTCTTCAACACATATTTAATTAGAAACAACTGAACATGAGGCAGCGTAGGTGGATTGAATTGTTGAATGATTACGACTTTGAGATTCGTTACCACCCAGGGAAGGCAAATGTGGTAGCCGATGCCTTGAGCAGAAAGGACAGAGAACCTATTCGAGTAAAAGCTATGAATATAATGATTCACACTAACCTTACTACTCAAATAAAGGAGGCGCAACAAGGAGTTTTAAAAGAGGGAAATTTAAAGGATGAAATATCCAAAGGATCGGAGAAGCATCTTAATATTCGAGAAGACGAAACCCGGTATAGGGCTGAAAGAATTTGGGTACCAAAATTTGGAGATATGAGAGAAATGGTACTTAGAGAAGCTCATAAAACCAGATACTCAATACATACTGGAACGGGGAAGATGTACAAGGATCTCAAGAAACATTTTTGGTGGCCAGGTATGAAAGCCGATGTTGTTAAATAGGTAGGGGAATGTTTGACGTGTTCTAAGGTCAAAGCGGAGCATCAGAAACCATCAGGTCTACTTCAACAACCCGAAATCCCGGAATGGAAATGGGAAAACAATACCATGGATTTCATCACTAAATTTCCAAGGACTGCAAGTGGTTTTGATACTATTTGGGTAATAGTTGATCGTCTCACCAAATCAGCACACTTCCTGCCAATAAGAGAAGATGACAAGATGGAGAAGTTAGCACGACTGTATTTTAAGGAAGTCGTCTCCAAACATGGAATATCAATCTCTATTATCTCTGATAGGGATGGCAGATTTATTTCAAGATTCTGGCAGACATTACAGCAAGCATTAGGAACTCGTCTAGATATGAGTACTACCTATCATCCACAAACTGATGGGCAGATCGAAAGGATGATACAAACGCTTGAAGACATGCTACGAGCATGTGTTATTGATTTCGGAAACAGTTGGGATCGACATCTACCGTTAGCAGAATTTTCCAACAACAACAGCTACCATTCAAGCATTGAGATTCGCTGTTTGAAGCACTTTATGGTAGAAAGTGCAGGTCTCCGATTTGTTGGAGTGAAGTGGGGGATAGACAGATTACGGGTCCGGAGATAATACAAGAAACTACCGAGAAAATCATCCAAATTCAACAAAGATTGAAAACCGCCCAGAGTCGACAAAAGAGCTACGCGGATAGTAAAAGAAAAGATATAGAGTTTGAAATTGGAGAAATGGTCATGCTTAAGGTTTCACCTTGGAAAGGCGTTGTTCGATTTGGTAAACGGGGGAAATTAAATCCAAGGTATATTGGACCATTCAAGATTATTGATCGTGTCGGACCAGTAGCTTACCGACTTGAGTTACCTCAACTACTCGCGGCTGTACATAACACTTTCCACGTCTCGAATTTGAAGAAATGTTTTGCTAAAGAAGATCTCACTATTCCGTTAGACGAAATCCAAATCAACGAAAAACTTCAATTCATCGAAGAACCCGTCGAAATAATGGATCGTGAGGTTAAAAGACTTAAACAAAACAAGATACCAATTGTTAAGGTTCGATGGAATGCTCGTAGAGGACCCGAGTTCACTTGGGAACGAGAAGATTAGATGAAGAAGAAATACCCGCACTTATTTCCAGAAGATACGTCAACACCTCCAACTACTTAAAATTTCGGGACGAAATTTATTTAACGGGTAGGTACTGTAGTGACCCGAACTTTTCCATGTTTATATATATTAAATGAAATTGTTATTTACTATTTACATGATTAAGTGTTTCCAACATGTTAATCAATCAAACTTGTTAAGACTTGATTACTTGAAATAGGTTTCATATAGACAATTGACCACCCAAGTTGACCGGTGATTCACGAACGTTAAAACTTGTAAAAACTATATGATGACATATATATGATTATATATATAGTTAACATGATATTATGATAAGTAAGTATCTCATTAGGTATTTTAACAATGAGTTATATACATAAAATTGAGTTTATTGAATTAAGAAACTCGAAACGATATATATAACGATTATCGTTATAACAATGTCTTACTAAATACATATGAATCGTATTAAGATATTGATACACTATGTTTAATTATGATAAATTATAAGTAAACATGTCATTATGTATATTAACAATGAACTACATATGTAAAAACAAGACTACTAACTTAAGGATTTCGAAAAGAGACATATATGTAACGATTATCGTTGTAACGACATTTAAATGTATATATATCATATTAAGATATAGTAATATATCATAATATCATGATAATATAATAATTTAACATCTCATTAGATATAATAAACATTGGGTTAACAACATTTAACAAGATCGTTAACTTAAAGGTTTCAAATCAACATTTACATGTAACGACTAACGATGACTTAACGACTCAGTTAAAATGTATATACATGTAGTGTTTTAATATATATTCATAAAATTTTGAAAGAATTCAAGACACTTATCAAAATACTTCTACTTAACAAAAATGCTTACAATTACATCCTCGTTCAGTTTCATCAACAATTCTACTCGTATGCACCCGTATTCGTACTCGTACAATACACAGCTTTTAGATGTATGTACTATTGATATATACACTCCAATGATTAGCTCTTAGCAGCTCATGTGAGTCACCTAACACATGTGGGAACCATCATTTGGCAACTAGCATGAAATATCTCATAAAATTACAAAAATATGAGTAATCATTCAATACTTATTTACATGAAAACAAAATTACACATCCTTTATATCTAATCCATATACCAACGACCAAAAACACCTACAAACACTTTCATTCTTTAATTTTCTTCATCTAAGTGATCTCTCTCAAGTTCTATCTTCAAGTTCTAAGTGTTCTTCATAAATTCTATAAGTTTTAGTTTCATATAATCAAGAATACTTCCAAGTTTGCTAGCTTACTTCCAATCTTGTAAAGTGATCATCCAACCTCAAGAAATCTTTCTTATTTACAGTAAGATATCTTTCTAATATAAGGTAATACTCATATTCAAATTTTGATTCAATTTCTATAACTATAACAATCTTATTTCGAGTGGAAATCTTACTTGAACTTGTTTTCGTGCCATGATTCTGTTTCAAGAACTTTCAAGCCATCCAAGGATCCTATGAAGCTAGATCTATTTTTCTTATTTCCAGTAGGTTTATCCACAAAACCTGATGTATTAATGATGTTCATAACATCATTCGATTTATATATATAAAACTACCTTATTCGAAGGTTTAAACTTGAAATCACTAGAACATAGTTTAGTTAATTCTAAACTTGTTCGCAAACAAAAGTTAATCCTTCTAACTTGACTTTTAAAATCAACTAGACACATATTCTATATCTATATGATATGCTAACTTAATGATTTAAAACCTGAAAACACGAAAAACACCGTAAAACCGGATATACGCCGTCGTAGTAACACCGCGGGCTGTTTTGGGTTAGTTAATTAAAAACTATGATAAACTTTGATTTAAAAGTTGTTCTTCTGGGAAAATGATTTTTCTTATAAGCATGAAACTATATCCAAAAATCATGGTTAAACTCAAAGTAGAAGTATGTTTTTCAAAATGGTCATCAAGACGTCGTTCTTTCAACTGAAATGACTACCTCTTACAAAAACTACTTGTAACTTATATTTCCGACTATAAACCTATACTTTTTCTGTTTAGATTCAAAAAATATAGTTCAATATGAAACCATAGCAATTTAATTCACTCAAAACGGATTTAAAACGAAGAAGTTATGGGTAAAACAAGATTGGATATTTTTTGATTGTTGTAGCTACGGGAAATATTGTAACAATTCTATACAAATCATATCCTAGCTAACTTATATTGTATTATACATGTATTCTAATATATTATGTAATCTTGGGATACCATAGACACGTATACAAATGTTTTGACAAATCATATCGACCCATCCATATATATTATTTGGAACAACCATAGACACTCTATATGCAGTAATGTTGGAGTTAGCTATACAGGGTTGAGGTTGATTCGAAAAATATATATAGTTTCAGTTGTGATCTAGCCTGAGACGTGTATACACTGGGTCGTGGATTGATTCAAGATAATATATATCGATTTATTTCTGTACATCTAATTGTGGACAACTAGTTGTAGGTTACTAACGAGGACAGCTGACTTAATAAACTTAAAACATTAAAACGTATTAAAAATATTGTAAATATATTTTGAACATACTTTGATATATATGTACATATTTGTTATAGGTTCGTGAATCGACCAGTGCCAAGTCTTACTTCCCGACGAAGTAAAAATCTGTGAATGTGAGTTATAGTCCCACTTTTAAAATCTAATATTTTGGGATGAGAATACATGCAGTTTTATAAATGTTTTACGAAATAGACACAAGTAAATGAAACCACATTATATGGGTGAATGATCGAAGCCGAATATGCCCCTTTTGCTTGATAGCCTAAGAATTAGTAAACCGATCTACTAATTGACGCGAATCCTAAAGATAGATCTATTGGGCCTAACGAACTCCATCCAAAGTACCGGTTGCTTTAGTACTTCGAATTCGTTTTTATCATGTCCGAAGGATTTCCCGGAATGATAGGGGATATTCTTATATGCATCTTGTTAATGTCGGTTACCAGGTGTTCACCATATAAATGATTTTTATCTCTATGTATGGGATGTATATTGAAATATGAAATCTTGTGGTCTATTATTATGATTTGATAATATATAGGTTAAACCTATAACTCACCAACATTTTTGTTGACGTTTTAAGCATGTTTATTATCAGGTGATTATTAAGAGCTTCCGCTGTTGCATACTAAAATAAGGACAAGATTTGGAGTCCATGCTTGTATGATATTATGTAAAAACAGCATTCAAGAAACTTATTTTTGATGTAATATATTCTTATTGTAAACCATTATGTAATGGTCGTGTGTAAACGGTATATTTTAGATTATCATTATTTGATAATCTACGTAATGCTTTTTAAACCTTTATAGATAAAATAAAGGTTATGGTTGTTTTAAAAATGAATGCAGTCTTTGAAAAACGTCTCATATAGAGGTCAAAACCTCGCGACGAAATCAATTAATATGGAACGTTTATAATCAATATGAACGGGACATTTCAGCCATCACCGCCACCCTCACCAGCACGCACCACCAACAGGGTGGTTACCACCAGATCCGGCATCGGAATGACGGTTCCACCAACAAAGACGCGGCCAAACGACACCAACAGGGTGTATACCGCCGCCGAACACCGTCGATGTTATTCCGGCGAACGTAATAACCAAATCGAAACAAACCGGCAATGTCGGAGGCCAACGCCTACACCACCATACCACGAGAACGGTAATAAAACGCGATAATCCGTTGGAACCACCAAAAACCCACTGGAAAAATGATGAAGATGATCTGAAGGAGAACAAACGTACCTTGAAGACTACAAAATGGAAGAGATGATTGAAGATGAAGAAGAAAATATAGAGGCTTGGGAAGAAAAAAAATTTGAAAATGAATATTAGCGGGTACAATTGTGTTTGCCCATTTACTCGCACAGTCAAAATCAATAATGTTCATGAAACACGTAAATTCTTTTTATCAAAACAAACAGTGATCAAAATGATACAAGTACAAATCACATTCCCGAAAATATCGTTAGAAATTGAAAAGAAACTAACTGTTAAAATGAATCATAAATCGACAATCAGTGGCGATTCTAGAATCAAAACTCAATGGGGTCCCCAAAAAACCATTTGATAACTTATTTGCACAAAATATTGAATGTGTCTGGTCAAATCGGATAGGGTCAAATCGGGTCAGGTCGGTCGCATTTAAAACACGAACATAAATTTGTATAATACTCGCAAACTATAAGGTTGTTCATATTTTTTACTATTGCCATTACAACAACCATCATACTAAAAGTAAGCTTTTACTTTTCTCTATAAAGTTTCATACGATAAAATTCATCAATAATTGCCCTAAATATGCAAGTAGACAATCATTAATAAATTGAAGTATCTTAACATGTTAATAATAGCTGTCAAATTCAAAATCGAAAGACAATTTTATTGATACATCAATAACAAAAAATTTACAGTATCAAAAGGCAATTTTATTGATTACATCAGTATAAAAAAGATCAGTTATTTAAGAAAACTAATTATAAACACATATACATGATACATCAATAAAATTAAAATATATACAAGATACATCGACACTAAAAAAATTGCAATTATAAACATAAACATACATACTTAAATGAAAGATCAGTATCAAAAAATTACAATTATAAACATATATACTTGAATGATAGATCAATCATTTGAGGAATCTAATTATAAACATATATACATGATACATCACTAGCAAAAAAAGCTCAACTAAGTTGTATTTTATTTAGAAAAGGCAATCTGATTAATATTAATCAATAATAAATATTTACATGTATAAGAAATAGTGTAGTCTCATGAATGTACAAACACTTACATAATCACAGACGACTCGGATGAAGATGGAAGGACACGAAATTAGAAATGACGGAATGAAATCACATATGATCGTCGATGGTCGCTAGATACAAAGGAAATACGGAGTAGGAAACTAGATAGGGCTTTATTTTTGTTTATTTTTTTTTAATATTTAGATGGCCCATACTATAAAATTATAAGCCGAATAATTTCAAATTTTAGTACTTCAAACTATCAAATTTTAAATTCTAAACATATTTGGGGCCCTATTATTTTATTTAGTGGTGACCTATACAAAAAAAAAAAAAAAAAAAAAAAAAAAAAAAGTTGTGAACTAGTGGTGTCATGAGATCCCGCGAGATTACACATACACTTGCCACTATCGACAATCGACATTTAAGCTAAAAATAATCATGCAATACCATGTCCAATAGAATGGGTTTGTTTAAGTAAGAAGTTATAGAGAGCTTCATTGTTCGAGATTTAGGGTGCGTTTGTTTACCTTTTAATGGAATGATTCAATACTGAATGATGAACCATTCAGCATTTAGTGCGTTTGTTTCTGACCTCTGAATGAAATATGGTGCTGAATGGTTCAGTATTCAGTGATGAACCATTCAGAGTCAAAACACTCTCTTAACCATTAAAAGGTTAAATTTTATGTAATATTCTTCTTAAATCGTATCCAGAACACTTATCAAATAAGTATATTGAAGTTTTTGTTAATGTTAAAAGATAACAAGTTGATTTAAATGGTTCATATTGTTAATTTAAAATGATTATCAAACAGCTTATTGTCATTCAAAACTAAATTCATTCAGAAACTCTGAACCGTTGAGATTATGAACCATTTAACAATAAATAAATAAATAAATCATTCAGTTTTATCAAACGCACTCTTAAGTGATCTATTTCGTTTTCAAAATGCTACTCCGTAGTTTTTAGTTGATTGATTGCATCCACCAAAATTTTAAAATGGATAAAAATCAATCGGACAATGCTAAATGTAATCCTTATCGATATATTTAAGGATCTATTTTTGATTTTATGAACTCAAAATATTCCCTTTTATTATAGTTTTTCTTTTTAAATTTGATATCAATATTTATTTTGTAGTGATTTTTAAATTTTAAATAAATTAATTTATATTTATATATGGTATGATAAAATGAAAAGAAAGTTTCTATAATGTAAATTGATAGTGATTGTTACCAGTAGATGTTGTGAGTGGCGGAAGCAGGTTTTTTTTTTCACCGGGGGCGAAATTTATTTTTAAAACCTATCAATTTTTTTGGCAAAATATGGAGGTTTTTGGACAAATTTAAAGATTTTTGGGCAAAAATTCGATGTTTTTGGACAACATTTAAAGGTTTTGGAGCAAAATATGTAGATTTTGGGGCCAAAAAAAATCTAGTGGGGGCAAAGTCGAAAAATTCAAAAATTTTTACACTAAGAATTACAAATCCACTGGGAACGGGCGCCCCCTTCCCCCTACATAAAACCACCCTGGATGTTGTCTATGGAAACTTGGAAGAAAGGCAAGGATATTTGAAAGGATCCGAAACTAATCATGCGGACGATGTCCATATTGATTACAAACGAATTACAACAGTTGATAACATCGCGAGGTACTTGACCTCTATATGATACATTTTACAAACGTTGCATTTATTCTTAAAAGGCAATCTATCTTTACATAAAAAATTAATAAACTCGTCAAACATTTCTTGATATCCAAATGACCTAAACTGTCATTTACTTAATAAATGTCTTTAATGATCTTCAATGACTCGAATGCAACGTTCTTGTATCATGGCTTAAATGGTCCCAACTAGTATCCTTAATATGAGCTAACGCACAGCGGAAGTCTTAATTCATACCTGAGAATAACATGCTTTAAAACGTCAACATAAAGTTGGTGAGATATATAGGTTTGATGCTAGCAGCGATATAACGATGGACCACAAGATTTCATATATAAACATTTTAATAAAAATATTCTAAGTGGTTGAGCACTTGGTAACCATACTTAACATTTAATCACGTCGCATATTCCCTTTAATATGAAATCTTACTACACCGTACCAAGGTGTAGTCGCAAAACGAAGTACTGTGCAACCGTTGAATACTGGTCGTCCAGTCCGGTTGGGGTTGTCAGGCCCGATAGATCTATCAACAGGATTCGCGTTTACAATACCGCTGTAAATAACAGTTACCAAGCTACAGGGAAGTATGCCAGTGGTACAACTCAACGTAGAATATATTTTTCAGTTACTTGTGTCCATAACGTAAAACATAAAATACATGTATTCTCATCCCGAAATATTTAGAGTTTAAAAGTGGGACTATATACTCACTGTTGTCTCGAAGATATATATATTTTTGACTTGGTCTTCCGGTTGATATCACGAACCTATCCATATATAATATATCAATATATTTTCATTTTAAACAAACATCTCGTATATATATTTATAATACTTTTAATACTTTGAATAATTCCTTAGTCCGTAGTTAGCGTTTCGATGTTAGTAATTCAATTTTAATGGTTCATTTTTAGATGTTTAATATACCCGCAATAAATAAACCCCCAACGAAATAAATAAAACTCCCATAAAACCCCATCGTATATGTGTTGGTCGAGATTAATCTTGACCCATGGTACCGGTGTTGTCAAATGACGTGTTGCGTACATAAAGTACCGGTGTTGTCAAATGACGTGTTGCGTACAATCATGGGATCTTATGATTAATCTTCTCGTGTTGTTTACGGGTGATCCTGAACCATATGAAATTGAATTATGAGTACATATATATAAAATATCATGTTATCTTAGAAATATGTGATTTATATCTTTTTTTTCCAATTGATCCCGTAGTTGAAATGATCTAGGATAACCAATTTTGTTTCGGTCATAGTTTCTTCGTTACAAGTCCGTTTTCGTTGATTCAAATTGCCATCTTCTTGGATCGAGTTCTTCTTTAAGACTATGAACTGTAAATACCTTGGTTTGTATTCAAAATCATACGGCATAAGTGAAACATTAGTGAAACATATGAAGTTAAACATTTTGTTACAAAAAAAAAATCATTTAATGACCATTTTTCTAAAAATACTTATACTTTGAAAAACCAAGTTTTACCTTATTAAATTAGCATATATTTAAGTTATATTACAGGTCTTGAAGTATTTTAAAAGTTAAGTTAGAAGGATCTATTTAGTTTGCAAACAAGTTTGAAAACATTCAAACTATGTTCTTGTTGTTAAACTTTTGTACCACAAAATAAGATAGCTATATATATATGAATCGAACAAGGTTATGAACATAGATTCTACCTCAAGTTCCTTGGATAAGTTTGCTGTAAAAGAGGAGTAAGAAGCTAGAATCAAAAGGGTGATAGAAGTGGATGAAAGATTGGAAGTAAGTTGGTGTTCTTGGAAGGTTTTCTTGAAGTGTTTTTGTATGGTTTTCTTATGGTGTTTATGTAAGGTTTTTGAAGCTAGATCTTCTTAGAACTTTACTGAATTGTTGAAGGTGTTTAAGGGTTATAAGTGTGTGTGTTTTAGCTAGGAGATTGAAGTAGTAAATGAATCAAAATGATGATACATATATACTCCTAAAAATGTGATCTTTAAGGATAACATGACAAAATTTTAGTTTGTAATCTTATGTATTTGTCAAACAATAATACAAAAGCAATTACCTTATACCTAGGGTAGTAACAAGGGCTGGTTAGGTGGTGATTTGATGTGTATATACCAATAGTAAATACGTATAGAAGCTAGGTATGATACGAGTACAAATACTCTAGATATACGTATAGAAATTTTGTGAAAAATGGAATGAGGATTCAAATATAGCTATCTTTTGTGAATACACTTATATGATTTTATGTATTTAAGTCTTAAAAGTGAGTAAATACATTACTTATACGATATATGTATAAACATTATAAGTCTTAAGTATTTATGTCAAATAACGTTACGTATAGTTATCGTTTTGAAAACTTAAGTTAGTAGTTTCAAAATATACTTATAACTTATAGTTTTTGATACAAAATAAGATATTAAAACATTCATTAATCATGTTAAATATGTATATATACATATATATACGCAAACGTATAATTATCATATATTGTATAGTTCGTGATATCGTCGGTCAAACTAGACGGTCAAACGTTGTGTAAAACTCTTTTCGGAAATATAAATCTCGACAATTTGGATTACTTATCATGTTGGTAAGTTTTAATTTATGTAAATATTAATCTTATAAGTATAGAACGATCGAAAAAAAATGCGGGTCAACTTTAGGGTTTTTGCTTATCGTGTCGGAACCATATAGAGATTAGAGTTTAAATTTGGTC
Source organism: Rutidosis leptorrhynchoides (assembly GCF_046630445.1). Taxonomy (NCBI): domain Eukaryota; kingdom Viridiplantae; phylum Streptophyta; class Magnoliopsida; order Asterales; family Asteraceae; genus Rutidosis; species Rutidosis leptorrhynchoides. The sequence goes on along the minus strand of NC_092340.1, from coordinate 11,511,526 downwards.
GGAAATTTCCGGGTCGTTACAGTACCCATCCGTTAAAGAAATTTCGTCCTCGAAATTTGGTAGAGGTTGTCATAAATAACCATAGGAATGTTTTCATGACGAATATGAGGTAATAATGAAATTTTATCATTATTGAAAGATTTAGATAAAACGATTTGGTTATGTGAGACGCACGAGCGAAGCTATCACAAAAAAAAAAATGAAATGAGTAAATATGGAATCGTTTTTAATCGATGACGTGGTTTAGAATTGATTTCCGGGATTTAAGGGATTTAGGAAAAATCTTACGTAATAAGATTTGGTTATTCGGCGATCAGAATCTTCTTTGATTTAATGCGGTAATCTGTTTCGATTTCTTTGTCGGATATTTCACTATAAATCCACCCCTTCGTTTCCTTATTTTTCACAACTCGCATCTTCTACTCTTTCTCCTTAATTCCTACTTTAAGGTATCCTTTGAAATGCTTCATCCCGTTCTGATTTTTGTTATACTTCTAACTTTTATATCTTTCATTCTTCTCTTCCATCTACCGCCAGAAGAATCTATTCACTTTTATGATTTTCTTGGAATTATAATGTTTCTAATTCTCCCGTGTCTTTACGTCGCCATACGTATTGATATACATGGTTTGTAGTTTCTGGGTGGTTGTTGGGTTTGATATCTTTCCTTATACTTCGATGCTCCTGCTTCTGTTTTCCATAATCATTGTCATCCATAGTTAATATTCTCTCCTATTTGCTGTGATCTATACCCCAATTTCTATTTTGGGACTTTGTCCCTTCGTTTCTTCTTCCCGTCCTTGAGTCAAGCGATCAATAGTTCGGAATTCGTAGGTATAAAATTTGGAATGAACCTAGCTATTGGTTTTAGAATAAAATTGTAATGGCACGATCTTGATTCGTTAAATTACTCGAATATTCCGGAAAAATAGAACTATCAAGGTGATACGTTCTAATATGTTTGGAGACTTGATAGAATGTAAGAGCCGTGTAACATGGCACATGATGACGGTACTGTGAATCATCACATTCCATTAGAAACTTAACATGACTTACTGTAATATAATGAAGTTGATCAAGTTTCATTATATTATACTAATTCATGTATCAGTTCCCAACACTACTTCAAAACATTCCTATTTTAAACTTGAAGGTTTTAGAACTTAGAAACTAACACAGTTTCTTTTATATTGTAACGCAGATATTACGGAGAAATACATGATTTTGGATAAGAACAGTTGTGAGAATATCTCCAGAAATATGGAGGATATGTATAACAAAAGATATGAAGATATCTTATAATATCTAAGATAAGATGATGATGAAGAATATCATCGGGAAAGGTTTAGGATAAGGGGTAGGTTTTTTTTTTTTTTACTAATGGTTTCAGCAAGCACTGAATCGTTTGAATCCTTTGAAAGCAGATTCAGTTCTTGTGATTTATCTACATCCTCCTTCATACTTTGCTCAATCCGTTTTCCAGTTCCAACTCTCCTCTTTTTCTAAGCTTTACCAATACAATGTACTTCATCATTAAACTTTTGACTGTTAAAGTCGTTTACAGTTTTTTTTTTTTTTTTTTTTTTTTTTTTTTTTTTTTTTTTCTGCTTCTTCAGCATTTCAAGAACTACTTCATAGTCCAGGATGTTTTTCAGAACTTCACATTCGAAAAATGTAATTCTTAGGGATAGTCGTTCTCGGTATAACTGGGAGAATTTCTACGAGATTTTCAAAATACTGATTGCGGGTTTCGCCAAAGAGATAACGAGTTGCTGGTACGTCTGCTGATGATGTTGTGAAAAAGGTTCTCCGGTAACAACGTCGAAAGGACAAAGTATAAATATCGAGATTATAATAGGAGTAGTCTCACTGAGAAGTCGAAGTGGAGCTGTGACAAAATTAGCTTCTTGAAAAGGAATCGTATGATTGTTTTTGATAATGAATGATAAGGAATTCGACGCGGATACGTTTTAACTATAACTTCGGTTTCGAAAATTTTTCAGGTGCATCACTGTATGCATAAATCTTTCTTCCGTAAACGAGGTGCGGCTGGTTCAACTTCTCGATCGAGGTGTTTTCAAGAATCATGAAAAGATTTGAATGAGGATTATAATTGTCGAAGTACAAATGAGGTTTAGGATGAAATCAAGTGGCAAAATTGAAGAATTGTTTAGTTTCATATGTTATAATCAACATTTTATTTCATTTTAATTGTCCAATGTTTCTTCTTTATGCCACTTGTTGGATTTGGATAGGTAAAAAAAAATTCAAATATGAAATTTAAATGGAAATGGTTATTCTGGGGTGAACGGATACGTATATCGATGGTTGTAAGTAAAATAACAAATGACCGTTGAATCAGATTCAAGAATGTACAATATAACTTATTAATGTGAGTTCTAAATACTCCTCGGGTACTACCCACCCGTTAAAATATTTTCATCATTATTAGTTTGTACGAAGGAATTTTTAATTACTATCTTTATGAAAATATACTTGCATATATATTTTCTTCAGAGATAATCATAGATTTAATGAGTCAATAAGATAATAAACCCATTTGATTTATCGTTAATTCTAGATTACATAATCTCTAAGACTTTAGAAATTACATAATCGTCATACGATACGTAAAGCGAAGATAATCGATGTAGAACGATATATAGAACGAAGATCATACTCGAAGTACAGATATTGAGTCGTGTGATGTTGATATTCGAGATACAGATTGTGATGTTGAGATTTTGGGGGTGACAAGAGTACTGTCGGCGTTGATGATGGTGGTATAGATTATGCTGCTGGTGCTGCTGCTGGTGTTTGTAACCTTCGCACCGTATTTTCTAAAGCCACTACCCGAGCGCGAAGCTCGTTGACTTCTTCTATTATACCGGGATGATTGACGGTTGGAACGAGCGAATGAACAAGATTCGAAATATGGGATAGTATGTAATCATGACGAGATACTCTAGAAATGAGCGAGAAAATGGTGTTTCGAATAGGTTCACCGGTAAGTGCTTCAGGTTCATCGTTAAGAGGACAATTTGGTGGATGGAATGGATCACCTTCTTCTTGCCTCCAGAGATTTAGTATATTACGAACCCATCCCCAATTCATCCAAAATAGATGATGGGAAATTGGTTGATCCATTCCGGTGACGCTGTTCTCGGAGCTCGAATGGAAATCCATATCGGCGTAGCTATCGAAGTCGGAGGAATTCGAACTGGATGAAGAATCCATCTTGTATAGTCGGAGAAGTGAATTTTTGGTTTGGAATAGATTATAGGAGTTGGGTTTGGTACTCTTCAATACATAATTTACATATGTATATATAATATCAAAATCCCATGAATTACGGAGAATCTTTGAAATACGTCAGGCAATGTCTATAGTAACAGATACGCTAAGATATGAATTTTGTCTATACACTATCGATGCACTAAATGCAGTAAGACGTGTCTAGACTTAAGAATGATAAGCAGGCAGTTCCCTAAGGATGATAAGCAGATGATTTCCGACTAGGATTGATAAGCAAAACTTTTGACAGGCAGACACGGTCAAAGTCCAGACTCACTTAATGTATCCTAACAACTACTAGTTAGACACACTAATGCAAGGCCTGGTTCGCTAAGACCAACGCTCTGATACCAACTGAAAGGATCCGAAACTAATCATGCGGACGATGTCCATATTGATTACAAACGAATTACAACAGTTGATAACATCGCGAGGTACTTGACCTCTATATGATACATTTTACAAACGTTGCATTTATTCTTAAAAGGCAATCTATCTTTACATAAAAAATTAATAAACTCGTCAAACATTTCTTGATATCCAAATGACCTAAACTGTCATTTACTTAATAAATGTCTTTAATGATCTTCAATGACTCGAATGCAACGTTCTTGTATCATGGCTTAAATGGTCCCAACTAGTATCCTTAATATGAGCTAACGCACAGCGGAAGTCTTAATTCATACCTGAGAATAACATGCTTTAAAACGTCAACATAAAGTTGGTGAGATATATAGGTTTGATGCTAGCAGCGATATAACGATGGACCACAAGATTTCATATATAAACATTTTAATAAAAATATTCTAAGTGGTTGAGCACTTGGTAACCATACTTAACATTTAATCACGTCGCATATTCCCTTTAATATGAAATCTTACTACACCGTACCAAGGTGTAGTCGCAAAACGAAGTACTGTGCAACCGTTGAATACTGGTCGTCCAGTCCGGTTGGGGTTGTCAGGCCCGATAGATCTATCAACAGGATTCGCGTTTACAATACCGCTGTAAATAACAGTTACCAAGCTACAGGGAAGTATGCCAGTGGTACAACTCAACGTAGAATATATTTTTCAGTTACTTGTGTCCATAACGTAAAACATAAAATACATGTATTCTCATCCCGAAATATTTAGAGTTTAAAAGTGGGACTATATACTCACTGTTGTCTCGAAGATATATATATTTTTGACTTGGTCTTCCGGTTGATATCACGAACCTATCCATATATAATATATCAATATATTTTCATTTTAAACAAACATCTCGTATATATATTTATAATACTTTTAATACTTTGAATAATTCCTTAGTCCGTAGTTAGCGTTTCGATGTTAGTAATTCAATTTTAATGGTTCATTTTTAGATGTTTAATATACCCGCAATAAATAAACCCCCAACGAAATAAATAAAACTCCCATAAAACCCCATCGTATATGTGTTGGTCGAGATTAATCTTGACCCATGGTACCGGTGTTGTCAAATGACGTGTTGCGTACATAAAGTACCGGTGTTGTCAAATGACGTGTTGCGTACAATCATGGGATCTTATGATTAATCTTCTCGTGTTGTTTACGGGTGATCCTGAACCATATGAAATTGAATTATGAGTACATATATATAAAATATCATGTTATCTTAGAAATATGTGATTTATATCTTTTTTTTCCAATTGATCCCGTAGTTGAAATGATCTAGGATAACCAATTTTGTTTCGGTCATAGTTTCTTCGTTACAAGTCCGTTTTCGTTGATTCAAATTGCCATCTTCTTGGATCGAGTTCTTCTTTAAGACTATGAACTGTAAATACCTTGGTTTGTATTCAAAATCATACGGCATAAGTGAAACATTAGTGAAACATATGAAGTTAAACATTTTGTTACAAAAAAAAAATCATTTAATGACCATTTTTCTAAAAATACTTATACTTTGAAAAACCAAGTTTTACCTTATTAAATTAGCATATATTTAAGTTATATTACAGGTCTTGAAGTATTTTAAAAGTTAAGTTAGAAGGATCTATTTAGTTTGCAAACAAGTTTGAAAACATTCAAACTATGTTCTTGTTGTTAAACTTTTGTACCACAAAATAAGATAGCTATATATATATGAATCGAACAAGGTTATGAACATAGATTCTACCTCAAGTTCCTTGGATAAGTTTGCTGTAAAAGAGGAGTAAGAAGCTAGAATCAAAAGGGTGATAGAAGTGGATGAAAGATTGGAAGTAAGTTGGTGTTCTTGGAAGGTTTTCTTGAAGTGTTTTTGTATGGTTTTCTTATGGTGTTTATGTAAGGTTTTTGAAGCTAGATCTTCTTAGAACTTTACTGAATTGTTGAAGGTGTTTAAGGGTTATAAGTGTGTGTGTTTTAGCTAGGAGATTGAAGTAGTAAATGAATCAAAATGATGATACATATATACTCCTAAAAATGTGATCTTTAAGGATAACATGACAAAATTTTAGTTTGTAATCTTATGTATTTGTCAAACAATAATACAAAAGCAATTACCTTATACCTAGGGTAGTAACAAGGGCTGGTTAGGTGGTGATTTGATGTGTATATACCAATAGTAAATACGTATAGAAGCTAGGTATGATACGAGTACAAATACTCTAGATATACGTATAGAAATTTTGTGAAAAATGGAATGAGGATTCAAATATAGCTATCTTTTGTGAATACACTTATATGATTTTATGTATTTAAGTCTTAAAAGTGAGTAAATACATTACTTATACGATATATGTATAAACATTATAAGTCTTAAGTAATTATGTCAAATAACGTTACGTATAGTTATCGTTTTGAAAACTTAAGTTAGTAGTTTCAAAATATACTTATAACTTATAGTTTTTGATACAAAATAAGATATTAAAACATTCATTAATCATGTTAAATATGTATATATACATATATATACGCAAACGTATAATTATCATATATTGTATAGTTCGTGATATCGTCGGTCAAACTAGACGGTCAAACGTTGTGTAAAACTCTTTTCGGAAATATAAATCTCGACAATTTGGATTACTTATCATGTTGGTAAGTTTTAATTTATGTAAATATTAATCTTATAAGTATAGAACGATCGAAAAAAAATGCGGGTCAACTTTAGGGTTTTTGCTTATCGTGTCGGAACCATATAGAGATTAGAGTTTAAATTTGGTCGGAAATTTCCGGGTCGTTACAATATTGAATGAAAACTTATGGTGACAATGAAAATTCTATCGTTCTTTAACGAGGAGCAATTTGATTGTACCACATGCAACTCGTCTTTGCACGCTTTCTTGTGTGCTTGTTTTATTAGTAAAATTGTGTAAGCTTTCCAAAAAAGATGCTTGTAATACTTACTTGAGATTAAAGTAAATTTTTCCGAACGACTGTATTGTGATCACTGAGAGGGCATTACCCACATACTCGATCATATCAATAAAGTCATTGGTAATACCCACTTTCTACATTCGTTAGAAGGAAACCTCGTGATATTGCACTCAAGAAAAACCTCCCGAGAGAACCTAGATATGGGCAAAACTCACCGTTTGAAAGAAACTCCAGAGAACTCTATAACTAACTGCAAAACAAATTTCATTATAAAATTCAATCCTCAAGTGAGACTCCCTCTCCAACATTAAAATAAAATTGTTAAAACAGTCATGTTAATGTGATCAATATGAAATTTATTAGGCGGACCCCAATGCTTGATTTGTTAGGTTTCAAGTGGAAATAGGCCGTTATATAAACATATAACAAAATAAAACGGCATTTTTTTATTATTGACTATATGAAACTATAATATTGAAATTAGGCATTAACGAGTACTCACTATTAGTGGATTTGGTGCAAAACACAATCTATTTATTTTCTTGTATTTTTTTTCCCCTTCTTTTGATAACCTAAAACACTATTAAAAAAAAGATTAGCTTATAATGATTACAACTTAGAAAAACATTAGATAAATGTTTTCTAATCGAAATCTCATCAGGCAAATATCTTTCCTCGAGCGTGATTGGTTTTGATACGTACAATTTTCAACTTATTATGTTCATAAAGAGGTCTGGAAGTGGTAATTAGAATCACAAACCTATGTAGTTCCTAATAAGGCATTCACAATTAACTTTTCATTGGATGTGCACATTTCTTGAGTTAGTAAAATGTGTATTGTGCATAAAAAATAGACAAAATTACATGGTTGGTCTATGTGTTTTGTAGTATTTAGTCAACGTGTCACAACTTCTTCCTATTGAAATTTTTAAAGACGAAGAAAGAGGTGACCCTAAACTTTTATCTTTTAAACTTGATTGGTCACCTTTGAGTTGCCTTGATTACGTGATTGTTCCCTTTCATTAACAATCGTTAATTTTTTTGTTCCATTTGGCCACGTGTTTGGTGCACGAGGGTAATTTCGTACATTCATTTATACCTAGTTTAATTTTTGACTCGGCTTTTATCTCCTTCCTCAAAGATCTTCAAACACCTCTTATTTTCTTCACAAAACCTTAAAACGTAAATATATAATTAGTATAAAATCAACAATACCCATTTAAGGATGACAACGGGTCGGGTTTGATTCGGGTCTAGGTAATCCCGAACTCGATTAAGAAAACATCTCCCAAACCCATATCCATACCCGTCGAATCCCATTTACTTACCAATTGTCGGATTATCGGGGATCTCCACGGGTAAACGTGAATCTCCATTACTTATAAACTCTCGGGTTATTGGGTTTTTTCGCGGATATCGAATATCCCATATGTTAGTCATTTTCATTCATTATTCACCTATTTCAATTTTTATTTTAATAATGCTATTAAAATGAGTATTTAAGCTAAATGACTATATATAAGTTATAAACATCGAATAATAGTACAATGGCACATTGCACCTTATATTATTATTATTATTATTATTATTATTATTATTATTATTATTATTATTATTATTATTATTACAACAACAATAACAACAATAACAACAACAACAACAACAACAACAACAAAACTCAATCCCGCACCTGCGAGGTATGAGGAGGTGAGATGTAGACAATCATTCATCTACCCTAGAAATAGAAAAGAAGTCATTTTTCTAACCACGAGTCGAGAAAAAAAAAATCTTCACCCATCAGGGAGAGAAAGTCATCCCCCTCTCTACTCCGGGATAGAGAGATTGCTTCCGTGAGGACCTCCGGACAAAAAAAAAGGTTTTTAATAAATAAATAAAAAAGAAGAATAAAGAAAATAAAAATAAATAAATAAAATAAATAAAAATGAGACTCCATGGAAATGGTATAATAAAATTTCCATGGATTTTAAAGTCTGACTGGAAATCAATTTAGGCTCTAAGTGGCAGTCAAGACGCAAGACGCCACTAAAATCGACGCTTGTTGTTGCCTCAAATAATAGAGCCAAAAGACCTTGTGGACAGCAACTCGTAAGGCATGCCAGGTGGAAGTTGTTGCGCAAGCAAAGAGCCAACCACCCGTAACAAACCAAACACCACTCATGCACCTTTACGGTAGACATCTCCGAAGCCACACAACTAGCAAGTTTACTTATTGTTATTAATAAACTTGAAATCCCTTTTAAGTTCGGCATGCGGGTTTCTATTTGTACCATCCCCACATTCGAACCTGAAAAAAGTAAAATCATCATACCCATCTCAAGACCAGAATACCCGGATCCAAACCCGGCTCATAAGTATCGGTTTCGAATTTACCCATTGTGTAACGATCATTAATTTTTTTACCATCCATATACCCGATTTTGGAAAAAGCTTTTCATGTCATTCCCATATAGATCCCATTCACATGACATTCTTCTAAGAAAGATATCTGAAATATATTGCAGAAGACAATCATGATGAACAAGCTTAATACCAACTCTACAAACACAGTGATACTTTAACCGATTATTGACGTTACCTGTATTATCCTTATAAAGGTATAAAGCAAAATTGACTTGCTAGTTGTAACTAGGGGTGAGCAAAAAATCAAATTAACTGAACCGTAAGTGTATTAACCGATAACCGAACCGAAATAATCAAACTAAATGCATAACCGAGGTCTCGGTTAACGTTTTTGAATTAACCCACATTTGTGAGTCCGTTATGAAATAAATAATTCATGCCCCAATTTAACCGCACCCACCCATTTTAATAATATAAAAATTATGAAATAGTCCATTATATGTGAGACTTATAAAGTTTCGTTACAATTATATGTCATTTTAACTTATTTACTTTTAATTTTTTTTTACTCTTATTCAATAAAAGGTTTGAACCAATTTATGATATGCTTAAAAAAATTGTATTTTATGTATATGGCATAATCATTTATAGTTGCGAACAATTTTTCTCATAATTCACAAGCCATCTTTTTTAATGAAATATATTTTAAGTTATCGAATTAAATCATGTAAATTAGTAATTAGTAATAGTAATAATAATAGTAACTATATAATGATCATCGTAATATAATAATCATAGAAAGTCAGGTCGACATGTGTGAAAATGGCTTTCATTATGCATGTTTATTTATATTTATACAAGGGTGGAACCCACAAAATCATGGCGAATCCATAAGACTTTGTCGGTGCCCGACTAACTACACTGATGACGCTATACATGCGTGCCTTATATAATTGTACTCCGTAGTAAAAGAATTTATTTAAATCATGCGTCACTTATTATTTTATTAAATCGGCTTTGGCCTAATATAATTCCAAGGCTGATTAAACATTTTTTTAGATTAGGGTAAATCTAAATTTAGTGTAATATTAATTGCGAATTTTTAGATTTAGCGGCTTTAATTCTCTGATATTTCGTTATTTACCATGTTGATCCAGTTCTGACTAAGGTGGCATCGGAAGAGTGGTCAAAGGTTAGTCGCCGATCGATCAAGACGGGGTCGATCGGCATTTTTGGGCGAAAAAACATACGCGGATGTACAAGGGCGAATCTGGTAGTATGTCCGTGGAGTCACGGGACACCACTAGTTTGCAAATTTTTAGTAAAAAATACCCTTTAAATTGTCCATGACAAAGCTAAATTTAATTGCAGAACCGTGTATATTTTTCGAATTTACAGTCATTCTTTTAAAACGTATAAGACACCACTAAATTTAACTCTGGGTACCCCGTATATTTTTCAAATTTATAGTTTTTTGAAATTAAACTACCACTAAAATAGCATTCAAAATATAAGAAGTACTGAAAAAAATATCGGTACCACATTGAGCTATAATCCTGGAATCGCCACTGCGAATGTAGGTAAAAACCATTGATTACTGTAAGAGGTCGTTGATCAATTGACGATTCATGCAAGTCGTATGAGGCGTTTCAAGAGATGGGGTGTCTTTTGTGTAGGAAGATATATATATATATATATATATATATATATATATATATATATATATATATATATATATATATATATATATATATATATATATATATATATATATATATATATATATATATATATATATATATTGGACCAATCCATGGATAAGCACTAAATGGGGCACAAACTGGATAAGTAAAATTTTAATTTTTTTTTTAAAAAAAACGATCCTTTAATATGCAAATAGAAGAAAACGAAAAAATTTTAAAAAGTTTTTGAACAAAATTGTTCGAAAATCGATGATGAATGGTAAACATCGATGATGAATGGTAAAAATTGATGATGAATGGTAAAATTAACCATTCATCTGGTTAATTTATCATTCATTTTTGTTCGCGATGAATGATAAAATTAATCAATGCTAAAAAAAGCAGATGAATGGTTAATTTAACCATTCATCTGTTTATGATGAATGATAAAAAAACAGATGAATGGTTAATTTAACCATTCATCTGGTTTTTTTTAGCATTGATTAATTTTATCATTAATCGTAAACAAGATGAATGATAAATTTACCCGATGAATGGTTAATTTTATCATTCATCATCGATTTTTGAAAGATTTTGAACTTTTTTTTTATGAAAAAAATTGATTATAGGTGCATTTTAATGCAGATTTATGAATGTAAAAAAAATTCAAAAGAAAAAATTTTATTTTGCTTATTCGGTTTGTACTCCTTTTAAGCTTATCCATGGATCGTGCCCATATATATATATATATATATATATATATATATATATATATATATATATATATATATATATATATATATATATATATATATATATATATAAATTAGGGTTTAGAGCTCATATGTCAAGCTCAAGTGTGACCTAATGGACCGTACCCGATCAAAGCCTCAAGTTCGGTTTGATATCTTTGGTTAAGTATCGTATCAAACTCTCCATTGCAATATGATAAGAACAAAACAAGTGTGCGCAACAGTTATACGATATATCCGTGAACAGTCGTGCACAAAACCAATTCGCGTGAAGCTGTGCGAAAAGTTGCGCGAACAGTTGCGTGAACACATGTGCTAATAACCAATTCCTACTAGAAGCTGCGTGATTTTGATGCACAAAAAGTTGTGCGGAAAATCAATTTCGCAGATGTCTGAGTAAAAATATTGCTGATAATTGTGCGTATTGTTTTCTTAAAACCGCATACGAATAAATAATTCAACAAGATATGAAACAAACTTTCATAGACCGAACGTGTGAGTAGAAACACGAGACATCATATCGTCGTCTCACGGTTGATGCCATTAGATCAAGCATATTTTCACGGGCAAGATGAACTTATACTTGAGTGCAATGTTAATTGGAGTTTTTTTAGGTTTAGCGGCTATAACTCTCCCGTATTTCTTTATTTATTGTGATAACTCAGTTTCGTCTAAGGCGGCATTGGAAGAGTGGTCAAAGGCTAGTCGGTCACTGATCAAGACGGGGTTAATCAGCGCGTTGGGCGAAAAAATCCTACACGGATGTAGGTAATAACCCTAGATGACCGTGAGAGGTCGTTGATCAATTGGCGATTCATGCAAGCCATATGAGGCGTTTCGTGAAATGAGATGTCTTTGGCGATTCATGCAATCCGGAGTGTAACCCTAATGGATCGTACCCGATCAATGGTCTCGTTCTTCCAACCAGGTACAATACTACAAAACCACGAGAGCTTCTCAACTAGTGCATTTAGTCATTTGGAGTTGAGGCTTATGGTTGAAACGAATAGTCAGAAATTATTAATTTGTAAAAAGTAGCGGAGTTTGAAACCAACGAGGATACAAAGCCCACGCTTTGCTGTGGGGTAGTTTTGGTCGGTTAACGATTGGTTAACTGAATGATTAAATAACGGTTTATGGGTCAGTTAACGATCGGTTAATTAAAATGTAAAGAACGGTTAACGGTCGGGCAATCAAACGATAAAAAAATAAAGGAAGGAAAAAAGAAGTAAAAAAATGTTATAAAAAAATAACTTCGTTGCGGGGTGGTTTTTTCGGTTAATGGTAGGTTAATATAACATAAAAAACGTTTAACGCTTGGTTAACTAAACATATATAAATGAGGAAAAAGAATAAAAAGGAAGTAAAAAAAAGTCGTTAAAAAAAAGAAAATGAAATAAAGGAAAAAGAAAGTCGTTTAAAAAAGTAATAATTCTTTTTTTTAAAAGAGAGTTTACGAAAATACTCCCGAAGTTGGGGGTATTTACCATAGTGCCACTAAACTATTTACCATAGTGGCACTATGAATAATAAACTAGTTATCGAACCCTCGCTTCGCGACGGAGGTTCGGTTTTCTATGTATTTTATTGCGTTTAATAAAATTATTTTGTGGCTAACGATGATGTCGTTGAAGCGTAACTCGAGTCGAACTAAAAGGTATAACCCGTGAGAGATTTAAATGTTATTTTAAATTAACAATATATGTGCATCTCCGCGTTTCGCTATGGAATTGTCAACTTTTAAAAATTTAATGCAAAATCAACGTTTATGAAAAGTACTCCAAATATTTAGCGTTTTTTAAAAAGTGTCCATTTTGCGTATAGCTAGTGACATTGTGTTCCTAAAATTATTTCGAGTTTAACGATGGTGTCGGAAAAATTTAACTCGTTGCGAGCGAGAAGATATGACCCGTTGAATATTTGGGTGGAGTTTATTTAAGATTTTTTTATGAAAATGGTTATTTGACAATTTAACCCCCTGTTTGGGGGTCGATTTGAATTTTTCAAAAAAGCGTAGGGGGCTTGGTAAAATAAAATTTAGTTAAAATTAAAAAGAAAAAAAAAGCGAAAAGTCGAAAATGCCCCTAGTTACTATTCATAACTTTTGTCTATTAGTTAATACTAGTTGTGGAGCCCTCGCTTCGCGCCGGGTGCTCCGTTTTGAATGCGAGTTAAAAAAAAAATTCTTGATCTATTTTGTAAAAAAGAATTTTTTTTTGACATCTAATATTGAAGGGTTGTTCCTTTTGTGAAAGTTGCTTCTTTTAGCGTTAAAGTTAGTTGATCTATTTTGTAAAAAAGAATGCTTTTCGACATCTTTTGGTAGCATTGAAGGGTTGTTCCTTTTAAGAAAGTTGTTTCTTTTATCGTTGGAGACAAAAAAAAATGTAGCGCAGTAGTGGCCTATGTGGGTCCTACTGTTTAAGCGCAGTGTACAAGTCGGTAAAGCGTGGTGGGTGTTATTATTCAGTATTTTTAGTGTTAGTGATGGGATAATTAATAAGTTAGAATATAGGTATAAAGTGAGGATTCGATTTATATTTTAATGGAAGTTAGGGGGTTAGGTTTGTCAAAAGTAAAAATTAGAATAGTACTATTCATAACAAATAAGACAAATTTTGTCTATTAGTTATGTTGGTAATGTGATTTAGTGTTATGGTTAATAGCTATAAAACTAGTCTGGTTCGGCCCGCGCGATGCGGCGGGGGCTTTTTGCCTGCATATTAAAATTTAACGTAGCGTTATGTATATACAGAAGGGTAAACGATTTTAGATAAAGGTGCGCGTACCGTTTTGTGAAAAATTATCTATTTCAAACGTAGTTAGGCTCGTTTTGTTTGAAAAATTATTTCAAGTTTAATGATGGTAGCGGTGAAAATTAACTCGCGTTGAGTTGGAAGATAAGACCCGTTTTAGATGTAGGTGCGTGTACCATTTTTGAAAAATTGTCCGTTTCAAACGTACTTAGTCTCGTTTTGTTCGAAAAATTATTTCAAGTTTAATGGTGGTAGCGGTGAAAATTAACTCGCGTCGGATAAGAAGATAAGGTCCGTTGAAGTTGATGGGTAGTTTTGTTTTTTAAATTAAATTAAAAAAGAAATTTACATTTTAAACCCCTTTAAAAATTGTATTTGTTGAAATCTTTTGGGGGGAGAAGGTGTAAAATCATAGTGTGAACACAAGGAATAAAAGGGCTGTTTTTTTTTTCAACGACGACACCAAAAGTCACTCCTTTTAATATATAAAAAAAATTTAGTTGGGGTTTAGTAGATAGGGGATGATTCTCACACACACTTTTTTGATCCTCACACATCAATTGAGTATTATTAGAAAAGTAAAAGGTTAAAATAGGTGTGTGAGGATCAAAAAAGTGTGTGTGAAAATCATCCCCTTAGTAGATATGGAAATATATAATATATAATATAATATAATATATAATATAATGACCACAAAATACAAAGAATAAAGTATATGATATGATAAATTATTAAATAAAAAGTACTCCATAATTAATAAGCTAGTTCAACTAGCTTTTCTTAAAGCTTATTTTTTTTCATAAGCTTTATAAATTTTGTTGCTGAAACAATTTAACTAATTGGAATTTATGAAAAAAATAAGTTAAAATTTTTTATAAACTCTAAAAAGTTGTCATCCAAACATATTCTTACACTATATTTAGACTTTTGTGTAGTTAGAAAGTCCTATTTATTTTGTAAAATGAATTTTAGCTATTTTAACTTGTTAACGAATGTTGAATTTCTTTGTTTACTGTGAAAATGCAACTAATACTCATTGATTAATAAGAGTTCTAACATATTTAACTTGATTTTTATTTTATTTTAATTTTAATTTTAATTAACAATAAACAAAGTTTGAGTTGAATAATCTAAAGGCACAATGTAGAATAACCTTTGTAATTAAGAGCTTCTTAAAAGCTGCTATTGTGAATGCTCTCACCGTATCATTTTGTTTGGTGACGGAACGGGGAAGATCGTGGTATCATCGCACCCTCCTCGGCGGTGTTGGTTGGTGACGGGACCGCTAACGTTTTAACTTACAAAATAATTAATCGTAAAGAAAAGAGGATCGATCGGGAGATGATTGACGTGAAAATGAAAAAGTCTATCCGTTAAAGTGGTGTGCTTTAGTTTTCTTTTGGTTTAGTTGTTGTCTTGATTATATTTCGTAGGCTTAGTTTTGATTTTTTTGGTTGTGTAGTTTGTTTTTGTTTCAAAGCTTTGTTCGGCTCGATTTTAGATA
This sequence comes from Rutidosis leptorrhynchoides, assembly GCF_046630445.1. NCBI lineage: Eukaryota > Viridiplantae > Streptophyta > Magnoliopsida > Asterales > Asteraceae > Rutidosis > Rutidosis leptorrhynchoides. The sequence goes on along the minus strand of NC_092340.1, from coordinate 11,495,851 downwards.
GCGGGTGTCACGCTTTCTAGTTTCGAGCCCTTGCGTTTTTTGAATGTATTCTTGTTCGATTTCTTCATCAAAATCTTTTGATGATCTAACCTATAAATATATTTATTGTAATCGTTTTTTTAGGGGGGAAAAACCGTATCATTTTGTATAACTCAAAAATTAAGTGTGATTAGTACACCTTATGAATCATGAACTCAAATGAATATGAAAGCATATTATTATTATTATTATTATTATTATTATTATTATTATTATTATTATTATTATTATTATTATTATTATTATCACTATATTCACTATATATATTATATATTATTATATATATACATTAAAAGAAAGTCTCGATGTGACGACCCGAAAATTTTCGACCAAATTCAAACTTAATATTTATGTGATCTCGACACGATAAGCAAAGTCTGTAAAGTTGAGTCTCAAAAACTTTGAACTGTGTTCATGTATACTTTTGACCTTTGACTATTTCCGACGATTCACGAACAATTGTTGTTTGTAAATAACTAAATATATATATATATATATATATATATATATATATATATATATATATATATATATATATATATATATATATATATATATATATATATATATATATATATATATATATAATGTGTAAAACAAATTAAAATAACAAGATACCATTAATCATTTAAAATTAAGTATGTAAAAATAATATACAAGATAATAAATTGGTTATTTAAAATAAAGCTATATATAAATGTATATGGATTCTATAAATAATTATTATGATATACGTATATGAGATCATATATAAAAGATATAGATATTATATGTTATTATATAAAGATGTAATTATTAAATGATACATAATTAATAATATGTAATATTAATATATTAAATTTTATTACAAGTTAAAATATAGTTAATATATGAATATTGTTATTATTCCATTCTTTATTAATAAAATAAATAATAATATTAATATCAGTATTATGAATATTATTAAGCTAATATATTTGATACACTTAAATTATTACATCATTATACTAATATTATTGATATCATTATTAATATCATTATTATTAGTGAAGTTATAATTATAGTTATAATTATGATTATTATTATCATTACTACTAAAAATTATCAATTATATTTTATCATTATCATTATCCTTATTAGAATCATATCATTTGTATTTTTATCAATTTTATTGTAAATAATTATTATGATATACGTATATGAGATCATATATAAAAGATATAGATATTATATGTTATTATATAAAGATGTAATTATTAAATGATACATAATTAATAATATGTAATATTAATATATTAAATTTTATTACAAGTTAAAATATAGTTAATATATGAATATTGTTATTATTCCATTCTTTATTAATAAAATAAATAATAATATTAATATCAGTATTATGAATATTATTAAGCTAATATATTTGATACACTTAAATTATTACATCATTATACTAATATTATTGATATCATTATTAATATCATTATTATTAGTGAAGTTATAATTATAGTTATAATTATGATTATTATTATCATTACTACTAAAAATTATCAATTATATTTTATCATTATCATTATCCTTATTAGAATCATATCATTTGTATTTTTATCAATTTTATTGTAAATATTGATATTAACAGTTCTATTGTTAATATTATTATTCTAAAATATATATATTGATATTAACAGTTCTATTAGATATGAAAAAGTTAATATATTGTTATACTCATATTATTAAAATCAATATATTTATTACTTTTATCATTTCTCTTAGTATTATTTTGTTATTAGTATTATTAACATTATTAATATTAATTCTATTATTATTAATATTATTATTATTATTATTAAATTATTATTATTAATTATTAATATTAATTAAAAATTGAACGTACGATTACAGAATAAATTTCTGTTTAACATCACCATCCAAAACTGTATATTCCTGTCTCTAAATGCAATCAGATGGAATCAAATCATATATATAAAACCAAAATCTGTTTAGGGTTGTTATCAACCTTTTTATTCTTTTATTTATTTTTTAAACTGCTTCTTTTCGTCTGATTTAACCAATTACGTACTACTTGTCTGAATTTGTTACCAGTCTTTTTCAATTCTATTAATCGTTCGCTATATACACATACACCTGCAATTGAGAGAAGATAACAGAAAAAAATATACACAAATAAAAACCATACGACCTCTGTTATTCCAACTTTTCGGCCAAAATTTGATTTTGAATAAATCTCTAAATTGTAAAAATGCCATTGTGTTTGAAATCTCCCATTCAAACTATCTGTAAAAGTTCAAAACCTAATTTTATCTATCAAGAAAGAATTTTGAGGTCAAAGTTTGTTTATCAAAAGTCAAACGTGTATTCCTTGATCAAATTTGAGAAATCTGTTACAGTTAAAGTTAAATTGATGATTCATAGAGTTTCCATGAATGATTTAGAGCATATCTTATGTGGAACTCATAATCCAAAAGTGCCTAGAAATTTAAATCACGATTTGAGTTCAAAGAAATTTTTTTCGCGACAGTTCACAGTTTTTGCTATCTGTTTTAAATTATTTTTTATTTTTTTTAAATTGTGTCTGTTAATTATAAATACGTCATTTTTATTTATGTCTCAAGGTTAAATCAAACTTTAAACTGAGTTAGGATTGAATGCTGGTCGACTGGTTTAGTGTAGAAGAAGATGAACACAGGAAATAAACGGGTTATATTCAAATCAAGGGGATTTAAAACATAAAACGGGCATCAGCCCAGCTGGTTTAGGGTAGTGACGGGTTTCGAGAGGTCTCGGGTTCAATCCTTGCTTGGTGCAACTATTTTTGTTAAGGGCTTCTAAGGTAGTTTTTACTACCAAAATTATTATTATTATTATTATTATTATTATTATTATTATAATTATTATTATTATTATTATTATTATTATTATTATTATTATTATTATTATCATTTTCATTATTGTTATTATTATTAGTATTATTATTATTATTGTTGTAAATATTATTATTGTTATTATTAGTTATTATCAATACAACTAGTATTATAATTATTAAAAGTATTATAATTAATATTGTTAACATAGTTATAAGTATTATTATTATTATTATTATTATTATTATTATTATTATTATTATTATTATTATTATTATTATTATTAATATTATGTTAATATTAATAACATGACTATTATCATTATTAGTTATTATTAAGTAGTATCATTAAGTATCATTAGTATTATTATTATTTTCATAAATATTAGTATCAATATCACTTTATAAATATTAGTATTATTATTATTATTATTATTATTATTATTATTATTATTATTATTATTATTATTATTATTATTATTATTATTATTATTATTATTATTATTATAATTATAATTATTAACCTAAGTATTATTAATATGATTATCATCTTGTTATCACTAAAACTATATTATTATTCGTACATCATTTTTTTTACTACTAGTATCATTATTAAAATTAATATTATTATTAATAATAGTACTATCAATATTATGACTATCACTCTTATCATTTTTAGTATTATTACAAGTATATATTTTTATATAAAGATACACTGCAATAATATTAATACTACATATCACTATTTTTTTAACTAAACTATATATATATATATATATATATATATATAATGTATCAATTAATATATAAATATATATTGATACCTTATATAAACCCAAATATAGATTTTTATTATTAACATATTAAAGAATGATAAATAATAGTTATATGAGCTATATAAATTAAATATATTAAACTATCTATATCTATATGACATATAATATAACAAGTATATTATTAATAATAATATATATAAACTTGCTTGATTACGATTACATGTATTAACAAATATACAAATGATATAGGTTCGTGAATCCGAGGCCAACCCTGCATTGTTCAGTTTCGTCGTATGCATATTTTTGCTACAAAATATCGTATTGTGAGTTCATTTGATTCCCTTTTATTCTTTACATTTTTTTTGGGACTGAGAATACATGCGCTGTTTTTACAACTGCTTTATTAAATGCTTTTGAAATATATTTTGAACTGCGAATACATGAAATGCTTTTATAAATGTTTGACGAGATAGACACAAGCACATTCCTCGAATGAATTATGTGGACATGATAATTGCCACCGTTGAATTATGTGGACATGATAATTGCCATCGTTGAATTATGTGGACATGATAATTGCCGCCTTTGAATTATGTGGACATGATAATTGATGTACAAAACGTGGTATATGGATTATCGTATGAAATAGTATGGAAAAATACCGATTAGAGATTGCTACACACTAACGGGCAATGTACCCGATCGTGTAGTAATATAATATAATATAATATAATATAATGACCACAAAATACATAGAATAAAGTATATGATATGATAAATTATTAAATAAAAAGTACTCCATAATTAATAAGCTAGTTCAACTAGCTTTTCTTAAAGCTTATTTTTTTTCATAAGCTTTATAAATTTTGTTGCTGAAACAATTTAACTAATTTGAACTTATGAAAAAAATAAGTTAAAATTTTTTATAAACTCCAAAAAGTTGTCATCCAAACATATTCTTACACTATATTTAGACTTTTGTGTACTTAGAAAGTCCTATTTATTTTGTAAAATGAATTTTAGCTATTTTAACTTGTTAACGAATGTTGAATTTCTTTGTTTACTGTGAAAATGCAACTAATACTCATTGATTAATAAGAGTTCTAACATATTTAACTTGATTTTTATTTTATTTTAATTTTAATTTTAATTAACAATAAACAAAGTTTGAGTTGAATAATCTAAAGGCACAATGTAGAATAACCTTTGTAATTAAGAGCTTCTTAAAAGCTGCTATTGTGAATGCTCTCACCGTATCATTTTGTTTGGTGACGGAACGGGGAAGATCGTGGTATCATCGCACCCTCCTCGGCGGTGTTGGTTGGTGACGGGACCGCTAACGTTTTAACTTACAAAATAATTAATCGTAAAGAAAAGAGGATCGATCGGGAGATGATTGACGTGAAAATGAAAAAGTCTATCCGTTAAAGTGGTGTGCTTTAGTTTTCTTTTGGTTTAGTTGTTGTCTTGATTATATTTCGTAGGCTTAGTTTTGATTTTTTTGGTTGTGTAGTTTGTTTTTGTTTCAAAGCTTTGTTCGGCTCGATTTTAGATAGCGGGTGTCACGCTTTCTAGTTTCGAGCCCTTGCGTTTTTTGAATGTATTCTTGTTCGATTTCTTCATCAAAATCTTTTGATGATCTAACCTATAAATATATGTATTGTAATCGTTTTTTTAGGGGGGAAAAACCGTATCATTTTGTATAACTCAAAAATTAAGTGTGATTAGTACACCTTATGAATCATGAACTCAAATGAATATGAAAGCATATTATTATTATTATTATTATTATTATTATTATTATTATTATCACTATATTCACTATATATATTATATATTATTATATATATACATTAAAAGAAAGTCTCGATGTGACGACCCGAAAATTTTTGACCAAATTCAAACTTAATATTTATGTGATCTCGACACGATAAGCAAAGTCTGTAAAGTTGAGTCTCAAAAACTTTGAACTATGTTCATGTATACTTTTGACCTTTGACTATTTCCGACGATTCACGAACAATTGTTGTTTGTAAATAACTAAATATATATATATATATATATATATATATATATATATATATATATATATAAATGTGTAAAACAAATTAAAATAACAAGATACCATTAATCATTTAAAATTAAGTATGTAAAAATAATATACAAGATAATAAATTGGTTATTTAAAATAAAGCTATATATAAATGTATATGGATTCTATAAATAATTATTATGATATACGTATATGAGATCATATATAAAAGATATAGATATTATATGTTATTATATAAAGATGTAATTATTAAATGATACATAATTAATAATATGTAATATTAATATATTAAATTTTATTACAAGTTAAAATATAGTTAATATATGAATATTGTTATTATTCCATTCTTTATTAATAAAATAAATAATAATATTAATATCAGTATTATGAATATTATTAAGCTAATATATTTGATACACTTAAATTATTACATCATTATACTAATATTATTGATATCATTATTAATATCATTATTATTAGTGAAGTTATAATTATAGTTATAATTATGATTATTATTATCATTACTACTAAAAATTATCAATTATATTTTATCATTATCATTATCCTTATTAGAATCATATCATTTGTATTTTTATCAATTTTATTGTAAATAATTATTATGATATACGTATATGAGATCATATATAAAAGATATAGATATTATATGTTATTATATAAAGATGTAATTATTAAATGATACATAATTAATAATATGTAATATTAATATATTAAATTTTATTACAAGTTAAAATATAGTTAATATATGAATATTGTTATTATTCCATTCTTTATTAATAAAATAAATAATAATATTAATATCAGTATTATGAATATTATTAAGCTAATATATTTGATACACTTAAATTATTACATCATTATACTAATATTATTGATATCATTATTAATATCATTATTATTAGTGAAGTTATAATTATAGTTATAATTATGATTATTATTATCATTACTACTAAAAATTATCAATTATATTTTATCATTATCATTATCCTTATTAGAATCATATCATTTGTATTTTTATCAATTTTATTGTAAATATTGATATTAACAGTTCTATTGTTAATATTATTATTCTAAAATATATATATTGATATTAACAGTTCTATTAGATATGAAAAAGTTATTATATTGTTATACTCATATTATTAAAATCAATATTTTTATTACTTTTATCATTTCTCTTAGTATTATTTTATTATTAGTATTATTAACATTATTAATATTAATTCTATTATTATTATTATTATTATTAAATTATTATTATTAATTATTAATATTAATTAAAAATTGAACGTACGATTACAGAATAAATTTCTGTTTAACATCACCATCCAAAACTGTATATTCCTGTCTCTAAATGCAATCAGATGGAATCAAATCATATATATAAAACCAAAATCTATTTAGGGTTGTTATCAACCTTTTTATTCTTTTATTTATTTTTTAAACTGCTTCTTTTCGTCTGATTTAACCAATCACGTACTACTTGTCTGAATTTGTTACCAGTCTTTTTCAATTCTATTAATCGTTCGCTATATACACATACACCTGCAATTGAGAGAAGATAACAGAAAAAAATATACACAAATAAAAACCATACGACCTCTGTTATTCCAACTTTTCGGCCAAAATTTGATTTTGAATAAATCTCTAAATTGTAAAAATGCCATTGTGTTTGAAATCTCCCATTCAAACTATCTGTAAAAGTTCAAAACCTAATTTTATCTGTCAAGAAAGAATTTTGAGGTCAAAGTTTGTTTATCAAAAGTCAAACGTGTATTCCTTGATCAAATTTGAGAAATCTGTTACAGTTAAAGTTAAATTGATGATTCATAGAGTTTCTATGAATGATTTAGAGCATATCTTATGTGGAATTCATAATCCAAAAGTGCCTAGAAATTTAAATCACGATTTGAGTTCAAAGAAATTTTTTTCGCGACAGTTCACAGTTTTTGCTATCTGTTTTAAATTATTTTTTATTTTTTTTAAATTGTGTCTGTTAATTATAAATACGTCATTTTTATTTATGTCTCAAGGTTAAATCAAACTTTAAACTGAGTTAGGATTGAATGCTGGTCGACTGGTTTAGTGTAGAAGAAGATGAACACAGGAAATAAACGGGTTATATTCAAATCAAGGGGATTTAAAACATAAAACGGGCATCAGCCCAGCTGGTTTAGGGTAGTGACGGGTTTCGAGAGGTCTCGGGTTCAATCCTTGCTTGGTGCAACTATTTTTGTTAAGGGCTTCTAAGGTAGTTTTTACTACCAAAATTATTATTATTATTATTATTATTATTATTATTATTATTATTATTATTATTATTATTATTATTATTATTATTATTATTATTATTATCATTTTCATTATTGTTATTATTATTAGTATTATTATTATTATTGTTGTAAATATTATTATTGTTATTATTAGTTATTATCAATACAACTAGTATTATAATTATTAAAAGTATTATAATTAATATTGTTAACATAGTTATAAGTATTATTATTATTATTATTATTATTATTATTATTATTATTATTATTATTATTATTATTATTATTATTATTATTATTATTATTATTATGTTAATATTAATAACATGACTATTATCATTATTAGTTATTATTAAGTAGTATCATTAAGTATCATTAGTATTATTAGTATTATTATTATTTTCATAAATATTAATATCAATATCACTTTATAAATATTAGTATTATTATTATTATTATTATTATTATTATTATTATTATTATTATAATTATTAACCTAAGTATTATTAATATGATTATCATCTTGTTATCACTAAAACTATATTATTATTCGTACATCATTTTTTTTACTACTAGTATCATTATTAAAATTAATATTATTATTAATAATAGTACTATCAATATTATGACTATCACTCTTATCATTTTTAGTATTATTACAAGTATATATTTTTATATAAAGATACACTGCAATAATATTAATACTACATATCACTATTTTTTTAACTAAACTATATATATATATATATATATATATATATATATATATATATATATATATATATATATATATATATATATATATAATGTATCAATTAATATATAAATATATATTGATACCTTATATAAACCCAAATATAGATTTTTATTATTAACATATTAAAGAATGATAAATAATAGTTATATTAGCTATATAAATTAAATATATTAAACTATCTATATCTATATGACATATAATATAACAAGTATATTATTAATAATAATATATATAAACTTGCTTGATTACGATTATATGTATTAATAAATATACAAATGATATAGGTTCGTGAATCCGAGGCCAACCCTGTATTGTTCAGTTTCGTCGTATGCATATTTTTGCTACAAAATATCGTATTGTGAGTTCATTTGATTCCTTTTTATTCTTTACATTTTTTTTGGGACTGAGAATACATGCGCTGTTTTTACAACTGCTTTATTAAATGCTTTTGAAATATATTTTGAACTGCGAATACATGAAATGCTTTTATAAATGTTTGACGAGATAGACACAAGCACATTCCTCGAATGAATTATGTGGACATGATAATTGCCACCGTTGAATTATGTGGACATGATAATTGCCATCGTTGAATTATGTGGACATGATAATTGCCACCTTTAAATTATGTGGACATGATAATTGATGTGCAAAACGTGGTATATGGATTATCGTATGAAATAGTATGGAAAAATACCGATTAGAGATTGCTACACACTAACGGGCAATGTACCCGATCATGTAGTAATATAATATAATATAATATAATATAATATAATATAATGACCACAAAATACATAGAATAAAGTATATGATATGATAAATTATTAAATAAAAAGTACTCCATAATTAATAAGCTAGTTCAACTAGCTTTTCTTAAAGCTTATTTTTTTTTCATAAGCTTTATAAATTTTGTTGCTGAAACAATTTAACTAATTTGAACTTATGAAAAAAATAAGTTAAAATTTTTTATAAACTCCAAAAAGTTGTCATCCAAACATATTCTTACACTATATTTAGACTTTTGTGTACTTAGAAAGTCCTATTTATTTTGTAAAATGAATTTTAGCTATTTTAACTTGTTAACGAATGTTGAATTTCTTTGTTTACTGTGAAAATGCAACTAATACTCATTAATTAATAAGAGTTCTAACATATTTAACTTGATTTTTATTTTATTTTAATTTTAATTTTAATTAACAATAAACAAAGTTTGAGTTGAATAATCTAAAGGCACAATGTAGAATAACCTTTGTAATTAAGAGCTTCTTAAAAGCTGCTATTGTGAGTGCTCTCACCGTATCATTTTGTTTGGTGACAGAACGGGGAAGATCGTGGTATCATCGCACCCTCCTCGGCGGTGTTGGTTGGTGACGGGACCGCTAACGTTTTAACTTACAAAATAATTAATCGTAAAGAAAAGAGGATCGATCGGGAGATGATTAACGTGAAAATGAAAAAGTCTATCCGTTAAAGTGGTGTGCTTTAGTTTTCTTTTGGTTTAGTTGTTGTCTTGATTATATTTCGTAGGCTTAGTTTTGATTTTTTTGGTTGTGTAGTTTGTTTTTGTTTCAAAGCTTTGTTCGGCTCGATTTTAGATAGCGGGTGTCACGCTTTCTAGTTTCGAGCCCTTGCGTTTTTTGAATGTATTCTTGTTCGATTTCTTCATCAAAATCTTTTGATGATCTAACCTATAAATATATTTATTGTAATCGTTATTTTAGGGGGGAAAAACCGTATCATTTTGTATAACTCAAAAATTAAGTGTGATTAGTACACCTTATGAATCATGAACTCAAATGAATATGAAAGCATATTATTATTATTATTATTATTATTATTATTATTATTATTATTTTTATTTTTAATTATTATTATTATTATTATTATTATTATTATTATTATTATTATTATCACTATATTCACTATATATATTATATATTATTATATATATATACATTAAAAGAAAGTCTCGATGTGTCGACCCGAAAATTTTCGACCAAATTCAAACCAAATATTTATGTGATCTCGACACGATAAGCAAAGTCTGTAAAGTTGAGTCTCAAAAACTTTGAACTGTGTTCATGTATACTTTTGACCTTTGACTATTTCCGACGATTCACGAACAATTGTTGTTTGTAAATAACTATATATATATATATATATATATATATATATATATATATATATATATATATATATATATATATATATATATATATATATAAATGTGTATAACAAATTAAAATAACAAAATACCATTAATCATTTAAAATTAAGTATGTAAAAATAATATACAAGATAATAAATTGGTTATTTAAAATAAAGCTATATATAAATGTATATGGATTCTATAAATAATTATTATGATATACGTATATTGGATCATATATAAAAGGTATAGATATTATATGTTATTATATAAAGATGTAATTATTAAATGATACATAATTAATAATATGTAATATTAATATATTAAATTTTATTACAAGTTAAAATATAGTTAATATATGAATATTGTTATTATTCCATTCTTTATTAATAAAATAAATAATAATATTAATATCAGTATTATGAATATTATTAAGCTAATATATTTGATACACTTAAATTATTACATCATTATACTAATATTATTGATATCATTATTAATATCATTATTATTAGTGAAGTTATAATTATAGTTATAATTATGATTATTATTATCATTACTACTAAAAATTATCAATTATATTTTATCATTATCATTATCCTTATTAGAATCATATCATTTTTTATTTTTATCAATTTTATTGTAAATATTGATATTAACAGTTCTATTGTTAATATTATTATTCTAAAATATATATATATTGATATTAACAGTTCTATTAGATATGAAAAAGTTATTATATTGTTATACTCATATTATTAAAATCAATATTTTTATTACTTTTATCATTTCTCTTAGTATTATTTTGTTATTAGTATTATTAACATTATTAATATTAATTCTATTATTATTATTATTATTATTATTATTATTATTATTATTAATTAAAAATTGAACGTACGATTACAGAATAAATTTCTGTTTAACATCACCATCCAAAACTGTATATTCCTGTCTCTAAATGCAATCAGATGGAATCAAATCATATATATAAAACCAAAATCTGTTTAGGGTTGTTATCAACCTTTTTATTCTTTTATTTATTTTTTAAACTGCTTCTTTTCGTCTGATTTAACCAATTACGTACTACTTGTCTGAATTTGTTACCAGTCTTTTTCAATTCTATTAATCGTTCGCTATATACGCATACACCTGCAATTGAGAGAAGATAATAGAAAATAATATACACAAATAAAAACCATACGACCTCTGTTATTCCAACTTTTCGGCCAAAATTTGATTTTGAATAAATCTCTAAATTTTAAAAATGCCATTGTGTTTGAAATCTCCCATTCAAACTATCTGTAAAAGTTCAAAACCTAATTTTATCTATCAAGAAAGAATTTTGAGGTCAAAGTTTGTTTATCAAAAGTCAAACGTGTGTTCCTTGATCAAATTTGAGAAATCTGTTACAGTTAAAGTTAAATTGATGATTCATAGAGTTTCTATGAATGATTTAGAGCATATCTTATGTGGAACTCATAATCCAAAAGTGCCTAGAAATTTAAATCACGATTTGAGTTCAAAGAAATTTTTTTCGCGACAGTTCACAGTTTTTGCTATCTGTTTTAAATTATTTTTTATTTTTTTTAAATTGTGTCTGTTAATTATAAATACGTCATTTTTATTTATGTCTCAAGGTTAAATCAAACTTTAAACTGAGTTAGGATTGAATGATGGTCGACTGGTTTAGTGTAGAAGAAGATGAACACAGGAAATAAACGGGTTATATTCAAATCAAGGGGATTTAAAACATAAAACGGGCATCAGCCCAGCTGGTTTAGGGTAGTGACGGGTTTCGAGAGGTCTCGGGTTCAATCCTTGCTTGGTGCAACTATTTTTGTTAAGGGCTTCTAAGGTAGTTTTTACTACCAAAATTATTATTATTATTATTATTATTATTATTATTATTATTATTATTATTATTATTATTATTATTATTATTATTATTATTATTATTATCATCATCATTTTCATTATTGTTATTATTATTAGTATTATTATTATTATTGTTGTAAATATTATTATTGTTATTATTAGTTATTATCAATACTACTAGTATTATAATTATTAAAAGTATTATAATTAATATTGTTAACATAGTTATAAGTATTATTATTATTATTATTATTATTATTATTATTATTATTATTATTATTATTATTATTATTATTATTATTATTATTATTATTATTATTATTATTATTATTAATATTATGTTAATATTAATAACATGACTATTATCATTATTAGTTATTATTAAGTAGTATCATTAAGTATCATTAGTATTATTAGTATTATTATTATTTTCATAAATATTAGTATCGATATCACTTTATAAATATTAGTATTATTAATATTATTATTATTATTATTATTATTATTATTATTATTATTATTATTATTATTATAATTATTAACCTAAGTATTATTAATATGATTATCATCTTGTTATCACTAAAACTATATTATTATTCGTACATCATTTTTTTTACTACTAGTATCATTATTAAAATTAATATTATTATTAATAATAGTACTATCAATATTATGACTATCACTCTTATCATTTTTAGTATTATTACAAGTATATATTTTTATATAAAGATACACTGCAATAATATTAATACTACATATCACTATTTTTTTTAACTAAACTATATATACATAAATATATATATATATATATATATATATATATATATATATATATATATATATATATATATATATATATATATATATATATATATATATATATATATATATATATATATATATATAATGTATCAATTAATATATAAATATATATTGATACCTTATATAAACCCAAATATAGATTTTTATTATTAACATATTAAAGAATGATAAATAATAGTTATATGAGCTATATAAATTAAATATATTAAACTATCTATATCTATATGACATATAATATAACAAGTATATTATTAATAATAATATATATAAACTTGCTTGATTACGATTACATGTATTAATAAATATACAAATGATATAGGTTCGTGAATCCGAGGCCAACCCTGCATTGTTCAGTTCCGTCGTATGCATATTTTTACTACAAAATATCGTATTGTGAGTTCATTTGATTCCCTTTTATTCTTTACATTTTTTTTGGGACTGAGAATAAATGCGCTGTTTTTACAACTGCTTTATTAAATGCTTTTGAAATATATTTTGAACTGCGAATACATGAAATGCTTTTATAAATGTTTGACGAGATAGACACAAGCACATTCCTCGAATGAATTATGTGGACATGATAATTGCCACCGTTGAATTATGTGGACATGATAATTGCCATCGTTGAATTATGCGGACATGATAATTGCCGCCATTGAATTATGTGGACATGATAATTGATGTGAAAAACGTGGTATATGAATTATCGTATGAAATAGTATGGAAAAATACCGATTAGAGATTGCTACACACTAACGGGCAGTGTACCCGATCGTGTAGTAGTTTAGTAAATGGTAAAATCCGTGTATCGTTTCAAGGACAGTATCTAAATCAAATTAGGATTATAGACTAAATTGTGATTATCTAAGAAATTTACAAGTACAAGATATATTTTGGTTTGCCCTTTTACGATAGGCGAATCAAGTGATGAATGAGATTAAAAAGACAATATTTTTGGTATTTTTAGTTTATGAAAACAGAACGATAGTTTTGAATTCAAATTAAAGAAATATGCTCATCTAGACTTTTTACCATTAATGTTGAATGTTATTTAGGATTAAGATCGGATTGATTGGTTATGCACGAGAACTAATTAATTGGTTCACCAAGAGTAGTCTTGCGCAAACACTCAAACGGGATTACATGATGCAAGTGATGTTCTTATCATCTAAGACCTCCTATTTGTAATCAACTAATTCAACTAGTTTGAAGACTTGAAGAATGATCAAGTCAATGGTGTGTTGTACATGATCCACTCCTATATCAACTAAAGGTTTAACTTAGTTCATTCCCTTGGTCCGGTTAAATGCTCAATTCACCCAACCCAAATAATTAACTAAGTGTTATAATAAGATCCCTATAAACGTCACTAGATAAGGCAAATCACTAACACATGTTAATTGATGTAACTAGGTAGTTGAAAGTGTGTATAATAGATTCTAAGGAATTGGTCATTCTCCTAGACAATTACACATACTAATTAAGTTATTCCAAAGTATCTACAAGAGTCGTTTTTACATTCTTATGTAAATTAACCATTTAAACTCAACTTATCCCTTTTGGTAAAAGACGGATAAACACATGTCACTAGGTGTAAATCAATACATTAACTTAACAAGATGATGTTTCTTAATCAAATGAACATATCAACTAGTTGAATCGAAAGGATTAAACTTAACAAGAATGGTTCTTGTATTCAAACATCAAACTATCGTACATAATTACAATCAATCAATAGTAAACATTTAACATCTCGGTTATTTATCTAGATGAACATAAAATGGACTAGCCAACAATCATGCTTGAAAACTTAAACATAACAGTAACAAAGATAGAATTCATTGTAAATACAAGATTAACCTTTTAGGAGTAATCTTGGATGAAGCTCTTGAATGATCTTAGATTCTTCAATGATTTGAGTGCTTAGATGCACTTTGATAAGCCTAGGAACTGCTTTGAATCGTATGTTTTCGTCTCTGAGCAGAAAGGAAACTGGTATTCCTCAAATGAAACTGGAAATGGAATTAAATAAGCTAAAAAGTTGGTGAAAAGTACTGTGCGCGGCGCGCACAGTAAGGGTGCGCTGAGCGCACTCTCACCTACTTCACTTTATACTTTACAGCTCGACTACGCACGTTCAAATCTGCTTTTCTGTCAAAAGTGCGCGTATGGGTGCGCTGAGCGCACCACTGTGCGCGGCGCGCACCATCAAAAAGTTCGCTTGGTGCACTTTGGTTTTGGCCAAGAAATCCTCTGATCAAAATTATGCAATGTGCGCTGAGCGCACATTTTGGGGTGCGCTGAGCGCACTCTTCTGTCTTTGGGTTTCTTGTCTCGTTTTCGATCTCTGAGCTGTTACCATACAATATCTTCATATTTCTTCAAGTTTACAATGATTCTAGACTATATTACAATACTATGAAATACAAACGGAATTACTATGTTTACATATGAAATAAATAACAATAGGACGCGATATTATGACTAAAGATATGACTAATTTGAGTAATATCAAAATCCCCCATACTTAACTCTTGCTTGTCCTCAAGCAAGTCTTGTTCTAATCATTCATATACAAAACACAAACATCAATGAATCACACGCATTATTCGAGGTACAATTTATACAAATCACACGAATCATGCAAAACACACACAAACTCATGCTATATGAAACCCATAAAACACAAATGGAATACACACTCATTTAGGTACACACACAATTTATGGAACACACGCACACATTTGGATTTATTTGGGAGAGACGAACTTTGGTGAAAGTTCTTTTTAAAAGTTTGGATCCTTAGGGAAAATTGGATCTTTGAGAAAACGTTTTAAGATTTTGAAAATATCAATGTTAGTTTTTAAACTAAACACGTTTTCTGATTTTAACCTCAAATTCCGGTCGAGGGTAACTGAAAACCGAAGTCTCAGTCGGCGATTAGCAAGCTATCCGCCCCCATGATTGTAGTATCATGGAACTCTTAACCGAATGCCCAAAAAAAAATTGGTTTTACACAATATAGTTCATAAAATAGCATAAGTTTTAGAAGAAACTTATATCGTGTCCAAATATCATCGGTGAACCATGAGTTTGCACAACTCAATTTGTTATGGCATATGTATGTTGACCGCAGTCAAACATAGATGCGGTTGATCTTTACGGAGATCATCCATCTGGAGATTAGATTCATTAGTCTTAAAAGCTAATTTGCAATGTGCCCCCCATTGTACGAGACGGATCCATCTCATGGTTAGGATAAGTCTGACCACCAAAAACCCTGTTTGATGATGAGGTGAAGTGGATTTCCAGCCGATGATAGAGATGACTTTTCAAGTTTTTTCGTCAACCTACAGGTGTTCTGGAATACATCTTCTAATCATAAGTTAGTAAGTGTGTCATGATTTATCCTTTTCGTTTAGTGACTTTTATTTCTTTTATTTTCAAGCCAAAAGTACTTTAATCGTTTTAAATTTGCAAAAATTTGTGATAATAGTTCGAAAAGATTAGTAACATCCCCCACACTTGGCTTTTTCGCTAATACTTTTAGTTCTAAAATTTAAAATTTTTCATAAAATGCGACAATAAGCCAAGTTTCATATCCGATAGAATTACCCCCTCCCCCACACTTAAGATTAAGTAAGGCCCTCATTACTTAAAATCAGAAATAATTTAAAAATTCACGAGGGCATTAGTGTGAAAAGAGTTCGAAAAACCTTGGCATAAAGCCGGAGATTGTGAAATGTAGGTGAGCGATGGCGCTGAACTTAATGCCAGCATAAGAACATCGTTCATTCCTTGATCTCTATCACAAATTCCCAATTGATAGTACTTCGCTGAACTTAATGCCAGCATCACTAAACCTTAACAATAAGAAATAAACAAATACACAAAATAGAATAGATAAAAGTGGTGTATGAAACACAACCACCACAAATGTCAAGCGTACAACATAAAAATTCTAATTATTACACACCATTGTCTTAAAAGAAACAATTCTGAATTTTTTTTTTACCAAATGTTACCAAATATTACCAAATAGGGCACATAAGCCCTCTAAGTGTCACCGAAGAAGTTACCAAAAGGCCAGCCGGAGTAGGTTCCCGAACCATCGTTCCTAGGTCTTCCCTGCGGGTATTGCTCCTCAAAACGTCTTTGGGCATCTTGCATCGCCGCCTGTTCCTCATATAATGGAGGACTCGGAATTCGGTTTGGGGTGTTGTAATAGGTCGGATGTTGGTAGGAAGTAGCATAATATTCTTATGGGTTTTGCATATATAAACCAACATTATGGCGAAGCCAATCGCCCCTGTAATTCCCCCACCTTTGGTCATACCTTACCGCCCTATTATGCTCGCGTTGTTCTTCATGAAATTGGTTAAATTGTTGCCTTTGTTCCTCATATTGGTTATCTCTGTGTTGATAACCTACCCTCATATCATGAAAACCGGAAATCACTTCCTCCAACTCTTCTTCCCTTGACCTTTGTGTCCGCCTACGCCTTCGCCTTTGAGCTTGTGGTAACTCTTCTTCAGTTTCAGGTTCTTCCATGCGAACCACTCCCTCCGCTTCATCTCTTCCAACACCGCTATCACCCGCTTCATGATCATGGGCACGTGGTGGTTCGTTTACTCTCGGGACAAATGGAATAAGCCTTTGATGATTATTATAGCTCAAAAATTCTGCATTCAGATAATAAGTCTTGTTTAATGGTTTCATTGTTGTACTGTTTGGAATCAACCGAGAGAAATCGACACCAAAATGCCTGGCAATCTGGGTGATGTAATGCCCACCAACAATTTGATTCAACCCTCTATCTCCCCGCAAATTATCAAGATAATCTGCCAAAGTGGATGGAATGTCGACACTACTTTGGTTGTAGATTTTGTCTACAAGAAAAACATCTTGACGTGTTACCTTATTTGTGCCATGTTTTCGTGCATTAAACGTACATGCAACTAGTCGATGAAGCATTCTTTTGTCTTTATCATGTATATCGGTGAACTTGCTTCGGCTAGAGGAGAATTGAGTGTCACTCATATCATTCCAAAATGGGCGTGGATCATAAGAATCGTCATAATACTCGGCTGACCGTAAGTAAGCATTGAGTTGTGCATCATCTAGTTCGATATACAGATCAAATAGTCGGGCCAACTCAATTTGACTAAGTGCCCGATCCATCCCACCTAAACGAAATCTCATGAAGTTTTGCTTTGTCGGGTCCATAATGAGATCAAAACGTAAGGATGCTATGAATTCTTTGCACAATTCCGGGTATATGACATCATTGAATCCCATAATCCTTTCCCATGCCCTGACTGTTATTAACCTGCCAGTTAAAAGCCGGTATTTAACCTCCAACATTCTCGACACTCTATCATATTCCCTTGCTTCAACCAATGGAGCCGGGTCAAAATACCAAGTGGCATCACATGTTTTGTTTGCTACCCAATTATATGCACTTGCGTAATCCGGATGATCCCGGACATAAGCTAACCAAACCCTTGGATCATTTTGATCTGGTGATCCTTCGGGTGAAGATTGTCGTTCATTTGGTGGAGAATTTTGTTCATCTGAAGAATCTTGTTCTTCTCGGTACCGGTGGGAAGGTTCTTCGTGTTGTTGACTTGCCCTTGATCTAAAGTTGTACTGCACACATAAAACATACACCAAAACAAAAGAGGCGCATAGACAATAGTATGCATTAGTGTGAGTTCATCATAAATCAAGTATATGTTCAAAAATACATATAGCACATAATCATGTTAATCATTCATACGAACATTTTCTCAAAAGATCCAAGATTAACATAACTAGTCTAGCATTTTAGAAACCAAATTTGAACATGAACCTCATATCATTCTCATCCCTCAAACTATCACATTAGACACAAAGTAATGGAAACTTAACAATTTTCAAGTATTTATAACAATTAAGAACCAAAATATGTTAGATTTCCAAAACATGAACCATGTTATGCTCAAAATGTGATACATACTTATGAAGTACACAAATTATCTCAAACATTCACAAATACTTTGCTAGGAACCAAATTCAACCAAACTTAAAGCCAAAATTCGAATTTAAGTTTTACATAAACCCTAGAATTATGAATATACCCTAAAAACACAATGTAATATGATTTCAAGGTATACAAAGCAATTATAACAACCTAAAGCATGTTAATGTTCATAACAATTATCAATTCAAGAAAACCCACATAAATTTCTTAAACAATCCAAAAAATTAAGCACGAAATCGGAGTATTGAAAAGAAAATTAAGTGGAATCATATTAACATACCCTAGGCATCTTGATTTAGGCTTTGATTTGAGAAGAATTTGTTTAAATTGGAAGGATTGAAAGTAGGGTTTGAAGTGTTTTTAGAGTGAAAGAGAGAATGAATCTGTAATTTTAGGTGAGGAGTGAGTGAAAAACGAGTGTGTGGTTGTAAAGAGGAGATAAAAGCGTGGGCCCCAAAAAAAATTGAAGCTGATTCGAGCAATATTTAAGAGTGCGCCAAGCGCACACTTTTGGGTGCGCGGCGCGCACTAGCGATCTGAGCTTAAAAACCTTCTGACCCAGTTTTTGCAAAGTGCGCTGAGCGCACATCTTAGGGGTGCGCGGCGCGCACAGTGGTTTTCAGCTGTTTTTTCGCGTTTGGTCAGTACAGTGAGGTTGGTAACAGATTGGTGAATGTAATGGCATTCAACAAAAATTAAAATCACTCAAAATCATGTAATTCACACAAAAACCTATTTTAAACATTTGTGAAGGTTTTAAAAACACGAGTCGCTTCACCCGACTCTTCCCCCAAACTTAGGTAGCTTTGGGGTTGAAAATGAGTTTTACCTCATCTTCAATGTTCATGGGTCCGTCAACATATACTTTGACCCTGTGTCCGTTTACCTTAAACGTATCACCCTTCGCATTCTGTAATTCCACCGTTTCATACGGAAAAACCTTGTTAACAAAAAATGGTCCCATCCATCGGGACTTGAGTTTTCCAGGGAAAAGTTTAAATTGTGAGTTGAATAACAAAACACGATCACCTTCTTTAAAATCTTTCTGATTCTTAAGACGGTTATCGTGCCAAACTTTAGTCTTTTCCTTGTATATGAGCGAGTTTTCATAGGCGTTATGTCTCAACTCATCCAACTCATTTAGTTGGTTTAAACGAAGGTTTCCCGCGTCTTCAAGATCGAGATTACAAGTCTTAAGAGCCTAATGTGATTTGTGCTCTATCTCCAAAGGGAGATGACATGCCTTCCCATAGACTAGGCGGTAAGGCGTGGTTCCAATAGGAGTTTTGTAGGTGGTTCTAAATGTAGTGACCCGAACTTTTCCATGTTTATATATATTAATTGAGATTGATATTTACATGATTAAATGTTTCCAACATGTTAAGCAATCAAACTTGTTAAGACTTGATTAATTGAAATATGTTTCATATAGACAATTGACCACCCAAGTTGACCGGCGATTCACGAACGTTAAAACTTATAAAAACGACATGACGATATATATATATGGATATACATATGGTTAACATGAGATTATGATAAGTAAGTATCTCCATAAGTATATTAACAATGAGTTATATACATATAAACAAGACTACTAACTTAAGGATTTCGAAACGAGACATATATGTAACGATTATCGTTGTAACGACATTTAAATGTATATATATCATATTAAGATATATTAATATATCATAATATCATGATAATATAATAATTTAACATCTCATTAGATATAATAAATAATGGGTTAACAACATTAATTGAGATCGTTAACTTAAAGGTTTCAAAACAACACTTACATGTAACGACTAACGATGACTTAACGACTCAGTTAAAATGTATATACATGTAGTGTATTTAGATGTATTAAAATACTTTTGGAAGACTTCAAGACATATATCAAAACACTCATACTTAACGAAAATGGTTACAGTTACTTTCCCATTTTTTTCTTTCATCAAGAATTCTAGTCGTATTCTTACCCGTATTATACACAGCTTCAAAACGTACTTACTATGGGTATATACCAATAGGAACTAGCATGGGATTCCACTCTTGATTATGTCATGTATGACTAATCAATTTTAACTTCTACCATGAGCTAGTCAACTAACTAGAACTCCTTTTAACCCCACTCACCACTCACCAATTACCACTCATCATTCACTCCATTTCACTTCCAATTCTCTTTCTAATTCTCTCTCAACACACACACACACACACACTATTATGAATGTATTTTTCCAGTAGTTAATCATCATCTTCATCAAAAATCAGTTCAATAATCAAGCTATAATCATCATAGGAAGAACACTTCAAGAACACTTCAAAAATCCCTTCAAGTTTACTAATTTACTTCCAAGTTTTCTAATCCATTTCAAGTAATCATATAAGATCAAGAAACCTTTGTTATATACAGTAGGTTATCTTTCTTATTCAAGGTAATATTCATATTCAAACTTTGATTCAATTTCTATAACTATAAACTATCTTAATTCGAGTAAAAATCTTACTTGAACTTGTTTTTGTGTCATGATCCTACTTCAAAAACTTTCAAGCCATCCAAGATCCTTTGAAGCTAGATCATTTCTTGTCACTTTCAGTAGGTTTACCTACTAAACTTGAGGTAGTAATGATGTTCATAACATCATTCGATTCATATATATAAAACTATCTTATTCGAAGGTTAAACTCGTAATCACTAGAACATAGCTTAGTTAATTCTAAACTTGTTCGCAAACAAAAGTTAATCCTTCTAACTTGACTTTTAAAATTAACTAAACACATGTTCTATATCTATATGATATGCTAACTTAACGATTTAAAACCTGGAAACACGAAAAACACCGTAAAACCGGATTTACACCGTCGTAGTAACACCGCGGGCTGTTTTGGGTTAGTTAATTAAAAACTATGATAAACTTTGATTTAAAAGTTATTATTCTGAGAAAATGATTTTTATTATGAACATGAAACTATATCCAAAAATTATGGTTAAACTCAAAGTGGAAGTATGTTTTCTAAAATGGTCATCTAGACGTCGTTCTTTCGACTGAAATGACTACCTTTACAAAAACGACTTGTAACTTATTTTTCCGACAATAAACCTATACTTTTTCTGTTTAGATTCATAAAATAGAGTTCAATATGAAACCATAGCAATTTGATTCACTCAAAACGGATTTAAAATGAAGAAGTTATGGTTAAAACAAGATTGGATAATTTTTCTCATTTTAGCTACGTGAAAATTGGTAACAAAGCTATTCCAACCATAACTTAATCAACTTGTATTGAATATTATGTAATCTTGAGATACCATAGACACGTATACAATGTTTCGACCTATCATGTCGACACATCTATATATATTTCGGAACAACCATAGACACTCTATATGTGAATGTTGGAGTTAGCTATACAGGGTTGAGGTTGATTCCAAAATATATATAGTTTGAGTTGTGATCAATACTGAGATACGTATACACTGGGTCGTGGATTGATTCAAGATAATATTTATCGATTTATTTCTATACATCTAACTGTGGACAACTAGTTGTAGGTTACTAACGACGACAGCTGACTTAATAAACTTAAAACATCAAAATATATTAAAAGTGTTGTAAATATATTTTGAACATACTTTAATATATATGTATATATTGTTATAGGTTCGTGAATCAACAGTGGCCAAGTCTTACTTCTCAACGAAGTAAAAATCTGTGAAAGTGAGTTATAGTCCCACTTTTAAAATCCTAAAGATAGATCTATTGGGCCTAACAAACCCCATCCAAAGTACCGGATGCTTTAGTACTTCGAAATTTATATCATATCCGAAGGGTGTCCCGGAATGATGGGGATATTCTTATATATGCATCTTGTTAATGTCGGTTACCAGGTGTTCACCATATGAATGATTTTTATCTCTATGTATGGGATGTGTATTGAAATATGAAATCTTGTGGTCTATTGTTACGATTTGATATATATAGGTTAAACCTATAACTCACCAACATTTTTGTTGACGTTTAAAGCATGTTTATTCTCAGGTGAATATTAAGAGCTTCCGCTGTTGCATACTAAAATAAGGACAAGATTTGGAGTCCATGTTTGTATGATATTGTGTAAAAACTGCATTCAAGAAACTGATTTTGATGTAACATATTTGTATTGTAAACCATTATGTAATGGTCGTGTGTAAACAGGATATTTTAGATTATCATTATTTGATAATCTACGTAAAGCTTTTTAAACCTTTATTTATGAAATAAAGGTTATGGTTTGTTTTAAAAATGAATGCAGTCTTTGAAAAACGTCTCATATAGAGGTCAAAACCTCGCAACGAAATCAATTAATATGGAACGTTTTTAATCAATAAGAACGGGACATTTCAGTTGGTATCAGAGCGTTGGTCTTAGAGAACCAGAATTTTGCATTAGTGTGTCTTATCGAGTTTGTTAGGATGCATTAGTGAGTCTGGGCTTCGACCGTGTTTACTTGAAAAATGATTTCTTAACAAATTTTGTTGGAAACTATATATTTTTAACATGTGAATATTATGTGATATATTAATCTCTTAACGCGTTTGATATTATGTGATAGATGTCTACCTCTAGAACAAGTCCCATTGACTCACCTAATAATAATGAAGAGTCAAATGTAAATTGGAATGATTCGTGGACTGATTCACAAGTTCCCGAAGAGGAACCGGAAGAAGAGTCGGAACCAGAAGAAGAATCGGAACCGAAAGAAGAATCAGAACCGGATGAAGAAATAGAACCGGTGGGGGAAATAATAAAACGGTTAAGTAAAAGAAAATCCTCAACCAATCGACCAAGGTTAATTATGGTCAATGGTGTTTCCGCTAAGGAAGCAAAATATTGGAAGGATTACCAATTCTCCGATGAATCGGATTCTGACGAGAATTCCAATGATGTTATAGAAATTACCCCAACTGAATTTAAAAAGGCAAAAGAAAATAATAAGGGAAAGGGCATAAAAATAGAGAAATCTAATTCCAACCCCGATGAACTTTATATGTATCGTCAACCCCCGAAGTCCTTAAGTTG
This sequence comes from Rutidosis leptorrhynchoides, assembly GCF_046630445.1. NCBI lineage: Eukaryota > Viridiplantae > Streptophyta > Magnoliopsida > Asterales > Asteraceae > Rutidosis > Rutidosis leptorrhynchoides. Next base: position 11,471,138 of record NC_092340.1, on the reverse strand, counting down.
TAACAATGACCCGGGAACCTCTAAACCACCAGGTTTTTCTAAACCAATGTGGAAAACGACGGCTCGTATTAGGGGAACATCATATATCCCTAGAAACTTGGCAAAACGAACCAAAACCGAAGAAGAAGAAACAAGCGAGTCGGAATAAGATAGTTGTATTCGTGTGGTGTAATATATGTAATATAGTGTGCTTATGCTTTATGATATATGTAAAAATTGCTTGTATTAATAAGTATTTTTTTTTTATGAATCTAACTCTTGTCTATTTTACAGTATAAAAACACAAAATGGATAGACAACCCAATATTTTAAGAGACCTACCCGGAGACATGATTGATGAAATCTTGTCTAGAGTCGGTCAGAATTCTTCGGCACAACTATTTAAGGCGAGATCAGTTTGTAAGACATTTGAAGAACGTTCCAAGAATGCCTTGGTTTATAAAAGGCTTTCATTCGAAAGATGGGGGATATCACATTGGGAAATCCATAAGTTACGATGTGTTTACTTTGACGCATATATTGCGGGGAACCCAAATGCTATTTTACGTAATGGGTTAAGAAATTATTTTGACTCAATATATCCGAATATTGGACTTCGTGATTTAGAAAAAGCGGCTAACATGCAACATAAAGAAGCATGTTATGCTTACGGATTAGTAATGTTCGCTTCTCACCAAAGTGAGAACAAGAACATCGGCCTACAACTATTAAACAAAACGTTCCCACAAGTGACGGAGTCGGTAATTGGGGTAAGAAATGAGGTTTTTAGATTGTTACGGGACTGTTGGACATTACGTAACCCTCATCCCTTTGACGACGTTACAACACGCTGTCTTATCAACGGCCATAACGGTTATGTTCCACAAGACCAAGGATGGGAAGTAGTCCTAGTAAAACCAGAATGCATGACTTGTTTCTGGACTTATGAATTACGTGTCTTTATTGCCTTTGCTGAACGACTTGTGTACTAGCTAGAATTATCTTCACAACTATCTTGTATCAAAGTTATTGTGTGCTATATTTCATGCTTTATGTAAAATAAGCGGTATTGTAAGTTTGTAAAGTATTGTATAAAAGTTTGAACGCGAAATATTATTATAATCAGTTTTTCATATAGAATTGTAGTAGTTGAATTGTATATTAGCTACTAAGTATGAACTTAACGGGTAGGTACTACCCGAATTTAAACTTATAAAACGTTAATATGAAGAAAAAGCTTTTATAAATGAGTTCATATTATGCTACGAAATACTATTAACTACTCTTAATATTCTGTATGATTAACTTGTTCCATTTGACTATTTTGAAGGAAATGGCACCGAATACTCGACACACCGTGAATATGAATGAAGAGGAATTCCGTACTTTTCTAGCTTCAAACATAGCCGCAGTACAGGCTGCGCTACATACCAACAATAACCTTGGATCTAGCAGTACAGAAAATCGTGTAGGATGCACCTACAAAGAATTCACTGCCTGCAAACCTTTGGAATTTGATGGAACCGAAGGACCGATCGGATTGAAACGGTGGACCGAGAAGGTCGAATCGGTGTTTGCCATAAGTAAGTGTACTGAAGAGGACAAAGTAAAGTACGCTACGCATACCTTCACAGGTTCTGCGTTAACATGGTGGAATATCTATCTAGAGCAAGTGGGACAAGACGATGCGTACGCACTACCGTGGTCAGCATTCAAGCACTTGATGAACGAGAAGTACCGTCCTAGAACTGAGGTCAATAAGCTCAAGACAGAACTTAGAGGGTTACGAACCCAAGGATTTGATATTACCACGTACGAAAGACGATTCACAGAATTGTGCCTATTGTGTCCGGGAGCATTCGAAGATGAGGAAGAGAAGATCGACGCGTTTGTGAAAGGATTACCGAAAAGAATCCAAGAAGATATAAGTTCACACGAGCCCGCCTCCATACAACAGGCATGTAGAATGGCTCACAAACTAGTGAACCAAATTGAAGAAAGAATTAAAGAACAGACTGCTGAAGAGGCCAATGTGAAGCAAGTCAAAAGAAAGTGGGAGGAAAATGGTGATAAGAATCACCAATACAACAACAACAGCAATTACAACAATAATTGCAACAATTATCCCAACAATCGCAACATCAATCGCAACTACAACAAACGGCCCAACAACAACAACAACAACAACAACAACAACAACAACAACAACAACAACAACAACAACAACAGCAACTACAAAAATCATCCCAACAACAATAATAACCGCAACAACAACAACAATCAGAAGCAGCTATGCCAAAGGTGTGAAAAGTATCACTCGGGGTTCTGCACCAAATTTTGCAACAAGTGTAAAAGAAATGGTCATAGCGCGGCGAAGTGTGAGGTCTACGGACCAGGGGTTAATAGAACGAAAGGAACAAATGGTGTCGGAACGAGCAATGGCGGAGCAAGTAGTGTCGGAGCAAGTTATGCCAATGTAGTTTGTTATAAATGTGGAAAACCGGGCCACATTATTAGAAATTGCCCGAACCAGGAGAACACGAATGGACAAGGCCACGGAAGAGTTTTCAATATTAATGCGGCAGAGGCACAGGAAGACCCGGAGCTTGTTACGGGTACGTTTCTTATTGACAATAAATCTGCTTACGTTTTATTTGATTCGGGTGCGGATAGAAGCTATATGAATAGAGATTTTTGTGCTAAATTAAGTTGTCCATTGACGCCTTTGGATTGTAAATTTTTAGTCAAATTAGCAAATGGTAAATTAATTTCAGCAGATAATATATGTCGGAATCGAGAAATTAAACTGGTTAGCGAAACATTTAAGATTGACTTGATACGAGTAGAGTTAGGGAGTTTTGATGTGATAATCGGTATGGACTGGTTGAAAGAAGTGAACGCAGAGATCGTTTGTTACAAAAATGCAATTCGCATTATACGAGAAAAAGGAAAACCCTTAATGGTGTACGGAGAAAAGGGCAACACGAAGCTACATCTTATTAGTAATTTGAAGGCACAAAAACTAATAAGAAAAGGTTGCTATGCTGTTCTAACACACGTCGAGAAAGTACAAACTGAAGAAAAGAGCATCAATGATGTTCCTGTCGCAAAAGAATTTCCCGATGTATTTCCGAAAGAATTACCGGGATTACCCCCACATCGATCCGTTGAATTTCAAATAGATCTTGTAACAGGAGCTGCACCAATAGCTCGTGCTCCTTACAGACTCGCACCCAGCGAGATGAAAGAACTGCAAAGCCAATTACAAGAACTTTTAGAGCATGGTTTCATTCGACCAAGCACATCACCGTGGGGAGCTCCTGTTTTGTTTGTCAAGAAGAAAGATGGTACATTCAGGTTGTGTATCGACTACCGAGAGTTGAACAAACTTACCATCAAGAACCGCTACCCACTACCGAGAATCGACGACTTATTTGATCAACTACAAGGCTCGTCTGTTTATTCAAAGATTGACTTACGTTCCGGGTATCATCAAATGCGGGTGAAAGAAGATGATATTCCAAAGACTGCTTTCAGAACACGTTACGGTCATTACGAGTTTATGGTCATGCCATTTGGTTTAACTAATGCACCAGCTGTGTTCATGCACCTTATGAACCGAGTGTGTGGACCATACCTTGACAAGTTTGTCATTGTTTTCATTGATGACATACTTATTTACTCAAAGAATGACCAAGAACACGGTGAACATTTGAGAAAGGTGTTAGAAGTATTGAGGAAGGAAGAATTGTACGCTAAATTTTCAAAGTGTGCATTTTGGTTGGAAGAAGTTCAATTCCTCGGTCACATAGTGAACAAAAAAGGTATTAAGGTGGATCCGGCAAAGATAGAAACTGTTGAAAAGTGGGAAACCCCGAAAACTTCGAAACACATACGCCAGTTTTTAGGACTAGCTGGTTACTACAGAAGGTTCATCCAAGACTTTTCCAGAATAGCAAAACCCTTGACTGCATTAAAGCATAAAGGGAAGAAATTTGAATGGAAGGATGAACAAGAGAAAGCATTTCAGTTCTTGAAGAAAAAGCTAACTACGGCACCTATATTGTCATTGCCTGAAGGGAATGATGATTTTGTGATTTATTGTGACGCATCAAAGCAAGGTCTCGATTGTGTATTAATGCAACGAACGAAGGTGATTGCTTATGCGTCTAGACAATTGAAGATTCACGAGCAAAATTATATGACGCATGATTTGGAATTAGGCGCGGTTGTTTTTGCATTAAAGACTTGGAGGCACTACTTATATGGGGTCAAAAGTATTATATATACCGACCACAAAAGTCTTCAACACATATTTAATCAGAAACAACTGAATATGAGGTAGCGTAGGTGGATTGAATTGTTGAATAATTACGACTTTGAGATTCGTTACCACCCGGGGAAGGCAAATGTGGTAGCCGATGCCTTGAGTAGGAAGGACAGAGAACCCATTCGAGTAAAATCTATGAATATAATGATTCATAATAACCTTACTACTCAAATAAAGGAGGCGCAACAAGGAGTTTTAAAAGAAGGAAATTTAAAGGATGAAATACCCAAAGGATCGGAGCAGCATCTTAATATTCAGGAAGACGGAACCCGGTATAGGGCTGAAAGGATTTGGGTACCAAAATTTGGAGATATGAGAGAAATGGTATTTAGAGAAGCTCATAAAACCAGATACTCAATACATCCTGGAACGGGGAAGATGTACAAGGATCTCAAGAAACATTTTTGGTGGCCGGGTATGAAAGCCGATGTTGCTAAATACGTAGGAGAATGTTTGACGTGTTCTAAGGTCAAAGCTGAGCATCAGAAACCATCAGGTCTACTTCAACAACCCGAAATCCCAGAATGGAAATGGGAAAACATTACCATGGATTTCATCACTAAATTGCCAAGAACTGCAAGTGGTTTTGATACTATTTGGGTAATAGTTGATCGTCTCACCAAATTAGCACACTTCCTGCCAATAAGAGAACATAGTTGATCGTCTCGTAATCACTAGAACATAGTTTAGTTAATTCTAAACTTGTTCGCAAACAAAAGTTAATCCTTCTAACTTGACTTTTAAAATTAACTAAACACATGTTCTATATCTATATGATATGCTAACTTAATTATTTAAAACCTGGAAACACGAAAAACACCGTAAAACCGGATTTACGCCGTCGTAGTAACACCGCGGGCTGTTTTGGGTTAGTTAATTAAAAACTATGATAAACTTTGATTTAAAAGTTGTTATTCTGAGAAAATGATTTTTATTATGAACATGAAACTATATTCAAAAATTATGGTTAAACTCAAAGTGGAAGTATGTTTTCTAAAATGGTCATCTAGACGTCGTTCTTTCGACTGAAATGACTACCTTTACAAAAATGACTTGTAACTTATTTTTCCGACTATAAACCTATACTTTTTCTGTTTAGATTCATAAAATAGAGTTCAATATGAAACCATAGCAATTTGATTCACTCAAAACGGATTTAAAATGAAGAAGTTATGGGTAAAACAAGATTGGATAATTTTTCTCATTTTAGCTACGTGAAAATTGGTAACAAATCTATTCCAACCATAACTTAATCAACTTGTATTGTATATTATGTAATCTTGAGATACCATAGACATGTATACAATTTTTCGACCTATCATGTCGACACATCTATATATATTTCGGAACAACCATAGACACTCTATATGTGAATGTTGGAGTTAGCTATACAGGGTTGAGGTTGATTCCAAAATATATATAGTTTGAGTTGTGATCAATACTGAGATACGTATACACTGGGTCGTAGATTGATTCAAGATAATATTTATCGATTTATTTCTGTACATCTAACTGTGGACAACTAGTTGTAGGTTACTAACGAGGACAGCTGACTTAATAAACTTAAAACATCAAAATATATTAAAAGTGTTGTAAATATATTTTGAACATACTTTAATATATATGTATATATTGTTATAGGTTCGTGAATCAACAGTGGCCAAGTCTTACTTCTCGACGAAGTAAAAATATGTGAAAGTGAGTTATAGTCCCACTTTTAAAATCCTAAAGATAGATCTATTGGGCCTAACAAACCTCATCCAAAGTACCGGATGCTTTAGTACTTCGAAATTTATATCATATCCGAAGGGTGTCCCGGAATGATGGGGATATTCTTATATATGCATCTTGTTAATGTCGGTTACCAGGTGTTCACCATATGAATGATTTTTATCTCTATGTATGGGATGTGTATTGAAATATGAAATCTTGTGGTCTATTGTTACGATTTGATATATATAGGTTAAACCTATAACTCACCAACATTTTTGTTGACGTTTAAAGCATGTTTATTCTCAGGTGAATATTAAGAGCTTCTGTTGTTGCATACTAAAATAAGGACAAGATTTGGAGTCCATGTTTGTATGATATTGTGTAAAAACTGCATTCAAGAAACTGATTTCGATGTAACATATTTGTATTGTAAACCATTATGTAATGGTCGTGTGTAAACAGGATATTTTAGATTATCATTATTTGATAATCTACGTAAAGCTTTTTAAACCTTTATTTATGAAATAAAGGTTATGGTTTGTTTTAAAAATGAATGCAGTCTTTGAAAAACGTCTCATATAGAGGTCAAAATCTCGCAACGAAATCAATTAATATGGAACGTTTTTAATCAATAAGAACGGGACATTTCACTAAATGCCCACAAAGAATCATCAAGCTTCGTTGACCACACCTTAGGATTGGATCTAACCGTTTTCTCAAGGATCCTTTTAAGTGCCCGATTCGTATTTTCAACTTGCCCACTTGTTTGTGGGTGATAAGATGTAGAAATTTTATGGGTTATCCCATATCGTTTTAACACCTTTTCTAATTGAGTGTTGCAAAAATGGGTACCACGATCACTAATTAAAGCCTTCGGGGTACCGAACCGGGCAAAAAGGTCTTTAAGAAAAGTTACAACAACTCGTGCATCGTTTGTGGGGAGAGCCTTTGCCTCAGCCCATTTTGATACGTAGTCAACGGCAACGAGTATGTATTGGTTGGAATGAGATTTTGGGAATGGTCCCATGAAATCAATGCCCCAAATATCGAAAACCTCACAAACTTGGATTATGTTTTGAGGCATTTCATCTCTTTGACTAATCTTTCCTGCCCTTTGGCAAAAATCGCATGATTTACATATACGGTGGGCATCTTTAAAGATGGTCGGCCAATAAAAACTGGCCTCATAGACTTTTCTCCCCGTGATTTGGGGTCCGAAATGTCCACCAGTGGGACCAAGATGACATTGGAAAAGAATTTGATTGCATTCTTCCTCGGAGACACAGCGACGGATTATCCCATCGGGACACCGTTTGAAGAGATATGGGTTTTCCCAAAAATAGTATTTTAAGTCACTGAAAAGTTTCTTTCGTTTTAAATGTGACATACCGGTTTCTAGAAATCCACCCGCAAGATAGTTGGCTATGTCAACAAACCAAGGATCATCAATTTTCTCAATTTTCATGAGATTTTCGTCCGGAAAGTTATCTTGGATAACATTCTCATGGAGAACCTAAAGATTCGGGTTCTCAAGGCGAGAAAGCTGATCAGCAGCTAAGTTTTCGGCCCCCTTTTTGTCTTTAATATCAATGTCGAATTCTTGCAAAAGCAAGACCCAACGTATTAATCGGGGTTTAGCATCTTGCTTAGTAAGCAAGTACTTTAATGCTGAATGGTCTGTATAGACAACCGTCTTTGCTAGTACTAAATAGGATCGGAATTTATCAAATGAAAAGACAATTGCCAGGAGTTCCTTCTCGGTGGTAGTGTAATTAAGTTGGGCTCCTTGGAATGTCTTACTAGCATAATAAATGGGCTGGAAATGTTTTTCAATTCTTTGCCCCAAGACGGCACCAATAGCAAAGTCACTTGCATCACACATAAGGTCGAATGGAATTGACCAATTCGGCGATATGAGAATGGGTGATTGCATGAGTTTTGCTTTAAGGAGGTTAAAGGTGTTAAGACACTCGTTCGTGAAGACAAATGGAGCGTCTTTCTCAAGAAGTTTGTTCATCGGGGTAGCAATTTTAGAAAAATCTTTAATGAACCGACGGTAAAAACCGGCGTGCCCCAGAAAACTTCTTACACCTTTCACATTTGTCGGTGGTGGTAATTTGGCTATGACTTCCACTTTAGCTCTATCCACCTCCAATCCCGCACAAGAAATTTTATGACCTAATACAATTCCCTCTCTTACCATGAAATGGCATTTTTCCCAGTTAAGCACAAGATTAGATTCTTCACACCTTATCAACATATGCTCAAGATTATTAAGACATGAGTCAAAAGAATCACTGAAGACTGAAAATTCATCCATGAATACTTCCATAAAGTCTTCAATCATATCATGAAAAATAGCTACCATACACCTTTGAAAGGTAGCAGGAGCATTGCATAAGCCAAAGGGCATACGTCGATAGGAGAAAGTACCATAAGGGCATGTAAAGGTGGTTTTCTCTTGGTCCTCGGGTGCTATAGGGATTTGGAAATATCCCGAGAAACCGTCAAGAAAACAATAAAAGTTCTTTCCTGCCAACCTTTCCAACATTTGATCAATGTAAGGAAGGGGAAAATGGTCTTTTCGGGTAGCATCATTTAATTTTCTGTAATCAATACATACCCTCCAACCCGTGACAGTCCTAGTGGAAATTAATTGATCGTTTTCGTTGGTGATAACGGTCATGCCACCCTTTTTGGGTACACATTGGACCGGACTAACCAAAGGACTATCCGAAATTGGGTAAATAAGACCCACATCAAGGAGTTTGACAATCTACTTTTTAACGACCTCTTGCATATTAGGGTTCAGTCGCCTTTGCCTTTGTACACATGGCTTATAGTTATCTTCCATTAATATCTTATGTGTACAATAAGAGGGACTTATACCCTTTGTGACGTTAGCTCCAAATCCATATGGATGAACACGTCATTCATCGATTTCATTGCGAGGTATTTGACCTCTATATGATATGTTTTGTAAACATTGCATTCTTTTGTAAAGGCACACCATAAATGAATATTTAAATCAAAGGTTTTCGACATCTGATGATTTCTACATATAGACAATCACCATAAATAATAGTTTACAACAGTACTTTCGTTGACAATGCAGTCAAAATAAGATACATGGTGATGATTTGGTGAATGCAACGTTTCCTTGAAAAATATGTCATGTAAGACTCCATGTACATAGCTTGTCTAACATATAAGCAAACAGCGAAAGACTTCTAGGGAACCTGAGAATAAACATGCTAACAAGTGTCAACACAAAGTTTGGTGAGTTCATAGTTTTAATGTTTTGCATAATCTGTACATAAAGGTGGATCATAAGATTTCAGTTGTTTCATCCAGAAACGTTTATCAAAATATTCTACAAGATTGAGCACCCTGGTAACTAAGCTTTAACGTTATAATAAGTACCCCTGTTTTAACATACATGCAACCAACATGTACAATACAAGCAAACCAATGCGTACTAAACTCAAATAGCATACATATGTTTTATAGTTTTTTGCTGTAGCAAATAGTGATTTTCGAAAACACTGTAGCTTTTTGGGTACTGTAGCAATTCGAAAATACTGTAGCAAATTAGTGTTTTACTGGTTCATCTTAAACGTTTTAGTTAACTTATCTAAATATTAATCGAATCAATAATCAAATGTTAATATCGTTTACTAAATAACTTGAAATCACATATATATATATATATATATATATATATATATATATATATATATATATATATATATATATATATATATATATATATATATATATATATATATATATATATATATATATATATATATATATATGCACATTAAGTTATATATATATATATATATATATATATATATATATATATATATATATATATATATATATATTGTTCGTGAATCTTCGAGAACAGTCAAAGAATAATTGATTCCATGAATATAGTTACAAAACTTTGAGACTCAACATTACAGACTTTGCTTATCGTGTCGAAAACATTAAATCATTTAAAGATAAAGTTTAAATTTGGTCAGAAATTTCCGGATCATCACAGTACCTACCCGTTAAAGAAATTTCGTCCCGAAATTTAAGTGAGGTCGTCATGGCTAACAATAAAAATGTTTTCATGACGAATATGAGTTGATAAATAGAATTTTATCACCGTTGAATAATATGGATAAAACAATCCGATTTCTCGAAGCGTATGAGAGAAGTTATCGTAAAAGAGTGAAATGAAAGAATAGAGATTCGTCTTAACTTTTGACGTAGTAACGATTGATTTTTGGATTTTAAGGAATAGAAAATCTTCATAATCTAAATAAGATTTGATTCTTCGAATTTTAAGGAAATTAAGATTTCCTTTGATTATATGCGTAATCTGCCTCGATTGCTATGTCTGATATTTTTCTATAAATTGACCTCTTCCGTTTCATTATTTTCACCACTCCTACATCTTCTTCCTTATTTCATACTTCTAAAAGATTGTGAAATGCTTAATCGAGTTCTGATTCTTGATATTTTCTTGGCTATCGTATCCTTCATTCTTCTTTTTCATCTGCCACCAGAGGAGGTTATTTTCTTCTACTATTACCTTGGGGTTATATTGTTTTTCATTCTCCCGTGTCTTTATATTACTATACGCATTGATATACACGGTTTGTAATTTCGGGGTTGTTTTTGGGCTTTATATTTTCCATTATATTTCGGAGCTTCATGCTTTCATTTTCTCTTCCCGACTTTAAGTCAAGCGAATAATGGTCCAGAATTCGTAGGTATTAATTTCAGAATGAACACAATTAATGTTCTAAGAAAGAAACGGTAATGGCACAATCTGACTTGTCAAATTACCAGAATACCTCGAAAAAAACCGAATCATCAAGAAAAATATTTTCTTGATATGTTTAGAGGTTAAATAGAATGAAAGAGTTATGTAACATGGTTCATGATGAGGGTATGATCTGTGAACCTTTATCACGTTCCATTAGAAACTCAGCATGACTTACTGTAATATAATCACGTTGATCAAGTGTCATTATATTATACTAATTCATACTTCAGTTCCCAACACTACTTTAAAACATTCATATTTTAAACTTGAAGGTTTCAGAATTTAGAAACTAAAATAGTTTCTTTTATGATGTAATACAGATAGCGCGAAGAGATGAATGATTTCAGATAAGAATCATTATGAAGATATCTCCAGAAATATCGAGGATATTTATAATGAAAGATACGATGATATCTTAGAATTTCTAATATCAGAGGATGATGCGAAAAATCTGTATGTGAAGGTTTAGAATGAGGAGTAAGGTGTTTGCTAACAATTTTAGCAGACACTAAATCATTTGGATCCTTTGAAGGTAGATTTCGTCCTTGTGATTTGTCCACAGCCTCCTTCATGGTTTGCTCAATCCGTTTTCCAGTTTCAAACCTTCTCTTTTTCTCAGCTTTACCACCATACTATTCTTTATCAATAAACTTTTGACTGTTAAGGTCGTTTACAGTTTTTGCTGCTTCATCAGCATTGTTCCAATTTCAGAGAACTAGTTCATAGTTTGGGATGTTTTTCAGAAACTTCACGTTCGGAGTAAATAAGTCTAGGAGATAGACATTATATGTTTATATATAACTGTTGGAGTAGAATTGCTGCGAAATTTGAAATACTGATTGCTAATTCCCGGTAGTTGGTATGCAATTACCGTTAGAAGATGTAGATGAGTACATGATAGGGTTTCAATGAGTATAAGGATTTTTCGGAAGGTCAAGGATCAATGAAGTTGTTGGTAAATTTACTGCTAATGTGGTGGAACATAAAAGGTTTCCCAGTAACAAGAACGTATATGTCAAGGTTATAATAAGGTTAATCTGAAAAGTCGAAGTTGACTGGTTGAAAGTATGGTAAAACTGGATACTCTGAAAAGGAATTACAAGGTTATTTTCGGTAAAAAAATGCTAAAGGATCTTTCACATTTTTGAAATCAAAGTATAGCTTTGAAAGATGTAGAGATCTATGAATGATGTCACCCGTTAAATCTTGACTTGGATTCTGATCCGTCAATATCAGAATATGTAATTGAATTTGTATAGAAACGATTGTATATCACTGTGAGCATAGTTAATAATTTTTTTGAATCAAAGTTGAAGAATGTACAGTATAACATATTAATTGTGAACTTATATATTTCTCGGGAATTACCTACCCGTTAAAGATTTCACAAGTAATATTTTGTACAAAAGAATTTTCATTACAGTCTTTATGAAAATATATGTATGTATATTTCTTCAGATGTAATATGAATTTAATGAGTTAATATCATATTAAGCTCATTTGATTTTCGGCTTGACTTAGAAATGATTAATCTCTAAAACATTAAAGATTACATAATCTTTGCGGAGTTTTTCACTAATGAAATCAACACTTCATTATTTATTCTTATTGATATTCCTCGGTGAAGGATGTTGATGCTCATGGAATTTTTGTGAACCTTACAAGGCACAGATGATGTTTTCTGGAAAGTTTCGAGTATATCAAAATTGAAAATGTAAAATCAATTATGTAATTGATTAATACACTTGGTTTATTATGAAATGGAATTCATTGGGTTGAAACAGAGATTGTAGTTAACAATGGTTAAGTTGTTAAGGAAGGATGTACATAATTGCATATTAGTAATATGAACTAACCGAGTAGTACCTACCAGTTAAAGATTCACATGTAATAGCTTAGTACGAAAAGATTTATTTTGATTTCAAAATTCATATATATTAAATATACATAAAATTTCTTCAGGGGAAATGAGTTAATACTTCATCGGTTATTGTTGCTTGGTATTTCTTGGTAACTACGGTGCGTATGACGTTGATGCTCGTGGAACAGATTGTGAAGTTGAGGTTTGCGATGCGGATGTTGTTGGTGGTGGTAATGGTACTGTTGGTGTTGTTGTCGGTGGTACTGTTGATGCCGGTGATTCTGCTGGTGCTTGTAACCTTTGCACCATATTCTCCAAAGCCACTACCCGAGCGCGAAGTTCGTTGACTTCTTCTACTACACCGGGATGATTGGCGGTTCGGACGAGCGGATGAATAAGATCCAGAATTTGAGAGAGTATATAATCATGACGAGATATTCTGGAGATGAGAGAGAAAATGGTATTACGAACAGGTTCGCCGGTAAGTGCTTCAGGTTCTTCACCAAGAGGGCAATGTGTTGGATGGAAGGGATCGCCTTCTTCTTGTCTCCAATGATTAAGTAAGCTACAAACCCATTCCTAATTCATCCAGAATAGATGATGGCTAATTGGTTGATCCATTCCGGTTACACTGTCTTCGGAATTCAGGTGAATATCCATATCGGAATAGCTGTCGGAGTTTAAGGAATTTGAACTAGATACGGGATCCATCTTGTATAATTAGGGAGTTTATTTTTGATATGAATTAGATTATTGAATTTAGTTTGGTATTCTTCAATACATAATTTACATATGTATATATAATACCAAATTCCATAATTCACAGAGAAATTTTCGGAAGATGTCAGGAAAAGTTTACAGTAACAGATACGCTAAGATATGAATTTTTGTCTATACACTATTTATGCAATAAATGCAGGAAAACGTGTCTAGACTTTAGAATGATAAGCATGTAATTTCTGACAAGAAATGATAAGCAAAACTTTTAACATGCAGACACGGTCGAAGTCCAGACTTACGAATGCATCTTAACAACTATCAGTTAGACACATTCATGCAAGACCTGGCTCGCTAGGACTAACGCTCTGATACCAACTGTGACGTTCGCTCCAAATCCATATGGATGAACACGTCATTCATCGATTTCATTGCGAGGTATTTGACCTCTATATGATACATTTTGTAAACATTGCATTCTTTTGTAAAGGCACACCATAAATGAATATTTAAATCAAAGGTTTTCGACATCTGATGATTTCTACATATAGACAATCACCATAAATAATAGTTTACAACAGTACTTTCGTTGACAATGCAGTCAAAATAAGATACATGGTGATGATTTGGTGAATGCAACGTTTCCTTGAAAAATATGTCATGTAAGACTCCATGCACATAGCTTGTCTAACATATAAGCAAACAGCGGAAGACTTCTAGGGAACCTGAGAATAAACATGCTAACAAGTGTCAACACAAAGGTTGGTGAGTTCATAGTTTTAATGTTTTGCATAATCTGTACATAAAGGTGGATCACAAGATTTCAGTTGTTTCATCCAGAAACGTTTATCAAAATATTCTACAAGATTGAGCACCCTGGTAACTAAGCTTTAACGTTATAATAAGTACCCATGTTTTAACATACATGCAACCAACATGTACAATACACGCAAACCAACGTGTACTAAACTCAAATAGCATACATCTGTTTTATAGTTCAGGCTAGGGTTTCTATACCTGGAACAGATGGGGATGTCAAGCCCTATGGATCCATATACCTCTATTCGCGCCCATCGGTTCTTATAACCGACAGTTACTAGTTACCAAAGCTAAGGGATTTTCAGTTCAAACTCAGTGTAGAATTTAGTATGTACTTGTATCCATTGCGTTTAAAATAAAGTGCATGTATTCTCAGCCCAAAATATATATTGCAAAAGCAATTAAAAAGGGAGCAATGAAACTCACCTTAGTAGCATATAAAGTCGTTCACCAAAATGTGATCGAAACTCGGATTACCAAATAACCGTAGATTTCAACATATCAATATTGAGATTCAATATTGTAGGAAAGTACGTAGATGCAACGGCGATGATAAACACTAGGTTTGATTTACAAATATACCCCCGAACATTACCCATAACCTCCTTGGCAATAACCCATAATTTCCTTAGCTCTATCCCGCTTGAAAACCATTTTGAAAATGACACGCTCATAACCTCGTCATAGTATTTTATGTCTAATACTAATACTACTAATAATAATAATATTAAGATAAATAATAATATTAATCTTAATAATAATAATAATAATAATAATAATAATAATAATAATAATAATAATAATAATAATAATAATAATAATATATTTATATTTATACGGAGGAAGTAATAGAAGAAGAAGGTGTGCACACTGAAATGAATTCGATTGCCTTTTATAGTTGTGGCCAGGTTTGGGCTGCCATGCGATCGCATGGCTGCAATGCCCATATCCCATGCGATCGCATGGGGTGGGTTTCCAGCTCACAATTCCTTTTGTCGTGTAACTTGTCGACATATTTATTAATTATATTTATAATATATAATAATTTATATAATTAATTATATATTAAATTAAATTCACGTACATAGTTGATTTGTAATTTTAGTTTCGATAAGTCGTACGTCATCACTAGACTTATGTCCCGGTTCCGGTTTTTCGAACGTTCTTTCATACATTTAGAAAACTTGCATTTTACGTTTCATGTCTCGTACCTTTGTCAAAATATAGCCTTAAGTTATCCATAAACTATACCACTCAAAGTATATCTTAAACTTTCGAGTGTTTTGGTCATTTACTTCTATAAATCATCGTCTTGCTATTTGTTAATATATATATATAATATATACATTTTCATTTTGAAATAGGGTTTTACTGTAGCAAAGTTACTGTAGCAAAGTTTTTTTACTGTAGCAAATAGTGATTTTCGAAAACACTGTAGCTTTTCGGGTACTATAGCAATTCGAAAATACTGTAGCAAATTAGTGTTTTACTGGTTCATCTTAAACGTTTTAGTTAACTTATCTAAATATTAATCGAATCAATAATCAAATGTTAATATCGTTTACTAAATAACTTGAAATCACACACACACACACACACACACACACACACATATATATATATATATATATATATATATATATATATATATATATATATATATATATATATATATATATATATATATATATATATATATATATGTGTGTGTGTGTGTGTGTGTGTGCGCACATTAAGTTATATATATATATTGTTCGTGAATCTTCGAGAACAGTCAAAGAATAATTGATTCCATGAATATAGTTCCAAAACTTTGAGACTCAATATTATAGACTTTGCTTATCGTGTCGAAAACATTAAATCATTTAAAGATAAAGTTTAAATTTGGTCAGAAATTTTCGGATCATCACACCCTTGATGTCATAAATTTTCCATGCTAAAGCCGGTTTACGGGCTTTTAACATGGAAACAAGTTTAGACTTCTCACTTACAGAGAGTTTGGATGAAATGATAATCGGGAGAGTAGAATCCTCTTGAAGGTAAGCATATTCCAAGTGACTTGGAAGTGGCTTGAGTTCCAAAACGGGAGGTTCTTCAATCGATGTTTTACATCGGTATTCATTTTTTAAATCTAACTTTCTGTATTCTTCATCATTTGGCTCATAACCGTTAGTCATCAAGGTGGTCAACATCTCCACTTCTTCCACCATGTTTTCTTCATCACCTTCCGCCAAAATGCATTCTCCCGAACCTTGCAATTCTGGAAATTCCTGCAACAACTCCGAATATGCGTCTACGATTTGCAAATAATAACATTGGTCATCAGTAGACTCAGGGTATTGCAAGGCATGGTCAACGGAAAAGGTAACCTTAACATTCTCAATACTAAGGGTCAATTTCTACCCATGAACATCTATCATAGCTCTAGCGGTATTGAGGAAAGGTCTACCCAATATAAGAGGCACACGTGTGTCTTCTTCCATGTCCAAAATTACAAAATCTGCCGAAAATACTAGGGTACCCACTTTTACTAACATATTCTCTAAAATTCCACGAGGGAATTTAACAGAGCGGTCTGCTAGTTGAATTACCATTCGGGTTGGTTTTAGTACCCCGGGGTCTAGCTTAACATATAATGAATAAGGCATCAAATTAATGCTAGCCCCTAAATCCGCTAATGCTTTAATGCATTCCAAATCTCCTAGGAGACATGGTATGGTAAAATTTCCAGGATCTGCTAACTTCTTTGGTATTTTGTTCATTAAAATTGCGGAACAATTAGCATTCATGGTGACGGATGAAAGTTCCTCCATTTTCTTCCGATTAGTAAGTAAGTCTTTTAAGAACTTAGCATACTTAGGCATACCTGAAATCACATCAATGAAATGCATATTTATGTTAATTTGTTTAAACATATCTAAAAAAATTTGACCTTTCAGCTTCGAGCCTTTCTTGTTGTTGTTTCCTTGGGTATGGGAGCGGTGGTTGATATGGCTTCACTACGGGTTTTTCCCGTTCTTCCTTCTCAACCACTTGTTCCAGCTCCTTAATCGGTTCATCATCTTTGTTCAATGGAACACCGAAATCAGAATCTTCTGGCATTCTTGGAGCTTCGTATGCTAGACCACTCCGTGTGGTGATAACATTGGCGTGCTCATTTCGAGGGTTCTTATTAGTATCGCCCGGTAAACTTCTTGGTTTTCTCTCACTAAGTAAACTAGCTAAACCATTCATTTGCTTCTCCAAGTTCTGAATTGAGGCTTGTTGGTTCCTAAATTGGTGTTCGTTTTTCTCGTTCGTTTGATTTATGTTTGTAACAAGCTGGGTTTGTGATGCAATCAACTTTTCCAACATACTCTCTAAATTTGACCTTTTTTCTTCCTGTTGGGGTTTTTGATAAAAACCCGGAGTTTGTTGTTGGAACCCACTACTTGACCCCTGTTGGTAATTGGAATTTTGACCTTGAGGGTTGTATGGGTTGTTGAAGTTTCGATTAAACTGGGCTCTTCCTTGAAATTGATTATTATTTCTTTGGCTTATGAAAGCCACTTCTTTTTTTTGAGCCATTGTTAGACCGACATCACAATCTTTTCCTAAATGGAGACCACCACAATATTCACAACCTACTTTCATAATATGAATTTCCTTGGTGATTTTATCCATGTTTTGAGCAACACCGTCTATTTTTACACTTAGGAAACTAAGGTCATCATAAGCACCGGCGCTTTGGACTTGAGCATTACGAGTAATTGGTCATTCTTGATGCCACTCATGAGAATAATTGGCTAGCTTCTCTATTATCTCATAAGCCTCTTGCTCGGTTTTGTCCATAAGTGAACCTCCGGCCGCTTGATCAATGAAAATTCGGGTTGCAACATCACAACCTTTGTAAAAGATTTGGACTTTTTGGAAGGTATCCAAACCATGGTTTGGACAACCTCTTAGCATTTTGGAAAATCGATTCCATGCTTCGTACAAGGTTTCCATCGACTTTTGACAGAATTGGGTAATTTCGTGTTGGAGTCTCGCAGACTTAGAAGCTGGAAAATATTTCTTAAGAAATTTTTCCAACATACCATCCCAAGTTTCTATCGTAGCCTCGGCCAATGAATCTAACCAACTTCGTGCTTCCCTGTGGAGTGTCCATGGGAAAAGTCTTAAAAATATGGCCTGGTCAGTGTCTGGTTTAAGTTTGAAAAGAAGACATATCTCTTGAAAAAGACGAATATGTTCATTTGCATCTTCATTCGGACCACCACCAAATTGACACATGTTATTAATCATTTGGAGAATAGGTCCTTTTATTTCAAAATTTACCTCACCAATGGGCGGAGTAATAGCACTACCTTATCCGGTTCGGGTTGCCTTCATCTTGGCCGCCATTGATTGTCTTGGTACCACCGGTCTTGCTTCTCCTTCCATTTCAAATTTTGGAGGAGGAACGGGCTCACCAAATTCAGAATATCTTGGCTTGGTTGTACTTGATTCTGAATCAAAAGTTTCCTGCTTTGATGAAGATTCAAAAAGTTCAAGTACTTCTTTTGGGATCCTACCAAGCTTTCTATCAGGTTCTGTAAGCGGTGTAAGTAATGGAGAATCTGAACTTCGGGTATGTGGCATATGCAACTTAAAATCAGTCAATCACACAACTAACAAAAACTATTAAACGTACCGATTCTATAAGTTTAAAATTCAAAGACTATTAATAATTTAAAAATAATTAAGAAACTACTTAATCACAAAGTAGTTAATAATTCTATTTTGACACAAAACTGTCCCCGGCAGCGGCGCCAAAAACTTGATGTGCAAAACGTGGTATATGAATTATAGTATGAAATAGTATACAAAAATACCGATTAGAGATTGCTACACACTAACGGGCAGTGTACCCGATCGTGTAGTAGTATAGTAAATGGTAAAATCCGTGTATCGTTCCAAGGACAGTATCTAAATCAAATTAGGATTATAGACTAAATTGTGATTATCTAAAAAAATTACAAGTACAAGATATATTTTGGTTTGCCCTTTTACGATAGGAGAATCAAGTGATGAATGAGATTAAAAAGACAATATTTTTGGTATTTTTAGTTTATGAAAACAGAACGATAGTTTTGAATTCAAATTAAAGAAATATGCTCATCTAGACTTTTTACCCTTAATGTTGAATGTTATTTAGGATTAAGATTGGATTGATTAGTTATGCACGAGAACTAATTAATTGGTTCACCAAGAGTAGTCTTGCGCAAACACTCAAACGGGATTACATGATGCAAGTGATGTTCTTATCATCTAAGACCTCCTATTTGTAATCAACTAATTCAACTAGTTTGAAGACTTGAAGAATGATCAAGTCAATGGTGTGTTGTACATGATCCACTCCTATATCAACTAAAGGTTTAACTTAGTTCATTCCCTTGGTCTGGCTAAATGCTCAATTCACCCAACCCAAATAATTAACTAAGTGTTATAATAAGATCCCTATAAACGTCACTATATAAGGCAAATCACTAACACATGTTAATTGATGTAACTAGGTAGTTGAAAATGTGTATAATAGATTCTAAGAAATTGGTCATTCTCATAGACAATTACACATACTAATTAAGTTATTTCAAAGTATCTACAAGAGTCGTTCTTACATTCTTATGTAAATTAACCATTTGAACTCAACTTATCCCTTTTGGTAAAAGACGGATAAACACATGTCACTAGGTGTAAATCAATACATTAACTTAACAAGATGATGTTTCTTAATCAAAAGAACATATCAATTAGTTGAATCGAAAGGATTAAACTTAACAAGAACGGTTCTTGTATTCAAACATCAAACTATCGTACATAATTACAATCAATCAATAGTAAACATTCAACATCTCGGTTATTTATCTAGATGAATATAAAATGGACTAGCCAACAATCATGCTTGAAAACTTAAACATAACAGTAACAAAGATAGAATTCATTGTAAATACAAGATTAACCTTTTAGGAGTAATCTTGGATGAAGCTCTTGAATGATCTTGGATTCTTCAATGATTTGAGTGCTTAGATGCACTTTGATAAGCCTAGGAACTGCTTTGAATCGTATGTTTTTGTCTCTGAGCAGAAAGGAAACTGGTACTCCTCAAATGAAACTGGAAATGGAATTAAATAAGCAAAAAAGTTGGTGAAAAGCACTGTGCGCGGCGCGCACAGTAAGGGTGTGCTGAGCGCACTCTCACCTACTTCACTTTATACTTTACAGCTCGACTACGCACGTTCAAATATGCTTTTATGTCGAAAGTCCGCGTATGGGTGCGCTGAGCGCACCACTGTGCGTGATGCACACCATTAAAAAGTGCGCTTGGCGCACTTTGGTTTTGGCCAAGAAATCCTCTGATCAAAATTATGCAATGTGCGCTGAGCGCACATTTTGGGGTGCGCTGAGCGCACTCTTCTGTCTTTGGGTTTCTGGTCTTGTTTTCGATCTCTGAGCTGTTACCATACAATATCTTCATATTTCTTCAAGTTTACAATGATTCTAGACTATATTACAATACTATGAAATACAAACGGAATTACTATGTTTACATATGAAATAAATAACAATAGGATGCGATATTACGACTAAAGATATGACTAATTTGAGTAATATCAATAATTGCCACCGTTGAATTATGTGGACATGATAATTGCCACCGTTGAATTATGTAGACATGATAATTGCCACCGTTGAATTATGTGGACATGATAATTGCCACCATTGAATTATGTGGACATGATAATTGCCACCAATTGATGTGAATGTTATGTATCGAGAGAATGATTTTTATACACAGGTTATGCGTATTAGTTTTTGTGCACGCGATATGTGTACGGTTACTAATATTTATGAAAAATGGATTGCGTACACGAGAAAGGTGTACTGTATTTAAAAGATATCGCATGTACATTATAGGTGGGTGTAGGATTCAGGCCCATTTGTACCATGCAGCATTTAAATCTTGTGGTCTATCAAAATGATGAATTTTATTGTTTACGATAAACTTATAAACTCACCAACCTTTTGGTTGACACTTTAAAGCATGTTTATTCTCAGGTATAAAAGAAATCTTCCGCTATGCATTTGCTCATTTTAGAGACATTACTTGGAGTCGATCATCACAATGGGACCAGATGTTGGTGACTTCGTCCAGATGGATTAGGACGGGGTATGACATTCGATTAACTAATAAATGTTTTCAAAACCCTCTTAATTACCATTAGATTAGAAAATTATATTATAATACTCCTTGATCCAACGGTCCTTAATCACCCACTAAAAAAGCTAATAAATCAACTTTACATACACACCATCCCTAAAATACCCTTCTAATAAAAAAAACACGGTATCTTCTACCAAAATTGGGGGTTTCGTTCAATTGGGAGTTAATCGAAACTCCATCATTAGGATAAAAAACACGGTATCTTAACCCATCGATTCTAAGAGATCCTGACTCCGGTGCTAGATATCTATGATCTTGATTAGACAAAATGTTAATCGGTTACCAGTATAACAACAACTCGATTCATTCCATTACTCTAATCCACCTTCAGTCGATTGCAACGTGAATGGAATCGTTTTGGTTTTCAACCGAAAGTTTAAAAGCTCAGGTAATCACAATTTATTTTAGTTACTTCTTATTATTGTATTCATCTTATGATCTTATGTATGTTTGAGTTTTTATTAAAATTGTGAGTCTAATTCATCTTATGATGACAAATGAATGATAATAATGAAAGATTGGCTGAAAGGAGTTTGTGATTGTGAGATCTGATAGCCATCGTTTCAATCCGATTACTAAGCCGATGACTCTTCTTCATCCATTATCATCTTCAATTCCATCTCAATTTAGCCAGAATTGCCATCTGAACCGTCTAAATCATAAGCAGGTAAATATTCATCTCTTATTTATTCTTTGTTCAATTTTAATATAAATATTGTTATTGCTTTCTAAACAATAATTCAGTGTTTAATCACCAACTTTTTGAGTCTGTGGAGTGACAAGGTATGCATACTTATTAACCAGTTTACTTTGAGCATACTCAAAACTAATTGTTTGTTTGTTTTTTTGTTAGGGTTCATCGTCTACATCGATGGTATTGAAATTGAACATGTAATCTTCACTTACAAATAAGTGAATAACTATTATTAGTATATTGGTTAGATGTTATATATAAATGACTGTCAAAATTTAGGTTAGGGAAAGCTCAAAAATTCGAATTTCAATGATAAAAATTCATTTACGTGAGGTCAATTTGGATTTCTTTCAGGTTTCATCATGTTCAAATTAAAGATTCGAGTATGTTTAATTTTGCTTTGTTATTTTCAGGAAGTAAAATAGTATAATGTTCAGAATTTATACTGCCATCTTTTTTTTTACTATGTCGAATTTAGTTATCTTATATTTCTTACTATGTAATTCTAGGGCTGGTGTAGGTCGACGACATAAATTGATGAACTTCTATCAAGGTGTTTTTACCTTGCAGGTACTTCAGAACACCATTTATAGTATTTCATCTCATTAAATATGGAGATGACAAAATGGTTAATTGGGTAATGGGTCAAAACGTGGTGTTTATAGTGTAAGGTAAACTCGAAGCTATACTAATATTCAATACTTGAACAAAGTTAGAAACTTTCAATACTTATAAATAAACTTTGGGCGAACTTTACCACGGGTCGCACATTGAAAATGTTTAACTCTTAAGTGTAACTTTTCTACTATTTAACACCCATAATAAATTTATTTTGTAGAACATATAAGTTCTTCTTGATTATGTTTAATTGTGGCGTACTAATAATCGGAATTTGTCAAACACGAAAATTATAGGTCTAATTATTACAACTCAAAAAATATATTCAAACACAATATCTTGCTAAATAATAGTTTCTCATAATGGGTTCATAGGAAAAACTGAAACATGATTGTGTCTAGATTGGCATTTTTTTCTAAATAAATTGGTCTCCTAGAATATACAATTAAGGGTGGAAAATTAGGTGGGTCGGGCAGGTTAGGTGATAACTGAAAAGTGTGCTGGGTCAAAAATGCCAATAATTAATTGGAGTGATATTGTTCGAATAATGATGAAAAGCTACGTTGTCTTATTGATGCCCTAAAAGGTTATGTAACCTCATTTTCATGGCCTAAAAGCCGCAATAATATGCCATTTGCTAATGTACCGTTTAAGAGTTTGACAGATGAAAAGGCGGTTCAAAATGGGATATAATATGATGGCGATATTTTAAGTTTTTAAATGGAGAATCATAGTTTTCTAGCGGAGTTTATGCATATGTTGATCAAATTGCAACTGTTATTCCTATAGGCAAAGGAATGTATAGAACCGTTCTAGACACTAATTGTGGGGTAAATTTGTTTTTTGGTTTGATTTATGTTTTTCGGGTAACAATCTTTGTTAACCAACATTTTGAAATATTGCTGTGGAAATTTGTTAGTAAGTATTAAACCTTGATGTTATGCGAGGTGTATACGAAATAGTTATATTTTTATTGCGAAATACTATTAAATACGATACAATTTTACACAAGTTATTTATTTATTTATTTATAGAGTGGATATACCTAAACCTTGCTACAACACTATAGACAGTGTACCTAATCGTAGAGTAGTGTAGTTTTTAGTAAGTCCGATTCGTTCCGCAGGGAGCTAACCAAGTTTAACGCTATATTTTTTATTTTAAATTATATATATATATATATATATATATATATATATATATATATATATAAGTAGTATTATTAATAATATAAAAAGGGGGTTTTTACCGTTTAATGACCGGTTTGTCGATTTTATGTCTTAAGTCACAATTAAAACCTAATGTAAAATATTAAAAATAAATATAACTTAATTTAAAGCGTAAAGTAAATAACGATAATAAAAGTGCGATAATTAAAAGTACGATAATTAAAAGTGCAATAAATAAAATGACAATAAATAAAAGTGCGATGATTTAAAGTACGATGAGATATAAAATAAAGAAATTATGCTTATTTAAACTTCCGTAATCATGATGTTCGACGTGTTGATTTTAATTTATTATCATGGGTTAATTGTCCTTTGTCCTGGATTATTCAATATGTCCATACGGTTTTTGTCCATAACAGTCCATCAGTCATAAATATAAAGTGCGAGTGTCCTCGTCAAATTATCCTTATACCCGAAGTCAAATATTCCAACTAATTGGGGACTTAAACTGTAACAAGGTCTTAATACTTTGTTTAATAATTACACTAGGATATCGACTGCGTGTAACCCAAGGTTTTAATACTTTGTTAACAATTACGCGAAGTGTCCTTGTACGTAATCCACCCCTGTTTTAATGAGTCCATTGACTATTAATCCATCCCCGTGTTCGGTTAAATGAACGATTATTAGTACTTACAAATACCCCGCCCATCGTGTCCGATCGACTGTATATGGTTATTTATAGATACGTCAAATTGTAAATCTCTATATTAAATTAACGAACTATCATTCAGTTAAACAAATATAAAGTCCATTAATAGCCCATAGTCCAATTTCCACAAGTGTCAGTCTTTTGTTCAAACCCCAATTATGGTACAAAGCCCAATTACCCATTCTTAATATTTAGCCCAACATCATGATTACTTCAGCTTAAATAAGCATAATAATAACTTAGCTACTAAACATTAATTTAAAAAGGTTGAACATAACTTACAATGATTAATAATAGCGTAGCGTTACACGGACAGAATTTTGACTTACAAACTTAAAACATTCGCCACTATAACCTTATTATTATTAACTTAAAATTAAAATTAAAATTAAAATATAAATATAAATATATATTTAGAGTGAGAGAGATTGAATTATTTTTTTATATAATTCGTCGACCAAACGTTGCAATTTATAGGAATTGGCCATGTATAGTGCACCATGCGATCGCATAGATTTAAGGCTACCAGGCCATGCGATCGCATGGCCTGCTTTTCCAGCTTACCAAGCAACAAAAACGTGGGCTGTTGCGTATTATTTAATATTTATAATATAATATATATAATTATATGTGATAACCCGAAAATTTCTGACTAAATTTAAACTTAATCTTTGTATGATTAACATTTCCGACACGATAAGCAAAGTCTGTAAAACTGAATCTCAAAATTTTTGAACTACTTTTATATATTTAAATACCCTTCGGTTGTTTTCGACGATTCGCGAACAATTATATGTAAATAGATACATATATACTATAACTTGAAAAGGTAACAATGTATTAATTATTTGATACCGTACATTAAACTTATTGGTTTAAATATTTATTTGAATATATATTATAAGTTGAAATATTTATTATTAAAATTTATTTATAAATAACTTCCAATGTGTATTTAAAAACTGATTTATGTATATTAAAAAGATATATACATATATATAATTTCAAGTTATTTAGTAAACGATAGTAACATTTTCAAATTGTTACAGTACCCAAAATGCTACAGTGTTTTTGAAAATCACTATTTGCTACAGTGAATTTCAAGTTATTTAGTAAACGATAGTAACTTTGCTACAGTGGTATAGTTTATGGATGAATTAAGACTATATTTTGACAAAGGTACGAGTCACGAAATGTAAAATGCAAGTTTTCTAAGCGTACGAAAATGCGTTCGAGAAACCGGAACCGGGACATAAGTCGACGACGTACGACATATCGGAACAAAAATTACAAGTCAACTATGCACGTGAATTTAATATAATATATAATTAATTATATATATTATATATATTATATATTAATGTTTATATTATGTCGACAAAGATAAAAATAAATGAACCAGGCCGGTGACAGTTGGCCATGCGATCGCATGGCCATATGCCCATGAAACCATGCGATCGCATGGAAGGAGAAATCAGGCTACACTATAAAAGCTCGTCCATTTCTACTTCTGATTTAATTTAATTTTACTCCGTATTATTTAAATTATTTAAATTATTATTATTAATAAGATTATTATTAATCTTATTATTTTTATTATTAGTATTATTATTTTTGCGATACAAAAATAATAATGTACATAAAATATTATGACGGAGTGCTGTCCAAATAATTTTCAAAAAGAATTTCCGAGCGAGCTAGAGCTAAGGAAAATATGGGTTATTACCAAGGAAATTATGGGTAATGTTCGGGGGTATTTTTGTGAATCAAACCTCGTGTTTATCATCTCCGATGCGTCTACGTGCTTTCCTGCAATATTGTATATCAATATTAAACAGTGAGTTTCATATGATCCCTTTTACTCAATATATTTTTGGGCTGAGAATACATGCGACTGTTTATAAATACTGAAAATACTAGATTTATATGCGTGAGTTTCATTGATCCCTTTTTAATTGCTTTTGCAATATATATTTTTGGGTTGAGAATACATGCATTTTATTTTAAACGCAATGGATACAAGTACATACTAAATTATACACTGAGTTTGAACCGAAAATCCCTTAGCTTTGGTAACTGTTAACTGCCAGTTATAAGAACTGGTGGGCGCGAGTAGTAGTATATGGATCCATAGGGCTTGATATCCCCGTCTGAGCTAGAGCACTAGCCTTTTAACGGATGTATGCTATTTGAGAAGCGTACACGTTGGTTTGCGTGTATTATTAAGATGATTATACAAAGGGTACAAATTATATATACGTTAAGTTTAGTTACCAGGGTGCTCAATTTCGTAGAATATTTTGATAAACGTTTCGGATGAAACAACTGAAATCTTGTGGTCCACCTTTTATGTAAAACCTATTGATAAACGTTTTGAATAAAACAACTGAGATCTTGTGATCAACCTTTACATACAGATGATTTGAAATGTTAAAACATATTGATAAACGTTTTGAATGAAACAACTGAACTTTTGTAATCCACATTGATATACGGATTATGTGTAATATTAAAACTATGAACTCACCAACCTTTGTGTTGACACTTGAAGCATGTTTATTCTCAGGTTTCTAGAAGTCTTCAGCTGTTTGCTTATACATGATACAAGATATGTGCTTGGAGTCATACATGCTATATACAAGAAACTTGCATTCACCAAACCATTACCATGTACCTTATTTTGACTGTATTGTCAACAGATGTATTATTGTAAACCATTTAAATGGTGATTGTCTATACGTAGGAATCATCAGATGTTAAAAACCTAGAATTTATATATTCATTTATGAAATACCTTCTCAAACGAATGCAATGTTACAAAACGTATCACATAGAGGTCAAAACCTCGTAATGGGACCAGATGTTGATGTATTCGTCCAGGTGGATTAGGACGGGTCATCACATTATATATAATTATATATATATATATATATTATATTATATTCATGTGCATCGTTGACTTGTAATTTTAGCTCCGTTGAGTTGCGCGTTGATAGTTGGTTCATGTCCCGGTTCCGGATTTTCGAACGTCCTTTCGCACGATTTAATATCTTGTACTTTACGTTTTGCGACATGTACTTTTGTAATTTTGAGACGTTTCTCATCAATAAATTGAACCACTTGGATTGTACTTTGTACTTTTTAGCTTTTTGGTCGTTTGCGTCTTCAAATCGTCGAATCTGTCTTTTGTCTTCACCTTTTATTATTTAAACGAATAACACTTGTAAATATAACAATAGCAACTAAAAGCTTGTCTTTCTTGAAGGATAATGCTATGAAATTTGTGTTTGTTTTTAGCATTATCAAATATTCTCACACTTGAGCGTTGCTTGTCCTCAAGCAATATAGAACTTGAATATAACTTTACTAGAATCACTTCTTTATTCTTCACACTTTGTACATCAGTGATTTTAATACGGCGGTATGAACAATGGTAGTAACGATGTGGTTTACAGTCCCACATGACTATGAAAATTTAGATACTTTAAGGAAATTGGATCTTTATGAAAACATTTGATCTTTTTGAAAATTCAATCTAGCTTTTACCCTAGATAAGTTTTCTGGAATAACCCTTCACCGGTGTTTGCAAAATGTTTTTGTGGGTTTCAGATTTTAAAATTTTAGCTTAAAACTTATGGTTTTGTGTCACCCACTTGCTAACCTTGTATTGGGAAAGCAACACAGCCAGTTTACTTGCTCCGTATATTACCTTTCCGTAAACTACCGTCCGGTTGTAAAGGAAAGCGTTGAACAAGCAACTGTTGAGGCAATGTCCCGTGACATGCTTTTGATTATGGTCTATAACGTGTCGGATGCAATTACTATCCTTTGTAGGAGCAATAGTACAGATCACCCTATAGTTTTTCGGTCTGGCACAAGGTCCTGTCTTCGACCATGCTATGCAACCACCGTTCTTACGGTTGACACCCGATTTGATTCAGGTGACCTAATGAATTCCAGATGAATTCCTAGAATTTTACGTTCAATGGTAATGAACGCATTGAAAATGGGTTTTCAGAAAACAAATCGGTTTGTAATTTGATCAAAATATTTTCTCGTTCAAGCTCGAGTTTAGATATCATTGAATTCCATGAGTTTGTAATTCTCAATCTTTAAGGTCAATCTCAAGGATTGAGTAATATCAGGCTTAAAAGCTGATTTTTTGATCTTTAAGGAGATTATCCTTTCTGGAGATCTGATTCATTAGTCTTATAAGCTAATTTGCACGGTGCCCCCCATTGTACGAGACAGATCCTCTCATGGTTAGGATAAGTCTGACCACTTGGCGACCCTGTTTGATGCTGAGATCCGTGGATTTCCAGCTGATTTTTGAGAAAACTTTTCAAGGTTTTTCATAGACTCTACAACTGATCTGGACGACAACTTCCTGACCTAAATCAAGAAGCGCATGTCTTTTTCTCGGAAGACTTTACTTCCTTTTAAATTCTATTAAAATAAACTGGGTAAAACTTGATTAAAATCGTCCAAAACAAAAGTATCTTCAATTATTTGTACAAAAATATGTGATATATGTTCTAAATAACTTGGTAAATTTTTCTCACACTTGACTTTTATTTTCCTTTCTTTGCCTTTTTATTCTCCTCTATTCCATTTTAAATGAATTCAAACGTTTTGGGTTGTTTCTCAATTTATGTCCTTTCCGAGGTAACAATAATTTCGGTGTTAACACCTAGTTTTATCGTTCATAAATATGTATAAACATGATTTTGAATTCATTTATTTGAAAAAAAATTTTAAAATTTTTACTAGAATTGGGTAGTCAGTATATGAGACTAGGGCTGTTATTTACTATCAGAGAGCACTAGATTCTAATACAACTACTGCGTTACTAGTATTTTTAATGGTAACCAAGTGTTTAAATTAAAATTTTTAAAAAATCCGAAAGAATTTAACCCATTCCCACACTTAAGATCTTGCAATGCCCTCATTTGCAAGAAATCAGTAACAATTTAAATTATTGAGGGTGATTAGCGTAGAAAAATGATTAAATTTTACCAAAGTTTCCAAACATATTGTTGTTGAATGATAAATGGTGCACATCATTTGTTCATTCCTGCTGTTGTTACATCACACTTGTTTTTCGTTTTGTCGTCAAAATTAATAGCTTTTGCTGAACTTAATGTCAGTCTTTGAAAATAGGCTGTTTTACCCTGTTGTGTACATGAGATAAAATACATACAATACAAATATAAACATGCATGGTAATTTGAAATGGGACTTAATATCCCACTTTCAAATTATAAAAATGAAATATTAGTACAAAATAATAAAAATATTAAACATTACATTAAAGTATCAAAATGTTAAATGTTTAACATAAATAGATAAAATAATAAAAGAGAAGACATCACCAATGGAACACTATTGATTTGGATAGGGGTTCCAGTTCATATCGTCGTTCGGGTTCCAAGGTTGGTGATAGGTGTTCTGGTATGCTTGATTGGGGTCGTACAGGTCAAAGGGTGGTCGTATGTCGGGCTGATGTGGTGAATAGTAAGCAGGTCGAGTCGAGATGTAGTTATTTGGTACCTGATATGATTGCTAGCTCATGATTTGGTGCTGATGAACTTGCCAGCTATCGTGTTGGCATCGCCTGGAAGTCTCATACTCATTCGCGGCTTGCCACTGCTCATACCGACGATGCCTATCCTCATTAGTCATTTCTACCTCATCTATACGCTGGAAAACGTCAGTAGCACTATCCCTAATGACATCCCTAATGTCATCGCTTCCTCCATTTCCTCATTCGAACCCCTCTCTACCTATGGATGGCGGCCCTGATATTGTACTGCCTGATTGCGTCTCCTAGTCAATACCTTTGCACCTTGATAGACTTACAAACCTAAAGTCTCGTCCTATTCCCTACATACCATCATCGGACCCCCTTGATCCATATCTACACCTAAATACTCTCCAATGAGAGTAACAAAAATACCTCCTCCTATTATTCCCCCTTCCTGTATACCTTCCACCATTTTGGACAGATAAAAACCAACACAGTAGGGGATATTAACAAAGCTTCTAGTGTTTTGAATGCACTTAAGGTAAAATAAATCGTATAAGGTCATTTTCTCCTTGTTGTTTCCTCTTTGTGTAATCGAGTTTGCTAAGAATCTATGTATTATACGAAGCTCGGCTTTATTAATATCTAAATAGGAGTGTCTTCCTCCCCGCGTAAAAACATTATAATTTGACATACGCCTCCAGATGGCGTTAGCGTCAAAATTTCTATCTACCCGCTCACCATGATAAATCAAATTTGTACAATCAGATGATAGTAATTCAGCAGGAGTGTAAATCTGTAAAGCCCTGGCCATGTCCAGCATGGACATCCTGTACATCCAACGGCCAAGTAAAAATCTAAGAAAACTCTTATCGTCTAACCTATCGACATCTTTATTAAAAGCTATAGTACTCATTAGCTCAACACACCACTCTTTATATACAGGCCTATGAGTGGTAAATAAACGTTCCCAATCAGTAAAAGAAGAGCTGCCATACCTTTGGATTAGATGCTGCCTAACTGCGTTAGCTAGGTGGACCCTTTCCAAAGGCTCCTAATCTATTACCCTTGGAACTTCTACATTTTTGGTTCAAAGCTTAAATTTGTTACTTTGGTACATCGGGTAATCTCTCCAACTTCTATCAATCCTTAAATTGGGATGCAACTGTTCTTCATGAATTGTTGGGTGTTCTATTATATGGTGAACAGGAAATACAACGTAAGCAATAAAAAATTGTGGGTCTGGTTCATAGTATGGGACGTGTTGATCATAATGTTGTTGTTGTTGTTCCTGTTGTTGCTCCGGTTCGTGATATTGCATCTCTGGCTGTGGTTCCGGAGCAGGTTTTCTAGATGATGATGATGCACCATCAGTATCGGTATTTCTCTGCAAAACAAATTAAACACAAAATTTGTGCATCCAAATATGCATTAGTGTTAGCAAAATAACAAATTAAAATAATTACAATAACATGTTTAATTCATATTAAACTTATACTCATTTCCATATTTTTATCAATTCTACACTTTTTCAAATAAGCATATATGAAAATATTTACAAAGTTCATAAGAATTCAACTCAAATAACATGTCAAAATACTCATTACTAGCAATTAAACAAATTTCAAATGGCATTTATATCAAATTAATCAAATTCATGAATTTTAGACTTAAAAAGTCCACTTTAATTCTCAAAAATCATGTTTAGGATCAAAGTTTGGATCATTTAGCTACCTAAACATATTACACAACTTAATTTAGCAATAATTCATGACAGAAATCGGCCATAACCTGTTTATATCAAAAAGCCCCAAATTGCTCAAGAACACAAACCCTAGATTTCTAAAAATTTTGAAATTTAAGGCTTCAAATCACGTTAAATAGCATCAATCTAGGTTATACATGCATAATATAGTAACAATTTAACTCTAATTACACTAGAAATTAACAAAATTAAATTAGGTAAAAAATAGCTCAAGAACACTCAAATTCGAATTTTAAGAGTTTTAGGGGTGAAATCTTTATCTTTCTGCTTCCCCATCTGAGAAAAGACATGATTATAGCGGATTATTGTGATGAATTTCGTTGATTTTGGTGAAAAATTGGTGAAATTTGAGGGTGTTTGGGAGAGTTTTCGGGTATGTGTGTGTGTTTTTGTGAGGATACAGAGATCTGCTCGTGCCTTTTTGTTTCTGCCCAGATTTTTGCCTCCATGAGATCGCATGGATCCCCCTTGCAAATCCCATGCGATCGCATGGGGTCCAGGTATATATATATATATATATATATATATATATATATATATATATATATATATATATATATATATATATATATATATATATATATATATATATATATATATTTTAAATTTAAAACCTTTGACTTATAAAAACAAAAATGAAATAAATTTAAAATTTTGTTTCCTTTTATATTG
Source organism: Rutidosis leptorrhynchoides (assembly GCF_046630445.1). NCBI lineage: Eukaryota > Viridiplantae > Streptophyta > Magnoliopsida > Asterales > Asteraceae > Rutidosis > Rutidosis leptorrhynchoides. Next base: position 11,438,497 of record NC_092340.1, on the reverse strand, counting down.
AGGGCGTTTCGGATCGTTGTCCTAGTTCGTCTCTCGACAAAATTTTAAAATTTGTCATTTGTAAGTGTTGTTTTAAAAGCAAAGATTTTTGAGTTTTTTTTAATGTTTTTGGCATACTTTAATTCAATATGATTAAAAATAATGATAATAAAATTTCTCGTCCCGCCCTCGGGTAAAGCAATTTCGGTTCAACGACCTAGTCTTCAACTCACGGCGAATTTTTAGAAATCACATTTTTAACTTAATGAAATAAAGTACATTTTTTTGTTTTTTAAATTCACACCAAGCTTAAATTTAAAATGCATAAAATTTCATATAAGTATTATTAATATTTATATACATTAATTTTACAAACTTATATTGAAAATATTAATTTTTAAAATATTTAAAAACTTAAAAATATTGGTTTTAAAAATTTACAATAATAATTTAATATTAATTTAAAAACAAGGTAAAAATTAAAATTAAAAAACTTTTTGGTCTTTTATCCCACTTTAATCAATCAAATATTAACAAAAATATACGTCCCTCTTTTGGGTAAATTAATTTCGGCTATTTTACCTAGTTTTACTCCTGACGAATTTCTAAAATATTTTGTATTGATTGATTAAAGATATTTATACCTTAAGAATAAATGGTAAATTTCGCAGTGATGTAATAAATTTTTGTATGATATCAATAATTTCGGTTTCGCGTACCTAATTTCATTGAATATCAATTTAATACTTTATAGCGAACGATTCAGCATTTATTATTAAAAGGTTAAAAGAAATAAATAAAAACAAATAAAAACTGTACATACTTACCTGTGAGATAGAATTCTCAGAGACCTGCTTTAGCCGACTCATAGGAGAGTCGTGTGATTTGGTTTTCCATAGCTACATAAGCGTAACCTCGATTCTTCAATAACTTTTCTTCTAAACATATGAACGGTCCTTCTCTGCATAGAGTAACAATTTCGGTATTTGAATATGTTTGATTGTTCGAACATTTTCCTTCGTGTGACCATTTTCCGCATTTATGACATCTTTCAAGGTGTTGTGCTCTTCTTTTTGTTGTAGATTTTGATTTTCCTTTACCAAAATGTGTCTTATGATGATTCTTCCTGAGTTCTTTCCTCACTTCGTCCATTTTTCCTCTTATTAATGATACCAGTTCACTCGGGAAGATGTTATTATTATGTTTAGTAATCATAGCGTGTAGTAGTAGCCCATGGTTCAGATCAAAGGAATTCTTCATCTCGTAAAACCTAAAAGAAATAAAAATTCAGAATGGAGGGAGAAGACTAGTTCTTTAGGGTCTGCAAGGGAAAGACCATGCGGATTCCATTTTCAAAAACTACACGAAAACAGAAAATCTAACTCTAACAGATATACATATTACCCTTAAAAGATTCGAATCTTCCCATACTTAGTTAGCTGTGGTGTCGAAATTGTGATTAACTTCATCTTCAACTTCCATTGGACTATCTATGTAATGTTTAACTCTGTGACCATTAACCTTAAATTCAATCCCATTTGAATTCATTAACTCTACTGTTCCATATGGGAAAACTCTTTTGACTATGAATGGTCCAGACCATCTTGATTTCAATTTTTCAGGAAATAGCTTGAATCGTGAATTGAAAAGAAGAACTCTGTCTTCTTCTTTAAATTCTTTTGAACTTCTGATTCTTTAATCATGCCATTTCTTCGTTCTTTCTTTATAGATTTTCGTATGCTTCATGTCTTAATTCTTCTAATTCGTTTAGTTGACTTAACCGTAGACGTCCGGCTTCATGTAAATCAAGATTACATGTCTTCAAAGTCCAAAATGCTTTGTGCTCAATTTCTACTGGAAGATGACATGCTTTTCCGTAAACGAGTTTAAAAGGTGTGGTACCAATTGGAGTTTTGTAGGCTGTTCGAAAAGCCCAGAGTGCATCCTCCAATTTCATGGACCATTCCTTTGGATTTGATCCTACGGTTTTCTCTAGAATATTTTTTAATGCTCGGTTGGTATTTTCAACTTGTCCACTTGTTTGTGGATGATAAGCGGTTGAGATTTTATGAGTTACTCCATATCTTTTGAGAACTTTCTCAAGTTGATTATTACAAAAATGAGTACCCCGATCACTTATTAAAGCTTTTGGTGTTTCGAACCTAGCATAAAGACGTTTTAAGAAGTTGACTACAACTCGTGCATCGTTAGTTGGGAGAGCTTGTGCTTCCGCCCATTTAGATACATAATCAATGGCAACGAGAATGTAGAGATTATTATGAGATTTTGGAAATGGACCCATAAAGTCAATACCCCAAAAGTCAAATACTTCACATACTTGAATGACATTTTTTGGCATTTCATCACGTTGACTTATTTTTCCGACCCTTTGACAAGCATTACAGGATTTACAAAGAAGGTGTGCGTCTTTGAAAATTGTAGGCCAATAGAATCCAGCGTCGTAAACTTTTCTTGTTGTGAGTTGAGACCCATAATGCCCTCCTGTTGGTCCTGTGTGACAATGGTTTAAGATTTGACTAGCTTCATCTCCTAATACGCATCGGCGGATTATTTCATCGGGACAACTTTTAAACAAATGTGGATCTTTCCAGAAATAGTGTTTTATATCACTAAAGAATTTCTTTCATTTTTGGTACGACAACCCTTTTTCAAGGAATCCACATACTAAATAGTTTGCATAGTCTGCAAAACATGGAATTTCATTATAATCGATTCTTAATAGATATTCATCAGGATAGTTGTCTTGTATGGCCGATTTATTTAGAACTTCTAATTCAGGATTTTCAAGACGAGAAAGATGATCAGCGGCGAGATTTTCCGCTCCCTTTTTATCTCGGATTTCAATATCGAACTCTTGTAAGAGTAAGATCCAACGGATTAATCGTGGTTTGGCATCTTGTTTCAAAAATAGGTATCTAAGAGCAGAATGGTCGGTATAGACCACCGTTTTAGCTAGAACGAGATATGAACGAAATTTATCAAAAGCAAAGACAATAGCAAGGAGTTCTTTTTCAGTAGTTGTGTAATTCGTTTGTGCTCCTTGTAACGTCTTACTAGCGTAATAAATAGGTTGAAATCGTTTTTCCATCCTTTGTCCTAAAACGGCTCCCATTGCAAAATCACTTGCATCGCACATGAGTTTATTCATAGGAGTGGCAATTTTAGAAAAATCTTTTATGAAACATCGGTAAAAACCGACATGCCCAAGAAAACTCCTAACTCCTATAACATTGGTGGGATGTGGAAATTTAGCAATTACATCTACTTTAGCTCTATCCACTTCAATTCTTTCCTTTGAAATTTTATGACCAAGAACGATGCCTTCTCTAACCATGAAATGGTATTTCTCCCAATTAAGAACTAGATTTGATTGCTCGCATCTAATAAGCATTCGTTCAAGATTAACTAGACATGATTCAAAAGTATCACCAAAGACTGAAAAGTCGTCCATGATAACTTCCATGCATTCTTCTATCATGTCGTGAAAAATCGCCATCATGCACCTTTGAAAGGTTGCAGGGGAGTTGCAAAGTCCAAATGGCATGCGTTTATAAGCAAAAGTACCATAAGGGCACATGAACGTGGTTTTCTCTTGGTCCTCGGGTGCTATTAGAATTTGAAAATATCCGGAAAAACCGTCAAGAAAACAATAGTAAATATTCCCAGCTAACCTTTCCAACATTTGATCAATGAAAGATAAGGGAAAGTGATCTTTTCTGGTGGTGTCATTTAATTTTCTATGATCAATACAAACACGCCATCCTGTTATAGTCCTAGTAAGAATAATCTCATTTTTTTCATTTGTGATGACAGTCATACCACTCTTCTTAGGCACGCATTGAACTGGGCTTACCCATGGACTATCAGAAATTGGATAAATTAAACCTGCATCTAGTAGTTTAATAATTTATTTCTTAACAACATCTTGCATATTTGGATTTAGTCTTCGTTGGCGTTGCACATAGGTTTTATGGCCTTCTTCCATAAGGATTTTATGTGTGCAATACGAAGGACTTATACCTTTAATGTCATGAATCTTCCATGCAATAGCTGGTTTATGAGCTTTTAGCACAGAAATGAGTTGAGATTTTTCATTTTTCGTAAGGGAAGATGATATTATTACAGGTAATTCAGATTCACCATGTAAATAAGCGTATTCCAAATGGTTTGGAAGTGGCTTTAACTCTAATGTCGGTGGTTCTTCTATCGATGATTTGTATCGATATCTGTCTTTCTCTTTTAACATTTGAAGTTCTTCTGTTGTTGGTTCGTATTCATTAGCCATGAGTGTGGCTAACATTTCAGCTTCATTAATTGGTTCAGTTCCTTCTCCTAAAGAACATTCTCTTGTTCCTTTTAATTCTGGAAATTCTTCTAACAATTCTGCATGTGAATCTATAGTTTGAATATAATAACATGTATCATCTGCAGATTGCGGTTGTTGAATAGCTCTATCCACAGAAAAGGTAACACTCTCGTCCTCTATACTTAGGGTCAATTTCTTACCGAACACGTCTATTATTGCTTTAGCCGTGTTTAAGAATGGTCTTCCTAATATGAGAGGAACTCGAGAATCTTCTTCCATGTCCAGAATAACAAAATCTACTTGAAATACTAAAGTACCAACTTTAACTAGCATGTTCTCCATTATCCCTCTAGGATATTTTACTGATCGATCTGCTAGTTGTATGCTTATTCGTGTTGGTTTCAATTCTCCGAGGTCTAGTTTAGTGTATAGTGAATACGGCATTAAATTTATACTAGCACCTAAATCTACCAATGCTTCTATTGAACTAAGACTACCCAGAAAACATGGAATTGTGAAACTTCCTGGATCTGAGAGTTTTTCTGGTATCTTATTCAACAACACTGCAGAACAATTAGCATTCATTGTGACAGCCGAAAGTTCTTCCATTTTCTTTCTATTTGTGATTAGATCTTTCAAGAATTTAGCATATCTTGGCATTCCTGAAATCACATCAATGAAAGGAAGATTTACATTTATTTGTTTAAACATATCCAAGAATTTGGATTGCTCGGCTTCAAGTCTTTCTTTTCTCATTTTACTCGGGTAAGGAAGCGGTGGTTGGTATGGTTTAACATAAGGTTTAGCCTTAACTGTGTTATCTTCATTAACCTTTTCAACTACCGGTTATGTTTCCTTATCTTGCTCGGATTGTGGTTCTTGTGTAGTAGGAATAGAGTCATCAGAAATTACTGGCATTTCAGGTGGTTTAAGTGTAATACCACTTCTCGTGGTAATGGCTTTAGTTGTTTCATTCCGGGGGTTAGCATTTGTATCGCTAGGTAGACTTCCCGGTTTTCTTTCACCTATTAACCTTGCTAGGTTACTCACTTCTTGTTCCAGATTTTGAATAGAAGCTTGTTGATTTCTAAATGCTTGAGCATTTTGTTCATTCATTTGTTTCTGAGATGTGAAAAACTGCGTTTAAGATTCAACTAGCTTCGACATCATGTCTTCTAAATTTGGCTTTTTATCATTGGTTTGTGGTGGTTTATTTTGAAAAATAGGTCTTTGCTGGTTGTAAGTATTGTTAGATACTTGTTGATTGCTAGGACCTTGTTGGTTGTTGTATGGAACATTTCGGTTATAATTCTGATTTTGATTGTAGTTTGGTCTTGGCGGTTGATAATTATTCTGATAATTATTTCCAGGCCTTTGGTTTATATATGAAACATTCTCTCTTTGTTCCATTATTTGTTCAATACTGAGACAATCTTTTGTCAAATGTGGTCCTCCACACTGCTCACAACTAATTCGTATTGCGTGAATATCTTTAGTCATCTTTTCCATTCATCTTTCGAAAGTATCTAACTTTGCAGAAATGGAATCAAAGTCATGGCTAGAATCGGCTCTAGCCGCTTTAGATGATCTAACGATATCTTTTTCTTGGTGCCACTCATGTGAGTGGGAAGCAGTGTTATCAATAATTTTGTAAGCTTCAGTTGCGGTTTTCTTCATAATGGAACCACCAGCTGCTATATCGATGTCTTTTCTTGTAGTGATGTCGCATCCTTGATAGAATATTTGTACTATTTGATAAGTGTCTAAATCATGTTGAGGACATCCTCTTAACAACTTTCCAAATCTTTTCCATGCCTCATATAATGTTTCATTTGGCTTCTGTGTGAACGTAACTATTTCTCCTTGAAGTCTCATGGCTTTAGATGCCGGGAAGAATTGTTTAAGAAATTTTTCAACTAAAACATCCCATGTATCAATCGCCCCTTCAGGTAACGATTCTAACCCATCTTTGGCTTCTCCCTTTAAAGTCCAGGGAAATAACATGAGATAGATCTGTTCATCCTCCACTTCTTAGATTTTGAATAGAGTACAGATCCTATTAAAGATTCGAAGATGTTCGTTTGGATCTTCCTTCGGCGCACCACTAAATTGGCATTGATTAGTTACCATGTGTAAGATTTGTCCTTTGATTTCATAATCTGGCGCATTAATGTCTGGTTGAGTAATTGCGTGACCTTGGCCAGTGCGTTTAGCTCTCATTCGGTCTTCCATACTTAGAGGTTCCAGATTTTCCATGATTGAAATTGTTGAATCTGAATCACTAGAGGATTCTGATTTAATGGTTTCTTCCTCGACAATCTCTGGATGAGTGATTTGTGGTTCAGGAGGAATGATTAGTGGTTCAGGATATCTGAATTGTCCCTGAATATCCTCCGGATTCTCAATTGTGAGGTTGGGTTCAAAAAATGGATTTTCGGAAATTTGAATTGGAGTACTTGGTCGACTAGATGACGATTCTAAAGAAAAATCAACGGCGACAATGTTGGCTAGATGTCTTGATCGAGTTACAGGTGGTGAACGTATGAAAGGTGGTGAACGTTTTGCTCGGTGCATTCACTCAATATCCTATTAGTTATAAAAGATAAAAATTATATAAGTTATCAAATTAATAGACTTTTCTGATTTTGCCCACGTTTTGAATAGCCAATAGATGCAGCAGGTAGCCAGGACCCTTTAAATCGAAAGCCCACAACTCGCCACTAACAAATCCAACTATTACTACGAACCAGAAAATTTTGGATGTCTATCAATTTAACCACTTAAAATAATTTTTCGTCGACGTTTTAAAGAAAATAAAGAAAACTCTATGTCCTAAAAACTAGAGCGTCGAGAAATAAGAAAGAAAAAGAGCGCGTCGAAAAACGTCGAAAAATAAAAGGTCGGAAAATAATCGTCGAAAAACAAACAGCCAAAAAATAAAAATAAGAAAATAAAGCGTCGAAACTTAAAAGTCTAAATATTAAGAATTAAAACTTACGTCTAAAGGTATTAAAGCTTAAAAGAAATTCTATATCCAAAACGACAATAACTTAATTAGTACTAAAATCTTAAAACGGCATCGCAAAATTCTTAAGCACCTAAATCTTAGTCTAAAGAAAAAGCACTTAAGGGATTTTACGGCAAAGCCTAAAAATCTAGAGCTACTATGGCAAAATACTAAGTTTAAAACTAATTAAGAACTATAAAAATACAAATTACGAATTAAACGTTAGAAATATACAATTTATAAAAAGAGACAAACAAATGATTAAATTACTTATTTTTATAAAAATATTATTTTTATATTATTATTTTATAAAAGTATTAATTAATAAATTAATAAAACTAATTAAAACTTAAAAATAAAATTTAATTAAAAAATAAAACTAATTATTATTAAATTAAACCCTAATTCTAATTAATTAATAATAATAATTAAAACCCTTAACCCTAATCGATCAGACTAGGAAACTGACCTGTCACCTCAGCTCATGCGATCGCATGAGTTGAGGGTTTTATAGCCATGCGGTCGCATGGCCTGTAATTCCAGAAATGGTTTTGGGCTCCGACGGGTTCGGCCCTGTTTCAGTTTTAATTATTATTATTTTTTTTGATTTTTTAATTTTCAAAATATTACAAAATAATTATAAAATTTAGAATAAACATATATTTTAAAATAAAATAAAAATACTTTTTAAAGACAAAAACTTATATATATATATATATATATATATATATATATATATATATATATATATATATATATATATATATTTTCAATACTTTATAAAAACAAAATATTTTTACGAAAATAGCTTAAATTTTTTATTTTTTTTTAGAATATAGCGTTTCGCTTCGGCGATCCCCGGCAGCGGCGCCAAAAATACTTGATGTTATGCGAGATGTATACGAAATAGTTATATTTTTATTGAGAAATACTATTAAATACGATACAATTTTACACAAGTTATTTATTTATTTATAGAGTGGATATACCTAAACCTTGCTACAACACTATAGGCAGTGTACCTAATCGTAGAGTAGTGTAGTTTTTAGTAAGTCCGGTTCGTTCCGCAGGGAACTAACCAAGTTTAACGCTGTATTTTTTTATTTTAAATTATATTTGTATATATATATATATATATATATATATATATATATATATATATATATATATATACAAATATATAAGTAGTATTATTATTATTATAAAAAGGGGGTTTTTACTGTTTAATGACCGGTTTGTCGATTTTATGTCTTAAATCACAATTAAAACCTAATGTAAAATATTAAAAATAAATATAACTTAATTTAAAGCGTAAAGTAAATAACGATAATAAAAGTGCGATAATTAAAAGTACAATAATTAAAAGTGCAATAAATAAAATGACAATAAATAAAAGTGCGATGATTTAAAGTATGATGAGATATAAAATAAAGAAATTATGCTTATTTAAACTTCCGTAATCATGATGTTCGACGTGTTGATTTTAATTTATTACCATGGGTTAATTGTCCTTTGTCCTGAATTATTCAATATGTCCATACGGTTTTTGAAATGTCCCGTTCTTATTGATTAAAAACGTTCCATATTAATTGATTTCGTTGCGAGGTTTTGACCTCTATATGAGACGTTTTTCAAAGACTGCATTCATTTTTAAAACAAACCATAACCTTTATTTCATAAATAAAGGTTTAAAAAGCTTTTCGTAGATTATCAAATAATAATAATCTAAAATATCCTGTTTACACACGACCATTACATAATGGTTTACAATACAAATATGTTACATCGAAATCAGTTTCTTGAATGCAGTTTTTACACAATATCATACAAACATGGACTCTAAATATTGTCCTTATTTTAGTATGCAACAGCGGAAGCTCTTAGTATTCACCTGAGAATAAACATGCTTTAAACGTCAACAAAAATGTTGGTGAGTTATAGGTTTAACCTATATATATCAAATCGTAACAATAGACCATAAGATTTCATATTTCAATACACATCCCATACATAGAGATAAAAATCATTCATATGGTGAACACCTGGTAACCGACATTAACAAGATGCATATTTAAGAATATCCCCATCATTCCGGGATCCTCCTTCGGACATGATATAAATTTTGAAGTACAAAAGCATCCGGTACTTTGGATGGGGTTTGTTAGGCCCAATAGATCTATCTTTAGGATTCGCGTCAATTAGGGTGTCTGTTTCCTAATTCTTAGATTACCAGACTTAATAAAAAGGGGCATATTCGATTTCGATAATTCAACCATAGAATGTAGTTTCACGTACTTGTGTCTATTTTGTAAATCATTTATAAAACCTGCATGTATTCTCATCCCAAAAATATTAGATTTTAAAAGAGGGACTATAACTCACTTTCACAGATTTTTTTACTTCGTCGGGAAGTAAGACTTGGCCACTGGTTGATTCACGAACCTATAACAATATATACATATATATCAAAGTATGTTCAAAATATATTTACAACACTTTTAATATATTTTGATATTTTAAGTTTATTAAGTCAGCTGTCCTCGTTAGTAACCTACAACTAGTTGTCCACAGTTAGATGTACAGAAATAAATCGATAAATATTATCTTGAATCAATCCATGACCCAGTGTATACGTATCTCAGTATTGATCACAACTCAAACTATATATATTTTGGAATCAACCTCAACCCTGTATAGCTAACTCCAACATTCACATATAGAGTGTCTATGGTTGTTCCGAAATATATATAGATGTGTCGACATGATAGGTTGAAATATTGTATACGTGTCTATGGTATCTCAAGATTACATAATATACAATACAAGTTGATTAAGTTATGGTTGGAATAGATTTGTTACCAATTTTCACGTAGCTAAAATGAGAAAAATTATCCAATCTTGTTTTACCCATAACTTCTTAATTTTAAATCCGTTTTGAGTTAATAAAATTGCTATAGTTTCATATTGAACTCTATTTTATGAATCTAAATAGAAACAGTATAGGTTTATAGTCGGAAAAATAAGTTACAAGTTGTTTTTGTAAAGGTAGTCATTTCAGTCGAAAGAACGACGTCTAGATGACCATTTTAGAAAACATACTTTCACTTTGAGTTTAACCATAATTTTTGGATATAGTTTCATGTTCATAATAAAAATCATTTTCCCAGAATAACAACTTTTAAATCAAAGTTTATCATAGTTTTTAATTAACTAACCCAAAACAGCCCGCGGTGTTACTACGACGGCGTAAATCCGGTTTTACGGTGTTTTTCGTGTTTTCAGGTTTTAAATCATTAAGTTAGCATATCATATAGATATAGAACATGTGTTTAGTTGATTTTAAAAGTCAAGTTAGAAGGATTAACTTTTATTTGCGAACAAGTTTAGAATTAACTAAACTATGTTCTAGTGATTACAAGTTTAAACCTTCGAATAAGATAGCTTTATATGTATGAATCGAATGATGTTATGAACATCATTACTACCTCAAGTTCCTTGGATAAACCTACTGGAAATGAGAAAAATAGATCTAGCTTCAAAGGATCCTTGGATGGCTTGAAAGTTCTTGAAGCAGAATCATGACACGAAAACAATTTCAAGTAAGATTTCCACTCGAAATAAGATTGTTATAGTTATAGAAATTGAATTAAAGTTTGAATATGATTATTACCTTGTATTAGAAAGATAAACTACTGTAAGTAACAAAGGTTTCTTGATCTTGGATGATTACTTGGAATGGATTTAGAAAACTTGGAAGTAAACTTGCAATCTTGGAAGTATTCTTGATTTTATGAAACTAGAACTTTTGGAATTTATGAAGAAAACTTAGAACTTGAAGATAGAACTTGAGAGAGATCAATTAGATGAAGAAAATTGAAGAATGAAAGTGTTTGTAGGTGTTTTTGGTCATTGGTGTATGGATTAGATATAAAGGATATGTAATTTTGTTTTCATGTAAATAAGTCATGAATGATTACTCATATTTTTGTAATTTTATGAGATATTTCATGATAGTTGCCAAATGATGGTTCCCACATGTGTTAGGTGACTCACATGGGCTGCTAAGAGCTGATCATTGGAGTGTATATACCAATAGTACATACATCTAAAAGCTGTGTATTGTACGAGTACAAATACGGGTGCATACGAGTAGAATTGTTGATGAAACTGAACGAGGATGTAATTGTAAGCATTTTTGTTAAGTAGAAGTATTTTGATAAGTGTCTTGAAGTCTTTCAAAAGTTTATGAATACATATTAAAACACTACATGTATATACATTTTAACTGAGTCGTTAAGTCATCGTTATTCGTTACATGTAAATGTTGTTTTGAAACCTTTAGGTTAACGATCTTGTTGAATGTTGTTAACCCATTGTTTATTATAACAAATGAGATGTTAAATTGTTATATTATCATGATATTATGATATATAATATATCTTAGTATGATATATATACAGTTAAATGTTGTTACAATGATAATCGTTACATATATGTCTCGTTTCGAAATCATTAAGTTAGTAGTCTTATTTTTACATATGTATTTCATTGTTAATACACTTAATAATATATTTACTTATCATTTAACATAATTAACCAAGTGTATCAATATCTTAATATGATTCATATGTACCTAGTAAGACGTTGTTATAACGATAATCGTTATATATATCATTTTCGAGTTTCTTAAATTAATAGTCTCATTTTTATGTATATAACTCATTGTTAAAATACCTAATGAGATACATACTTATAATAAAATCATGGTAACTATATATATAACCATATATATGTCATCGTATAGTTTTTACAAGTTTTAACGTTCGTGAATCACCGGTCAACTTGGGTGGTCAATTGTCTATATGAAACCTATTTCAATTAATCAAGTCTTAACAAGTTTGATTGCTTAACATGTTGGAAACACTTAATTATGTAAATAACAATTTCATTTAATATATATATAAACATGGAAAAGTTCGGGTCACTACAGTACCTACCCGTTAAATAAACTTCGTCCCGAAATTTTAAGCAGTTGGGGGTGTTGACGTATCTTCTGGAAATAAATGCGGGTATTTCTTCTTCATCTGATCTTCACGCTCCCAGGTGAACTCGGGTCCTCTACGAGCATTCCATCGAACCTTAACAATCGGTATCTTGTTTTGTTTAAGTCTCTTAACCTCACGATCCATTATTTCGACGGGTTCTTCAATGAATTGAAGTTTTTCATTGATTTGGATTTCGTCCAACGGAATAGTGAGATCTTCTTTAGCAAAACATTTCTTCAAATTTGAGACGTGGAAAGTGTTATGTACAGCCGCGAGTTGTTGAGGTAGCTCCAGTTGGTAAGCTACTGGTCCGACACGATCTATAATCTTGAATGGTCCAATGTACCTTAGATTTAGTTTCCCCCGTTTACCAAATCGAACAACGCCTTTCCAAGGTGAAACCTTAAGCATGACCATTTCTCCAATTTCAAACTCTATATCTTTTCTTTTACTATCCGCGTAGCTCTTTTGTCGACTCTGGGCGGTTTTCAATCTTTGTTGAATTTGGATGATTTTCTCGGTAGTTTCTTGTATTATCTCCGGACACGTAATTTGTCTATCCCCCACTTCACTCCAACAAATCGAAGACCTGCAATTTCTACTATAAAGTGCTTCAAACGGCGCCATCTCAATGCTTGAATGGTAGCTGTTGTTGTAGGAAAATTCTGCTAACGGTAGATGTCGATCCCAACTGTTTCCAAAATCAATAACACAAGCTCGTAGCATGTCTTCAAGCATTTGTATCGTCCTTTCGCTCTGCCCATTAGTTTGTGGATGATAGGCAGTACTCATGTCTAGACGAGTTCCCAATGCTTGTTGTAATGTCTGCCAGAATCTTGAAATAAATCTTCCATCCCTATCAGAGATAATAGAGATTGGTATTCCATGTCTTGAGACGACTTCCTTCAAATACAGCCATGCTAATTTCTCCATCTTGTCATCTTCTCTTATTGACAGGAAGTGTGCTGACTTGGTGAGACAATCAACTATTACCCAAATAGTATCATAACCACTTGCAGTCCTTGGCAATTTAGTAATGAAATCCATGGTAATGTTTTCCCATTTCCATTCCGGGATTTCAGGTTGTTGTAGTAGACCTGATGGTTTCTGATGTTCAGCTTTGACCTTAGAACACGTCAAACATTCTCCTACATATTTAGCAATATCGGCTTTCATACCTGGCCACCAAAAATGTTTCTTAAGATCCTTGTACATCTTCCCCGTTCCAGGATGTATTGAGTATCTGGTTTTATGAGTTTCTCTAAGTACCATTTCTCTCATATCTCCAAATTTTGGTACCCAAATTCTTTCAGCCCTATACCGGGTTCCGTCTTCCCGAATATTAAGATGCTTCTCCGATCCTTTGGGTATTTCATCCTTTAAATTTCCCTGTTTTAAAACTCCTTGTTGCGCCTCCTTTATTTGAGTAGTAAGGTTAGTGTGAATCATTATATTCATAGATTTTACTCGAATGGGTTCTCTGTCCTTTCTGCTCAAGGCGTCGGCTACCACATTTGCCTTCCCCGGGTGATAACGAATCTCAAAGTCGTAATCCTTCAACAATTCAATCCACCTACGCTGCCTCATATTCAGTTGTTTCTGATTAAATATGTGTTGAAGACTTTTGTGGTCGGTATATATAATACTTTTGACCCCATATAAGTAGTGCCTCCAAGTCTTTAATGCAAAAACAACCGAGCCTAATTCCAAATCATGCGTCGTATAATTTTGCTCGTGAATCTTCAATTGTCTAGACGCATAAGCAATCACCTTCGTTCGTTGCATTAATACACAACCGAGACCTTGCTTTGATGCGTCACAATAAATCACAAAATCATCATTCCCTTCAGGAAATGACAATATAAGTGCCGTAGTTAGCTTTTTCTTCAATAATTGAAACGCCTTCTCTTGTTCATCCTTCCATTCAAATTTCTTCCCTTTATGCATTAATGCAGTCAAGGGTTTTGCTATTTTGGAGAAATCTTGGATGAATCTTCTGTAGTAACCAGCCAATCCTAAAAATTGACGTATATGCTTCGGAGTTTTTGGGGTTTCCCACTTTTCAACGGTTTCGATCTTTGCCGGGTCTACCTGGATACCTTCTTTGTTCACTATGTGACCGAGGAATTGAACTTCTTCCAACCAAAATGCACACTTTGAAAACTTAGCGTACAGTTTTTCTTTCCTCAATACTTCTAGCACTTTTCTCAAATGTTCTTCGTGCTCTTGATCATTCTTTGAGTAAATAAGTATGTCATCGATGAAAACAATGACAAACTTGTCAAGATATGGCCCACACACTCGGTTCATAAGGTCCATGAACACAGCTGGTGCGTTAGTCAATCCAAACGGCATAACCATAAACTCGTAATGACCATAACGCGTCCTAAAAGCAGTTTTTGGAATATCATCCTCCTTTACTCGCATTTGATGATATCCAGAACGTAAATCGATCTGCGAATAAACCGACGAGCCTTGTAGTTGATCAAATAAGTCGTCAATTCTCGGTAGTGGATAACGGTTTTTGATGGTAAGTTTGTTCAACTCTCTGTAGTCAATACACAACCTAAATGTACCATCCTTCTTCTTGACAAACAAAACAGGAGATCCCCATGGTGATGTGCTTGGTCGAATGAAACCACGTTCTAATAGTTCTTGCAGTTGGCTTTGCAGTTCTTTCATCTTGCTGGGTGCGAGTCTATAAGGAACACGAGCTATTGGTGCAGCTTCTGGTACAAGATCTATTTGAAATTCAACAGATCGATGTGGAGGTAGTCCCGGTAATTCTTTCGGAAATACATCGGGAAATTCTTTTGCGAGGGGAACATCATTGATGCTCTTTTCTTTAGTTTGTACTTTCTCGACGTGTGCTAGAACAGCATAGCAACCTTTTCTTATTAGTTTTTGTGCCTTCAAATTACTAATAAGATGTAGCTTCATGTTGCCCTTTTCTCCGTACACCATTAAGGGTTCTCCTTCTTCTCGTACAATGCGAATTGCATTTTTATAACATACGATCTCTGCTTTCACCTTCTTCAGCCAGTCCATGCCAACTATTACATCAAAACTCCCTAACTCTACTGGTATCAAATCAATCTTAAATATTTCGCTACCCAGTTTAATTTCTCGATTCCGGCATATATTATCTGCTGAAATTAATTTACCATTTGCTAATACGAATAAAAATTTACTATCCAACGGCGTCAATGGACAACTTAATTTAGCACAAAAATCTCTACTCATATAGCTTCTATCCGCACCCGAATCAAATAAAACGTAAGCAGATTTATTGTCAATAAGAAATGTACCCGTAACAAGCTCCGGATCTTCCTGTGCCTCTGCCGCATTAATATTGAAAACTCTTCCGCGGCCTTGTCCATTCGTGTTCTCCTGGTTCGGGCAATTTCTAATAATGTGGCCCGGTTTTCCACATTTATAACAAACTACATTGGCATAACTTGCTCCGACACTACTTGCTCCACCATTACTCGTTCCGACACCATTTGTTCCTTTCGTTCTGTTAACTCCTGGTCCATATACCTCACACTTCACCGCGCTATGACCATTTCTTTTACACTTGTTGCAAAATTTGTTGCAGAACCCCGAGTGATACTTTTCACACCTGTGGCATAGCTGCTTCTGATTGTTGTTATTGTTGCGGTTGTTATTGTTGTTGGGATGATTGTTGTAGTTGCTGTTATTGTTGTTGCTGTTGTTGTTGTTGTTTTTGTTGTTGTTGGGCCGTTTGTTGTAGTTGCGATTGATGTTACGATTGTTGGGATAATTGTTGCGATTATTATTGTAATTGCTATTGTTGTTGTATTGGTGATTCTTATCATCGTTTTCCTCCCACTTTCTTTTGACTTGCTTCACATTGGCCTCTTCAGCCGTCTGTTCTTTAATTCTTTTCTCAATCTGGTTCACTAGTTTGTGAGCCATTCTACATGCCTGTTGTATGGAGGCGGGCTCGTGTGAACTTATATCTTCTTGGATTCTTTCCGGTAATCCTTTCACAAACGCGTCGATCTTCTCTTCCTCATCTTCGAACGCTCCCGGACACAATAGGCACAATTCTGTGAATCGTCTTTCGTACGTGGTAATATCAAACCCTTGGGTTCGTAACCCTCTAAGTTCTGTCTTGAGCTTATTGACCTCGGTTCTGGGACGGTACTTCTCATTCATCAAGTGCTTGAATGCTGACCACGGTAGTGCGTATGCATCATCTTGTCCCACTTGCTCTAGATAGGTATTCCACCATGTTAATGCAGAACCTGTGAAGGTATGCGTAGCGTACTTCACTTTGTCCTCTTCAGTACACTTACTTATGGCAAACACCGATTCGACCTTCTCGGTCCACTGTTTCAATCCGATCGGTCCTTCGGTTCCATCAAATTCCAAAGGTTTGCAGGCAGTGAATTCTTTGTAGGTGCATCCTACACGATTTCCTGTACTGCTAGATCCAAGGTTATTGTAGGTGCATCATAGAGTAGTGTAGTTTTTAGTAAGTCCGGTTCGTTCCGCAGGGAACTAACCAAGTTTAACGCTGTATTTTTTTATTTTAAATTATATTTGTATATATATATATATATATATATACAAATATATAAGTAGTATTATTATTATTATAAAAAGGGGGTTTTTACTGTTTAATGACCGGTTTGTCGATTTTATGTCTTAAATCACAATTAAAACCTAATGTAAAATATTAAAAATAAATATAACTTAATTTAAAGCATAAAGTAAATAACGATAATAAAAGTGCGATAATTAAAAGTACAATAATTAAAAGTGCAATAAATAAAATGACAATAAATAAAAGTGCGATGATTTAAAGTATGATGAGATATAAAATAAAGAAATTATGCTTATTTAAACTTCCGTAATCATGATGTTCGACGTGTTGATTTTAATTTATTACCATGGGTTAATTGTCCTTTGTCCTGAATTATTCAATATGTCCATACGGTTTTTGAAATGTCCCGTTCTTATTGATTAAAAACGTTCCATATTAATTGATTTCGTTGCGAGGTTTTGACCTCTATATGAGACGTTTTTCAAAGACTGCATTCATTTTTAAAACAAACCATAACCTTTATTTCATAAATAAAGGTTTAAAAAGCTTTTCGTAGATTATCAAATAATAATAATCTAAAATATCCTGTTTACACACGACCATTACATAATGGTTTACAATACAAATATGTTACATCGAAATCAGTTTCTTGAATGCAGTTTTTACACAATATCATACAAACATGGACTCCAAATATTGTCCTTATTTTAGTATGCAACAGCGGAAGCTCTTAGTATTCACCTGAGAATAAACATGCTTTAAACGTCAACAAAAATGTTGGTGAGTTATAGGTTTAACCTATATATATCAAATCGTAACAATAGACCATAAGATTTCATATTTCAATACACATCCCATACATAGAGATAAAAATCATTCATATGGTGAACACCTGGTAACCGACATTAACAAGATGCATATTTAAGAATATCCCCATCATTCCGGGATCCTCCTTCGGACATGATATAAATTTTGAAGTACAAAAGCATCCGGTACTTTGGATGGGGTTTGTTAGGCCCAATAGATCTATCTTTAGGATTCGCGTCAATTAGGGTGTCTGTTTCCTAATTCTTAGATTACCAGACTTAATAAAAAGGGGCATATTCGATTTCGATAATTCAACCATAGAATGTAGTTTCACGTACTTGTGTCTATTTTGTAAATCATTTATAAAACCTGCATGTATTCTCATCCCAAAAATATTAGATTTTAAAAGAGGGACTATAACTCACTTTCACAGATTTTTTTACTTCGTCGGGAAGTAAGACTTGGCCACTGGTTGATTCACGAACCTATAACAATATATACATATATATCAAAGTATGTTCAAAATATATTTACAACACTTTTAATATATTTTGATATTTTAAGTTTATTAAGTCAGCTGTCCTCGTTAGTAACCTACAACTAGTTGTCCACAGTTAGATGTACAGAAATAAATCGATAAATATTATCTTGAATCAATCCATGACCCAGTGTATACGTATCTCAGTATTGATCACAACTCAAACTATATATATTTTGGAATCAACCTCAACCCTGTATAGCTAACTCCAACATTCACATATAGAGTGTCTATGGTTGTTCCGAAATATATATAGATGTGTCGACATGATAGGTTGAAATATTGTATACGTGTCTATGGTATCTCAAGATTACATAATATACAATGCAAGTTGATTAAGTTATGGTTGGAATAGATTTGTTACCAATTTTCACGTAGCTAAAATGAGAAAAATTATCCAATCTTGTTTTACCCATAACTTCTTCATTTTAAATCCGTTTTGAGTTAATAAAATTGCTATAGTTTCATATTGAACTCTATTTTATGAATCTAAATAGAAACAGTATAGGTTTATAGTCGGAAAAATAAGTTACAAGTTGTTTTTGTAAAGGTAGTCATTTCAGTCGAAAGAACGACGTCTAGATGACCATTTTAGAAAACATACTTTCACTTTGAGTTTAACCATAATTTTTGGATATAGTTTCATGTTCATAATAAAAATCATTTTCCCAGAATAACAACTTTTAAATCAAAGTTTATCATAGTTTTTAATTAACTAACCCAAAACAGCCCGCGGTGTTACTACGACGGCGTAAATCCGGTTTTACGGTGTTTTCGTGTTTTCAGGTTTTAAATCATTAAGTTAGCATATCATATAGATATAGAACATGTTTTTAGTTGATTTTAAAAGTCAAGTTAGAAGGATTAACTTTTATTTGCGAACAAGTTTAGAATTAACTAAACTATGTTCTAGTGATTACAAGTTTAAACCTTCGAATAAGATAGCTTTATATGTATGAATCGAATGATGTTATGAACATCATTACTACCTAAAGTTCCTTGGATAAACCTACTGGAAATGAGAAAAATAGATCTAGCTTCAAAGGATCCTTGGATGGCTTGAAAGTTCTTGAAGCAGAATCATGACACGAAAACAATTTCAAGTAAGATTTCCACTCGAAATAAGATTGTTATAGTTATAGAAATTGAATTAAAGTTTGAATATGATTATTACCTTGTATTAGAAAGATAAACTACTGTAAGTAACAAAGGTTTCTTGATCTTGGATGATTACTTGGAATGGATTTAGAAAACTTGGAAGTAAACTTGCAATCTTGGAAGTATTCTTGATTTTATGAAACTAGAACTTTTGGAATTTATGAAGAAAACTTAGAACTTGAAGATAGAACTTGAGAGAGATCAATTAGATGAAGAAAATTGAAGAATGAAAGTGTTTGTAGGTGTTTTTGGTCGTTGGTGTATGGATTAGATATAAAGGATATGTAATTTTGTTTTCATGTAAATAAGTCATGAATGATTACTCATATTTTTGTAATTTTATGAGATATTTCATGATAGTTGCCAAATGATGGTTCCCACATGTGTTAGGTGACTCACATGGGCTGCTAAGAGCTGATCATTGGAGTGTATATACCAATAGTACATACATCTAAAAGCTGTGTATTGTACGAGTACAAATACGGGTGCATACGAGTAGAATTGTTGATGAAACTGAACGAGGATGTAATTGTAAGCATTTTTGTTAAGTAGAAGTATTTTGATAAGTGTCTTGAAGTCTTTCAAAAGTGTATGAATACATATTAAAACACTACATGTATATACATTTTAACTGAGTCGTTAAGTCATCGTTATTCGTTACATGTAAATGTTGTTTTGAAACCTTTAGGTTAACGATCTTGTTGAATGTTGTTAACCCATTGTTTATTATAACAAATGAGATGTTAAATTGTTATATTATCATGATATTATGATATATAATATATCTTAGTATGATATATATACAGTTAAATGTTGTTACAATGATAATCGTTACATATATGTCTCGTTTCGAAATCATTAAGTTAGTAGTCTTATTTTTACATATGTATTTCATTGTTAATACACTTAATAATATATTTAATTATCATTTAACATAATTAACCAAGTGTATCAATATCTTAATATGATTCATATGTACCTAGTAAGACGTTGTTATAACGATAATCGTTATATATATCATTTTCGAGTTTCTTAAATTAATAGTCTCATTTTTATGTATATAACTCATTGTTAAAATACCTAATGAGATACATACTTATAATAAAATCATGGTAACTATATATATAACCATATATATGTCATCGTATAGTTTTTACAAGTTTTAACGTTCGTGAATCACCGGTCAACTTGGGTGATCAATTGTCTATATGAAACCTATTTCAATTAATCAAGTCTTAACAAGTTTGATTGCTTAACATGTTGGAAACACTTAATTATGTAAATAACAATTTCATTTAATATATATATAAACATGGAAAAGTTCGGGTCACTACAGTACCTACCCGTTAAATAAACTTCGTCCCGAAATTTTAAGCAGTTGGGGGTGTTGACGTATCTTCTGGAAATAAATGCGGGTATTTCTTCTTCATCTGATCTTCACGCTCCCAGGTGAACTCGGGTCCTCTACGAGCATTCCATCGAACCTTAACAATCGGTATCTTGTTTTGTTTAAGTCTCTTAACCTCACGATCCATTATTTCGACGGGTTCTTCAATGAATTGAAGTTTTTCATTGATTTGGATTTCGTCCAACGGAATAGTGAGATCTTCTTTAGCAAAACATTTCTTCAAATTTGAGACGTGGAAATTGTTATGTACAGCCGCGAGTTGTTGAGGTAGCTCCAGTTGGTAAGCTACTGGTCCGACACGATCTATAATCTTGAATGGTCCAATGTACCTTAGATTTAGTTTCCCCCGTTTACCAAATCGAACAACGCCTTTCTAAGGTGAAACCTTAAGCATGACCATTTCTCGAATTTCAAACTCTATATCTTTTCTTTTACTATCCGCGTAGCTCTTTTGTCGACTCTGGGCGGTTTTCAATCTTTGTTGAATTTGGATGATTTTCTCGGTAGTTTCTTGTATTATCTCCGGACACGTAATTTGTCTATCCCCCACTTCACTCCAACAAATCGAAGACCTGCAATTTCTACTATAAAGTGCTTCAAACAGCGCCATCTCAATGCTTGAATGGTAGCTGTTGTTGTAGGAAAATTCTGCTAACGGTAGATGTCGATCCCAACTGTTTCCAAAATCAATAACACAAGCTCGTAGCATGTCTTCAAGCATTTGTATCGTCCTTTCGCTCTGCCCATTAGTTTGTGGATGATAGGCAGTACTCATGTCTAGACGAGTTCCCAATGCTTGTTGTAATGTCTGCCAGAATCTTGAAATAAATCTTCCATCCCTATCAGAGATAATAGAGATTGGTATTCCATGTCTGGAGACGACTTCCTTCAAATACAGCCATGCAAATTTCTCCATCTTGTCATCTTCTCTTATTGACAGGAAGTGTGCTGACTTGGTGAGACAATCAACTATTACCCAAATAGTATCATAACCACTTGCAGTCCTTGGCAATTTAGTAATGAAATCCATGGTAATGTTTTCCCATTTTCATTCCGGGATTTCAGGTTGTTGTAGTAGACCTGATGGTTTCTGATGTTCAGCTTTGACCTTAGAACACGTCAAACATTCTCCTACATATTTAGCAATATCGGCTTTCATACCTGGCCACCAAAAATGTTTCTTAAGATCCTTGTACATCTTCCCCGTTCCAGGATGTATTGAGTATCTGGTTTTATGAGTTTCTCTAAGTACCATTTCTCTCATATCTCCAAATTTTGGTACCCAAATTCTTTCAGCCCTATACCGGGTTCCGTCTTCCCGAATATTAAGATGCTTCTCCGATCCTTTGGGTATTTCATCCTTTAAATTTCCCTCTTTTAAAACTCCTTGTTGCGCCTCCTTTATTTGAGTAGTAAGGTTAGTGTGAATCATTATATTCATAGATTTTACTCGAATGGGTTCTCTGTCCTTTCTGCTCAAGGCGTCAGCTACCACATTTGCCTTCCCCGGGTGATAACGAATCTCAAATTCGTAATCCTTCAACAATTCAATCCACCTACGCTGCCTCATATTCAGTTGTTTCTGATTAAATATGTGTTGAAGACTTTTGTGGTCGGTATATATAATACTTTTGACCCCATATAAGTAGTGCCTCCAAGTCTTTAATGCAAAAACAACCGAGCCGAATTCCAAATCATGCGTCGTATAATTTTGCTCGTGAATCTTCAATTGTCTAGACGCATAAGCAATCACCTTCGTTCGTTGCATTAATACACAACCGAGACCTTGCTTTGATGCGTCACAATAAATCACAAAATCATCATTCCCTTCAGGAAATGACAATATAAGTGCCGTAGTTAGCTTTTTCTTCAATAATTGAAACGCCTTCTCTTGTTCATCCTTCCATTCAAATTTCTTCCCTTTATGCATTAATGCAGTCAAGGGTTTTGCTATTTTGGAGAAATCTTGGATGAATCTTCTGTAGTAACCAGCCAATCCTAAAAATTGACGTATATGCTTCGGAGTTTTTGGGGTTTCCCACTTTTCAACGGTTTCGATCTTTGCCGGGTCTACCTGGATACCTTCTTTGTTCACTATGTGACCGAGGAATTGAACTTCTTCCAACCAAAATGCACACTTTGAAAACTTAGCGTACAGTTTTTCTTTCCTCAATACTTCTAGCACTTTTCTCAAATGTTCTTCGTGCTCTTGATCATTCTTTGAGTAAATAAGTATGTCATCGATGAAAACAATGACAAACTTGTCAAGATATGGCCCACACACTCGGTTCATAAGGTCCATGAACACAGCTGGTGCGTTAGTCAATCCAAACGGCATAACCATAAACTCGTAATGACCATAACGCGTCCTAAAAGCAGTTTTTGGAATATCATCCTCCTTTACTCGCATTTGATGATATCCAGAACATAAATCGATCTTCGAATAAACCGACGAGCCTTGTAGTTGATCAAATAAGTCGTCAATTCTCGGTAGTGGATAACGGTTTTTGATGGTAAGTTTGTTCAACTCTCTGTAGTCAATACACAACCTAAATGTACCATCCTTCTTCTTGACAAACAAAACAGGAGATCCCCATGGTGATGTGCTTGGTCGAATGAAACCACGTTCTAATAGTTCTTGCAGTTGGCTTTGCAGTTCTTTCATCTTGCTGGGTGCGAGTCTATAAGGAGCACGAGCTATTAGTGCAGCTTCTGGTACAAGATCTATTTGAAATTCAACAGATCGATGTGGAGGTAGTCCCGGTAATTCTTTCGGAAATACATCGGGAAATTCTTTTGCGAGGGGAACATCATTGATGCTCTTTTCTTTAGTTTGTACTTTCTCGACGTGTGCTAGAACAGCATAGCAACCTTTTCTTATTAGTTTTTGTGCCTTCAAATTACTAATAAGATGTAGCTTCATGTTGCCCTTTTCTCCGTACACCATTAAGGGTTCTCCTTCTTCTCGTACAATGTGAATTGCATTTTTATAACATACGATCTCTGCTTTCACCTTCTTCAGCCATTCCATGCCAACTATTACATCAAAACTCCCTAACTCTACTGGTATCAAATCAATCTTAAATATTTCGCTACCCAGTTTAATTTCTCGATTCCGGCATATATTATCTGCTGAAATTAATTTACCATTTGCTAATACGAATAAAAATTTACTATCCAACGGCGTCAATGGACAACTTAATTTAGCACAAAAATCTCTACTCATATAGCTTCTATCCGCACCCGAATCAAATAAAACGTAAGCAGATTTATTGTCAATAAGAAATGTACCCGTAACAAGCTCCGGGTCTTCCTGTGCCTCTGCCGCATTAATATTGAAAACTCTTCCGCGGCCTTGTCCATTCGTGTTCTCCTGGTTCGGGCAATTTCTAATAATGTGGCCCGGTTTTCCACATTTATAACAAACTACATTGGCATAACTTGCTCCGACACTACTTGCTCCACCATTACTCGTTCCGACACCATTTGTTCCTTTCGTTCTGTTAACCCCTGGTCCGTAGACCTCACACTTCACCGCGCTATGACCATTTCTTTTACACTTGTTGCAAAATTTGTTGCAGAACCCCGAGTGATACTTTTCACACCTGTGGCATAGCTGCTTCTGATTGTTGTTATTGTTGCGGTTGTTATTGTTGTTGGGATGATTGTTGTAGTTGCTGTTATTGTTGTTGCTATTGTTGTTGTTGTTGTTGTTGTTGTTGGGCCGTTTGTTGTAGTTGCGATTGATGTTACGATTGTTGGGATAATTGTTGCGATTATTATTGTAATTGCTATTGTTGTTGTATTGGTGATTCATATCACCGTTTTCCTCCTACTTTCTTTTGACTTGCTTCACATTGGCCTCTTCAGCCGTCTGTTCTTTAATTCTTTTCTCAATCTGGTTCACTAGTTTGTGAGCCATTCTACATGCCTGTTGTATGGAGGCGGGCTCGTGTGAACTTATATCTTCTTGGATTCTTTCCGGTAATCCTTTCACAAACGCGTCGATCTTCTCTTCCTCATCTTCGAACGCTCCCGGACACAATAGGCACAATTCTGTGAATCGTCTTTCGTACGTGGTAATATCAAACCCTTGGGTTCGTAACCCTCTAAGTTCTGTCTTGAACTTATTGACCTTGGTTCTGGGACGGTACTTCTCATTCATCAAGTGCTTGAATGCTGACCACGGTAGTGCGTACGCATCATCTTGTCCCACTTGCTCTAGATAGGTATTCCACCATGTTAATGCAGAACCTGTGAAGGTATGCGTAGCGTACTTCACTTTGTCCTCTTCAGTACACTTACTTATGGCAAACACCGATTCGACCTTCTCGGTCCACTGTTTCAATCCGATCGGTCCTTCGGTTCCATCAAATTCCAAAGGTTTGCAGGCAGTGAATTCTTTGTAGGTGCATCCTACACGATTTCCTGTACTGCTAGATCCAAGGTTATTGTTGGTATGTAGCGCAGCCTGTACTGCGGCTATGTTTGAAGCTAGAAAAGTACGGAATTCCTCTTCATTCATATTCACGGTGTGTCGAGTAGTCGGTGCCATTTCCTTCAAAATAGTCAAATGGAACAAGTTAATCATACAGAATATTAAGAGTAGTTAATAGTATTTCGTAGCATAATATGAACTCATTTATAAAAGCTTTTTCTTCATATTAGCGTTTTATAAGTTTAAATTCGGGTAGTACCTACCCGTTAAGTTCATACTTAGTAGCTAATATACAATTCAACTACTACAATTCTATATGAAAAACTGATTATAATAATATTTCGCGTTCAAACTTTTATACAATATTTTACA
Organism: Rutidosis leptorrhynchoides; assembly: GCF_046630445.1. Classification (NCBI taxonomy): domain Eukaryota; kingdom Viridiplantae; phylum Streptophyta; class Magnoliopsida; order Asterales; family Asteraceae; genus Rutidosis; species Rutidosis leptorrhynchoides. The sequence continues at coordinate 11,412,845 of NC_092340.1, read as the reverse complement.
AACTTACAATACCGCTTATTTTACATAAAGCATGAAATATAGCACACAATAACTTTGATACAAGATAGTTGTGAAGATAATTCTAGCTAGTACACAAGTCGTTCAGCAAAGGCAATAAAGACATGTAATTCATACGTCCAGAAACAAGTCATGCATTCTGGTTTTACTAGGACTACTTCCCATCCTTGGTCTTGTGGAACATAACCGTTATGGCCGTTGATAAGACATTGTGTTGTAACGTCGTCAAAGGGACGAGGGTTACGTAATGACCAACAATCTCGTAATAACCTAAAAACCTCATTTCTTACCCCAATTACCGACTCCGTCACTTGTGGGAACGTTTTGTTTAATAGTTGTAGCCCGATGTTCTTTTTCTCACTTTGGTGAGAAGCGAACATTACTAACCCGTAAGCATAACATGCTTCTTTATGTTGCATGTTAGCCGCTTTTTCTAAATCATGAAGTCCTATATTCGGATACATTGAGTCAAAATAATTTCTTAACCCGTTGCGTAAAATAGCATTTGGGTTCCCCGCAATATATGCGTCAAAGTAAACACATCGTAACTTATGGGTTTCCCAATGTGATATCCCCCATCTTTCAAACGAAAGTCTCTTATAAACCAAGACATTCTTGGAACGTTCTTCGAATGTCTTACAAACTGATTTCGCCGTAAATAGTTGTGCCGAAGAATTCTGACCGACTCTAGACAAGATTTCATCAATCATGTCTCCGGGTAGGTCTCTTAAAATATTGGGTTGTCTATCCATTTTGTGTTTTTATACTGTAAAATAGACAAGAGTTAGATTCATAAAAAAATATACTTATTAATACAAGCAATTTTTACATATATCATAAAGCATAAGCACACTATATTACATATATTACACCACACGAATACAACTATCTTATTCCGACTCGCTCGTTTCTTCTTCTTTGGTTTTGGTTCGTTTTGCCAAGTTTCTAGGGATATATGATGTTCCCCTAATACGAGCTGTCGTTTTCCACAACGGTTTAGAAAAACCTGGTGGTTTAGAGGTTCCCGGGTCATTGTTACAACTTAAGGGCTTCGGGGGTTGACGATACATATAAAGTTCATCGGGGTTAGAATTAGATTTCTCTATTTTTATGAACTTTCCCTTATTATTTTCTTTTGCCTTTTTAAATTCAGTTGGGGTAATTTCTATAACATCATCGGAATTCTCGTCGGAATCCGATTCATCGGAGAATTGGTAATCCTCCCAATATTTTGCTTCCTTGGCGGAAACACCATTGACCATAATTAACCTTGGTCGGTTGGTTGAGAATTTTCTTTTACTTAACCGTTTTATTATTTCCCCCACCGGTTCTATTTCCTCCTCTGGTTCCTCCTCTTCCGGTTCTGATTCTTCTTCCGGTTCTGATTCTTCTTCCGGTTCTTCTTCGGGAACTTTTAAATCAGTCCAATATATTCGAATCTTCGTTATTATTAGGTGAGTCAATGGGATTTGTGCTAGAGGTAGACATCTATCACACAATATCAAACATGTTAAGAGATTAATATATCACATAATATATACATGTTAATAATATATAGTTTCCAACAAAAATGTTAAGCAATCATTTTTAAAGAAAACACGGTCGAAGTCCAGACTCACTAATGCATCCTAACAAACTCGATAAGACACACTAATGCAAATTTTCTGGTTCTCTAAGACCAACGCTCGGATACCAACTGAAATGTCCCGTTCTTATTGATTAAAAACGTTCCATATTAATTGATTTCGCTGCGAGGTTTTGACCTCTATATGAGACGTTTTTCAAAGACTGCATTCATTTTTAAAACAAACCATAACCTTTATTTCATAAATAAAGGTTTAAAAAGCTTTTCGTAGATTATCAAATAATGATAATCTAAAATATCCTGTTTACACACGACCATTACATAATGGTTTACAATACAAATATGTTACATCGAAATCAGTTTCTTGAATGCAGTTTTTACACAATATCATACAAACATGGACTCCAAATATTGTTCTTATTTTAGTATGCAATAGCGGAAGCTCTTAGTATTCACCTGAGAATAAACATGCTTTAAACGTCAACAAAAATGTTGGTGAGTTATAGGTTTAACCTATATATATCAAATCGTAACAATAGACCACAAGATTTCATATTTCAATACACATCCCATACATAGAGATAAAAATCATTCATATGGTGAACACCTGGTAACCGACATTAACAAGATGCATATTTAAGAATATCCCCATCATTCCGGGATCCTCCTTCGGACATGATATAAATTTCGAAGTACTAAAGCATCCGGTACTTTGGATGGGGTTTGTTAGGCCCAATAGATCTATCTTTAGGATTCGCGTCAATTAGGGTGTCTGTTCCCTAATTCTTAGATTACCAGACTTAATAAAAAGGGGCATATTCGATTTCGATAATTCAACCATAGAATGTAGTTTCACGTACTTGTGTCTATTTTGTAAATCATTTATAAAACCTGCATGTATTCTCATCCCAAAAATATTATATTTTAAAAGTGGGACTATAACTCACTTTCACAGATTTTTACCTCATTGCGAAGTAAGACTTGGCCACTGGTTGATTCACGAACCTATAACAATATATACATATATATCAAAGTATGTTCAAAATATATTTACAACACCTTTAATATATTTTGATGTTTTAAGTTTATTAAGTCAGTTGTCCTCGTTAGTAACCTACAACTAGTTGTCCACAGTTAGATGTACAAAAATAAATCGATAAATATTATCTTGAATCAATCCACGACCCAGTGTATATGTATCTCAGTATTGATCACAACTCAAACTATATATATTTTGGAATCAACCTCAACCCTGTATAGCTAACTCCAACATTCACATATAGAGTGTCTATGGTTGTTCCGAAATATATATAGATGTGTTGACATGATAGGTCGAAACATTGTATACGTGTCTATGGTATCTCAAGATTACATAATATACAATACAAGTTGATTAAGTTATGGTTGGAATAGATTTGTTACCAATTTTCACGTAGCTAAAATGAGAAAAATTATCCAATCTTGTTTTACCCATAACTTCTTCATTTTAAATCCGTTTTGAGTGAATCAAATTGCTATGGTTTCATATTGAAGTCTATTTTATGAATATAAACAGAAACAGTATAGGTTTATAGTCAGAAAAATAAGTTACAAGTCGTTTTTGTAAACGTAGTCATTTCAGTCGAAAGAACGACGTCTAGATGACCATTTTAGAAAACATACTTTCACTTTGAGTTTAACCATAATTTTTGGATTTAGTTTCATGTTCAAAATAAAAATCATTTTCCCAGAATAACAACTTTTAAATCAAAGTTTATCATAGTTTTTAATTAACTAACCCAAAACAGCCCGCGGTGTTACTACGACGGCGTAAATCCGATTTTACGGTGTTTTTCGTGTTTCCAGGTTTTAAATCATTAAGTTAGCATATCATATAGATATAGAACATGTGTTTAGTTGATTTTAAAAGTCAAGTTAGAAGGATTAACTTTTATTTGCGAACAAGTTTAGAATTAACTAAACTATGTTCTAGTGATTACAAGTTTAAACCTTCGAATAAGATAGCTTTATATGTATGAATCGAATGATGTTATGAACATCATTACTACCTCAAGTTCCTTGGATAAACCTACTGGAAATGAAAAAAATAGATCTAGCTTCAAAGGATCCTTGGATGGCTTGAAAGTTCTTGAAGCAGAATCATGACACGAAAACAATTTCAAGTAAGATTTCCACTCGAAATAAGATTGTTATAGTTATAGAAATTGAATTAAAGTTTGAATATGATTATTACCTTGTATTAGAAAGATAACCTACTGTAAGTAACAAAGGTTTCTTGATCTTGGATGATTACTTGGAATGGATTTAGAAAACTTGGAAGTAAACTTGCAATCTTGGAAGTATTCTTGATTTTATGAAACTAGAACTTTTGGAATTTATGAAGAAAACTTAGAACTTGAAGATAGAACTTGAGAGAGATCAATTAGATGAAGAAAATTGAATAATGAAAGTTTTTGTAGGTATTTTTGGTCGTTGGTGTATGGATTAGATATAAAGGATATGTAATTTTGTTTTCATGTAAATAAGTCATGAATGATTACTCATATTTTTGTAATTTTATTAGATATTTCATGCTAGTTGCCAAATGATGGTTCCCACATGTGTTAGGTGACTCACATGGGCTGCTAAGAGCTGATCATTGGAGTGTATATACCAATAGTACATACATCTAAAAGCTGTGTATTGTACGAGTACGAATACGGGTGCATACGAGTAGAATTGTTGATGAAACTGAACGAGGATGTAATTGTAAGCATTTTTGTTAAGTAGAAGTATTTTGATAAGTGTCTTGAAGTCTTTCAAAAGTGTATGAATACATATTGAAACACTACATGTATATACATTTTAACTGAGTCGTTAAGTCATCGTTAGTCGTTACATGTAAATGTTGTTTTGAAACCTTTAGGTTAACGATCTTGTTGAATGTTGTTAACCCATTGTTTATTATAACAAATGAGATGTTAAATTGTTATATTATCATGATATTATGATATATAATATATCTTAGTATGATATATATACAGTTAAATGTTGTTACAACGATAATCGTTACATATATGTCTCGTTTCGAAATCATTAAGTTAGTAGTCTTATTTTTACATATGTATTTCATTGTTAATACACTTAATAATATATTTACTTATCATTTAATATAATTAACCAAGTGTATCAATATCTTAATATGATTCATATGTACCTAGTAAGACGTTGTTATAACGATAATCGTTATATATATCGTTTTCGAGTTTCTTAAATTAATAGTCTCATTTTTATGTATATAACTCATTGTTAAAATACCTAATGAGATACATACTTATAATAAAATCATGGTAACTATATATATAACCATATATATGTCATCGTATAGTTTTTACAAGTTTTAACGTTCGTGAATCACCGGTCAACTTGGGTGGTCAATTGTCTATATGAAACCTATTTCAATTTATCAAGTCTTAACTAGTTTGATTGCTTAACATGTTGGAAACACTTAATTATGTAAATAACAATTTCGATTAATATATATATATAAACATGGAAAAGTTTGGGTCACTACAGTTTTTGTCCATAACAGTCCATCAGTCATAAATATAAAGTGCGAGTGTCCTTGTCAAATTATCCTTATACCCGAAGTCAAATATTCCAACTAATTGGGGACTTAAACTGTAACAAGGTCTTAATACTTTGTTTAATAATTACACTAGGATATCGACTGCGTGTAACCCAAGGTTTTAATACTTTGTTAACAATTACGCCAAGTATCCTTGTACTTAATCCATCCCTGTTTTAATGAGTCCATTGACTATTAATCCATCCCCGTGTCCGGTTAAATGAACGATTATTAGTACTTATAAATACCCCGCCCATCGTGTCCGATCGAGTGTATATGGTTATTTATAGATACGTCAAATTGTAAATCTCTATATTAAATTAACGAAGTATCATTCAGTTAAACAAATATAAAGTTCATTAATAGCCCATAGTCCAATTTCCACAAGTGTCGGTCTTTTGTCCAAACCCCAATTATGGTACAAAGCCCAATTACCCAATCTTAATATTTAGCCCAACATCATGATTACTTCAGCTTAAATAAGCATAATAATAACTTAGCTACTAAACATTAATTTAAAAAGGTTGAACATAACTTACAATGATTAATAATAGCGTAGCGTTACACGGACAGAATTTCGACTTACAAACTTAAAACATTCGCCACTATAACCTTATTATTATTAACTTAAAATTAAAATTAAAATTAAAATTAAAATATAAATATATATATTGAGAGTGAGAGAGATTGAATTATTTTTTATATAATTCCTCGACCAAACGTTGCAATTTATAGGACTTGGCCATGTACAGTGTGTAGTGACCCGAACTTTTCCATGTTTATATATATTAAATGAAATTGATATTTATATGATTAAGTGTTTCCAACATGTTAAGCAATCAAACTTGTTAAGACTTGATTAATTGAAATAGGTTTCATATAGATAATTGACCACCCAAGTTGACCGGTGATTCACGGACGTTAAAACTTGTAAAAACTATATGATGTCATATATATGGATATATATATATAGTTAACATGATATTATGATAAGTAAACATATCATTAAGTATATTAACAATGAACTACATATGTAAAAACAAGACTACTAACTTAATGATTTTGAAACGAGACATATATGTAATGATTATCGTTGTAACAACATTTATCTATATATATATATATATATATATATATATATATATATATATATATATATATATATATATATATATATATATATATATATATATATCATACTATGATATATTAATATATCATAATACCATGATAATATAATAATTTAACATCTCTTTAGATATAATAAACAATAGGTTAACAACATTTAACAAGATCATTAACCTAAAGGTTTCAAAACAACACTTACATGTAACGACTAACGAAGACTTAACGACTCAGTTAAAATGTATATACATGTAGTGTTTTAATATGTATTCATACACTTTTGAAAGACTTCAAGACACTTATCAAAGTACTTCTACTTAACAAAAATTCTTACGATTACATCCTCATTCATTTTCATCAACAACTTTACTCGTATGCACTCATATTTGTACTCGTACAATACGCAGCTCTTAAATGTATTTACTATTGGTATATACACTCCAATGATTAGCTTTTAGTAGCCCATGTGAGTCACCTAACCATGTGGGAACCATCATTTAACATCTAGCATAAAATATCTCACAAAATTACAAACTAATGGAGCCTATATGGAACCCTTAAGTTCACGTGAATTAGAGGACTCATAAACACAATTTCATTTCAATTTTCTTGAATCAAATTACTCTCTCTTAAGTGTTCTTCCCTTGTTCTAAGTGTTCTTCATCATCTTCATCAAAATCTAGCTCAATCTAGTTCATAAATCCATACATAAACCAAGTTATAAAACAACTACTCAAGAACACACCAACAACACTTCCAAGTTTGTTAGCTTACTTCTAATCTTGCAAATCCACTTTGATTGATCATCCAACCTCAAGAAATCTTTCTTATTTATATTAAGATATCTTTCTAATATAAGGTAATACTCATATTCAAACTTTGATTAAATTTCTATAACTTTAACAATCTTATTTCGAGTGGAAATCTTACTTGAACTTGTTTTCGTGTCATGATTTTTCTTCAAGAACTTTCAAGCCATCCAAGGATCCTTTGAAGCTAGATCTATTTTTCTCATTTCTAATAGGTTTATCCACAAAACCTGAGGTAGTAATGATGTTCATAACATCATTCGATTCATATATATAAAACTACCTTATTCGAAGGTTTAAACTTGTAATCACTAGAACATAGTTTAGTTAATTCTAAACTTGTTGGCAAACAAAAGTTAATCCTTCTAACTTGACTTTTAAAATCAACTAAAAACATGTTCTATATCTATATTATATGCTAACTTAATGATTTAAAACCTGAAAACACGAAAAACACCGTAAAACCGGATATACGCCGCCGTAGTAACACCGCGGGCTGTTTTGGGTTAGTTAATTAAAAACTATGATAAACTTTGATTTAAAAGTTGTTCTTATGGGAAAATTATATTTCTTATGAACATGAAACTATATCCAAAAATCATGGTTAAACTCAAAGTGGAAGTATGTTTTCCAAAATGGTCATCTAGACGTCGTTCTTTCAACTGAAATGACTACCTTTACAAAAATGACTTGTAATCTGTATTTTCGACTATAAACTTATACTTTTTCTGTTTAGATTCATAAACGTAATTTCAATATAAAACCATAGCAACTTGAATCACTCAAAACGCATTTAAAACGAAGAAGTTATGGGTAAAACAAGATTGGATAATTTTGCTTGTTGTAGCTACGTGAAAATTGGTAACAAATTTATATTAATCATATCCTAGCTAACTCATATTGTATTATACATGTATTCTAATATATTATGTAATCTTGGGATACCATAGACACGTATGCAAATGTTTTGACATATCATATCGACCCATGTATATATATTATTTGGAACAACCATAGACAATCTATATGCAGTAATGTTTGAGTTAGCTATACAGGGTTGAGGTTGATTCCAAAAACATATATACTTTGAGTTGTGATCTAGCCTGAGACGTGTATACATTGGGTTGTGGATTGATTCAAAATAATATATATCGATTTATTTCTGTACATCTAACTGTGGACAACTAGTTGTAGCTTACTAACGAGGACAGCTGACTTAATAAACTCAAATCATCAACGTAATAAAAAAAATGTTGTAAATATATTTTGAACATACTTTGATATATATGTACATATTTGTTATAGGTTTGTGAATCAACCAGTGGCCAAGTCTTACTTCCCTACGAAGTAAAAATCTGTGAAAGTGAGTTATAGTCCCACTTTTAAAATCTAATATTTTGGGATGAGAATACATGCAATTTTATAAATGTTTTACGAAATAGACACAAGTAAATGAAACTACATTATATAGGTGAATGATCGAAGCCGAATATGCCCCTTTTTAGCTTGGTAGCCTAAGAATTTGGGAACAGACCCCCAAATTGACGCGAATCCTAAAGATAGATCTATCGGGCCCAACTAGCCCCATTCTGGAATTTGGAATGATTTAGTACTTCAAAATTATCATGTCCGATGGGTGTCCCGAAATGATGGGGATATTCTATATGCATCTTGTTAATGTCGGTTACCAGGTGTTCACCATATGAATGATTTTTATCTCTATGTATGGGATGTATATTGAAATATGAAATCTTGTGGTCTATTATTACGATTTGATAAATATATAGGTTAAACCTATAACTCACCAACATTTTTGTTGACATTTAAAGCATGTTTATTCTCAGGTGATTATTAAGAGCTTCCGCTGTTGCTTGCTAAAATATGGACAAGATTTTGTGTCAGCATGTTTGTATAATATTGTTTAAAACTGCATTCGAGATTTACTTTGTTGTAACATATTAATATTGTAAATCAATATGTATTGGTAGTGTGTAAGTGTGATACTTTTAGATTATCATTTCTGGATAATCTAGGTAGTGTCCTTTTAACCTTGTCGATAAAATAAAGGTTATGGTTTATTTTTAAAAACGAATGCAGTCTTTGAAAAACGTCTCAAATAGAGGTCAAAACCTCGCAACGAAATCAATTAATATGGAACGTTTATAATTAATATGAACGGGACATTTCAGTTGGTATCAGAACGTTGGTCTTAGAGAACCAGAATTTTTGCATTAGTGTGTCTTACCGAGTTGTTAGGATGCATTAGTGAGTCTGGACTTCGACCGTGTTTTCTTTAAAAACGATTGCTTAACACTTTTGTTGGAAACTATATATTATTAACATGTAAATATTATGTGATATATTAACCTCTTAATGTGTTTGATATTGTGTGATAGATGTCTACCACTAGTACAAATCCCATCTACTCACCTAATAATAATGAAGAGTCGAATATAATTTGGGAAGATTCACAAATTCCCGAAGAAGAATAGGAAGAGGAGGAACCGAAAGAAGAGGAACCGAAAGAGGAGGAACCGGAGGAGGAAGAACCAAAAGAAGAAGAGGTTCCGGAGAAAGAAATATTGATACCTATAGTAAATCGGTTAAATAAAAGAAAATCCTAAACCAACGGACCAAAGTCAATAATGGTCAATGGTGTTTCTGCCGAGGAAGCAAAATATTGGGAAGATTACCAATTTTCCGATGAATCGGATCCCGATGAGGATTCCGATGATGTTATAGAAATTACCTCGACCCAATTTAACAAAGCAAAAGAAAATAATAAGGGAAAAGGTATAAAAATAGAGAAACCTGATTCCAACTCCGATGAACTTTATATGTATCGGCAACATCCGTATTTCCTAAATTGTAACAATAACCCGGGAACCTCTAAACCACCAGGTTTTTCTAAACCATTGTGGAAAACGAAGGATCATATTAGAGGAACACCATATATCCCTAGAAAATTAGGAAAACAAACCAAGTCCGAAGAAGAAGAAACCAGTGATTCAGATTAGAGGGTTGTAATCATGTTGTGTATTATATGTATTATAGTGTGCTTGTACTTTTATGTTCTATGTAAAATTGCTTGTATTATTTGTTAATTATTTTTTACGAATCTAATCCTTGTCTATTTTACAGTATAAAAATAAAATGGACGTTAAGGGTAGACAACCGAATATTTTAGAAGACCTACTGGAGGATATGATTGAGGAAATCTTGTCTAGAGTCGGTCGGAATTCATCAGCACATTTAGTTATGGCAAAATTAACTTGTCAAACATTTGAAAGACTTTCCAGAAATGCCTTAGTTTATAAAAGGCTTTCCTTTGATAGGTGGGGTATATCACATTGGGGAGACCGTAAGTTACGCTGTGTTTTCTTTAAAGCGTTAAATGCGGGGAACCCAAATGTAATTTTACGCTACGGGTTAAGAACCTATTTTGACTCAACATATCCCAACATAGGATTTCGTGAGTTAGAAAGAGCTTCTAACATGCAACATAAAGAAGCATGTTACACTTACCGGTTAGTGATGTTCGCTTCTTACCAAAGTGAGAAAAAGAACATCGGGTTACAACTTTTAAATAAAACCTTTCCACAAGTGACAGATTCAGTAGTTGGGGTGAGAAACAAGGTTTTTAGATTATTACGGGGCTGTTGGACATTACAAAACCCTCGTCCTTTTGACGACATGACAACATGCTGCCTAGCCAATGGACATAACGGTTACTTTCCACAAGATCAAGGATGGGAAGTCGTCTTAGTAAAACCTGAATGCATGACTTGTTTCTGGACTTATGAATTACGTGTCTTTATTTCTTTTGCTGAACAACTTGCGTATTAACTAGAATTGCCTTTATAGCTGCCGAGTAGTAAAGTTATTATGTGCTATATTTCATCCTATAAGTATAATAGCGGTATTGTAAGTTTGTAAAATTTTGTATAAAGTTTGAACGCGAAATATTATTGTAATAAGTTTTTCATATAGAAGCGTAGTAGTTGAGTTGTATAGTAGCTAGTAAGTATGAACTTAACGGGTAGGTACTACCAGAATTAAAACTATAAAATGCTAATATGAAGAAAAAGCTTTTATAAATAAGTTCATATAATGCTACGAAATACTATTGACTACTCTTAAATTCTATATGATTAACTCAATTCTTTTGGCTATTTTTGAAGGAAATGGCACCGACAACTAGTCAGAATTTGAACATGAGCGAGGAAGACTTCTGCATTTTCCTTGCAGCAAACATAGCCACAGTACAGGCTGCGATGCAAATTAACAATAACTCTGGATCTAGCAGTGGAACTAATTCCGCAAGAAATCATGTAGGATGCTCCTACAAAGAATTCATTGCCTGCAAACCTTTGGAATTTGATGGAACCGAAGGACCAATTGGATTGAAACGGTGGACCGAGAAGGTCGAATCGGTGTTTGCCATAAGTAAGTGTACTGAAGAGGACAAAGTTAAGTACGCTACGCATACCTTCACAGGTACTGCGTTAACGTGGTGGAACACCTATCTTGAACAGGTAGGACAAAATGCTGCTTACGCACTACCGTGGTCGGCATTCAAGCAATTGATGAATGAGCAGTACCATCCTAGAAACGAAGTCAATAAGCTCAAGGTAGAACTTAGAGAGTTACGAACACAAGGGTTCAACATTACCACATATGAACGACGATTCACAGAGTTGTGCCTATTGTGTCCGGGAGCGTTCGAAGATGAAGAAGAGAAGATCGACACATTTGTAAAAGGGTTACCAGTAAGGATTCAAGAAGATGTGAGTTCACACGAGCCCGCTTCCATACAAAAGGCAAGTCGAATGGCTCATAAACTCATAAATCAGATTGAGGGAAGAATTAAAGAGCAGGCGGCCTAAGAAGCCAAAATGAAACAACTCAAGAGGAAGTGGGAGGAAAACGGTGACAAGAATCACCAGTACAACAACAATAACAATTACAACCACAATCGTAACAACTATCCCAACAACCGCAACAACAATCGCAACAATAACCGCAATCCTAACAATAACTACAACAAACGTCCCAACAACAACAACAACTACAACAACCGTTCCAACAACAATAACAATCCCAACAACAACCTCAATAACAACAACGGCAACAAAAACCAAAAATGCCAAAGGTGTGAAGAGTACCACCAGAATGAGTTTTGCACGACATTTTGCACCAAGTGTAAAAGAACTGGCCATGGTGCGAAAAAGTGTGAGGTCTATGGACCAAATTTTAACAGAACTAAAGGGACAAATAGTGTCGAAACAAGTAATGCCGCCTTTGTTTGTTATGGAAGTGGAAAACCGGGCTACATTAGAAGTAATTGCCCGAATCAGGGGAATACTAATGGGCAGGGCCGCGGAAGAGTTTTCAATATTAATACGGCAGAAGCGCAGGAAGACCCAGAGCTTGTTACGTGTACGTTTCTTATTGACAATAAATCTGCTTATGTTTTATTTGATTCAGGTGCGGATAGAAACTATATGAGTAGAGATTTTTGTGCTAAATTAAGTTGCCCATTGACGCCTTTGGATAGTAAATTTTTACTCGAATTAGCAAACGGTAAATTAATTTCAGCAGATAATATATGTCGGGATAGAGAAATTAAACTGGGGGATGAAACGTTTAAAATTGATTTAATACCAGTCGAGTTAGGGAGTTTTGATGTAATAATTGGCATGGACTGGTTGAAAAAGGTGAGAGCAGAGGTCGTTTGTTACAAAAATGAGATTCGCATTATGCGTGAAAAAGGAAAACCTTTAATGGTGTACGGAGAAAAGAACAACGCGAAATTAAACCTTATTAGTAGTTTGAAGGCGCAAAAACTAATAAGAAAAGGTTGTTACGTCACTCTAGCACACATCAAGGAAGTTAAACCTGAACAAAAGAACATCAATGATGTTCCCGTCGAAAAAGAATTTCCCGATGTATTTCTGAAAGAATTACCGGGATTACCCCCACATCGATCCGTTGAATTTCAAATAGACCTTGTACCAGGATCTGCACCAATAGCTCGTGCTCCATATAGACTCGCACCCAGCGAAATGAAAGAATTACAAAGTCAGTTGCAGAAACTTTTAGAGAGTGGTTTCATTCGACCAAGCACATCACCGTGGGGAGCTCCTGTTTTGTTTGTCAAGAAGAAGGATGGTACATTTAGGTTATGCATCGACTACCGAGAATTGAACAAACTTACCATCAAGAACCGCTACCCACTACCGAGAATTGACGACTTATTTGATCAACTACAAGGCTCGTCGGTTTATTCGAAGATCGATTTACGTTCTGGATATCACCAAATGCGGGTGAAGGATGATGACATTCCGAAGACTGCTTTTAGGACGCGTTACAATCATTACGAGTTTATGGTTATGCCGTTTGGATTGACTAACGCATTAGCTGTGTTCATGGACCTCATGAACCGAGTGTGTGGGCCATATCTTGACAAGTTTGTCATTGTTTTCATCGATGACATACTTATTTACTCGAAGAATGATCAAAAGCACGAAGAACATTTGAGAAAAGTGCTAGAGTTGCTAAGAAAAGAAAAACTATACGCTAAGTTTTCAAAGTGTGCATTTTGGTTAGAAGAAGTTCAATTCCTCGGTCACATAGTGAACAAAGAAGGTATTCAGGTGGATCCAGCAAAGATTGAAACCGTTGAAAAGTGGAAAATCCTAAAAACTCCGAAACATATATGTCAATTTTTAGGACTAGCTGGCTACTACAGAAGATTCATCCAAGATTTTTTCAAAATAGCAAAACCCTTGACTGCATTAACGCATAAAGGGAAGAAATTTGAATGGAAAGATGAACAAGAGAAAGCGTTTCAATTGTTAAATAAAAAGTTAACTACGGCACCTATATTGTCATTACCTGAAGGGAATGATGATTTTGTGATATATTGTGACGCCTCAAAGCAAGGTCTCGGTTGTGTATTAATGCAACGAACGAAAGTAATTGCTTATGCGTCTAGACAATTGAAGATTCACGAGCAGAATTATACGACGCATGATTTGGAATTAGGCACGGTTGTTTTTGCATTAAAGACTTGGAGGCACTACTTATATGGGGTCAAAAGTATTATATATACCGACCACAAAAGTCTTCAATACATATTTAATCAGAAACAACTAAACATGAGGCAGCGCAGGTGGATTGAATTGTTGAATGATTACGACTTTGAGATTCGTTACCACCCAGGGAAGGCAAATGTGGTAGCTGACGCCTTGAGCAGAAAGGACAGAGAACTCATTCGTGTAAAAGCTATGAATATAATAATTCACACTAACCTTACTACTCAAATAAAGGAGGCGCAACAAGGAGTTTTATAAGAGGGAAACTTAAGGGATGAAATACCCAAAGGATTGGAGAAGCATCTTAATATTCGGGAAGATGGAACCCGGGATAGGGCTGAAAGAATTTGGGTACCAAAATTTGGAGATATGAGAGAAATGGTACTTAGAGAAGCTCATAAAACTAGATACTCCATACATCCTGGAACGGGGAAGATGTACAAGGATCTCAAGAAATATTTTTGGTGGCCAGGTATGAAAGCCGATGTTGCTAAATACGTAGGGGAATGTTTGACGTGTTTTAAGGTCAAAGCGGAGCATCAAAAACCATCAGGTCTACTTCAACAACCCGAAATCCTGGAATGGAAATGGGAAAACATTACCATGGATTTCATCACTAAATTTCCGAGGACTGCAAGTGGTTTTGATACTATTTGGGTAATAGTTGATCGTCTCACCAAATCAACACACTTCCTGCCAATAAGAGAAGATGACAAGATGGAGAAGTTAGCACGACTGTATTTGAAGGAAGTCGTCTTCAAACATGGAATACCAATCTCTATTATCTCTGATAGGGATGGCAGATTTATTTCAAGATTCTGGTAGACATTACAGCAAGCATTAGGAACTCGTCTAGACATGAGTACTGCCTATCATCCATAAACTGATGGGCAGAGAGAAAGGATGATACAAATGCTTGAAGACATGCTACGAGCATGTGTTATTGATTTCGGAAACAGTTGGGATCGACATCTACCGTTAGCAGAATTTTCCTACAACAACAGCTACCATTCAAGCATTGAGATGGCGCCGTTTGAAGCACTTTATGGTAGAAAGTGCAGGTCTTCGATTTTTTGGAGTGAAGTGGGGGATAGATAGATTACGGGTCCGGAGATAATACAAGAAACTACCGAGAAGATCATCCAAATTCAACAACGGTTGAAAACCACCCAAAGTTGACAAAAGAGCTACGCTGACATTAAAAGAAAAGATATATAATTTGAAATTGGAGAGATGGTCGTGCTTAAAGTTGCACCTTGGAAAGGCGTTGTTCGATTTGGTAAATGGGGGAAATTAAATCCAAGGTATATTAGACCATTCAAGATTATTGATCGTGTCGGACCAGTTGCTTACCAACTTGAATTACCTCAACAACTCGCAGCTGTACATAACTAAAGAAGATCTCACTATTCCGTTAGACGAAATCCAAATCAATGAAAAACTTCAATTCATCGAAGAACCCGTCGAAATAATGGATCGTGAGGTTAAAAGACTTAAGCAAAACAAGATACCAATTGTTAAGGTTCAATGGAATGCTCATAGAGGACCCGAGTTTACCTGGGAATGAGAAGATCGGATGAAGAAGAAGTACCCGCACTTATTTCCTGAAGATACGTCAACACATCCAACTGCTTAAAATTTCGGGACGAAATTTATTTAACGGGTAGGTACTGTAGTGACCCGAACTTTTCCATGTTTATATATATTAAATGAAATTGATATTTATATGATTAAGTGTTTCCAACATGTTAAGTAATCAAACTTGTTAAGACTTGATTAATTGAAATAGGTTTCATATAGACAATTGATCACCAAGTTGACCGGTGATTCACGAACGTTAAAACTTGTAAAAACTATATGATGTCATATATATGGATATATATATATATATATATATATATATATATATATATATATATATATATATATATATATATATATATATATATATATATATATATATAGTTAACATGATATTATGATAAGTAAACATATCATTAACTATATTAACAATGAACTACATATGTAAAAACAAGACTATTAACTTAATGATTTCGAAACGAGACATATATGTAACGATTATCGTTGTAACAATATTTAACTATATATATATATATATATATATATATATATATATATATCATTGATAGTGCTCCAAATGAACATATATTTAGTAGCAATATCCTCCCAATATGTAAATTATTTAGTTATAATTGTCCTATTTTAAGTTGTAATCGTTTATATTAAATAAGTGCGAAGACAAAAGGCGAAAACGACGATTTGAAGACGCAAATGACCAAAAAGCTCAAATGTACAAGATACAATCCAAGTGGTTCAAATTATGGATGAAGAACGTCTAAAAAAGATAAGAGTACAAGTTACAAAACGCAAAGTACAAGATATTAAATTGTACGCAAGGACGTTCGAAAATCCGGAACCAGGACATGAGTCAACTATTAACGCCCGACGCAACGGACTAAAAATTACAAGTCTACTATGCACAAGAATATAATATAATATATAAATAATTATATTAATTATTTATATTTTATATTTATATATAAAAAACGTCGGCAAAGAAGATCCAAAGGGATGTGAGCTGTATTCCATATCCCCGCGACTCGCGGAGTTCTCAGGCACAAAGTGCCGCGACTCGCGGAGCACAGAAATTTCAGAATCCCTATAAAAGGTCGCGAATTCTGACGAGAATAAGAATAATAATAATACTCCATAAGATAATAAATAAATAAATATATATATATAGTATAGATTAGTGTTATATTAGATTAGTTCGGGTTATGTAAAGGTTATTTTACGGGTTTTTTAAGTCGAAATTCTGTCCGTGTAACACTACGCGATAAATACTCAATGTAAGTTATGTTCTCCTTTTTAAATTAATGTCTCGTAGCTAAGTTATTATTATGCTTATTTAAAACGAAGTAATCATGATGTTGGGCTAATTACTAAAATTGGGTAATTGGGCTTTGTACCATAATTGGGGTTTGGACAAAAGAACGACACTTGTGGAAATTAGACTATGGGCTATTAATGGGCTTTATATTTGTTTAACTAAATGAAAGTTTGTTAATGTTAATATAAAGATTTACAATTGGGAGTCCCTATAAATTACCATATACACTCAATCGGACACGATGGGCGGGGTATTTATATGTACGAATAATCGTTCATTTAACCGGACACGGGAATGGATTAATAGCCACTAGAATAATTAAAACAGGGGTGAAATTACATTCAAGGGTAATTGGTGTAATTGTTAACAAAGTAGTAAAACCTTGGTTTACACGCAGTCGATAACCTGGTGTATTCATTAAACAAAGTATTAAAACCTTGTTACAATTCGAATCCCCAATTAGTTGGAATATTTAATTTCGGGTATAAGAATAATTTGATGAGGACACTCGCATTTTATATTTATGACCGATGGACTGTTATGGACAAAAACCAGACGGACATATTAAATAATCCAGGACAAAGGACAATTAACCCATGGGCATAAAACTAAAATCAACACGTCAACCATCATGGTTACGGAAGTTTAATTAAGCATAATATATTTTATTTCATTTTTTCTCGTACTTTTATTTATTGTCATTTTAATTATTGTTATTTATTTTATTGTTATTTAAATACCATCATTTACTATACGCTTCGCTTAAAATATAAATCGACAAACCGGTCATTAAACGGTAAACCCCCTTTTATATATTATTTTATATAATTATATATATTTTGTACAAATATAGTTGTTTAAAAATATAGTGTGCAATAAGCCCGCTCCCTGTGGAACGAACCGGACTTACTAAAAACTATACTACTCTACGATTAGGTACACTGCCTATAGTGTTGTAGCAAGGTTTAGGTATATCCATTTTGTAAATAAATAATTAAAACTTGTGTAATTTGTAACGTATTTCGTAGTAAAATATAGTACTATCACGTACCCCTCCGCTACATCATCAAGTTTTTGGCGCCGCTGCCGGGGAGACTTGGCGAAACACTATATTTTTAATATATATTTGTATAAATATATTTTTAGAAAAACAATATAAAAAAAAAAAAAAAAAAAAAATTTAACATTTATAAATCTAGTTTTAAGCATTTTATTTATTAAAATTATGAAGTAGTTTTATTTTATTTAAGTTTTTAAAATATAAGTTTTTATTATACACATATTTTTTATATATATATATAAACAGAAAAATTAAAAACAGAAAAAAAAAAATAAAAACGCGTAAAAAAAAAAAAAAAAAACTGTTCCAGAGTTGAAAACTGGAACCCCGCGAGTCGCGGGGTTTGCAGCTTCGATTACCGCAAGTCGCGGAGAGACTCTGACACCGACAGAAACCCTAAACTGCATTAATTACGGGATATTATTAATTATTATTATTATTATTTAACCTAATTATTATTATTATTATTATTAGTTTTAGTTTTATTTTTACTTTTTACTTTTTATTTATATATTTTAGTTAAATTAGTTTTATTAAATTATAAAATTAATAGTTTTATAAAATAAATAATATAAAAATAATATTTTTATAAAAATTGTACTTTTTACAACTTTTTGTATATTTTTATATTTTGTACCTTTTTAATCGTTGTAGCGTAATATTTGTATTTTTTTAGCTCATTTTTAATTTTAAACTTAGTTTTTGCTATAGTTATTTTTACTCCTAGATTTTTAGGCTTTGCCGTAGAATTCCTTAAGTGCTTTTTCTTTAGACTAAGATTTAGGTGCTTTAGAATTTTGCGACGCCTTTTTAAGTTTTAGTTTCTTTTTAAGTTATTTCCATTTGGGATTTAGTTTTTCCTGTAAGCTTTAATATTTTTAGACCTTTTATTATGTATCAATTATCATTCCAATTAGTAATTTCAATTTGCGATTATAATTTTAAATTAGTTGTAGTAATAAGGTTAGGTTAGTCAAATATTTTTAAGTTTTGATAAGTTTTTTTTATTTTTCCGTCACCTTTTATTTTTCAACCATTTTTTTTTCTTTTTCGACCTTTTGCGACGAACTCTTTGTCTTTCTTATTTCTCGCTATTCTAGTTTTTAGGACTTAGAATTTTTTCTACTTCTTATCTAAATTTCTCAAAATTACGAAAATTTATTTTAAGTGGTTAAATTGATAGACATCAAAATTTTCTGGTTCGTAGTAATAGTTGGATTTGTACGTGGACCGGGTTATTGGAGCCAAACAGTCCTCAATTATATTGAGACCAAACGAATCCTGCCCCTCTGCTGCATCTTTTGGCTATTCGAAACGTGGGCAAAATCAGAAAAGTCTATTGATTGGATAACTTATTATAATTTTTCTTTCCTTTTAATAACTAATAGGATAATTAGTAAATGCACCACATTGTAGCTAAAATTTGGCCATCGCAATAAAATGGAAAATTTTGAAAACAAGGCTATGGAAACTCTTTTTGATATCCAAAATCAATTAAATCAATACTCTCAAACGAGTGTTGATAAAAATTCATTCGGTCAATCTTGGATCACGAACGACGAAACAATAACTGGTTGTGAAATTTGTGGAGATTATCACTCAACATGGGAATGTTACTATTACGTTCCTATGGAAAATTACGCACCCACGGAACCTGAATGGAACGATTACGAAGAATACAATTCAAATTGGGATTATTCCCAAGAATATATCCAAACTCAACAACCAGAAGACGAGGAAAATTACGTGTCCGAAAATTCTTTAAACATTATAAAAATCAAACTCGAAGAACTCAATGCTCAAAATGAACAAATGAGAGAGTTTGTAAACCGGCAAGCTGAAACTCTATCAGACTACACACCTGTTGATCTGAGGAATATTGTACAAGAAAATCTCATATCATCGAATTTTGATGAATTCGAGAGCTCCGAAATCACCAACTATCCCGATGATACTTTTTATTCAGTCTTACCAATTTCACAACATATCGACACATTAGCCTCTACCGACGAAATCATCGATCCATCAATGGATAAAGAAGAAGTAAGGGTAACAAATTGCTACTCTTGGGAATACGATAACGTTGAAAATTTTACCCCCAAGGCCAAACCGAACTTCACCATTCCACAACCTTCCAACCCAATATTCTCTATAGAAGAGTCATCCACCGGAAATGAACTACGAGCTATAATAGATAATGACACCTCGGATTTCACCCAATTGGGTAATAGAGGTGAAAACTTTGATCCCGAGAATAACCGGAAGGAAATATTAGGAATTGTCCACCCTATAGAAATATGTATGTCGGTATATATCGATCCATTTGACCAAGAACCAGAAAAGAGACATATCCATTTACTAAAAGCTACACTTAAAAAAGAATTAAGTAGTGACGATCGGGTGAGTCTAAACTTTAAACCCATTGATATATTATACACCACCCGAGATATAAATAATTGGCTCACTATTCTAATTCGTGGAACTTATTCTACCGACTTCACATGTCGTCAGCTAAGTGTGGGGAAGTCTAACCCCACTTAACTTTAAATTAGGGGTTCGGGTTAGTGCATAACTCGTTAACAAAAATACATGATAAGTTAGGGTAAAAGACGCATTTTCAAAATTAGCAAACAGTTCAGAAGAGCAACCGTTTTTGAAGAAAAATATGTGTGATAAAACAACATTAAGGAATGAACGATGAGGCGCGCCATCTATCATTCGAAGAGCTTTGTAAGTACAAACTAGGTTTCTTAATCACTTTTCTACACTAATAACCCTCATGAATTTATAATTATAGTCTGATTTCATGCAAATGAGGGCATTGCATGATCTCAAGTGTGGGGAAGGGTTATAAATTCTCTCGGGTTTGCACTTGGTTTATTTGCCAAATTTTGTGAAAATTTGAAAAATTTTCAATTAAATGAAGTCAAAATTATGTTTATACATATTTATGAACGGTGAAAACTAGGTGTTAATACCGAAATTATCGTTACCTCGGAAAGGACATAAATTGAGAAACACCCTAAAACGATTGAATTCATTTAAAATGGAATAAAGGAGAATAAAAAGGCAAAGAAAGAAACTAAGTGTGGGGAGAATATGCCAAGTTATTCAATTAAAAACTATCTATCACATGTTTCTGTAAGGTTTATTGCAGGTGCTTTTGTTTTGGACTAAATTAACTATTTTACCCGATGAAAGAAAAGAAAAGATGGATCTACACGATGAATCAATTCCATCATTTAAAGGAAGTAAAGTCTTCCGAAAAAGACACGCGCTTCTTGATTTAGGTCAGGAAGTTGTCGTCCAGACCAGCTGTAGGTTGACGAAAAATCTAGAAAAGTCATCTCTAAAATCAGCAGGAAATCCACGGACCTCAGCATCAAACAGGGTCGCCAAGTGGTCAGATTTATCCTAACCATGAGAAGGATTTATCTCGTACAATGGGGGGGCACCGTGCAAATTAGCTTGATAAGACTAATGAATCAGATCCCCAGAAAGGATAATCTCCTTAAAGATTAAAAATCAGCTTTTAAGACTGATATTACTCAATCCTTGAGATTGACCTTAAAGATTGAGAATTACAAACTCATGGAATTCAATGATATCTAAACTCGAGCTTGAACGAGAAAATATTTTGATCAAAAATAAAACCGATTTGTTTTCTGAAAACCCATTTTCAATGCGTTCATTACCATTAAACGTAAAATCCTAGGAATTCACCTGGAATTCATTAGGTCACCTGAACCAAATCGGGTGTCAACCGTAAGAACGGTGGTTGCATAGCATGGTCGGAGACAGGACCTTGTGCCAGACCGAAAAATCATAGGATGATCTTTACTATTGCTCCTACAAAGGATAGTACTAGCATCCGACACGTTTTAAGACCATAATCATCTGCATGTCACAAGACATTGCCTTAACAGTTTCTTGTTCATCGCTTTCCTTTACAACCGGATGGTAGTTTACCGAAAGGTAATATACGGGACAAGTAAACTGGATGTGTTGCTTTCCTAATACAAGGTTAGCAAGTGGGTAACACAAAACCACAAGTGTTGAGCTAAAATTTTCAAATCTGAAACCCACAAAACCCACAAAAATATTTTGCAACACCGGTGAAGGGTTATTCCGGAAAACTTGTCTAGGATAAAATCTAGCTTGAATTTTCAAAAGATCAAATGTTTTCATAAAGATCCAATTTCCTTAAGGATCTACATTTTCATAGTCATGTGGGACTGTAAACCGCCTTTCAAATGTGCACTTTGCTTTGGAAACCGAAAGTAAATCGGCTATTTGATTGTAAGTGTCGTTGACCTAAACCCGAGGCAACTGTGGATGACACACCCACCTTTAACCATGGTTCTATCCTTACAATCATTGTTTATACCACCATATCAAAATCACTTATGTACAAAGTGTGAAGAATAAAAAAGTAATTCATGTATGTTTTTATTTCAAGTTCTGTATTGCTTGAGGACAAGCAACGTTCAAGTGTGGGGATATTTGATAGTGCTCCAAATGAACATATATTTAGTAGCAATATCCTCCCAATATGTAAATTATTTAGTTATAATTGTCCTATTTTAAGTTGTAATCGTTTATATTAAATAAGTGCGAAGACAAAAGGCGAAAACGACGATTTGAAGACGCAAATGACCAAAAAGCTCAAATGTACAAGATACAATCCAAGTGGTTCAAATTATTGATGAAGAACGTCTAAAAAAGATAAGAGTACAAGTTACAAAACGCAAAGTACAAGATATTAAATTGTACGCAAGGACGTTCGAAAATCCGGAACCAGGACATGAGTCAACTATTAACGCCCGACGCAACGGACTAAAAATTACAAGTCTACTATGCACAAGAATATAATATAATATATAAATAATTATATTAATTATTTATATTTTATATTTATATATAAAAAACGTCGGCAAAGAAGATCCAAAGGGATGTGAGCTGTATTCCATATCCCCGCGACTCGCGGAGTTCTCAGGCACAAAGTGCCGCGACTCGCGGAGCACAGAAATTTCAGAATCCCTATAAAAGGTCGCGAATTCTGACGAGAATAAGAATAATAATAATACTCCATAAGATAATAAATAAATAAATATATATATATAGTATAGATTAGTGTTATATTAGATTAGTTCGGGTTATGTAAAGGTTATTTTACGGGTTTTTGAAGTCGAAATTCTGTCCGTGTAACACTACGCGATAAATACTCAATGTAAGTTATGTTCTCCTTTTTAAATTAATGTCTCGTAGCTAAGTTATTATTATGCTTATTTAAAACGAAGTAATCATGATGTTGGGCTAATTACTAAAATTGGGTAATTGGGCTTTGTACCATAATTGGGGTTTGGACAAAAGAACGACACTTGTGGAAATTAGACTATGGGCTATTAATGGGCTTTATATTTGTTTAACTAAATGAAAGTTTGTTAATGTTAATATAAAGATTTACAATTGGGCGTCCCTATAAATTACCATATACACTCAATCGGACACGATGGGCGGGGTATTTATATGTACGAATAATCGTTCATTTAACCGGACACGGGAATGGATTAATAGCCACTAGAATAATTAAAACAGGGGTGAAATTACATTCAAGGGTAATTGGTGTAATTGTTAACAAAGTAGTAAAACCTTGGTTTACACGCAGTCGATAACCTGGTGTATTCATTAAACAAAGTATTAAAACCTTGTTACAATTCGAATCCCCAATTAGTTGGAATATTTAATTTCGGGTATAAGAATAATTTGATGAGGACACTCGCATTTTATATTTATGACCGATGGACTGTTATGGACAAAAACCAGACGGACATATTAAATAATCCAGGACAAAGGACAATTAACCCATGGGCATAAAACTAAAATCAACACGTCAACCATCATGGTTACGGAAGTTTAATTAAGCATAATATATTTTATTTCATTTTTTCTCGTACTTTTATTTATTGTCATTTTAATTATTGTTATTTATTTTATTGTTATTTAAATACCATCATTTACTATACGCTTCGCTTAAAATATAAATCGACAAACCGGTCATTAAACGGTAAACCCCCTTTTATATATTATTTTATATAATTATATATATTTTGTACAAATATAGTTGTTTAAAAATATAGTGTGCAATAAGCCCGCTCCCTGTGGAACGAACCGGACTTACTAAAAACTATACTACTCTACGATTAGGTACACTGCCTATAGTGTTGTAGCAAGGTTTAGGTATATCCATTTTGTAAATAAATAATTAAAACTTGTGTAATTTGTAACGTATTTCGTAGTAAAATATAGTACTATCACGTACCCCTCCGCTACATCATCAATCATACTATGATACATTAATATATCATAATACCATGATAATGTAATAATTTAACATCTCTTTAGATATAATAAACAATGGGTTAACAACATTTAACAAGATCGTTAACCTAAAGGTTTCAAAACAACACTTACATGTAATGACTAACGATGACTTAACGACTCAGTTAAAATGTATATACATGTAGTGTTTTAATATGTATTCATACACTTTTGAAAGACTTCAAGACACTTATCAAAGTACTTCTACTTAACAAAAATGCTTACGATTACATTCTCATTCATTTTCATCAACAACTTTACTCGTATGCACTCGTATTTGTACTCGTACAATATGCAGCTCTTAAATGTATTTACTATTGGTATATACACTCCAATGATCATCTCTTAGCAGCCCATTTGAGTCACCTAACCATGTGGGAACCATCATTTAACATCTAGCATGAAATATCTCACAAAATTACAAACTAATGGAGCCTATATGGAACCCTTAAGTTCACGTGAATTAGAGGACTCACAAACACAATTCCATTTCAATTTTATTGAATCAAATTACTCTCTCTCAAGTGTTCTTCCTTTGTTCTAAGTGTTCTTCATCATCTTTATCAAAATCTACCTCAATCTAGTTCATAAATCCATACATAAACCAAGTTATAAAACAACTACTCAAGAACACACCAACAACACTTCCAAGTTTGCTAGCTTACTTCCAATCTTGCAAATCCACTTTGAGTGATCATCCAACCTCAAGAAATCTTTCTTATTTACAGTAATATATCTTTCTAATATAAGGTAATACTCATATTCAAACTTTGATTCAATTTCTATAACTTTAACAATCTTATTTCGAGTGGAAATCATACTTGAACTTGTTTTCGTGTCATGATTTTGCTTCAAGAACTTTCAAGCCATCCAAGGATCCTTTGAAGCTAGATCTATTTTTCTCATTTCCAGTAGGTTTATCCACAAAACCTGAGGTAGTAATGATGTTCATAACATCATTTGATTCATATATATAAAACTACCTTATTCGAAGGTTTAAACTTGTAATCACTAGAACATAGTTTAGTTAATTCTAAACTTGTTCACAAATAAAAGTTAATCCATCTAACTTGACTTTTAAAATCAAATAAACACATGTTCTATATCTATATGATATGCTAACTTAATGATTTAAAACCTGAAAACACGAAAAACACCGTAAAACCGGATATACGCCGTCGTAGTAACACAGGGAGCTGTTTTGGGTTAGTTAATTAAAAACTATGATAAACTTTGATTTAAAATTTGTTCTTCTGGGAAAATGATTTTTCTTATGAACATGAAACTATATCCAAAAATCATGGGTAAACTCAAAGTGGAAGTATGTTTTCCAAAAGGGTCATCTAGACGTCGTTCTTTCGACTAAAATGACTACCTTTATAAAAACGACTTGTAATCTATATTTCTGACTATAAACTTATACTTTTTATATTTAGATTCATAAACTTAAGTTCAATATGAAACCATAGCAACTTGAATCACTCAAAATGGATTTAAAACGAAGAAGTTATGGGTAAAACAAGATTGGATAATTTTGCTTGTTGTAGCTACGTGAAAATTGGTAACAAATCTATATTAATCATATCCTAACTAACTTATATTGTATTATATATGTATTCTAATATATTATGTAATCTTGGGATACCATAGACACGTATGCAAATGTTTTGACATATCATATCGACCCATGTATATATATTATTTGGAACAACTATAGACACTCTATATGCAGTAATGTTTGAGTTAGCTATACATGGTTGAGGTTGATTCTAAAAATATATATACTTTGAGTTGTGATCTAGCCTGAGACGTATATACATTGGGTCGTGGATTGATTCAAGATAATATATATCGATTTATTTCTATACATCTAACTGTGGACAACTAGTTGTAGGTTACTAACGAGGACAGCTGACTTAATAAACTCAAATCATCAACGTAATAAAAAAATGTTGTAAATATATTTTGAACATACTTTGATATATATGTACATATTTGTTATAGTTTCGTGAATCAACCAGTGGCCAAGTCTTACTTCCTGACGAAGTAAAAATCTGTGAAAGTGAGTTATAGTCCCACTTTTAAAATCTAATATTTTGGGATGAGAATACATGCAATTTTATAAATGTTTTACGAAATAGACACAAGTAAATGAAACTACATTATATGGGTGAATGATCGAAGCCGAATATGCCCCTTTTTAGCTTGGTAGCCTAAGAATTTAGGAACAGACCCCCAAATTGACGTGAATCCTAAAGATAGATCTATCGGGCCCAACAAGCCCCATTCTGGAATTTGGAATGCTTTAGTACTTCGAAATTATCATGTCCGATGGGTGTCCCGGAATGATGGGGATATTCTATATGCATCTTGTTAATGTCGGTTACCAGGTGTTCACCATATGAATGATTTTTATCTCTATGTATGGGATGTATATTGAAATATGAAATCTTGTGGTCTATTATTACGATTTGATAAATATATAGGTTAAACCTATAACTCACCAACATTTTTGTTGACGTTTAAAGCATGTTTATTCTCAGGTGATTATTAAGAGCTTCCGCTGTTGCTTGCTAAAATATGGACAAGATTTGGTGTCAGCATGTTTGTATAATATTGTTTAAAACTGCATTCGAGATTTACATTGTTGTAACATATTAATATTGTAAACCAATATGTATTGGTAGTGTGTAAGTGTGATATTTTTAGATTATAATTTCTGGATAATCTAGGTAGTGTCCTTTTAACCATGTCGATAAAATAAAGGTTATGGTTTATTTTTAAAAACGAATGCAGTCTTTGAAAAACGTCTCATATAGAGGTCAAAACCTCGCAACGAAATCAATTAATATGGAACGTTTATAATTAATATGAACGGGACATTTCACAGTGCACCATGCGATCGCATGGATTTAAGGCTACCAGGCCATACGATCGCATGGCCTGCTTTTCCAGCTCACCAAGCAACAAAAACGTGGGCAGCTGCGTATTATTTAATATTTATAATATAATATATAAAATTATATATATTATATTATATTCATGTGCATCGTTGACTTGTAATTTTAGCTCCGTTGAGTTGCGCGTTGATAGTTGGTTCATGTCCCGGTTCCGGATTTTTGAACGTCCTTTCGTACGATTTAATATCTTGTACTTTACGTTTTGAGACTTGTACTTTTGTAATTTTGAGACGTTTCTCATCAATAAATTGAACCACTTGGATTGTACTTTGTACTTTTTAGCTTTTTGGTCGTTTGCGTCTTCAAATCATCGAATCTGTCTTTTGTCTTCACCTTTTATTATTTAAACGAATATCACTTGTAAATAGAACAATAGCAACTAAAAGCTTGTCTTTCTTGAAGGTTAATGCTATGAAATATGTGTTTGTTTTTAGCATTATCAATCCTCTACTCTTATTATATGTAAATATACTCCTAATGAATTTGTTTTAGAAAGTTTAATGAAGAGGTTGATTTGATATTATTGCAGACCATCTGTTAATTCTGATGAGGCTTGCTCCTCTGATGATTGCTTAAAACAATCAATAAAACGAAAAAGGTTTTTATGATATTTGGTTTTAAAACGTGTTTTTTGAAAGTTGAAGAATGTAATTTCACCTTTAAATACTATATATAACTATTCATATTGGAGAAGTTTTCGATTGCGTGGAGAACACTATATAAGTCTAGATGGAAAGATATTCAACATGATGAGTTAGCCACCCATTGACAGCAGATTTATTGGGAAAAACATTTGCAGAAGTATGAAACCTGTTTGGCTTCACAACTATTATTTTAATTTTTGAGTATTTTTATGTTTATTTGTTTGCTATTGAATTTAGCATATTCACAGTTTCCCTGATGCAACAGTAGAGACGAGCCGGTGAAAACGTACTCAAAGTTAAATTATCAATTTGAACGGTTTGGTGTATATGTCAGGTAATAGCTTGCATCTCTTATGGCATACTTGTGTTTCAAAGCAAATGATGTGGCTAAGTATTTGATCACATTGAACAAATCATATATATTGTATTTATGTTGGTAGTTTATATTCAGGTACAACTTGAATGTCCTACTTCGTTTGAATCGCTCAGCAAGAATGTCAGTGGTGCCTCGAAGTATATATGAGTGGTACAAGCATCCTAAGATATCATTAAAGTTTAATGTAGCGACCCGAAAAAATCGTCAATGACGGCGTCGACAACATAGGACCCGTTACGTGGTCATAAGTCTTTAAAACAACGTTGACCAAAATATGTCGCATTCATTTCAAATGTAAAGATGTTTCAAAGTTTACAAAGTAATTCAACGACTAAATAAGTTACAACGTTTTAAGTACAAATGAAACCTATGCGACACAATTTAAGTAAAGTCAAAAGACGCTCCACGTATGCATGTATACTCGACATCCAAGCAAGTATCAAAATAGAGTGCGGAAGCATGTATCACTTAGCGTTCAAGGACCTGAGAAAACATATAGAAAACTGTCAACAAAAAATGTTGGTGAAATCATAGGTGTATTAGTAAATGTTGTTTTTGAACCACAAGATTTAATATTTCCATAAAGTTGATTATCCAAATCGTTTGCATTTCAAAAGTTGTTGTACGTTCACGAGCACCCAATTATCAAGACTTAACTGTTTTGTACCCTGTTACGTAGTGTTAGAACATACACTAAACTCGAAAATATATTTCATCCGCTAACGGTAGCGAACCGTCCGAATGAGGGCGCGTCAAGCACGCATGGATCCATACAACATAGGTTCCCGTTTACACCCTACAAGTGTAACTAATGATAATTGAATTGAGGCTTTTTGTTCTAACTCGTTGTGGAATGTTTGTTTTCGTACTTGCGTTCAAAGCATAAAAGTATGATACGTATATGTTTCTCATCCCATGATTTAAAAGTATAAAAGTTGTTGAAAAGATGGGACTATGATCTCACCTTGAGTGCACGAGTATATAGGTACTTCACAAAGTAAACGTGTGCAAAGAACAAATGCTAGTCTTGACCTAAACAAATAGGCTGTATCAATATCGGTAAATACGGTCGGTCAAAGTTGTTCATTTAATCCTATGGCTCGTTACGACTCGATTATATAGCATGTGAATCACGTTGTCAAGTTTCATGCAAGATACAAGTACAAGAGAGAGGTTATAACGATTAAACAAAGTATTGGTTAAGTTTGAATAAAAGTCAACTTTGGTCAAGTCAAAGTCAACGAAAAATTCAACACATTCGGGTCGGGTCTCGGACAATTTTTATGAGTTATATAATCATATATGAGCATGTTAGAACAAGTTACATGTTAATCGGAGGTGCGTAGCATAGTTAGAAATAAACGGTAAACGACCAAGCAAAGCAGAAATCTGTAGTTCATTTGGACGGCGTCCAAACTGATTGGACGGCATCCAGCAAAGAAGGCCTGGACGGCGTCCAAGGATTGGGATGGCATCCAAAAACACCTGAGCTGCTGAATGCTAAAATTTCACAAGTGCACGAACCAAACTTCAAACAATCACAATATATGATCCGAAAATAATCAAAACATGTATCTTATATCGTCGGAAAGGTATTTTGAAGAGGAACGCAACTAAGCACATTTCATTAACCAAAAACATCATTTACAATAATCAAATCCAAGTTGAATGTTCATTTAATGTTCATCATAAATGCTTCAAGTTCATAAATGCATTTTGATGATTCGGGACACATATAATACGCCATTTCATAGGTAATTACGCATACAATACAACTAAATACTTACAAACAACATTCCAAAGCATTTAATGCATCAAAATTTACATTTAAGGCTACCAAAGCCTAACCAAAAATCATAAATTCATCAATCATGTTATTGAAGTCTTTCTAAGTCAACCTACATACCAAATTGAAGCTAGTGATGCTAGTAACACATTTAATACATGAACTTTAACATTTAAACAACATTTAATCAACCAAAACTCAAGATTAAACACACCCATTTTCAAGTTCATGCTAGTTACTCAAAATAACAAGATCGAGCATATAATTCACATATTCATGTTAGACTTGAGCCATAGACACTAATGAACACTTTTATAAGTCAAAAACACTAAGAACAAGAAATCTAGAGTTTTTGAAAAGTTACCCAAAAGAGATGAAGTTGGTATGGAATCGAAGAGGAAGATGCAAGGATTTCAAATATGTAATTGGTTTTGAAGAACGCTTGCTAGATTGAAAATGGATGATGATTCTTTGATTTGGGTGTTGAGAGTAAAAAGATGGAAGTATTAAAAGTGAGGAGGTGAATGAATGGAGGAGATGAAGCCTTGACCATTTGACCTAGTCAAGACTTTGGTCACTTGGAAAGTTTAGTCCCTCGAGTTTAAAAGCGGGTGCGTAAATTAACCAAACGAATTACGTTAATTACGTAGAGTAAACGAGAGATGTTATAATTAAATAACGGACTTTAAATTAATTAAACGGAAAGTAAACGAAAAAAGACGGGGTGTTACATTTAATGCCTTTGATCTGCCATTGTTACTAATAGATGTCTTTTTACCTTAGTTGAGCCACTTTGTTGTGAATTACGCTGATTTTTTAGTTATATATGTCATTAGGGATGGTCAGTATTTGGTTTGAAACCGTGAAACCCGAAAACCAAACCCAAACCGAAACCAAACCGGAAAAAAACCAAACCGAATTTGAAAAACGGTTTTCGGATCGAGTCAAACCG
The DNA here is from genome assembly GCF_046630445.1 of Rutidosis leptorrhynchoides. Taxonomy (NCBI): domain Eukaryota; kingdom Viridiplantae; phylum Streptophyta; class Magnoliopsida; order Asterales; family Asteraceae; genus Rutidosis; species Rutidosis leptorrhynchoides. Next base: position 11,381,534 of record NC_092340.1, on the reverse strand, counting down.
AAACCGAATTTGAATTCGGTTTTCGGTTCGGTTTTCGGTTTTGAAAATTCTGAATTCGGTTTAACCGAAAACCGAATTCAAAATTTTTATATATTTAATTTGTATATTTATGTTTTAATGTCATTATAATTTGGGTCCCAATCAATAAAATATGTTCTTGTAACATCCCGCGTTTTTCCGTTAAATTTAATTTTAACACCGTCTTTTTTTTTAAAACATAATCTTTCGTATTTAAATTAATAGTTTCCGTGAGTAACGTTCATTATATTCCCGCTATTTAATTTTGACATCACCCGTTTACTCGAGCGTTTTAAAATATTCGTTTGGTTAATTACCGCACCCGCTTTGAAACTTGAGGGACCAATCTCGTCACTTGGCCAAACTGGGGCAACTAGTCACCACCTCCCCACCTTCCTCACCATTCAATCACCTCCATCTCTCTCTCTTTCTCTCTAGCAAGAACACACACACAAACACCCAATTCAAACATTCATCATCTAAATTCGGATCGGGAAGCAAACTTCAAAACAAATTACATATTCGTGACCCTCTCTTCATCCTCTACATTTTGGTACCAATTTCATCCATTTTGGGTAACTTTCTAAAATCACTAATTTTCTCTAAATTCGTGTTTTTGACTTGAAATTGTGTTAGTTAGTGTCTATGGCTCGTGTATAATATGAATATATGTTTTGTTTGCTCGATTTGTTGATTTGGAGTAACTAGTATGAACTTTGAAATGAGTGTGCTTAATCTTTGATTTTGGATGATTAAATGTTGTTTAATTGTTAAAGTTCATGTATTAAATGTGTTACTAGTATCATTAGTCACATTTTGATGTGTAGGTTGATTAAGAAAACTTCAAAAACCCGATTAATGATTTTGAGATGTTTGACTAGGGTTTGATAGTTCTTGACATGAATTTTTGGATGCTTGAATGCCATGGAATGTTAATTGTTAGTGTTTAGTTGTAATGTATGCTTCATTACCTTCAAAACGGCATATCATACATGTAAATTGGTTGCCCGAATCATGAAATGCGTTTTACAAACTTGAAACTTTGATTATGAACGTTTAATGCGGTTTTGGGTTGTTGTAAGTGTTGAATTGCTTGATGAAATGTGTCTAGGTGTTTTCCTCGTCAAATTACCTTTCCGATGATATAAGATACATGTTCTAATTGTTTGCGGATCATAAGATGTGGTTATTTGGTTTTAGCTCGTGCATACTTGTGAAAAACAGAAAAGTGTCTGCCCAGATGGTGGCGCGGCGCGCCCCATCCCCGCGCGGCGCGCGGATTGGCCTGGTCAGATTCTGACCTCTTTGTCCCATTTCACGTGAAATGTTTGACTAGCTACCGACCTCCGATTCACATGAAACTTGTTTTAATATACTTGTATATGAATAATTAGCATAGAAAAATAGTCCGGGGCCCGACCCGAACATGTTGACTTTTTCGTTGACTTTGACCAAGTTTGACTTTTAGTCAAACTTAACCAAACTTTTATACAATCATTCTAACATGCTTTTATACTTGTTTCTTGTATGAAACTTGACAACGTGATTCACATGCTATACTTAATCGAGTCGTAACGAGCCATAGGACTAATTGAACACATTTCGCCCGACCTTGTGTCGTAACCGGTTAATTGATATAACTTACTTGTTTAGGTCAAGGCTAAGCAACTTTCATGCACACGTTTACTTTGCGAAGTACTTTTATACTCGTGCACTCGAGGTGAGATCATAGTCCCATCTTTCAACAACTTTTATACTTTAAATTATGGGATGAGAAACATATACAGTTTTATACTACATACTTTTATACTTTGAACACAAGTACAAGGAAAACAAACATTCCACAGCGAGTTAGAACAAAAATCCTCAATTCGATTATCATTAGTTACACTTGCAGGGTGTAAGCGAGAACTTATATTGTGTGGCCATACGGGTTTGACAAACCCTCATTACGGACGGTTCGCTACCGTCTACGGATGAAATATATTTTCGAGAAACAGTGTATGTTCTAACACTATTGTGATGGGGTTCTATGGGAGGAAACGTTAAGTCTTGATAATTGGGTGCTCGCGAACAATACTTTTGGAATGCAAACGATTTTGATAATCAACTATGGGAATACTAAATCTTGTGGTTCAAAAACAACGTTTACAAACACCTATGATTTCACCAACGTTTTTCGTTGACAGTTTTCTATATGTTTCTCAGGTTCATACGTGGCTATGTGATACATGCTTCCGCGTACACTCATACTTGCTTGGGGTCAAGCATACATGCATACACTCTGATTTCTTGCTTGGAGTCAAGCATACATACATACATACGCTAGTGATAGCACCTTTGGATTCAAACATTTGTTTACATACTTACGCTATTTATAGCAACCGTGACTTTCAACTTATATTATGTCGCAAGGTTATTTCATTTATACTTTATGACTTTTGTAAACATAGACTTGTTGTCGAACGGTTTTGTAAACTAAACTTGCAAGTCTTGTACCTTTCAAATGAATGCGACATAATTTTGGTCAAACGAGTCTCATATAGGGACTACGACCACGCAACGGGACCTAAGTTAACGGCGCCGTCAATAACGGTTTTGGTCGGGTCGTTACAAGTGGTATCAGAGCTGGTTTAACCTTAGCCGTAAAGGTAGTCACGCGCGCCGGCTGTCAGGCCGGGCACTCATACGGACTATGCTTTTTGGCGGGTTAATCGTAGAGGGGGTTCTCACAGTGTTACCTGTGACGAAGCATTGGCTCTTACCCCTTGCGATCCCTTGGAATTTGAGGGTTGGCAGTTTGGCAGAAATGCGGGCCGTAAAATCAGTGTCTGAGGTACACTCAGTGGTCACCAAGCGGTTAGCTGGAAAGGCACTGGGTGGGTTTCTACCCCATCTGTCGCTACAAGTGGTATCAGAGCGTTGGTTGTAGGGAACTAGGACGTGCATTAGTGTGTCTAACAGAGTCGTTAGGATGCATTAGTGAGTCTAGACTACAACCGGATAGTTAGCATTTGCATTCTGACATACATTTGCTATAGATAGCACTTACTTGACTACTTGTGCATTATACTTGAATCATTCTTAGGCAAACTTTTTAATGGTACCCAACCTTCATCATACGAACTCGTATTCCGCCACTTTTTGGTAACACACGTAAACTCATGATTCATACACGTAAGGATGACGACGACTTCATTAGTCACACTTGTTCGGGAACTCTGTCTCCCGGATTGTTATTTGCCACCGTTTCAACTTACTATCGGTTTCCCACTGGTGTTTCTTACTATCTACTTTTTGGTGTTACTACCATCACTACTCTAGGTGAGTATCGTCATCAACATTTATCACTACGGTTGCGTGCTACTCGTTATCATGACTCGTTACTCTTTTCATACCTGAATACCTTATTGTCTGACTCGAACCACATTGACGTGAACAATCATTTATACACTTCCCTCGGGGAACGCTTCTTTATAGTTGCACTAATTCTTTCGATTCAATACGAGTCACGTTAGAGACGTCGTTACACTTTGTTTATTTTAAACTTCACGATTACACGAACTTGAATCTATAGAGTGATGTGGGAATGGAGGTATGAGTTAGCGTAATATAACGACACTCGATCAACGTGGTTATATTACGGTAAGACATACCAAAGTTCTAGTGACGCGTGATGGTGGTTAGACTCGATCAACCTAAACACCACCATGTGCCATGTACATGACTTCATCTTTTCATGTTTGGACATCCGAAAACTCCGAGAATATTGATAACAACCATACCGGGGACACACCTTCGACTTTTGTCGAACTGTATTTATGCTTCCGAATGAATTACCGATTCCATTCGACTTCAACCGTATGTCGCACGGGTATACTAGCTCGTCCTCGCGTAGTCTTATTGACTAACTACAATTTACTCGTTATGCTCACATCGGGGCGGAAACTTCTCTTGCATCACCCTTGTACTTCCGGTTCAGGAGGTCCTTATTCTAAATTCTCAATGGAGAGCGACTCTTCACGTCATACAAGTATTCGCCGCGAGGGTGGATAGTCCTAACAATCGTTTTCAAAACCCGATAAGAACTTGCCCCGACGAACGTTTTTGGAAACTGATAAATCTTTCGCGACGTGAATTTTCTTGAGAAACTTGTCCTAACAAACTTGTTCAATATGCCTTAGGGAAATGTACCCCGTTTCGGATCGAGATCCTCGTTTCACTTCTAGATTTTGGAGTACCTTACAAAAAGCCTCGGGACCGCGTTTAGACATGAGTACCGCGTACCATCCACAACCCGACGGACCGAACAAACATACGATTTAAGTCTTGAAAACCATAATACGAATTTGTATTACCAACTTCAAATTTTCTTGAGAAACGTCTTTGCCTTTAATCAAACTCTCTTACTACAAAATTTTCATTCGAGTATTGACGCCACGCCTTCGAAACCTTATATGACCGGAAACGTCATTCTCCTTTTGTCGAACCAAGTAAACGATGACCAATTCACCGGGACCGGGATTATTCATGAGCAACCGAGAAAATTTATTCATATTCAGGTAAAACCCTACGCGACTCGTAATCACCAAGAGCTACGCCGATGTTAGACGTAAACATTTCAAATTCCACGTGGGAAACCGCGTCACGTTAAGAGTCGCACCTTGGAAAGGTGCAATCCGTTTCGGGAAACGTAGGAAGCTAAATCCGCGATATTTCGATCCTTTAAATTCTTGGGGTGTTTTGGACCCGTCGCTAGCCGTTTAGATTTTTCCGACTCATTTTGAGTCTCCGTTTATCCTACATTCGATGTATCAACTCAAAGACGTGTTTTGCGAAACAAGAACTTGTTATCTTCTTTGATGAGCTTACTATCGACGATAAACTTCACTTCCTAGGAGAACCGGTTGAAACCATGAATCGTGAAACAAAAACCTTCAAACAACATATGATCCCGACCGTCAAAATTCGTTGAAATACCCTAGAACGTACTTCTCCCTCATTCGTAGAATTGGCAACACAAGATCTCGAGGAAGATTCAACGACTACTACTTCCAACTAAATTTCGGGACGAAATTTCTTTTGAGGCGTGGATAATGTAACATCCCGCGTTTTTCCGTTAAATTTAATTTTAACACCGTCTTTTTTTTTTAAAACATAATCTTTCGTATTTAAATTAATAGTTTCCGTGAGTAACGTTCATTATATTCCCGCTATTTAATTTTGACATCACCCGTTTACTCGAGCGTTTTAAAATATTCGTTTGGTTAATTACCGCACCCGCTTTGAAACTTGAGGGACCAATCTCGTCACTTGGCCAAACTGGGGCAACTAGTCACCACCTCCCCACCTTCCTCACCATTCAATCACCTCCATCTCTCTCTCTTTCTCTCTAGCAAGAACACACACACAAACACCCAATTCAAACATTCATCATCTAAATTCGGATCGGGAAGCAAACTTCAAAACAAATTACATATTCGTGACCCTCTCTTCATCCTCTACATTTTGGTACCAATTTCATCCATTTTGGGTAACTTTCTAAAATCACTAATTTTCTCTAAATTCGTGTTTTTGACTTGAAATTGTGTTAGTTAGTGTCTATGGCTCGTGTATAATATGAATATATGTTTTGTTTGCTCGATTTGTTGATTTGGAGTAACTAGTATGAACTTTGAAATGAGTGTGCTTAATCTTTGATTTTGGATGATTAAATGTTGTTTAATTGTTAAAGTTCATGTATTAAATGTGTTACTAGTATCATTAGTCACATTTTGATGTGTAGGTTGATTAAGAAAACTTCAAAAACCCGATTAATGATTTTGAGATGTTTGACTAGGGTTTGATAGTTCTTGACATGAATTTTTGGATGCTTGAATGCCATGGAATGTTAATTGTTAGTGTTTAGTTGTAATGTATGCTTCATTACCTTCAAAACGGCATATCATACATGTAAATTGGTTGCCCGAATCATGAAATGCGTTTTACAAACTTGAAACTTTGATTATGAACGTTTAATGCGGTTTTGGGTTGTTGTAAGTGTTGAATTGCTTGATGAAATGTGTCTAGGTGTTTTCCTCGTCAAATTACCTTTCCGATGATATAAGATACATGTTCTAATTGTTTGCGGATCATAAGATGTGGTTATTTGGTTTTAGCTCGTGCATACTTGTGAAAAACAGAAAAGTGTCTGCCCAGATGGTGGCGCGGCGCGCCCCATCCCCGCGCGGCGCGCGGATTGGCCTGGTCAGATTCTGACCTCTTTGTCCCATTTCACGTGAAATGTTTGACTAGCTACCGACCTCCGATTCACATGAAACTTGTTTTAATATACTTGTATATGAATAATTAGCATAGAAAAATAGTCCGGGGCCCGACCCGAACATGTTGACTTTTTCGTTGACTTTGACCAAGTTTGACTTTTAGTCAAACTTAACCAAACTTTTATACAATCATTCTAACATGCTTTTATACTTGTTTCTTGTATGAAACTTGACAACGTGATTCACATGCTATACTTAATCGAGTCGTAACGAGCCATAGGACTAATTGAACACATTTCGCCCGACCTTGTGTCGTAACCGGTTAATTGATATAACTTACTTGTTTAGGTCAAGGCTAAGCAACTTTCATGCACACGTTTACTTTGCGAAGTACTTTTATACTCGTGCACTCGAGGTGAGATCATAGTCCCATCTTTCAACAACTTTTATACTTTAAATTATGGGATGAGAAACATATACAGTTTTATACTACATACTTTTATACTTTGAACACAAGTACAAGGAAAACAAACATTCCACAGCGAGTTAGAACAAAAATCCTCAATTCGATTATCATTAGTTACACTTGCAGGGTGTAAGCGAGAACTTATATTGTGTGGCCATACGGGTTTGACAAACCCTCATTACGGACGGTTCGCTACCGTCTACGGATGAAATATATTTTCGAGAAACAGTGTATGTTCTAACACTATTGTGATGGGGTTCTATGGGAGGAAACGTTAAGTCTTGATAATTGGGTGCTCGCGAACAATACTTTTGGAATGCAAACGATTTTGATAATCAACTATGGGAATACTAAATCTTGTGGTTCAAAAACAACGTTTACAAACACCTATGATTTCACCAACGTTTTTCGTTGACAGTTTTCTATATGTTTCTCAGGTTCATACGTGGCTATGTGATACATGCTTCCGCGTACACTCATACTTGCTTGGGGTCAAGCATACATGCATACACTCTGATTTCTTGCTTGGAGTCAAGCATACATACATACATACGCTAGTGATAGCACCTTTGGATTCAAACATTTGTTTACATACTTACGCTATTTATAGCAACCGTGACTTTCAACTTATATTATGTCGCAAGGTTATTTCATTTATACTTTATGACTTTTGTAAACATAGACTTGTTGTCGAACGGTTTTGTAAACTAAACTTGCAAGTCTTGTACCTTTCAAATGAATGCGACATAATTTTGGTCAAACGAGTCTCATATAGGGACTACGACCACGCAACGGGACCTAAGTTAACGGCGCCGTCAATAACGGTTTTGGTCGGGTCGTTACAGTTCTCACCCATATAACGATTTGGTAACTCACATTATAATTAAGTTACTCAAATTATTATGTTCTTCTTCTTAATAACAGAAGTGGTAAACGTCATAATTAAGCTGTAAATATTAATAAATCATCGAATTCTTGATAATTTAATAGTACGTCATTGTTTTAGGATACAAATAACTAAGACATCAGTAACGCCACAATTAAACTACCATCGTTCTCAGTTTTTTCATAATATTCGGTTTTAACCGAAAACCGAACCGAATCCGAATTTGAATTCGGTTTTCGGTTCGGTTTTAACTTTGAATTCGGTTTTCGGTTCGTTTTCGGTTTTGCGCAAAAAAAATTCAAAATCGAATACACCGAACCGAATAAACCGAACAAACCGAAAACCGAACCGATGAACACCCCTATATGCCATGCCTATATACCATCTATTCGTCGTTTGTATTAACCATTTACAAATTAGGGATATTATTTATGTTACATCGAGATCGTACTTTCTGTCACCCATTGATGGTCTTCAGCTTATTTGAAATCTTCAGGGTCTTCAAGGGTTGACCTTATTGGTCTTTCAATGTGCGCGGTTAAAGGTTTTAGCCATCTTTTTTTAAAGTAAAAGATCACATGTTACTAAAGGTAGTATGTTGCATACAGTGGCGGAATCAGGATTTTCGTTGACTGGGTGCAAATTTTTTTTAGCTAAAACGATTGAATAGAAAAATGTAATATGTGAAACATTATCAAAATGAGAATAAAATTGTCAGAGGCGAAGTCAGAATTTACAGATGATGGTGGCTTATATGAGACTTGGAAAGTTGGGTCATTTAATTTACATATTTTGAACATAATATTATAATTAAGACTTTAGCTTTGAGGGAGGCTTACAATTATTTAGACATAATATACAATTGAAACTTGAGTATTGATTGGACCTTAGAGGAGGCTGAGCACCCATCAGTCTCCCCTTGTTTCTGCCCCTGAAAGTTGTGAATATACATAAATAAACACACAGTAGTTTAAAACGTCCAACTTTTATGTATGTTCTTCTATTGTCAATAAGAGATGACTTTTTAAATCTATCAAAATCTTAATTAACTTAAAATATTAAAAGAAACCCCATTTGTATCGTTTGTCATTTTCAAATGACAATGACCAGTGTTAGTATGTAAATTTTTTGTGTGCGTTTACTTACATACATTAATTAAATAGAAATCTCAATATTAGTTTTTACGAAAATAGATACTTTTAAGGTACAAATACATCTACTTAAATTATACGGAGTACAACTTTTGTAAAACTAGAAAAAATCCGACCGCGCGTTGCTGCGGTTGTATTCGACGCGCGGTCCAATTTGGATATACAATGTCCGTTTCGCGTATAGTTAGTCGTATTGTATATGTATATATATGTATGTAATATAACCCGAATTTTTTTTTTTTTAACGATGTCCGTTTCGCGTATAGTTAGTCGCGTTGTGTTCGTAAAATTATTTCGAGTTGAACGGTGGTCTCGGAAAAATTTAACTCGCACCGAGCGTGAATATAGGGCCCGTTATTTAGTGTTTTTTAACGATGTTCGTTTTGCATATAGTTAGTCCCGTTGGGTTCGTGAGATTTTTTCGAGTTGAACGGTGGCCTCGGAAAAATTTAACTCGCACCGAGCGAGAAGATAGGACCCGTTATAAATTCGGGTGGAGTAAGGTTTTTTTATTTTAATTAAATTATAAATTTACGTTTTTTACCTCTGAAAAAGTGTAAAGTTGAGGGGTTGTTGTGTAATTTGTGCGAAAGTTGGAGGACCATTTGTAGTGTGAACGCAAACTCAAAACGACAACTCGTTAAAATTGAAACGGCCAAATTTGGGAGGAGGTTTAGTGCATGAGTATAAATATAAATATAAATATAAATATAAATATAAATATAAATATAAATAAATATAAATATAAATATAAATAAATATAAATAAATATAAATAATAATATAATAATATAATATAATATAATAATATAATATAATATAATATACACACTGTTTTTCTTGCATATGCTAGAGACGCGGAGTATTAGATTACACTAATATAAAAGTTGTGTTAATTTAACAAATCATAATAAAATAAAAGGACTAAACTGTAAGTTTAAATACTTGTAAGGTTAAAAAGGAAAATAATGTAAAAGGTAATTGGGAAAAGTGTCGAAGTCATCTTCCTCAAAGAAAGCTCCGCTCAACTTCTCCATTAAAACCTCCCCTGTAAGCTTCAATTTTTTGCATAATTCTTAACATAAATGCATAAAATTACAAATAAATAGATAAAAATAAAGATTAAACCACTGGGGGCAGCTGCCCCCTGCTGCCCTTAGCTGGTTCCGCCCGTGGTTGCATATGACTTTGTCTAATCTTGCCGAGTTTGAAGCTGGTTTATTAACGTGACCAAACATTGTAGGTAAGGAAATCATATATTGAACATCTAATGGAGTCAAACTCTCAACTCCACCAGCGATTAGGGATCCTCAACCACCAAGTGTGTATTCTTTACTTTACTTGATTTATTAGTTGTATTTTTCTACCCTACAAACATGTAAAACTTCACGAATTAAAGAAGTTTTGAAAATCTAATCTAAAAGTCGTTATGAATATGATCTGCTAGCTCAGTTTGCTTATATGTGAGCATTAGTGTTAGTATAAGTAAATGTGTAATTCTCAGTTTGATAAAGAAGTTTGTAATTGTTTTAGAACCTTTAGTAAAAAAACTGATGACTGATGTAAGCATTTGAGCGATTTGTACATTCACTCTGATGTAAGCATTTAAAGCTATAGTTGTTTACCTCTATTTGCATTCCTAATTCCCAATTATTATTTTGTTAAATGGATGGTAGTACAATTAAGAGACCATATGCGAATTTTCAAGCACCTACTCAGTCCACATTTTCAAAATTGCAGAGGCAACAAGGTGCTTCAATACTAGTAACCTTTACTTTGATAACATCATACTCTAAAATATAAATAGACATGCTTGTACATGTAGGTATTAATTTTGTTCCGGAGATTTTACATGCATTCAAAAATTACGTTAAAATTCTCATTATAGGTGTCAGTATGGGCGGCTTTTATAATTAGTCAAGTGGGTAATATATTACGTTAAGATTCTTATTATATGTGTCAATATGGGTGGTTTTTGTATTTATATTTTTAAACATTTGAAATGTTATATTATTTATTTGTGTTATCATTGAAAGTAATTTATTACAATATGTATGGTTTTGGGTTTAGATTTAGGGTTTAGGGTTTAGATTAAGGGTTTAGGGTTTAGGTTTACGGTTTAGATTCTAGGGTTTAGAGTTTATATTTTATTGCTTAGGGTTTAGGGTTCAGGTTTAGAGTTTTTATGGTTTAGGTTAGGGTTCAGGGTTTAGAGTTTATATTTAGGGTGTAGAGTTTAGGTTTAGGGTTTAGATTTAGTGTTTAGGGTTTAGGTTAGGGTTTAAGGTTTAGATTTAGGGTTTAGGGTTTAGATTATAGAGTTTAGAGTTTAGGTTTAGAGTTTTGGGTAGATTTAGAGTTTAGGGTTTAGGGTTTAGATTCTAGGGTGTAAGGTTTTTAGTTTAGATTTAGGGTTTAGGGTTTAGGTTTAGGGTTCATATTTTAGGGTTCAGGATTTAGGGTTAGGGTTTAGAGTTTAGTTTAGGGTTTAGATTTAGGGTTTAGATTTAGGGTATAGGGTTTAGAGTTTAGGTTTATGGTTTTGAGTTTAGATTTAGGGTTTAGGTTTAGGTTAGGGTTTGTGGTTTAGATTTAGAATTTAGAATTAGGGCTTATGGTTTAGATTTTAAAGTTTTGAGTTTAGGTTTAGGGTTTTAGATTCAAACAAATTATGTTACTAGATTAAAACGAATTATGTTTCGCCATCAGATCAACAAGTATGTGAGGAAATTCTTTTAAGAAAAGAAAATAAGTGTTTATTGAGAATGCTTATTAATTTGTGTTTATAGGGTTATTTGGGTAAGTTTATTCATTTGAATAGTGTTATTCTTATAACTCAACCAAACTCCTGTTACTAATGTCAAAGTTAGTTATTTTCATTGTTATAATGCCTTTTTATCATACTACCAGAAAAGTCATAAAAAAAAAGTTGGAAAAAACATTGTTGATGATCTTTTAAGTCATTAAGTTATTCATAGTTTAGTTTTTAAATATTTCCACAATAAAAAGAAAAAGTGTATACAGCGGACTGAATATCATATTTTCATTCAAATTCCTATTGAAAGACAGTCCTCCACTTATAGGTATTAATTATGTTATATAGTGTCTATTATTACATTATTTTTTGGTCTTTTGTGATTTTAGCCATTTACATGTAATTTCTCTGCAACATGAAGAAGCAAATATACCAACAACAGTAGCTGATTATTAATGTATCCAACATCAGAAATAAAAGGCATATGACAAAAGGCAGAAGATGTTGTAGTACATATATTTACCATCTACAAGCAATTTTATAAAAGTATTGTGATAGCCCGTCCTAATCCATCTGGACGAAGTCATCAACATTTGGTCCCATTGCGAGGTACTGTCCTAAGTATGCCATGAGCGACTCCATGTAATATCCTTAAAATGAGCAAATGCACAGCGGAAGATTCTTTTCATACCTGAGAATAAACATGCTTTAAAGTGTCAACCAAAAGGTTGGTGAGTTCATAGGTTTAATCTTTATCATAAATCATAATAATAATAATAATAATAATAATAATAATAATAATAATAATAATAATAATAATAATAATAATAATAATAATAATAATAATAGGCCACAAGATTTCAATTATAACCGCACACGTAACCCGTGTACAAAATAATACGCGTAACCCGCGAATTAAAAATCATTCATATGGTGAATACCTGGTAACCGACATTAACAAAAATGCATCTAGAATATCCCCATCATTCCGGGACTCTCATCGGACATGATAAAATCGAAGTACTAAAGCATCCGTAACCCGGATGGGGTTTGTTAGGCCCAATAAATCTATCTTTAGGATTCGCGTCAATTAAGGTTTCTGTTCCCTAATTCTTAGATTACCAGACTAAAAAGGGTGATATTCGGTTTAATAATCCAACCATAGAATGCAGTTTCAAGTACTTGTGCCTATTTTGTAAAACATTTATAAAAGCAGCGCATGTATTCTCAGTCCCAAAAATATATATTGCAAAAGCATTTAAAAGGGAGCAAATGAAACTCACGATACAATATTTTGTAGTAAAAATATGCATATGACGATACTGAACGATGTAGGGTTGGCCTCGGATTCACGCACATATATCAATGCTATATATATTAACACATATAATGGTAATCAAACAAATTTATATATTATGTCTTTAATTATATATCTTATATGTATATTTAAAATAGTTAGTATTTATATAGTTTTATATATATATATATATATATATATATATATATATATATATATATATATATATTGTGACGCCCCGTCCTTATTCACCTGGACGAAGTCATCAACATTTGGTCCCATGGCGATGATCGACTCCAAGTAATGTCCTTAAAATGAGCAAATGCACAGCGGAAGACTTAATTCGTACCTGAGAATAAACATGCTTTAAAGTGTCAACCGAAAGGTTGGTGAGTTCATAGGTTTATCATAACAATCATTTCAATATATTAATAGACCACAAGATTTCATAATCATAAGCATAATACACTCGCAAGTGTATGTAAAGCATTCTAAGTGGTTGAGCACTTGGTAACCATACTTAACATTTAATCACGTCGCATATTCCCTTTATTATGAAATCTCACTACACCGTACCAAGTGTAGTCACCGAAACGAAGTACTGTGCAACCGTTGAATACTGGTCGTCCAGTCCGGTTGGGGTTGTCAAGCCCGATAGATCTATCAACAGGATTCGCGTTTACAATACCGTATGTAAATAGTAGTTACCAAGCTACAGGGAAATATGCCAGTGGTACAACTCAACGTAGAATATATTTTTAAGTACTTGTGTCTATTTTGTAAACATTTATAAAAGCAGCGCATGTATTCTCAGCCCAAAAATATATATTGCAAAAGCAATTAAAAAGGGGGCAAATGAAACTCACCTAATGTATTTTGTAGTAAAAATACATATGACTATATTGAACAATGCAGGGTTGGCCTCAGATTCACGAACCTATATTCAATTATGTATATATATTAATATATCACATTTAATCAACTGAGTTTATTTATATTATATACCGTATTAGGATTAATATCTTTATATATATATGATTATATATAAAATATTGTTACATAACTAATAGTTTATTTGGTAAAATAATATTGATAATAGATAGTTGTAATATTTTTATAAAAACAAAAATACTAATAATAATAATAATAGTAATAATATATAATAGTATTGATAGTAAAAATACTGATAGTAATATATATAAAAATCTTGTTAAGGATAATATAATAATAAGTTATTTTATTTGTATAATAAAAACAATAATATTGACAGTAACTCCTAATACTAATAATGTTTAATAATAATAATAATAATATTAATGATAATTTTACTAATAAGGTTAAATTTTAAATAAAATGATAATTTTAATTAATAATAATAATAGTTATATTCTTAATAATAATAATAATAATAATAATAATAATAATAATAATAATAATAATAATAATAATAATAATAATAATAATAATAATAATAATAATAATAATAATAATAATAAAGAACTACCTTAAAGAGTTTTCTCAAAAAAAAATTGGCATAGACCAAGCAAGAACCCGAGATCTCTCGCTCACCCACAACACACTTCTAACCAATGAACCATTATTGTCTTCTTGTAATAATTCGCCTATTTAATTATTTATCATGTACCAAACTGTTTTATCATCTTATTACCCTAATCAAATCATCATCAATCCATCATCAATATCATCATCTTAAACGTTATTATCACTATCATCAATCATCGGGTTCATTCGCTATTTTGGCCCAACAGAATGAAAGGTGGATCACGGCCCAATAATAGAACATGGTGGCCTATCTCAATAGCCCAAGTCTAGTAACAAGTTCTCGGCCCAACTACATAATCCATATCCGGCCCAACAACAAAATTAATCAAGTTCATTTAAATTTCAATATGTGTATCGAATTATTAAACAGCTGGAAAGTTAACATTTCATATGGGGTCTTCGGTTTTCAATAGAAACTGACAAGTAGCAGAAAAATATCGTGACTATCACAATCATTCTCCATCTCCTTGTCACCATCCTTATCTAGTTCTTCATTACAGCAACTTTATCACGTCTCATAATCTTCATCATCAAATTCGTTTTATCACAGGTCATCATCATTCATAGTATAACAGGAATAAAATAGAAACATAAATCGAATAGCAGCAACAGGTAATGATCGTGAAAGCAGTGGTGGTTGTGGCTGTTTACGAAGGTTGTTATCGGTGATGATGATAAATGGAGAGGGTAGCAATATGGTGACCGTGGGTTTCTATTTAAACAGTATCACAACAAAGCAGTAGCAGCGTAACAGTTGGGTGACGAATGGGGGTGGTTGATGTGGTGGTTTTAGAACGAAACAATAAGCATAGCAGCAGCAAAAATAAAATAAAATAATGTGATCGAGTTGATGGTGTTGTTTTAGTGATCTTAGAACCAAAGTGATGATGAGGTGGTGAGGATCATTGAAGCTAATGAGGTTGGTTGAAGATGATAATCGATGAAGATAAATAATGAAGTTGCTTGATGGATGTAATCGAAAAGTGCAGTAATAACAATTGTTGATTCTCATTTGATGGTTCTAATGATGGTGGTCGTTTTAACTGAATAGCAAAGCAATAGAATACAAGTGGTTTTCGTGACGTGTTAATGGTGGTTTAATGGTGTGGTTGTTTTCGGACAGGAAATAGTAACAACGGTTGCAGCAAAGAGACACGTAACAGTACCAATTGTTCGAAGGTTTCTAAGTGGAAAGGTGAGGGTTATGGAGTGGGTTCGTGAAGATGCAGCTAAACAGAATCGAGCAGTAAAGTTGCAAGTTTGTTAGTTTTTGGGTTTGTCCAGCGAGCAAAGTGGGCTGTTTATTCAATTAAAACAGGCAGCAGTCGAAAAAAAAATATATTAAACAGAAGTAGTAGCCGCAGGCTTGGTGTGTTTACAAGTAATGGTAAATGGGTTTTGTAATTGTAATAGATCAGCTGTTTGAGTAGTGGTTGACAGTTTTGGTGGTGGTTAAACAAGAAACCGTGTGGTTTGAAGGAGGAGATCGGAGTGGTTTGAAGGTGACGATGGAACCATGTAATAGAAGATAGAAATGGCAGAAGAAAGAAGAAAGAATTTAAAAGATATGTTGTGGGTTTTCTATTTAATGAAAGTATATGTATATGCATATATATCAAGCAGGCTAGTGGAGAATATAACACACAAACAAACACAATATTCCTTACTATAATCATCTACCACTTGATGATATTAATATAAGAATATAAAGATATTAAATGTGTATCAATCGATTTAATCAATCATAGTACAAATCATATATAGTAAACACAATTGATTTTTACGGATGAAATGAAAAGAATCCAAATGGTCACTGTTTGTGATGTGTTATCATTATGTATTATGTATGAATAAGAAATAGATATGAATCAGTGGTATGTAAAGGCACACATAGTAAATCAAATCATTCAATTAAGCACAGTGTTACATAGTAATATCAATCATATAGAATTCAGTTAACCGACACTTATATATATATATATATATATATATATATATATATATATATATATATATATATATATATATATATATATATATATATATATATATATATATATATATATATATATATTAAATATACTCTATTTATGTTTATAGATATGTTTTAATTAATAATAATATATATTATTTTATTTTACATTATCAATTCTAACAATTACTTCATATAATATTTCAATTTATATTTCAGATTATTATATATATATATATATATATATATATATATATATATATATATATATATATATATATACATATCTATTTACAAGTAATTGTTTGTAAATCGTCGAAAATAGTCGAAGGTCAATTGAATATATGAGAACAGTTCAAAATTTGTGAGACTCAACATTACAGACTTTGTTTATCGTGTCAAAAATATTAAATCGTATCGAGAGTTTGATTTAAAATTAGTTGAAATTTTCCGGGTCGTGACAGTACCTACCCGTTAAAGAAATTTCGTCCCGAAATTTGATCGAGGTTGTCATGGCTAACAATAAAAATGTTTTCATGACGAATATGAGTTAATAATTAGAGTTTTATCACTATTGAGTAATATAGATAGGATAATTCGATTAATCGAAGAGTACGAGTGAAGCTATCACGAAAGAGTGAAATGAGAAAGACAAATTTCAATCATACCTTTTGATTAGTCATGGTTGAATTCCGGAATTCAAGGAATTTAAAGAAAATCTTCGAAATCTAAAAGATTTGATTCTTCGGCGAGTAAGGAAATTTAAGATCTCTATAATTAAATGCGATTATCTGTCTCGATTGCTTTGTCTGGTATTTTCACTATAAATGAGCTTCTCCCATTCCATTATTTTCACCACTCCAATTCTTTCTTTCTCGATCCATACTTTCAAACGATTGTAAAAATGCTTAATCCAGTTCTGATTCTTGTCCTCATCCTTACTATCGCAACATTCATTCTCCTTTTCCAACTTCCACCAGAGGAATCTACTTTCTTCTACTTCGTCTTTGGGGTTATAGTGTTTTTAATTCTCCCGTGTCTTTATGTTGCGATAAACATTGACATACACGGTTTGTAATTTATGCGTTGTTATCGAGCTTTATATTCTCCCTTATATTTCGAAGCTCTATGCTTTTGTTTTCTCTTCCCGACTTCAAGTCAAGCAAATAATGGTCCAGAATTCGTAAATATAGAAGTTCGAATGACTATAATGTTAGGCAAGAAGGAACATGATGGCACGATTTGATTTTCAAATTTATCAAAATTACTGAAGATAGAATTATCAAGAATATATTCTTCTTGATAAGTTCGGAGGTTATGTAGAATGAAAGAGTTATGTAACATGACACATGATGATGGTATAATCTATTGTGAACCATCATCACATTTCATTAGAAACTCAGCATGATTTACTGTAATATAATCACGTTGGCCAAGCGCATTATATTATACTAACTCATGCTTCAGTTCCCAACATTTCTCCACAATTCATTCATAATTTATACTTGGATTTTACCGAAATTTCCAATATAATGGGATACTGGAAACACGAAGAGGTAGATAATTTCGGACAAGAATATTTATGTAAATATCCTCAGAAATATCGAAGATATTTATGATGATATTTTGAAATTTCTAAGTTCGAAGGTGAATGAAGAAAGATTTTCCGCAAGATTTTAACACGACTTTGGAGAAAGATATTCTCTAAAGATTTCATCGGATCCAGAATTACCTGGATTCTTTGAATATAGGGTTTGGTATCTGTATTTGTTCTTTGTTTCCTTCACGGTGTGCTCAATCCGATTTTTAGTACCAAATTTTCTATCGAGCGTTCCTAACACTTCCTTCTTTATCATCAACTATTGGCCATTAAGACCATCTACAACATGCTACTTTATCAGCATTTTCAAAGTTAACGGATCTGGGTCATCGGGTATCAAACTGAGGTGGTTTCAGGAGAATTGTGTTTTTAGATGATTAAACGCTGATGGTAATATGGTGAAATATAAAAGGTTCCCCAGTATCAATAAAGAGTACGCATATATAACAAGGTTATAATAAGGTTGTTTCGGATGAAAAGTCGGAATTGACTTGCTGGAGCGGTGACAAAATTGGCTAATTTGAAGAAGAATTGCAAAGTTATTTTGGGTAATAATAACACTAAAGAAATTAACACAGCTATGTGTTAAACGTTTATTCAGTTTCCGAAGGTTTTACAGGTGCATAACTATATGCATCAACCTTTTCTTCCGTAGATGAAATGCGGCTGGTTCATCCTCTCGATCGAGGTGTTTTCAAGAATCATGAAAGATTTGAACGCAGATTGTAATCGTCAAGATACAAATGAGGTTTAAAATGAGATCAAGTGGCAAACTTGAAGAAATGTTTAGTTTCATATGTTACAATCAATATTTTAATTCATTTTAATTGTCCAATATTATTAGTCCACTGTCGATAGTCCACAGTTAACAATCCAATAATTCGTATATAGTTTAATATATAATATTCGAATTAATTAATACGTTTCGTGACCCGTATACGTCTCAGACTCGATCACAACTCAAACTATATATATTATTGTAGAATCAACCTCAACCTTGTATAGCTAACTCCCGCATTACTGCATATAGAGTGTCTATGGTTATTCCAAATAATATATATAGATGCGTCGATATGATATGTCAAAACCTTGTATACGTGTCCCGATATTAAAAATGCGTAAAAATAAATAACAGAAATTAAATGACGATAAATAAAGTGCGTAAAGTAAATAACAGAAATTAAATGACGATAAATAAAGTGCGTAAAGTAAATAACAGAAATTAAATGACGATAAGTAAAATTGCGAGAATGTAAATTGCGATAAATAAAATGTAACCAGTTAGCTAGGAACAGTTAGCTAGGAACAGTTAGCGTGGATTCTTAACAATATTTCAATTAGTTAGTTCGTTTGTTTCTAACAAATTTTACTTTGTCCGATGTTTTCTTCATTATGCCACTTGTTGGATTCTGATAGATCAAAATCCAAATATGAAATTGAATGAAAATGGTTATTCTGTGGTGAACGGATACGTATATCGGTGGATGTAAGTAGGATAGTAAACGATTGTTGAATCAGCTTCGAAGAATGTACATTGTAACTTATTAATGTGAAATCTGAATATTCCTCGGGTATTACCTACCCGTTAAAATATTTTCACAATTAACACTTTGTACTAAAGAATTTTTAATTACAATCTTTATGAAAACATATATACATATATATTTTCTTCAGATACAATCATGGATTTAATGAGTTAATATGATATTAACTCATCTGATTTATCGTTAGAACAAGAATATATAATCTCTAATACATTAGAGGTTACATAATCACTATGTCGAACTAAGATAAATGATGTAGAACGTCATGTAGAACGATGATTATACTCGAGGTACAGAATGAAATGTCAAAGCTGGTGACACGGATGTTGTTCTTGGTGGTACTAGTGCTGTTGGTGCTGAGGCTGGTGATGTTACTGGTGTTGATGATACTGCTAGTGCTTGCAAATTTTGTACCGTGCTCTCTAAAGTTAACATCCGAGCTCGTAGTTCTTTAACTTCTTCTACTAACCCTGGTTGGTTATCAGTGTGAGGTAGAGGTTGGATATCTTCTCTAGTTCCGTTAATGGTAGCCTCAAGACGAAAAATTCTTGCAAAAAGGGTATAAACGGTGTTGCGAACAGGTTCGCCGGTGAGCGGGTCGAGCACTCCAACGTTAGGTGGTAAGTTCGGCTCGTGATATGGAGTACCTTCTTCATTTCTCCATAGGGTAAGTATTTCGCGAACCCATCCCCACTTTCTAAAGAAATCACGGTAGTTGATCGGTTGGTGCGCTCCCGTCACGCTATCTTCAGAGTCAGAAGAACTTGGTCGATTCGTAGAGGCCATCGTACGCGATCACAGAAAAGATTTTTGGTATGAAAAGCTTAGTGACAGCAAATAATAGTTGGATGGTATTCTCAATGCATAATATGCCTAGATATATATAGTACCAGGATCCCTTAAATTACGGAGAAATTTACGGAAGATATCAGGCAAAGTTTACCGTAATAGATACGCTAAGATATAAATTTGTCTATACACTATCTATGCAATAAAGGCAGTAAGGCATGTCTAGACTTAGAAATGATTAGCAGGAAATTTTCCACTAGGAATGATATACAATACTTATAATATGCAGCTAAGGTCGAAGTCCAGACTCGCTAATGCATCCTAACGACTATCAGTTAGACACACTAATGCAAGACCTGGTTCGCTAGGACCAACGCTCTGATACCACCTGTGACGCCCCGTCCTTATTCACCTAGACGAAGTCATCAACATTTGGTCCCATGGCGATGATCGACTCCAAGTAATGTCCTTAAAATGAGCAAATGCACAGCGGAAGACTTAATTCG
Organism: Rutidosis leptorrhynchoides; assembly: GCF_046630445.1. Lineage (NCBI taxonomy): Eukaryota > Viridiplantae > Streptophyta > Magnoliopsida > Asterales > Asteraceae > Rutidosis > Rutidosis leptorrhynchoides. Next base: position 11,360,725 of record NC_092340.1, on the reverse strand, counting down.
TACCTGAGAATAAACATGCTTTAAAGTGTCAACCGAAAGGTTGGTGAGTTCATAGGTTTATCATAACAATCATTTCAATATATTAATAGACCACAAGATTTCATAATCATAAACATAATACACTCGCAAGTGTATGTAAAGCATTCTAAGTGGTTGAGCACTTGGTAACCATACTTAACATTTAATCACATCGCATATTCCCTTTATTATGAAATCTCACTACACCGTACCAAGTGTAGTCACCGAAACGAAGTACTGTGCAACCGTTGAATACTGGTCGTCCAGTCCGGTTGGGGTTGTCAGGCCCGATAGATCTATCAACAGGATTCGCGTTTACAATACCGCATGTAAATAGTAGTTACCAAGCTACAGGGAAATATGCCAGTGGTACAACTCAACGTAGAATATATTTTTAAGTACTTGTGTCTATTTTGTAAACATTTATAAAAGCAGCGCATGTATTCTCAGCCCAAAAATATATATTGCAAAAGCAATTAAAAAGGGGGCAAATGAAACTCACCTAATGTATTTTGTAGTAAAAATACATATGACTATATTGAACAATGCATGGTTGGCCTCAGATTCACGAACCTATATTCAATTATGTATATATATTAATATATCACATTTAATCAACTGAGTTTATTTATATTATATACCGTATTAGGATTAATATCTTTATATATATATGATTATATATAAAATGTTGTTACATAACTAATAGTTTATTTGGTAAAATAATATTGATAATAGATAGTTGTAATATTTTTATAAAAACAAAAATACTAATAATAATAATAATAGTAATAATATATAATAGTATTGATAGTAAAAATACTGATAGTAATATATATAAAAATCTTGTTAAGGATAATATAATAATAAGTTATTTTATTTGTATAATAAAAACAATAATATTGACAGTAACACCTAATACTAATAATGTTTAATAATAATAATAATAATATTAATGATAATTTTACTAATAAGGTTAAATTTTAAATAAAATGATAATTTTAATTAATAATAATAATAGTTATATTCTTAATAATAATAATAATAATAATAATAATAATAATAATAATAATAATAATAATAATAATAATAATAATAATAATAATAATAATAATAATAATAATAAAGAACTACCTTAAAGAGTTTTCTCAAAAAAAAATTGGCATAGACCAAGCAAGAACCCGAGATCTCTCGCTCACCCACAACACACTTCTAACCAATGAACCATTATTGTCTTCTTGTAATAATTCGCCTATTTAATTATTTATCATGTACCAAACTGTTTTATCATCTTATTACCCTAATCAAATCATCATCAATCCATCATCAATATCATCATCTTAAACGTTATTATCACTATCATCAATCATCGGGTTCATTCGCTATTTTGGCCCAACAGAATGAAAGGTGGATCACGGCCCAATAATAGAACATGGTGGCCTATCTCAATAGCCCAAGTCTAGTAACAAGTTCTCGGCCCAACTACATAATCCATATCCGGCCCAACAACAAAATTAATCAAGTTCATTTAAATTTCAATATGTGTATCGAATTATTAAACAGCTGGAAAGTTAACATTTCATATGGGGTCTTCGGTTTTCAATAGAAACTGACAAGTAGCAGAAAAATATCGTGACTATCACAATCATTCTCCATCTCCTTGTCACCATCCTTATCTAGTTCTTCATTACAGCAACTTTATCACGTCTCATAATCTTCATCATCAAATTCGTTTTATCACAGGTCATCATCATTCATAGTATAACAGGAATAAAATAGAAACATAAATCGAATAGCAGCAACAGGTAATGATCGTGAAAGCAGTGGTGGTTGTGGCTGTTTACGAAGGTTGTTATCGGTGATGATGATAAATGGAGAGGGTAGCAATATGGTGACCGTGGGTTTCTATTTAAACAGTATCACAACAAAGCAGTAGCAGCGTAACAGGTAGGTGACAAATGGGGGTGGTTGATGTGGTGGTTTTAGAACGAAACAATAAGCATAGCAGTAGCAAAAATAAAATAAAATAAGGTGATCGAGTTGATGGTGTTGTTTTAGTGATCTTAGAACCAAAGTGATGATGAGGTGGTGAGGATCATTGAAGCTAATGAGGTTGGTTGAAGATGATAATCGATGAAGATAAATAATGAAGTTGCTTGATGGATGTAATCGAAAAGTGCAGTAATAACAATTGTTGATTCTCATTTGATGGTTCTAATGATGGTGGTCGTTTTAACTGAATAGCAAAGCAATAGAATACAAGTGGTTTTCGTGACGTGTTAATGGTGGTTTAATGGTGTGGTTGTTTTCGGACAGGAAATAGTAACAACGGTTGCAGCAAAGAGACACGTAACAGTACCAATTGTTCGAAGGTTTCTAAGTGGAAAGGTGAGGGTTATGGAGTGGGTTCGTGAAGATGCAGCTAAACAGAATCGAGCAGTAAAGTTGCAAGTTTGTTAGTTTTTGGGTTTGTCCAGCGAGCAAAGTGGGCTGTTTATTCAATTAAAACAGGCAGCAGTCGAAAAAAAAAAATATATTAAACAGAAGTAGTAGCCGCAGGCTTGGTGTGTTTACAAGTAATGGTAAATGGGTTTTGTAATTGTAATAGATCAGCTGTTTGAGTAGTGGTTGACAGTTTTGGTGGTGGTTAAACAAGAAACCGTGTGGTTTGAAGGAGGAGATCGGAGTGGTTTGAAGGTGACGATGGAACCATGTAATAGAAGATAGAAATGGCAGAAGAAAGAAGAAAGAATTTAAAAGATATGTTGTGGGTTTTCTATTTAATGAAAGTATATGTATATGCATATATATCAAGCAGGCTAGTGGAGAATATAACACACAAACAAACACAATATTCCTTACTATAATCATCTACCACTTGATGATATTAATATAAGAATATAAAGATATTAAATGTGTATCAATCGATTTAATCAATCATAGTACAAATCATATATAGTAAACACAATTGATTTTTACGGATGAAATGAAAAGAATCCAAATGGTCACTGTTTGTGATGTGTTATCATTATGTATTATGTATGAATAAGAAATAGATATGAATCAGTGGTATGTAAAGGCACACATAGTAAATCAAATCATTCAATTAAGCACAGTGTTACATAGTAATATCAATCATATAGAATTCAGTTAACCGACACTTATATATATATATATATATATATATATATATATATATATATATATATATATATATATATATATATATATATTAAATATACTCTATTTATGTTTATAGATATGTTTTAATTAATAATAATATATATTATTTTATTTTACATTATCAATTCTAACAATTACTTCATATAATATTTCAATTTATATTTCAGATTATTATATATATATATATATATATATATATATATATATATATATATATTTACAAGTAATTGTTTGTGAATCGTCGAAAATAGTCGAAGGTCAATTGAATATATGAGAACAGTTCAAAATTTTTGAGACTCAACATTACAGACTTTGCTTATCGTGTCAAAAATATTAAATCGTATCGAGAGTTTGATTTAAAATTAGTTGAAATTTTCCGGGTCGTGACATATATATATATATATATATATATATATATATATATATATATATATATATATATATATATATATATATACATATGATTAATATTATATTAAAATAAATAATTTGTTATATGTAAATATTTATATAAATAATCATAATATATATAATTATATGAAATATTATGATAGTTGTAATAAATATACTTTTATATAGAAAATATTTATTTGTTATAATAATTTTGTTAATATGAAAGTAATAATAATAATAATAATAATTATTATTATTATTATTATTATAATTATTATTATTATTATTATTGTTATTATTATTATTATTATTATTCTTATTATTATTATTCTTATTATTATTATTATTATTATAATTTAAATATAATCTTAATAATAATAATGCATGATAATTAATACTTATATTAGTAATAATAATAATAATAATTGTAATAATAATAATAACAATAATAATAATAATGGTAATAGTAATACTACCTCAAAGAAGTAGCCCTTAAAAAAAATGCCCAAGTCCGAGTTTGAACACGCGACCTCCCGCTAACCCGACATTCCCTTATACTAGTTGAGCTAGCCTGTTTTTCTGAAATTATCACTGACCTATATTTATTTAAGCCAATATAACTGTCTATCCTCTACTTCTTTTTCCAAAAAAAAATAAAAAATACTCCAGCCTTGGTTCAAACTCAAGACCTCTCAAATAAGCACACACACTCCACCACTGAACCATTCATTTATTTCTGTTTTAATTCACCCAATAATATATATAATACGTATCGAACTGGTTAATTTCTATCATTATCATCAACACCACTTCACTTATCATCATCATCTCATTGTTCCCCCATCGTGAGCATCATTATCATTATCAATCCATCATTGTCTCATCATCTTAATCGTGTTCACCATAATACTCGATATCATCATCATTCATGAAATTTTATCATCAATATCAATGACTCATCATCATAATCACTTCGTGAATCACCCTCATCATTCCCGTACATCATCATCCCTATACAATATCGACTTCACGTACAAGAATAGAAGTAGCAGCCATGTAATCCAGTTTTTACAGCCCACTTAAAGAATAGAAGCTTAAACCTAAAGCCATGCCCATATTATTGATCTATTTATACTTAAATGGCCCAACATAAACTTTTAATCTCGGCCCACTAAAAGAATAAAAACATGGCGGCCCAAGTTGTATTATGTTTTTTTTTTTTTTAAATTGAACGAATAGATGGGATGGGATTCGTCTGAGAATAAAACAACACGTCCACAAGAATTATGCTTTCTTTAATAAGCAAGTGGGGTTAATAACTTTGGAGATGTTGGCCATAATACCTCAATTATCCCATATGTACACATGTATCCTGATATTAAACAGCACTCACCCTTCTTTCACTTTATCTACATCATTATCATCATTTAAAAAGAAAAGAAAAAACGCGTCACCTGTAACCCATCTTGGGTTGGCTCCCTCTTTTTTTAATATGCAAGTGTCGACCAAATGTTTATCATATCCCACTTGTATAACTTTTACAGAATACACTTGCTTTATATATTCCTTTATAACCAAGTTGCCACTCATTATCATATGTTATTACATGCGTATTATTACGTACCAGAAACAAGAAAACGAATCAATAAAAGATGTGATGATGATGGTTCGTGTTTATAGTTCAAGAAGAGAGAAAAGAGAGATATGAGAAGGTGGTTCATGATGGTTCGAATGAACACGAAGAAGGTGGTTGATGGTGGGTTTGTTTCATCGAGCAAGAACACGAAAATGAAAATGAGTTTGTTGAGGATGGTGATTGTTTGTTTCGTTGAAGATGAAGGGTGGTGGTGATGGTGACTTTAGTGGTTTCATGAAGAATAAGGGAGAGAGATGGTATAGATAGATGGTTGATCGAGGTGATTTGTGTTCGATCTTGAAACAGAAAATGAAATAGCATCAGGTTAGTTAATCGATTATAAACATAATTTGAGTTGTAGTAACAATAAGAAAGCGGTACACTTATTTATTGTAATGGTAGTTGTGGTTTTGTGTTGTTTTAAGTTTTTTTTTTTTTTTTTTTTTTGTTATCTTTGCATCTATAAGTGTATATGTAATTATATTGATAGATGGCCAGAGAGTAAACATCACATTCAGTGATGTGCGGTGTCAACAGAGATATACGATACAGGGAGAAGAAAACAAAAATATATAAATCAGAAAGTGAAGTGTAACAGATTTGTACTATATATACTGCACAAGATTCGTTCATAATTTGATGTGTGAGGTAGACTTGTAACAAAATGGAGACAATTAGAATCAATCCAGTACGAAAGAAATAAAAGAAATGTAAAGCAGAATACAAAAGCAAACTGATTTTGTATTTATCTGTTTTTAATTCTTTCTCAATTGTAGTATATAATATGCGAATTTTGTTTGGGATTGAGATTGATATGGACAGCTAATAGATTGGAAGATAGAAACAGAATTATGTAAAGCTGAAAGTGATGCTATCAAATTCGTGTAATTATTTATCTACTTCTATAATTTATTTGTTATTATTAGTTAATAAATACAAACATTATTAATAATTATATTGTTATTAATAATAACACAAATTACTAATAATAATAAGAATAATAAAAATAATGATATTAGTAATTTTTAAATGGATATCTTTATTATAATTTTTCTACTAATTATAATGATATTAATAATGATAATAATATTATTAGTAATATTAATACTAATATGATAATTTAAATGTATCAACTTTTATATTTATATATTATATATTAGAATAATAAGATTCATAATACTGATACTATTAATATGATAATAATAAAAGTAATAATGACTATTTTCTATCTTGTATTTACATATACTAATATCACATTTTATTAATTATGTAATATTTAAAAATTTTATAATATATATTATGTATACTTAATATTCATACATTTTAACAATATACATATAGTAATAGTTATATATATTCAAACTACTATATTTAATTATGTTTTTAAATATCCAGTTTTATGTATTTATTACATATTGAAACAAATAAACTCAAAGTATAACATTTAAAACTTTGCTAATATTGACAATTTATATACATTCAATTTACTTCCCCATTTTTAAATAACAGTTTTAAATACGTTTTTATGTTTTCTTTCATAATACCCAAATCACATAATATTTCATTAATATATTTAACTTATAATATATAATTATTTACACACAATTGTTCGTGAATCGTCGGGAATAGTCAAAGGTTACTGAATCCATGTAAACAATTCCAAAAAATTTGAGACTCAACTTTAATAGACTTTGCTTATCGTGTCAAAATCATATAAGAATAAAGTATAAATTTGGTCGAAAATTTCCTGGTCGTCACAGTACCTACCCGTTAAAGAAATTTCGTCCCGAAATTTGATCGAGGTCGTCATGGCTAACACTAAAAATGTTTTCATGACGAATATGAGTTGATAAATAGAGTTTTATCATCATTAAGTAATGTGGATAAAACAATTCGATTATTCGAAGAGCACGAATGAAGCTATCGCAAAAGGGTGAAATGAATAAATGCAGATTCGTCTTGTCTGGTGACGTAGTCATGGTTGATTTCTGGAAATCAAGGAATTTAGAGGAAATTTTTGTAATAAGATTTGGTTCTTTGATAATTAAGGAAATTAGGATCATCTTTGGTTAAATGCAATAATCTGTTTTGATTGTTCTGTTGGACATTTCACTATAAATCTACTCCCTTCGTTTCCTTTATATTTTGGAGTTCCATCCTTTTGTTTTCTCTTTCCGACTTTAAGTCAAGCGAATAATGGTCCAGATTTCATAGATATAAAATTTGAAATGAACATAGCTAACGTTCCCAGAGAGAAATTGTAATAGTACGATCTTGATTGGTTAAATTACCAGAATTCAAGAGAAAAGATAGAACTATCAAGAAAATATGTTCTTGATATGTTTATAGATTAGATAGAATGCAAGAGTCGTGTAACATGAACATGATGAAGTTATGATCTGTGAATCATCATGTTCCATTAGAAACTCAGCATGACTTACTGTAATATAATCACGTTGATCAAGTGTCATTATGTTATACTAACTCATGCTTCAGTTCCCAACACTACTTCAAAAACATTCATATTTTAAATTCGAAATTGTCAGAATTTAGAAACTAAAACAGTTTCCTTTCTGATGTAACACTGATATCGCGAAGAGATAAATGATTTCAGATAAGAATAGTTATAAAAATATCTTCAGAAATATCGAGGATATTTATAATGAAAGATTCGATGATATCTTAGAATTTCTAATATCGATGGATGATGATGAAGATTTGTCCGTAAAAGTGTAGAGTCAGGAGCAAGTTATTCATTAATGACTTCAGCAGATACTGAATCATTTGGATTCTTTGAAGACAGGTTTAGTCTTTGTGATTTGTCCACAGCCTCCTTCATGGGTTGCTCAATCTGTTTTCCAGTTCCAACATTTCTGAGCTTTGCCAACATTCAATTCTTTATCATCAAACTTTTGGCTGTAAAGGTCATTTACAGTTTTTTTTTTTTTTGCTGCTTCATCAAAATTCAGAGTATTGATTCGCAGACTGGGTGCTTTTCAGAATTTCAGAATGGAAGATTAAAATTCTAGGAGATAAATGTTATATGTATACATATAACTATTGATGTAGAAACGATACAAGATTCAAAACACTGATTGCTGATTTCCCGATACTTGGTATGGCAATTCTCGTTACAAGATGCAGATGAGTATATGATAAGATTTTAATGAACAAATATAATGGTTTTTCGGAGAGACTTAAGTCAATGAGTAATGAAGTTGCTAGTAAGTTTACTGCTAATGTGGTGGAATATAAACGGTTCCCCGATAACGATGATGAAGGGCGAACTTATATATCAAAGTTATAGTAGAGTTTATTCGAATGAAAAGTCGAAATTGATTTGCTGAAGTTGTGACAAAATTGGCTACTTTGGAAAGGGATTGCAAAGTTATTTTCGGTAATAACAACGCCAAAGGAATTAGCACAGATACGTGTTAACATTTACTCAAGTTTCGAGTGTTTTCAGGTGCATAACTATATACATCAATCTTTTCTTCCGTAGATGAAGTGCGGTTGGTTCATCCTCTCGATTAAGGTGTTTTCAAGAATCATGAAAGGTTTGAACGCCGATTGTATTCGTCACGATAAATATGATTGTTTAAGATGAAATCAAGTGGAAAACTTGAAGAAATGTTTAATTGTAGAAGATGTAACTTATTAACGATATTTTAAATCAAAATGCGTTATAATTAATATTTTCTACTCTTTTAATACTTTTTAATTGTCCAAGGTTAGTAAAGGTTTAAAGTTTTACGTAGTTAATTAATTGGTTACTAATCAATTTTATTTCGTACATTTTTTTCTTCATTATGCCATTTGTCAAATCTTGACTTGGATTCTGATCGGTCAAAATTCGAATATGAAATTGAATTTGAATGAAAATAGTTGTTCTTTGGTGAACAGATACGTATATATGTGGATTTTGTAGTATTGTTAATGACTGCTGAATCTGAATTGAAAAATGTACCGTGTAACTTATTAATGTGAAAAGTATTATTCCTCGGGTATTACCTACCCGTTAAAATATTTTCACCATTAACAGTTTGTACAAAAGAACTTTTAATTACAATCTTTATGAAAATATATATACATATATATTTTCTTCAGATGTAATCATGGATTTAATGAGTTAATATAATATTAAACTCATTTGATTTACCGTTAGAACTAGATTACATAATCTCTTAAAACATTAGAGATTACATAATCATCATGTCAAACGAGGATTATGATCGAGGTATCGATTGAGAGGTAGAGGCGTGTGATGTTGAGGCTTGGAATGCGGATGCTGTTGGTGGTACTGTTGGTGCCGGTGATGTTGCTGATGCTGGTAAGTTTTGCACCATATTCTCCAAAGCTACTACCCGAACGCGAAGTTCGTTGACTTCTTTGATTACTCCGGCATGATTGGCGGTTGGAACGAGCAGATGAATGAGATCTAGAATTGTAGATATTACGTAATCGTTGCGAGCTATTCTGGAAATGAGGGTGAAAATGGTGTTTCGGACTGGTTCGCCGGTAATTGCTTCAGGTTCATCGCCAAGAGGTGAATTCGGTTTGTGGAAAGGATCGCCTTCTTCTCGTCTCCATTGATTAAGTCGAATACTAACCCATCTCCAATTCATACAGAATTGATGATGGCTGATTGGTTGATTCGTTCCGGTGACGCTGCTTTCGGAGCTTAGGTGAACATCCATGTCGGAATAGCTGTCAGATTCCAAAGAACTTGAACTAGTGGTGAGTTCCATTTCGTACGATTGAATAAATAATTTTTGATATGAAATGATTTCCAGCTATCGGATGGTATTCTATTTATATAGAATATCTATATATATAGAACAAAAGATTCCGTAGATTGCAAAGGAAATTTCGAAAGCTGTCAGGCAAAGGTAGCAGTAACAGATAAGCTAAGATATGAATTTTTGTCTATACACTAATCATGCAATCAATGCAGTAAGATATGTCTAGACTAAGAATGATAAGCAGGAAATTTCCTAAGGATGATAAGTAGGTAATTTTCGACACGAAATGATAAGCAAAACTTTTGAAATGCAGACACGGTCGAAGTCCAGACTCACTAATGCATCTTAACAACTATCAGTTAGACACACTAATGCAAGACCTGGTTCGCTAAGACCACCGCTCTGATACCAACTGTGATAGCCCGTCCTAATCTATCTGGACGAAGTCATCAACATTTGGTCCCATTGCGAGGTACTGTCCTAAGTATGCCATGAGCGACTCCATATAATATCCTTAAAATGAGCAAATGCACAGCGGAAGATTTCTTTCATATCTGAGAATAAACATGCTTTAAAGTGTCAACCAAAAGGTTGGTGAGTTCATAGGTTTAATCTTTATCATAAATCATAATAATAATAGGCCACAAGATTTCAATTATAACCGCACACGTAACCCGTGTACAAAATAATGCGCGTAACCCGCGAATTAAAAATCATTCATATGGTGAACACCTGGTAATCGAAATTAATAAAAATGCATCTAGAATATCCCCATCATTCCGGGACTCTCATCGGACATGAAAAAATCGAAGTACTAAAGCATTCGTAACCCGGATGGGGTTTTTTAGGCTCAATAGATCTATCTTTAGGATTCGCGTCAATTAGGGTTTCTGTTCCCTAATTCTTAGATTACCAGACTAAAAAGGGTGATATTCGTTTTAATAATCAAACCATAGAATGTAGTTTCAAGTACTTGTGCCTATTTTGTAAAATATTTATAAAAGCAGCGCATGTATTCTCAGTCCCAAAAATATACATTGCAAAAGCATTTAAAAGGGAGCAAATGAAACTCACGATACGATATTTTGTAGTAAAAATATGCATATAACGATACTGAACGATGTAGGGTTGGCCTCGGATTCACGAACCTATATCAATACTATATATATTAACACATATAATGGTAATCAAACAAATTTATATATTAGTCTTAAATTATATATCTTATATGTATACTTAAAATAGTTAATATTTATATAGTTTTATATATATATATACATATGATTAATATTATATTAAAATAAATAATTTATTATATGTAAATATTTATATAAATAATCATAATATATATAATTATATGAAATATTATGATAGTTGTAATAAATATACTTTTATATAGAAAATATTTATTTGTTATAATAATTCTGTTAATAATAATAATAATAATAATAATAATAATAATAATAATAATAATAATAATAATAATAATAATAATAATAATTATTATTATTATTATTATTATTATTATTATTATTATTATTATTATTATTTAAATATAATCTTAATAATAATAATGCATGATAATTAATACTTATATTAGTAATAATAATAATAATAATTGTAATAATAATAATAACAATAATAATAATAATAATAATGGTAATAGTAATACTACCTCAAAGAAGTAGCCCTTAAAAGAAAAAATGCCCAAGTCCGAGTTTGAACACGAGACCTCCCGCTAACCCGACATTCCCTTATACCAGTTGAGCTAGCCTGTTTTTCTGAAATTATCACTGACCTATATTTATTTAACCCAATATAACTGTCTATCATCTACTTCTTTTTCCATAAAAAAAATACTCCAGCCTTGGTTCAAACTCAAGACCTCTCAAATAAGCACACACACTCTACCACTGAACCATTCATTTATTTCTGTTTTAATTCACCCAATAATATATATAATACTTATCGAACTGGTTAATTTCTATCATTATCATCAACACCACTTCACTTATCATCATCATCTCATTGTTCCCCCATCGTGATCATCATTATCATTATCAATCCATCATCGTCTCATCATCTTAATCGTATTCACCATAATACTCGCTGTCATCATCATTCATGAAATTTTATCATCAATATCAATGACTCATCATCATAATCACTTCGTGAATCACCCTCATCATTCCCGTACATCATCATCCCTATACAATATCGACTTCACGTACAAGAATAGAAGTAGCGGCCATGTAATCCAGTTTTTACGGCCCACTTAAAGAATAGAAGCTTAAACCTAAAGCCATGCCCATATTATTGATCTATTTATACTTAAATGGCCCAACAGAAACTTTTAATCTCGGCCCACTAAAAGAATAGAAACATGGCGGCCCAAGTTGTATTATGTTTTTTTTTTAAATTGAACGAATAGATGGGATGGGATTCGTCTGAGAATAAAACAACACGTCCACAAGCATTATGCTTTCTTTAATAAAGCAAGTGGGGTTAATAACTTTGGAGATGTTGGCCATAATACCTCAATTATCCCATCAATTATCCCATATGCACACATGTATCCCGATATTAAATAGCACTCACCCTTCTTTCACTTTATCTACATCATTATCATCATTTAAAAAGAAAAGAAAAAACGTGTCACCTGTAACCCATCTTGGGTCGGCTCCCTCTTTTTTTAATATGTAAGTGTCGACCAAATGTTTATCACATCCCACTTGTATAACTTTTACAGAATACACTTGCTTTATATATTCCTTTATAACCAAGTTGCCACTCATTATCATATGTTATTACATGCGTATTATTACGTACCAGAAACAAGAAAACGAATCAATAGAAGATGTGATGATGATGGTTAGTGTTTATAGTTCAAGAAGAGAGAAAAGAGAGATATGAGAAGGTGGTTCACGATGGTTCGAATGAACACGAAGAAGGTGGTTGATGGTGGGTTTGTTTCATCGAGCAAGAACACGAAAATGAAAATGAGTTTGTTGAGGATGGTGATTGTTTGTTTCGTTGAAGATGAAGGGTGGTGGTGATGGTGACTTTGGTGGTTTTATGAAGAATAAGGGAGAGAGATGGTATAGATAGATGGTTGATCGAGGTGATTTGTGTTCGATCTTGAAACAGAAAATGAAATAGCATCAGGTTAGTTAATCGATTATAAACATAATTTGAGTTGTAGTAACAATAAGAAAGCGGTACACTTATTTGTTGTAATGGTAGTTGTGGTTTTGTGTTGTTTTAAGTTTTTTTTTTTTTGTTCTCTTTGCATCTATAAGTGTATATGTAATTATATAGATAGATGGCCAGAGAGTAAACATCACATTCAGTGATGTGCGGTGTCGACAAAGATATACGATCCAGGGAGAAGAAAACAAAAATATATAAATCAGAAAGTGAAGTGTAATAGATTCGTACAATATATACTGCACAAGATTCGTTCATAATTTGATGTGTGAGGTCGACTTTTAATAAACTGGAGACAATTAGAATCAATCCAGTACGAAAAAAATAAAAGAAATGTAAAGCAGAATACAAAAGCAAACTGATTTTGTATTTATCTGTTTTTAATTCTTTCTCAATTGTAGTATATAATATGCGAATTTTGTTTGGGATTGAGATTGATATGGACAGGTAATGGATTGGAAGATAGAAACAGAATTATGTAAAGCTGAAAGTGATGCTGATGTGGAACGTAATTAGATCGGGCACAATTGCTTGTAGGCAAAGCAAAAGACTATCTATTTTAATTATTTAGTTTATTTACTTATTTAAATTATTTGTTTCTATATTATTAAATTAGAATAGAATTAGAATTATGATAGAATAGGAAGTCTTAGTAAGTTACTATGTTTATATCTTTATATATAGTCCACGTATGTACTCCAGGGAGATATCCCTCTTTGAATAATTAAAAGTATTTGTTTTGGTTCTTACGTATTATTACATGAGTATTTTATCAATTTATAGCACTTGGTGTTTTAATTTATTGTTGGAAGAGCGTTTGTCTTCCAACGGATCCTCTGATCTCATCAATTGGTATTCAGAGCAATCAATCCACCCTTTCATCACTCCGATTAGTTGGGTCTCTCCCACGTTTGGTTTTTGATAGTTTATCCCACATATCTTAATTCGATTGCTTGGGTCTCTCCCACGTTTGGATTTTGATATTCTATCTCAAAAAAAAAAAAAAAAAAGTTCGGGATACTGTTCATTGTCAGAAATCACTGTTCATCCATCAGAAAGTACTGTTCACGCGTCAGAATTTTACTATTTGGTACTGTTCATCCAAAAAAAAAGATTTTTTTTTCTTTTCTAGTTCAATGGCCGATAAGGGTAATCAAAGTCGCGATCTCGCTACTGCCCTCAAAAGACTCAAGAACACGTTAGATATAGTTAACAAATCCAACGAACGTGCAAAACAACGATGGCTTGAAGAAGAAACCCGAAGAGCTACTTATGATGCTTGGGTCGAATCACAACAATACTATCAATATGAACTCCCACAATACCACCAACGCTCCCTCTACTATCAACCACAACCCTACCATCCACCATATTATCAACACACCATCTTCTACCAACAACAACCACCCCGACGAATCCGACGACCAACACATCATCATCGTCGCTTATATGATGATTATTCATACTCAAACTATGAATTTCAAAATATTTACAATGAGGATCACATCCCTTATGAGCCGAAAGTATCATCACCATTGTACGATTTAAATGATGAAGACGAATCATCTTCAAATGATGTGCTTCCAGGAGTTTCAGAAAAAGAACTAAAAGTTGAACAATTATTGAATGTAGATGTTCCTACTCCAGTAACACAAGATGGAGATTTAAACCCGATTTCTAATGAGCATGGACAATTACATGAATCACAAATTGTCAATGAAGATGAGTTGTCGCCACTACAACTAACTTCAGTTGGCCATATAGTTGATGAATTAAATATTATCGCTCAAGATGAAGTCAAGGAGGCGGATATTGATGAAGTTGTTATTAGTGTTGACGAAGGTAAAGAAGAGGAGAATTTAGCCATATGTAAAGTAGTCGTGAGTTCCGAATGTATCGTTGCTAAAAGTGACGATGTAACAGTTTCAAAAGATAACGGAGGAAATAAGATTTTAATTGCTTCTATGAATAACTCCCTGTATGCAAGCAAGAGGATTAATAAAGGAGACTTGATCGTGTTTAGCATTGAGAACTCGAGGTCGAGTTCTTTTCAAGAAGGGGAGAAGGGTCAAAGAGTTTTAGAGCATAATAACTTTGCAAGAGATCGTCGCAAAATTTGGAGTGGCAACAATGAGTTTGTCATTGATGTGTTTATCTTTGATCCGGGCATATTGCCTTGTTTGAGTTGGAACTCGTGGGCGAGTTCTTTTCAGGTGGGGAAGACTGATGTGGAACGTAATTAGATCGGGCACAATTGCTTGTAGGCAAAGCAAAAGACTATCTATTTTAATTATTTAGTTTATTTACTTATTTAAATTATTTATTTCTATATTATTAAATTAGAATAGAATTAGAATTATGATAGAATAGGAAGTCTTAGTAGATTACTATGTTTATATCTTTATATATAGTCCACGTATGTACTCCAGGGAGATATCCCTCTTTGAATAATTAAAAGTATTTGTTTTGGTTCTTACGTATTATTACGTGAGTATTTTATCAATTTATAACACTTGGTGTTTTAATTTATTGTTGCAAGAGCGTTTTTCTTCCAACGGATCCTCTGATCTCATCAGATGCTATCAAATTCGTGTAATTATTTATCTACTTCTATAATTTATTTTTTATTATTAGTTAATAAATACAAACATTATTAATAATTATATTGTTATTAATAATAACAATAATAACTAATAATAATAAGAATAATAAAAATAATGATATTAGTAATTTTTAAATGGATATCTTTATTATAATTTTTCTACTAATTATAATGATATTAATAATGATAATAATATTATTAGTAATATTAATACTAATATGATAATTTAAATGTATCAACTTTTATATTTATATATTATATATTAGAATAATAAGATTCATAATACTGATACTATTAATATGATAATAATAAAAGTAATAATGACTATTTTCTATCTTGTATTTACATATACTAATATTACATTTTATTAATTATGTAATATTTAAAAATTTTATAATATATATTATGTATACTTAATATTCATACATTTTAACAATATACATATAGTAATAGTTATATATATTCAAACTACTATATTTAATTATGTTTTTAAATATCCAGTTTTATGTATTTATTATATATTGAAACAAATAAACTCAAAGTATAACATTTAATACTTTGCTAATATTGACAATTTATATACATTCAATTTACTTCCCCATTTTTAAATAACAGTTTTAAATACGTTTTTATGTTTTCTTTCATAATACACAAATCACATAATATTTCAATAATATATTTAACTTATAATATATAATTATTTACACACAATTGTTCGTGAATCGTCGGGAATAGTCAAAGGTTACTGAATCCATGTAAACAATTCTAAAAATTTTGAGACTCAGCTTTAACAGACTTTGCTTATCGTGTCGAAATCATATAAGAATAAAGTTTAAATTTGGTCGGAAATTTCCGGGTCGTCACAAGTATTGGTTGTGTTATCCTTACTACAACTTTATTGTGAAGTAAATTGTGTTATTAACCTATTAGCAAAATTGTTAACAGAATACCGGTGCAACGCACGACCCATTAGTATTATTGTGTAAATTTCGTAGTAAAACAGTATGCTGATAAAAGTATTTGTTGTTGGTAAAAGTATTTGTTGCCACTTACTGTATGCAGGTACCTGGTATGCAAGCCGCCACATGACACTCAAAAAAGATATGTTTGAAGTGTATCATATTCTTTTTCATGTCTATTGCATATCATATACTCTGAAATCAAAGAAAAGATACGAATACATGAAACCTTATGTTTTACTTTATGACAACAACTTTTTTTAACCAATTCTGCGAATTCGCGGGTATTTTCCTAGCAAAATGGATATTAGTCTTTTTTATAGTTTTAGACTTTCAATTTTATTTATATGTATTTTTGTTATAGGTTCAAAAAACCTACATTGGTATAAGTCAGGAAGCACTAATATTGAAACTGAATCAATTTATTATAAACCTAACAAATACTATACAAGATATAGTGATTCATACAAGTTAATGGTGATTTATTTCTCAAAAATCTCCGCAAATTCATGAGTCTATATAATGGGTCAATTCTTGTGAAGCTCATGCTAATGAAATAGTTATATATGTATCTATTTAGTATTTTCATCCATGATTAAAAAAAAAAATCGTTTAATTTCAGCTTCGTATGTACTTTTAGTCATAAGCATTTCTTGTTACAATCATTTGTTGGTTAGATATGTGCAACGTATTATGAGGTCTATTTGTATTGAATATATCACAACTCTTTGTGGTTTATCTAATATTGTTTGCTTTTGAATCAACCTAACAAATACTCTAATCAAATTATGTCATTTCATAAAACCCGCGAAATCGCGGGTCTTTAACTAGTTATTATTACTCCGTATTATTATTATGTAAGTGTGGCATTTCTCGTATTTAGATCGATACTGAAATTAAACTCTTAAAATAACCATCAAAATTCACTTAAAATGGCTTTAAATGATCTCTATAAAATCATTGCCTTTTATACTACGTTCATTGTAAGTTTGTACTATTTGACAACGTATCCTGGACCAATTGTTAATACATTAGCAATTTTAAAAACAAAATTTTGAACATCTATCTACAATAAAAAGTTGCAGTTAAAGCCATTATTTTCTACGTATTTGTATAACTAAAAAACAAGGGCTTTGGTCAAAGTACTAAAGAAGGTTGAGAAGTTAAGTTAGATTTGTGATTGGCATGGAGTGTCTGGGTTTGAATCATCATCAGCTTCTTGAGCACTCTTTATAAGCAAATCGTAGTTAATGGAAGCCAACTGAGACAAATTCTGATCACAAAATCAAACTTTAATGTAAGAATTACTTAATGAATTAGAATGCTAACCTTCAATGATAAGTTAGGTTAAAATCTGTTTATAATTGTAACATTATGAAAATATACAGGTGGGCAAAGCAAGGCTAACCTTAAATGAGAAATTACTGAAGGAATAAGTAACATTATGAGATGGAGCACTGAAATCTGCCAAGTTACTACATTCATCACCCTGCTCAAGTAACAAAACTAGTACATTATTATGATTAATACCCCTTTAATTTGAAAATGTGATAATATATGTATATGCAAGAACGGCATACCTGTTCGTTCCCAATGTCACTATGTGAAGTGTCGTCATCACTAGAAGTGGTGCCTTCTTCTGACATATCATCAAAATCGCTACCTCCACCGATATGTTCATCTTCTGGATTCCAAATATATCGGCTCATAAAATAACTGGTATCAAGTACCTCAGCAGATGGTATAAACGCTGCCTGCATCATCAAACACTTCAGAAAGTTGCCATATATCAACTGACTGTAACATTGTTAATCAACAGATATGAATAAATGGCGCATGACCTTCTGCCTTGCAAGTGTGTCCCAGTTAATATTCCTAAAAAAATGGTGCTTCTTCACCTGTGAAGTAGTAAATCAATTAATATTAATTTATAGGTTTCTTTGGCACTTATCAAGAGTCAGGTAAATTTAATTTAACATTACCTCTCCAGCTCCTATTGCGCCTAAGCGTTGAAGTGGATTATCACTTAGCAATCTGACATGAACGAAAATAATATTAGTGTCGTAAACAAAGGTCAAATCTTTAAAAAGCACAAAGAACATACTTTTCAATCAGATCATATGCTTCCAAGCTCATTTCCTCAGGTATTTGAGGCCAGGGTATGTCTCTATTCATAATATTCGCAAAAATGTGCTGCACCAAACCACAACCACCATGAGAAGATGATTTAAATCAAATATAATAATATATAAAAAATTATGTTTATTTTTGGAGTTAATAACATACCTGTGGAGATTCAGCGTTAAATGGCGGAATACCTACAAGAAGCTCAAAAAGTATTACACCAACAGACCACCAATCAGCTGTTGCGCCTGAAAAATATGCAATGAGGAGGGGGGAATCAGTTATTATTTAGTTAAAACTTTTGATTTTTTGAAGGATCTAAAATTGATATAATAATATCTAACCGTGTCCCATGCCAAGAAGAATTTCGGGTGCCAAATAGTCAGGGGTGCCTACAACCGAAAGCTTTTGTGGCTCTTCTTTGTTGACTGATGACGTTGACTCTGTTTTGACTTCATTGTCCTGAAAAATGGCTGTCCTGACGGTTGTTGACCCTGATAAGTCCTCCGTGTTGTTTATGAGACCAACCTTGGATAGCCCAAAATCTGTCAGCTGTAGATAAACATATTAGAATTGTAAGATGAGTAATGGTGTCAACTAATAAATTATAAAAGTACACAACAGTATGATTAAGATTTTGGAAGCAAATATTATACAGAAGGGCAACAGCTCTATGTTCATCCATAAAACACCAAAAATGGAATGAAACAGTAACTGATAATTATCACATTGTATTAGAGGTGGCAATTTCAACCAATTTAAAAATAAAATGGGTTGATTTAGGTCGAAAGTCTCCCATAGTGTATTTAGAATGAATAAAATCCCATCATTCTAATCAAAGAGTTAAATTGTTACTGAAATAAACGTAATCGTATATGGCAGATACAAATAATTCATAATAACTTCTGAAAACTGTTAATAAAAAATGCATTGTGTCAACCGAAGTACTCAAACCAGGACCTGGCCGTTTCGACCTAAACCCAATTGGCCAGTTTTACCTGTTACTCACCCCGCCTGACCCGCTTATTTGCCACCTCTACATTATGTAATTACAACCATACAGCAAAGAAAACATTGACCTTGATGTGGCCATCTGGACCAAGTAATAAGTTGTCTGGCTTCAAGTCTCTGTGAATGACATTTAAAGAATGCAAATACTCCAAAGCAAGAACCTGAAGTCATCAGATGATACTGTTAGGTGCATTTTAAGGTTTTAGTTCTAGGCATATGAATCATCATCAACATCATCATCATCATCATCATCATGTTCCGAAAAAGAAAGGAAAATAACTCACAAGTTCTGCAATATATACACGTGCCATGTCTTCTTCTAAGCAACCGAGATTTCTCAACAAAGAGAAAAGATCTCCACCGTTTAAATACTCCATCACCAAATAAAGATTTTCTCTACACGTGAAAGAGTAGAAAAATCGTACCTGTTCATATCAAATGGTAAATTAAACTTAACGAAGTTACAGAAAATTTTTCCTTAGACAAGTTTATATGTGTGACCACTTCAGTCCTCACCACAAAAGGATTGCGAGCTGATATCAGTATATCACGCTCGGCCAAAATGCTTTGAACTGCATTTTTACGAATCATATCAGCCTTTTTTAAAACCTGCAACACTAATCCAAAATAAGTATTATGAATAAAAAAAGCATATTGTTCCCAATTAGTCCTGGACATATACACCCTTACCTTTATAGCAAATAAGTCACCCGTTGCCCTTTTCCTAGCCAAAAAGACACGTCCAAATGCACCTCTGCTAATTGGTTTAATTATTTCAAAATCCTCAATTGACGTGCGATCCTTAGAGTATGAACTTGCAGGGCTAGCATGTATATTATGAGCTGTGTCCGGTCCTATTGGACTATCTTCATAAGTGATGTTATTTAATGATTCCACTTTTTCATCCTCTATAAGCCCACAAAGATTTACATATTTCTCCCTGTCATATTCAGATATGAAATGATCTCTGATCTACTTTTAGATCATAGTATTTCAAATCTAACCTATACAACATGTTACTAACTTTGGTAATAGACGGATAATGGAACTTGCAGTTGATTACTAATTTATGTGCATAGATTTAAGTTATGTGCATTGATGTACTCACTGTAGTAACTTTTCAATACGTCTCCCAAATGTTTCAACTACAAGAGCGTCCACCTTTCTGTCCTGAATAGCGTATTTGAGATCTTTCAAACGATCAAGCATCAAATCTAATGCACTGTAGTCATTAGTGTTTATGTCAGCCACAGATCGAGCTATTGCCGATAGCCTGTGTATCTGAAATTTGATTAAATGTATTAACACTCTAATTCCTATTCCTGTTTATATAATTCAAGCAAAAATATAACAGATTCACTATATACTTGCTGTGAGTCTTCATGGTCTGATATGGTTTTCCTTCCGCTCATGAATATATCAATCTGGTTCACTCTTGGTGTTATTAGAGGTGATCTAGGAGTAACAGTTCCAACCGATATGGCTTTTGGACCAACAGGGACAGGGGTCCCAGGTGTTTTGCAAGTCACAGGTGAACTGTATAAGTCATCGGTTTCACGATACTTATGTGATAATTTGTACATATCTTCAGATGTACTTGATGAAGAGGTTCTCCCACTTTCAAGAGTTCCAACTGCCACGTCAGCACCATTAGGTGTCCACGAATCAGTGATACTTTCAAGAGTTTCTGCAACTCGTTCAAGTCTTTCATTGACACTCAGACCTTTTAGGTCACATCTATCAGCAATAGTACATATTCTAGAGTGTTGTTCTACATGTACAGTGGGTATTTCAACTTCACATATACGACATATTAATGAACTTTCATAAATCCTATGATGTGTATCGCCTGAAACTCCAAACGTAACTTCACTTAATCTTGAGGGTGTCTTAATATTCTGATCATCTTTAATTTCCAAACGGTCAGTTAAATCCTTTGATGGAGTGTCAAGGGCATTATTGTCTTTTAAGCTTTTTTTTAATGGAGATGGAAGCTCTTTACAAGATGCCATCCTTCTACCAATAAATGAAAGAACACCTTCTGATGTTTCCTGATCAGCTTTATCTGCCTTTGTGCCTTTCGCATCATTAACTGCGGTTGAGCTACTCAAGTTTGGGTATGTAAACTCTGTAGCAGTTTCAGTATAGGCACCAATATCACTAAGCTGATGAAGACCCAAAATGTGGTGACTATCTTCATGACCACATTCATTGTGAAACTGCACAACTCGAGTGCACCGAGTAAGTATAAATAAGAGACGTGTATGCATTTGTTTGAGAATACCAATAGGTAAATCCTGGCGTCGATCATCGAGAGTTTGAACAATGCTTTCACACTTGGACCAAAATTCATTGGATGTCATTTTCGCACACTTACTTGCCATAATTAGCAAGTTCTCCAACATCTCTTTCCATTCCGGATGAGATTCCGCAGTGTCTTCAATTATCCCAACCAAATCTCCAGCAAATATACCCAAGTCAGAGTTGACTTCTTCCTTCAACTTTTCAAACTTCCCCTTGAGCATTATCATGATCTCCTGAAGTTTATACACATTAAAACTTTTTACTATCCAGATGATCATAAAAAAGTACACAAACTTAAAATAACATGTATCTAAAACACATACAAGCACCTACCTCTACATGTCCATGTGCATGAGGTTTCCACATTGGCAGAGGCCGCACGCCTTTGGAATTGAGTTCATGAGAGTAGCTCTTTATATTAGGAATTTTCTTTTTACGACCACTAGTAACACGCATTATGGCCTTAAACCTAGGAGACTGCATTTCTTTGGATGGTAGTTGTACTCGTAACGATGTAGATTGGCCCCATGATACCTTTTTACCTATACAAATACAAGTTCATAATCAACAAAAATTGCCTCTAATTTAACAATTTGAATCATTACCTTACTCATTAACATAACCTAATAAACTCTATCAATGTATACACGCATTGTGATTTGAAAGGATCGTACAATTGTTTCACTAACCTATATTGTAGTAATTATACTAAATGTGTACAGAGCTTCTAATTCTAATTAAACAATAAAATCACTGAAAAATTAGGCCATAAACGTCAACATATATTGAAATTGAAATACTACTTCATACGGTAACAGATTCTGATAAACTTTATCAATGTATGATAATCATATGCATTATGTTGGTTGAAGAATAAGAAACCTGTATCGGATTTTGTAGATTGTTCCGATGTCGGTAGTTTACCGCGACTGCGACTGCGACTGCAACTTAAGGAAGCGTCGAGTGTATGAGCTACAGTAGCATTTTGTCGATCACATCCATCCTTATATTCGTGTAGATTGTTGTTATCTTCTCTCAATTCAGATGTGGTGTGGCTTCGAAGAATTGGAACTGGCGGAATGTTTTTCGATTTGACGAGTGATCGTGATCGTTGAGGATTACGATTAGAGGTACCGTGGCGATCATCAATGGTATTGTTCGAGCTTTGTTCAATATCTGATGAAGGTTCTGGAAGTGACATTTAGATGGATACCAATTCTATTGTTTACTGGTGTTAAGTTTTTTTTAAGAGACGAATAATTTGAAGAATTTAATTTCTAGGTTTTTATTTTGATGAGATATACTTCTCAATTTGGGGAAGTTTGTGAAAATGGATTGGGAGAGATTTTCGCGGGAAACGGAAAATTAATTTTAATAAAATAAATTTATATTTATATAAATATAAATTTATATTTTTATATAAATTATAATTATAAAACATAAAATAAAAACTAGGTTTATTTGAGGATGATGATGATAATATCCGAACTTTTTAATAAATTCACTTCTATATTGTGCATTATCTGTGCACAACTCCTTAATAGATACGGAGTAATATAAGTGAATTTATCAAAAAAAAAGTAAGTGAATTTATCGTTATCATTTATTTAAATCTTATTTTTTTTCTTCGAATGGTGATATTGACACTCACACAAGTTCGCGATGATATGTCACTCACACAAGTTAAGAGAAAATCCAATTCGCAACGATGTTGACTGTACCATCATAAGCTAATCAAATTACTTGATAGTGTGAATAAAACATGAATTCATAATGTAGGTCATTTTAACAAAACGTAAATGACATATACATTGTTGTTTCTAAAGAAAGATAAAAAAAATTTGTTTTCTTAACATCAAAACAATAATAACACTATAAGAGCTAATCAAATCTATGGGTTGATTTGTATTATGGTATACTTCTTATGATACAGTTGGGCTTATGGCGTGCTGGCTTGTACCGCTAAGACCATCTTTATCCCTGAAGAGAATGATGGGCGTGTTGCTGGGAGAGGTGAGGTGCTTGATGAGCGTGCTGCCATACCGGTGTGTAATGGCGTGGAGTGTTAAGTGGCGTGTTGAGTGATGTGTTAAAATCTGATTGGAAGTTGGATGAAAAGGGGGATAAAATTAATTAAAAAATGGGGAAAATACAACACGCCTACAAAATGTTCGGTGCTCACTTGAAGTACGCCGCTAGCACATGAAGCAGCACACCATGGTTATAGGCGTGTTGGTCAACACATGACCCAACACGCCAGGGTTAAAGAGGGTCTAAGTCACGAAGAATCTATATGTTAAGGAGTGGTTTCCTTTGACACCACTAATTTTTCTTTCTTTTTTTTTTTTTTTTTTTTTTTTGAACAACGATTGGGGGACTAAACCACCCGTTGCGATCATCTTCCGTTTCGACTATGCCGATGCAGCTATAATAACCCCGCCTCCATCGCTGTCCGGGAGGAAACCTTGAAACCGATCCAAGGGCACGGCCAAGTAAAACCCCCTCCCCTTTACCCACCCAAACGATATAGTAAAGGTGTCATGAGTGGATACTTCATGGCCAGGGGTGGTAATATTAAGGGGCAGAGGGGGCAGCCGCCCCCGGTGAATTTGCAATTTTTAGTGTAAAAATTTTGAATTTTTCAGTTTTGCCCCTGGTGGAATTTTTATTTTGCCCATAACTCTCCATAATTTGCCCCGAAAGCCTCTCATGAATAATGGCAGGGATGAAATTGTATTTTTAATATGTAGTCAACGGGGGTCGAACTCCTGACCTCCCCTAAAGGAGGCAGGCCATCAACCGCTGGACCACATCACAACTTCTTGACACCACTAATTATGTAAAGTTTTTGCAAAGTGCCACAGAATATGTAGTGGAGAAAGCCGCTCACAAATTATGTATAGCAGAACGAAAGTTGAAGAAATGGATTTGATCATTCACGTAAAACTTGATAACTGTCAATGTTAACTAGTTCATTCAAAAGATTACTTAGACATAGTCTCATTGTATTGGTTGATTCAATTCAAGTTAATATAATTAAAGCACTACTATTACTAACTAGTTGTTTACGCTCGCTTCGCGCCGGGTGTTCGGTTTTCAATGTATTTTATTGCGTTTAGTTTAACGATGATGTCGTTGAAGCGCAGCTCGAGTCAAACTAAAACGTATAACCCCTCAAAGATTTAAATGTTATTTTAAATTAACAATATATGCGCATCTCTGCGGGTGGAGAAAAATATAAAGGAAACCAAAAAAAGAAAAAATAAAAAAAAATTGTTACAACGGGTAGAGAAAAATATAAATGAAACAATCGGTACTATTCATATTTTTTGCATAGTAGATATTTGCTGCTGCTAATTATAAAGAAACCATCGGTACTATTCATATTTTTTGTCTAGTAGATATTTGCTGCGGGTGAAGAAAAATATAAAGGAAATCCAAAAAGGAAAAAATCGGAAAAAAAATTGTTTCAAAAAAAAAAAATTGCTACAGTATATTCACGTGAACAATACTGTTCACGTGAATAGTAACCGGTGTACAACCGTTGTTGCGAAATGTACAAGCGATTGATGGGCTTAAATAGTACTATTCATAACTTTTTGTGTTCACGTGAATAGTAACCGGTGTACAACCGTTGTTGCGAAATGTACAAGCGTTTGATGCGCGTAAGTAGTATTATTCATAACTTTTTGCTATTAGTATATATGTAAAAGTAAATAGTACTATTCATAATTTTTTGTGTTCACGTGAATAGTAACCGGTGTACAACTATTGTTGCGAAATGTACAAGCGTTTGATGCGCGTAAATAGTACTATGCATAACTTTTTGCGGTTAGTATATATATGTAAATATGACGATGATGATGATGATTTATGATTCATACCATAGGCGGAACTTCATTGAGACATAGAAGGGCAGCAGCCATCCTAAATTTTTGAGTTAGGCGTACACATGTTTTAATATTTTAAAGAGTAAAATAACATATTTATGGTGTTTGCCTCCCTAAATTTACAGCCACATATTTTTTCCCTCCTAAAATTTACAGCCACTTATTTATTTACTTTTGAGTAATCAATCGGCTGTCACTTTTACTTCAACAAAATTATTTTTATTTATTATTATCTTCTTTTTTTTTGACAAAAAATGAAAACTTTATACCAAAACCTTTTCTCTAAAAGAGAAAAAGAACGTCAAGGAGTTACATCAAACAAAAAAACGAGGAGGCTCGTTGCCTCCCTAAATTTTTTTGTTATTGATTGTTTTAAAATGTTTAAAGATCATCGGGTCTAGTTGTAATGATTTTATAATCATGTATAATTTAAATTAATAATTTTATAATTTTGAATGTTCGTTATTTTCGCCTCCTAATTATAAGCTTCAAGTTCCACCCCATATTCATACCATACACGGATTACCAACAATATCCCAAATGACGTGTAAATTGAATGTTCGCTACAACCAAAAGTAGCTCATATTAATGCTATAAACTTTATGTTTGTACCAAGGCATCGATCGGCCTTTATTTGTTTTCTTGTTTTTATTGGCTCTGTTACCTTGATATTTATTTCTGAGTGGCAATTTATTGCAATCCACTTATGACTTTTGAGAAAACATACTTGATTACAATTGATTGGCTAGTAAATTATGTGATTTCGATTAGAGTATAAATTTCTTTTTTTTATACAAAGGTGAATACATATGGTTCTGTCCATTATGTACTTTTTTTTTTTTTTTTAAACGGCGAAATCGAAATCGAATACTCTCATTTATCATCCACACATGTGTTAGGAGGAAACTCAATTCGCGATGATGTTGGCAATACCATCGAAAGATGTGAAAAACCCCTCAAAGGCCTTCTCAAATCGCATTGTTGTTGTCAGTACCATCAAAGGTTGAAAACTCTCTGCTTGGAGCAAGAATCGAACATGGGTTGGCAGTAACCCAAGTTGGATTCCACCCCAAGTTCGAAGTCTATTATGTACTACCTCTTAAGATGTAATTTATGTATACAGAAACCATCATATCTATTACAGAGTAGTTCTTTTGTCTGCCCACATTCCTAAAAGCCAGACTTTTCACATTTAGTCTTCAAGCTAGCATTGAGAATTTTAACCTGACTTCAGTTAATATATAGATATTATACATATGGAGGTCACCCGTCACCCAACTTTATTATTTTATTTTGTTCGGCCACTCATATCTAAAAACGATTTTGTGGGTCACTCAAATTCATATGAACATTTGCATCTTTCAATTTGTGAAGGTAGTAGTAAGTAGTGACACCTGTTTTAAGATTGCTTTAATGGTCTGAGTTTCCTTGTGCATGAAAGCAGTTCTGAAGTCAGTTATTAAAATCATGTGATGATTATATATCGTCCCACATTATAATTGGCATCACTGTACATCATTAAGGATGCATATGAAGAGTCGAACGATGACGCTATACTTTTTACGAACCTGGGTTGGCTACTCAGTTACCATAAAGACTCCTGATAAATGATTCATTCACATGGTACGCTGACAAACTTTAACTTCGGTAATTGATTTTCATCCCATTAGGATTGTGCTAAAGAATCCAAATGTGCCAATAAATTCATCCTATGATTAATAACTAGGTTTGTGGTCCGTGCGTTGCAACGGATTTTGGCGAACGTTTGTAGCATGAAAGGGTAACCGGAGTACATAGGATTACATCATTTATGTTGGTTTTGTTTGTCAATATATAAATGGTATTCCTTCCTTTGAATCTCCTCCTTATGGAGTACGCAATTCATTCTGGCCGTTGTTGATTTGATCTGGCAACTCAGCAAACGGACACAATGAGTGGGAAAATTGTAAAAGATGATTGGCTGTCAATTGTCAAGGAAATCAACCGTGATGAAATTGAAGAATTATTATTTTTTAAGCATTTTGCAGTCTTTGTGAAGCTGATTTAACTTCTCCGGTGCAATCCATGCTAACTGAAAGTGCTAAAGCATAATACCTTCTGTTTTCGTCATCTTCTTCATTCTCCTTAGTGTACAAAATCTACAATATTAAAGTAAGAAAATGGTAGTCGACAATAGGCGTTAACAAAACCAAAAATGACAGATGTTTTTGTATATAAACTACGACTTCTATATCTAAGCAATGAATTGGGGATGGCCAAAAAAATGGTGCACCCGTTGGGAACCCGAAACTCGATATTTTTGGGCCGGCTTCGAGCCGGGTAAATGGGTCTAGGGACGGGTATGAGGATGGTTTTAAATGTTTTTGAGGGTTCGGATCTGGGGTATGGTTTTAGACACAAACTCAATTACCCGACCCCAGCATACATGCATCTGTGTTGTATGCTAATAAGCTTTTATACTGTTTACATATTTTGAAATGTTGCTTCTTAAAGAATTCTACAATTGCTTGGATATATTCAAACAAAAAACTATAGGCTGCATAAGTTCATGACACTCCGAATTATGTTTTCATGTGTGCGAAGTTGCTTCCGGCTGCTTTAAAAAAGGTGCATGAAATGTGTATTTCTAAATTACAATCATACATTTTTGTAATCGTCTAGCCTATGCATTCTACCATATTTTAACAATGCAGTTAGAGGTAGCAAGTTTGACCCAGTTTGATTTTGGCAGTACGTTATCTCAAAAAGGGTCATTATAATAAACTAAATTACCTTTAAAGGGAACAAACAAATGGGTCGAAGATAAACGGTATGGAGTTTGGAAGGTTGCCAAAACTCTATTTTCCATGCGTAGAACCTCCTAAAGCCTTTTACAAAGATTCATATTATAATAGTAACACTATTGCTTTTGTATTCATATTTAACCCAATAGTTACCTATATGTTTGAACATGCAAGTCCTCCCAAATGCATCCAGTTTGGCTACTTTAAGGTGAGCCATTTCGACCAGTACCGTTTCATACACTTCCAATTCTGGAGCTGTTGCTACACATAATAGAACAAAAAATCATATTTTTTTATGTAAGGCAAAATAAAATAAAAAATTAGACACAACATAAGCAAAATAACCAAGATATATATATATATATATATATATATATATATATATATATATATATATATATATATATATACAAACATAATTAAAATAGTCATAGTCATACTCAATAACCAATAACATAAATCAATTACAGAAAACTCACATTGGGTCGTTGACAATATTTTGACCTTCAACATTTTGATACATTGAGCTACCAAAACCAATGGGCGCTGACGATACACTTATCCCCAGAGCTACACCATTAAAAATCATAAACAATAAATACAAAATCCATCTTTATCCAAACATCCCTCTGCATATGTACCTGTTAAAACGAAGTCAATATAACAATTTATTGAATCAATATACATCAAGTTGTAAGTTCACCTGGTTCATTATGTAAGCGTTGAGTTTCCTGAATCATAATAATAAATCCAATACCTAAGTTGGAATTTTCAGTCATACAAATAGTACGGTGATTTGTAACAGCTAAACAATTGAGACATGGAGAATTAGATCATCTATTACTATTGTTTGTATTAGTTCATTCATTATTTAACATATGCATTGATAACATCAATGGCATAAATTAAAATGTAAAATCCCAATTAAAACAGGAACTTAACGTTTAAAAAATGTCGGCCAAACCAGTAAAAACTGCAAACACAACAAATGAGGCTATTATTAACCTTACATTAAACGTCCAGTACATGCTTGTAAATACAAATACAACGACTAAAAAACTTAACAATTGAAAAGCAAGATAGTAGCCATATATAGTGGCAAAAATCACATGGATAATAGCGTTATGCATAGGTAGAGTTACATTACTAACATGTGTATAAAAGTATGTACCTCTGAAAATATCAGGAAAAGAGAACGTAGAAGGTTTTTTGCCATCTGAATGCAGCAGTTCTTTCATCAAATCGATATTAACGTTTTCTTTCATTTTGCTTATTGAGCGTTCAGGTATTAGCTCAATTATGCCTTTATAAAGTTTCAATACGTCTTGAAACGAATCAAATAAAAAAAACCTTGTTAACCATAAAATCGAATACTCACTGGTGTATAATCAAATGCCTTGCCATCCCCGTCTTCTTAGCAGTAGTATTACAATAGTAACAAACATGGCAAAGAAACATAAAACCCAACACATACCTTCGGGCTGAGCTGTAGCAGGAAATTTACACAACGGGGTATATGACAGCAGTAAGATGCATGGACTACCACTGATTTTTCAAGTGATTCATAAGTTTTGATGTCAAAACTTGTTGCTTGTTCATAACAGATGTTGAACCATAAACTGCAAATACAACCACATATAGTATTTAACCACTGAATTTAAGATATCGAAAAAATACATGAAAACAATGAACAGGAAAAAAATGGCACTAACATACATACATACATACATACATACATACATACATACATACATACATACATGCGCATAACAATCTATAACTTAATAAAGATAACAGAAAAACTATGTAAAAACTATGTAAAAAATGACGAAAATAAGAGAAGATAGTAAAAACCTGCAGATGATACTAAAAGACACCCCAAATTTGGTCGTTTGGGGTGTCCCTAAGTGACAACTTGTTCAAAAACGACATCTCCTCCCGGTATTAAATATGAAGCATTTTAGGGTTCTCTGCTTCACAAAAAACCACCCTCACCCATTCTTTCTCTTCCACCAACATTAATCGCTGCTCCCCCACTCTTCCAAATTACTCACATCTATCACCACCAGGGACGATCAACACCACCGGTGCCGCCAACATCACACCTAAAGTGTTTCCTATGGTTTTGTATGTTAATGGAGAGCCTTCGAACCTCATAATCGACCGATTAAATCAACCGATTAAAGCTGTCAAACGATGAAATCAACCGATTTTAATTTTGAGTGAAACGAAGTGGGTCTTAAAAAGATAAGACGTGGCAGTTGAAATTGTTGGATTTGCTTGCTGGAATTCGAGTCCCGAATTGTGTCGGGTTTTAACCTAACTTGATACCATATAATTCCAGGAAAATTGTATTGAGATGCCCCGTACAAAACCGTCGTGTACAAATCATCAACAACAGGATCATTACAAGGTTAAGTACTATATGCGTTTTCAAAAAGAGTTTGCATTCATAATTAAAAGTGATGTCAAACCAACATCGAAAGTTTTACATTCCAAAAGTATGCTTCACAGAGTAGAAGCAATAATTAAGTGTACGTGACCCCAAATGGTCGTTACAAGTCATAATTCAAAAGTACTAATGTTTGAATGCAAAGTAAGGTAGTTCATGCGTGGACAACTCTAAGCAGCGGGTGTCTACAGCACGACTAGTACACAGCGGAAGCTAACCTCAAGCACCTAAGAAAAACATGCTTAAAAACGTCAACACAAAGGTTGGTGAGCTATAGTTTAAGTATAACAGTATGTAAGGTAGGCCACGAGATTTCAGTGCTACAAAGAGCGTTTCAAAACAGTATGATAAAGTATATGTTAACCGTGGGCACTTGGTAACTAACTTAACGTTTATACCCCCTGAAAGTACACTTGGCAAGTGCGTATGTTTACGAAGTATTAAACACTCGTTAAATGCTAGCGCTACTAGCCCGAGTGGGGATGTCAAACCCTATGGATCCATATCTAAGATTCGCGTTCACGGTTCAAAAACCGATGATTAAACGTTACCGAGCTAAAGGGAATGTTTATGCCGTTGTATAACCCACACATATATAAGTTTAAGTACTGATGTCTAGTATGTAAAACATAAAATCTGCATGTATTCTCGGTTCCCAAAATAAGTTAAAGTAAAAAGGGAATGCTATAACTCACAATGATATGTAGCGGTAAAATAGTAGTCGGGAAAGGTGTGCAAGTAAAAGGTCCGAGGTCCTCAACCTAAGTCAAATAGTACTAAGTCAGTAAATTGTCTTAATAGATTTAAAAGTATGTAATTAAGGTCTTAAGGGTCATCATCATTCATCATTAAACAAAAGGCGTAAAGTAGGTTTCGTTTATGGAAGTAGTTTAAAACAAAGTCTGAATTCAGTCAGTCACCACGGTCTCTACCCTTACTGAATTAAGGTGAGACCAGTGGCCATGGCTCCGTATATGAGTCCCTTAAGTGTGGTAAAATTTACAGAAGCAAACTCGTCTTTGTTTGACCGTGGCGACGGTCTAAGTGCGAGTAGGTCAGAAATTTCTGCACAACGTTAAAGGACATAGTAACGATCGGAGGGCCATAAATCCTAAACCGTAACTCGGATTAAGACGAGTCCTATATGAAAAGTTATCTACTTGAAAAGATCTATCTAAAAATCAAGGTTAGAACAGCCCAGGTATACTGGTATGTTACATAATCACCAGACCAGTAGCTTTTGGACAGAACAGTGAGTTTAAAAGGGTTCCGGTGGTCTTGGTGCTTGATGTTCATCATGGTTCTCATCCTTGATGCATATAGCTTCAAGTGTACAACTCATTGATGTATCTACATCATCTTAACCAAGTCTTGACCATCATAACCCATGTGAAAGTCTAAGACATGAAGCACAACTCACTTAAGAGTTGTATGAAGTTTGATGAACCAAAGTTGCATCAAAGTCTTAGATCTAACACATACATGGAATTTAAAGCTAATAACAAGTTACAAACTTGAAAGTAAACTAACTAATCAAGATCATAAGTAGTAGAACATAGTTCTTAGTTTGATCTTGAAGATCCAAGACTCAAAAGTCTAGATCCAAAGTTATATTTAAAGAAAACTTATTTGTGTGTTCTTGAACTTTCAAGGTTAACTTAATTTGTTCAAGAGATATGAGATCAAGACTAACTTGTAGTACTTGACCATATAAACTAACTACATGAAATTAAAGTGCATAAATTGAAGAAGTAAACTTAAATAAACAAGAAAAAGATTCATGGTTGTTTATACTTTTAAAGATTCAACCAAAGTTGATCTTTAAGTAAAGTAAACTTTAAGTTTACTTCCATGACTTACAAGTATGATTTTATACAACCATGAACTTAAATCTTTTGATGCAACATATGTAGAACATAAACTAGTAAGCTTAGTTCTTGTTTGTTCTTGTAAATACAAGATAAAAATGAAGAATAAACTAGGTAGTTTGATTCTTGAAAACATGTAAGAAAACAACTAGTAAGTAAGTAACAATAATCAAGTAAACAATTACAACTAACAAAAGATTATAACAATCAAAGAATGATGATGATTTAAGGGTGTTAGGATTCGGTTTTGGCCAAGAAAGAAGAGAGAAATTATGTTCATGTTACTTACAATTTTGAAAGAAAAAGAGAGGAAAGTTGAGAGAATAAGTGTGTGTGTGTGAAATGAGAGAGTTCTAGTGAATAAGGTAATGAAATTTGAACACAAAACTCCCCTTGTATTCCCCTTAGGCCGACGGTTTGCTTCTTCCAAGGGGGGAGGGATTAAACCACAAGATACTTGCAAGTAAAGCCTTACAAAAGTTGGTTAAAAGGGTGGTTTTCATGGGGATTAAGGCATAACTAGATTCCTTATGTAAATGACTAACTAGTTACACTTTGAAACTAATACTTACATGTAGTATGGGCTAACTAAGTCCACTAGTAGTGTATGGTGGGCTTATAAGTCTTATTCATGAGTCCATTTACTTTAAACAAGCCCAAGTTCAAGTATTTACCAAGTTAAACCAATTAAAGCCCAAGTAACTAACTAATAGCCTTAGTTAATTAAAATGATTAATAAATTTAATCATGAATGTAAATAATATCTAAAAATATTATTCGTGAAAGTTCCGGGTGTCACAAAGACGTTTCGGGCACTTAAAAGTCAAGTACGGGCAATCATAGCAACATGTAAATGTAATCACATACATTCGTTTAATCACACGTATTAATAATAGTAATTATTAATAAAATAACGTTGGAAATTCCAGGGTCGTTACATTACCCACCTGTTAAAGAAAATTTGGTCCCGAAATTTAAGCTGAGGTAGATGGAGGAGTCGGGAAAAGGTGAGGATACTTTCGCATCATTTGATCCTCTCGCTCCCAAGTAAACTCAGGTCCTCGTTTGGCATTCCATCGTACTCGTACAATCGGAATCTTGTTGCGTTTCAAAGTTTTGATCTCACGATCCATAATTTTAACAGGTTCCTCCACAAAGTGGAGTTTGTCATCAATCGTAAGTTCTTCCAGTGGTATGATAAGTTCAGGTGCAGCAAGACACTTCTTCAAGTTTGACACGTGGAAGGTAGGATGAACTGAGCTCAATTGTGCTGGTAGATCCAAATAGTAAGCAACGGGTCCAACACGTTCCAAGATTTCAAAAGGACCAATGTATCGTGGATTTAACTTTCCATGTTTTCCAAAGCGAATCACACCTTTCCAAGGTGCAACCTTCAACATTACATGATCACCAACGTTGAATTCAAAGTCCTTACGTTTAAGATCGGCATAACTCTTCTGACGATCGCGGGCAGTCTTAAGTCTAGCTTGAATCTGAACAATCTTCTCCGTCGTTTCGTGGACTACCTCGGGTCCGGTGATTTGCTTTTCGCCTACTTCGGCCCAACAAATAGGAGATCGACACTTACGGCCATACAATGCTTCAAAAGGTGCAGCATTAATGCTAGAGTGATAACTGTTGTTGTACGAGAATTCGGCGAGTGGAAAATGTCTTTCCCAGGCCTTTCCAAAATCAATGACACATGCACGCAACATGTCTTCCAAGGTCTGAATCGTTCGTTCACTTTGCCCGTCAGTCTGAGGATGATAAGCAGTACTCATGTCAAGACGAGTTTCCATGGCTTCTTGCAAGGAACGCCAAAATCTGGAAGCAAAACGGGGATCGCGATATGAGATGATCGATAAAGGTACACCATGACGAGATACAACTTCTTTGATGTATAATTGGGCAAGTCTTTCCATTGTATCAGTTTCCTTCATCGCTAGGAAGTGTGCAGATTTGGTGAGGCGGTCAACAATAACCCAAATGGTATCGTATCCGCCCACCGTCTTTGGCAGCTTGGTGATAAAATCCATTGTGATCCTTTCCCACTTCCATTGTCGGATCTCAGGTTGCTGAAGTAATCCAGAAGGTCTCTGATGTTCGGCCTTAACTTTCGAACAAGTCAAACACTTCCCAACATAAGTTGCAACGTCCTTCTTAAGATTCGGCCACCAATACTGTTCTTTAAGGTCGTGGTACATTTTTCCTGCTCCAGGGTGAATCGAATATCTCGATTTGTATGCTTCATCAAGTATCAGGTTTCGTAGATCTCCATAATAAGGTACCCAAATTCTTCCAGCATAACGTCGAAGTCCAGACTCCCTAACCTCGAATCGAGAGACAAGTATGTTCAAATGTTCATGAGATATGTTCTCCTCCTTGAGGGCCTCATCTTGGGCTACTCTAATCTGGCTATTGAGGTTCGAATGGATGGTGATGTTCAGAGCCCTAACACGAAGAGGTGCCGTCCTCTCCTTTCGGCTTAAAGCGTCAGCTACAACATTGGCCTTGCCAGGGTGATAACGGAGTTCACAATCGTAGTCGTTGAGCATCTCGATCCATCGACGCTGTCTCATATTTAGTTGCTTCTGATCGAAGATGTGCTGGAGACTCTTGTGATCGGTGAAGATAGTGCTCTTAGTTCCATACAAATAATGTCTCCACAATTTGAGTGCAAAGACAACGGCTCCAAGTTCAAGATCATGTGTAGTGTAGTTTCGCTCGTGAATCTTCAATTGGCGGGAGGCATAGGCAATAAACTTTGATCGTTGAATCAGTACACAACCAAAACCACTCTTCGATGCATCACAATAAACAACAAAGTCGTCACTGCCTTCAGGAAGTGATAGGATAGGTGCGGTGGTTAACTTCTTCTTCAAAGTTTGAAACGCTGATTCGTGTGCGGGTTCCCAAATGAACTTCTTGCCCTTGTGAGTCAGTGCGGTCAAAGGACGCGCAATCAGAGAAAATCGTTCGATGAATCTTCGGTAATAACCGGCGAGACCTAGGAATTGGCGAATATGAGTCGGAGTGGTGGGGTTTTCCCACTTGCTGATGGCTTCAATCTTGGTGGGATCAACTTTGATACCCTGGTCGCTCACAACATGACCCAAAAACTGTACTTCCTTCAACCAAAATTCGCACTTGGAAAATTTGGCGTAAAGTTGCTCTTGTCTTAAGAGTTCAAGCACTAATCAGAGGTGTTGCTCATGTTCTTCTTCTCTCTTAGAGTAGATGAGGATATCATCTATGAAGACGATAACAAACTTGTCCAAGTAAGGCTTGCAGACACGATTCATGAGATCCATGAACACGGCATGTGCATTTGTCAAACCGAATGGCATCACGAGGAACTCATAATGACCATAACGGGTTCTGAATGCAGTCTTCATCATGTCACTTTCCTTCACCCTCAACTGGTGATAGCCGGATCGCAAATCGATCTTTGAGTAGACACTCGATCCTTGTAGTTGATCAAAAAGATCGTCAATTCGTGGAAGAGGATACCGATTCTTGATAGTCAATTTATTGAGTTCACGGTAGTCGATACACATACGGAAAGATCCATCCTTCTTCTTTATAAACAACACAGGTGCGCCCCAAGGCGAGAAGCTTGGTTGAATAAATCCTCGATCAAGTAGTTCTTGTATTTGACTCTGTAATTCTTGCATCTCGGAAGATGCGAGTCTATAAGGTGCGCGAGCTACAGGTGCAGCTCCTGGCACTAAGTCAATCTGAAACTCTACTGCTCTCTGCAGCGGCAATCCAGGCAATTCCTCTGGGAAGACATCGGAAAATTCGTTCACAATTCGAACGTCGTTCACGCTCTTCACCTCAGTTTCTACCGCTTTCACATGTGCTAGGACAGCAAAACGTCCCTTCTTCATAATCTTTTGCGCTTTCACGCAACTAATGAGGTTCAACTTCGAGGTACATCTCTCTCCATAGATAACCAGTGGTTCGCCGTCTCCTTGTGGTATTCGAAGTGCTTTATCTCCACAGATAATATCGGCCTTTATCTTGCTCAACCAATCCATACCGACGATCACGTCAAAGCTTCCCAGTTTGATAGGTATCAAATCAATTTCGAAATCTGCACCAGCTATGTTGATAATATCTCCACGACTAATATGGTCAACCTTTTCAAGTTTTCCATTTGCGACCTCGACAAGCATACTTTCTTTTAATGGGACTAATGACCAATTAATCTTATCGCAAAAATGTCTACATACATAACTTCTATCCGCACCAGTATCAAACAAGACAGAAGCTAAAAGATTGTTGATTGTGAATATACCTGTCACCAAGTCGGGGTTATCGCGTGCATCCCTTGCATTAACATTAAAAGCTCTACCACGGGGTGGCCCGCCATCTTTTCGCTTATTGGGGCATGCATTTCTGAAATGGCCCGTCTGTCCACATTCGTAGCACTTCTTTGGCCCATTGGTGTTCGGCTTCCCATTCAAAGTGGTGACCTTGCAGTCTTTTCCGATATGCCCAGCCCGTTGGCATTTCTCACAAACAACATTGCAATACCCAGTGTGGTGTTTGTAGCACCGCTTGCATTGTGGTAAGGTTCCTTTATAGTTCGGGTTGGTGTTGGTGTTGGTGTTGTTGTTGGGATTAGGGTTTCCACCGTTGTTGTGCCTCTTGGCGGGGGTTTGATCGTAGTTTCTCCCTCTGTTGTTGTTGTTGTTGTTGTTGTTGTTGTTGTTGTTGTTGTTATTGTTGTTGTTGTTGTTGTTGTTGTTGTTGTTGTTGTTGTTGTTGTTGTTGTTGTTGTTGTTGTTGTTGTGGTTGTTATCCCATTTCCTCTTTTCGCTACTACCAGCCTCAAACTTAGCCTTCTCCGGCTCATCAATAAGAATCTTATTCATGAGAGTATGCGCCATGCGCATTGCTTCGGGAACATTCGGTGGTTTGGATGAGGTAACATTACCCTTGATAAACTTAGGAAGTCCCGAGAAGTATTTCTCCAAGCGCTTAAATTCGGGAGTGACCATGGTCGGACACATAAGAGCCAACTCCAAAAACCTACGATTGTAACTGTTAAGGTCGTTCCCTACGGCCTTCAACTGCATGAATTCAATTTCCATCTTCTGAATTTCGGTTCTCGGACAATACTCATCAATCATAGCCGCCTTGAATTCCTCCCATGGCGTAGCATACACCTCATCGATACCTTTTGCTTGAGCTAACGTGTTCCACCACATTAGCGCGCCGTCAGATAGCGTGCAAGATGCAAACTTGGTCTTGTTATCCTCCGAACAGTTGCTAACTCGGAATAATGATTCAAGTTTCTCGAACCATCTGGTGAGACCAACTGGTCCCTCGGTGCCACTGAAGTTATGCGGTTTGCAACTCTGGAATTCCTTGTATGTACACCCATTTCGAACGGGTGGAATAACCGGTGGTGGTGGCGGTGGAGCTTCGAGATTTCTTTCTGCTAGGGCTGCAGCGACCCGTTCGTTGATCATGTCCTCAATCTGGGCGGCGGTAGGTGTGGATCTTCCGTTAGCCATGGTATTCTAAACAAAATTTTTGACTCAAGTCAAAATCCAGTATGCAAGTAGTAATAATACAGTATATAGTGACCAACATGGAATCAAAACATCACATGTTATTAAATAATGCATCTAGGTACAAATACCACAGAATCATCGTACAGCAATGTAAATAGAACATCGTGCAAGAATTAAATAACGCAAAGTTCCATTCATTAATAATAATAAGTTTCATACATCTGAATAAGTTCGTACAATACATATGAAATACATGAAACTATATCTAAATTACATCGTGAAATCTAAATACAAGGTCCTACGGTGAAGGCGGGTGAACTGCTCCTCGAGCCAACTGCTCCTCGAGCTCAGTGACTCGAGCTCGGAGAGTCTCAATCTCCCTCATCAGTTCCTCGTTAGAGGGAGCTGGTGGGGCAGGCAGTGCAGGTGGGGCGGGTGGTGCGGGTGGTGCCGGTGGTGCTGATGTAGATGGTCCAGCTCCGGATGTAGACGGTACGTCCCTAGATGTAAGTGGTCCGTATCTAAATCTAGGTGGTACGGTTCCAGGAATAGTCAATACGTAACGGGGAACCTTACGTATCTGTGGGTCGGCAGGGTATGGCACAACTCGTTTACGAGCAGTAACCCTATGACGATGGCCAAATGCGTCAGTAAAAGCACGACCTCCATTCACCCCTGGAATGACGGTGCCGTCGAAACGGTACCGCTTCTTCGGCGGGGTGGAGGGTGCCTGAATAGGTCTATCAGCAGGATCCTCATCATCGCTGGAGTCATCTGATGATGAAGAACCGGCGGATGATGAGTCATCCGAATCGTGTGGTGGTGACACCGGTGGCTGAGCTGGTAATCCGAAGCGTCCGAAGGCGGCCAACATCTGTCTGTGTCTGCCTGGCGGAATCACGACTAAACGTCCGTCGGGAGTGCGTCGGCAAGGCGTGCGCATGTGGTTACGAAACGGCCCTTCCCCGAACTCCGCGGGGATCTCAATACCACCAATGCGGGGCTGTGACCTCGAGGGTCCAGGAGCAGACACTGGGGCAGGTGCACTAGTACCAGCTCCGGAAGTAGAAGCGCCGGGATCACTAGTGGGTGTCGGGGCCGGTGTATCGGCAGTAGAAGCAGCAGGTGTAGCAGTAGGTAGGGCGACGGGGTCTGAGTCTGTACTGCCCGAAATGCCAGCAGGTGGAACATCCGACATCTGAACAAGGAAAAATAAATTTTCCATGTCAGTATGTCATAAAGCAAGCAAATAATAAGCCAACAGTTTAAATCATGTATAACGGTAACTAGTATGGCAATAACAGTAATTCGTATGAAAGTAGCATGCAGTCAAAAGCAAGTAGCATCATGCAGTAGTGATATCATGTAGTAGCATACGGCATATAGCAGAAAAAGTAAGCATTAGCATGTAGTAAATTCAGCGGAAACAAGTAAACTAGCAAGTTGTAGATTAGTCCTATTAGTGAATCCTATTCGGGTCGGTCTTAGACTCACTAATGCATCCTAATTCCCTACAACCAATGCTCTGATACCAAATGAGATGCCCCGTACAAAACCATCGTGTACGAATCATCAACAACAGGATCATTACAAGGTTAAGTACTATATGCGTTTTCAAAAAGAGTTTGCATTCATAATTAAAAGTGATGTCAAACCAACATCGAAAGTTTTACATTCCAAAAGTATGCTTCACTGAGTAGAAGCAATAATTAAGTGTACGTGACCCCAAATGGTCGTTACAAGTCATAATTCAAAAGTACTAATGTTTGAATGCAAAGTAAGGTAGTTCATGCGTGGACAACTCTAAGCAGCGGGTGTCTACAGCATGACTAGTACACAGCGGAAGCTAACCTCAAGCACCTGAGAAAAACATGCTTAAAAACGTCAACACAAAGGTTGGTGAGCTATAGTTTAAGTATAACAGTATGTAAGGTAGGCCACGAGATTTCAGTGCTACAAAGAGCGTTTCAAAACAGTATGATAAAGTATATGTTAACCGTGGGCACTTGGTAACTAACTTAACGTTTATACCCCCTGAAAGTACACTTGGCAAGTGCGTATGTTTACGAAGTATTAAACACTCGTTAAATGCTAGCGCTACTAGCCCGAGTGGGGATGTCAAACCCTATGGATCCATATCTAAGATTCGCGTTCACGGTTCAAAAACCGATGATTAAACGTTACCGAGCTAAAGGGAATGTTTATGCCGTTGTATAACCCACACATATATAAGTTTAAGTACTCGTGCCTAGTATGTAAAACATAAAATCCGCATGTATTCTCAGTTCCCAAAATAAGTTAAAGTAAAAAGGGAATGCTATAACTCACAATGATATGTAGCGGTAAAGTAGTAGTCGGGAAAGGTGTGCAAGTAAACGGTCCGAGGTCCTCAACCTAAGTCAAATAGTACTAAGTCAGTAAATCGTCTTAATAAGTTTAAAATTATGTAATTAA
Source organism: Rutidosis leptorrhynchoides (assembly GCF_046630445.1). Taxonomy (NCBI): domain Eukaryota; kingdom Viridiplantae; phylum Streptophyta; class Magnoliopsida; order Asterales; family Asteraceae; genus Rutidosis; species Rutidosis leptorrhynchoides. Next base: position 11,319,577 of record NC_092340.1, on the reverse strand, counting down.
GGTCTTAAGGGTCATCATCATTCATCATTAAACAAAAGGCGTAAAGTAGGTTTCGTTTATGGAAGTAGTTTAAAACAAAGTCTGACTTCAGTCAGTCACCACGGCCTCTATCCTTACTGAATTAAGGTGAGACCAGTGGCCATGGCTCCGTATATGAGTCCCTTAAGTGTGGTAAAATTTACAGAAGCAAAATCGTCTTCATTTGACCGTGGCGACGGTCTAAGTGCGAGTAGGTCAGAAATTTCTGCACAACGTTAAAGGACATAGTAACGATCGGAGGGCCATAAATCCTAAACCGTAACTCGGATTAAGACGAGTCCTATATGAAAAGTTATCTACTCGAAAAGATCTATCTAAAAATCAAGGTTAGTACAGCCCAGGTCTACTGGTCTGTTACAGAATCACCAGACCAGTAGCTTTTGGACAGAACAGTGAGTTTAAAAGGGTTCCGGTGGTCTTGGTGCTTGATGTTCATCATGGTTCTCATCCTTGATGCATATAGCTTCAAGTGTACAACTCATTGATGTATCTACATCATCTTAACCAAGTCTTGACCATCATAACCCATGTGCAAGTCTAAGACATGAAGCACAACTCACTTAAGAGTTGTATGAAGTTTGATGAACCAACGTTGCATCAAAGTCTTAGATCTAACACATACATGGAATTTAAAGCTAATAACAAGTTACAAACTTGAAAGTAAACTAACTAATCAAGATCATAAGTAGTAGAACATAGTTCTTAGTTTGATCTTGAAGATCCAAGACTCAAAAGTCTAGATCCAAAGTTATATTTAAAGAAAACTTATTTGTGTGTTCTTGAACTTTCAAGGTTAACTTAATTTGTTCAAGAGATATGAGATCAAGACTAACTTGTAGTACTTGACCATATAAACTAACTACATGAAATTAAAGTGCATAAATTGAAGAAGTAAACTTAAATAAACAAGAAAAAGATTCATGGTTGTTTATACTTTTAAAGATTCAACCAAAGTTGATCTTTAAGTAAAGTAAACTTTAAGTTTACTTCCATGACTTACAAGTATGATTTTATACAACCATGAACTTAAATCTTTTGATGCAACATATGTAGAACATAAACTAGTAAGCTTAGTTCTTGTTTGTTCTTGTAAATACAAGATAAAAATGAAGAATAAACTAGGTAGTTTGATTCTTGAAAACATGTAAGAAAACAACTAGTAAGTAAGTAACAATAATCAAGTAAACAATTACAACTAACAAAAGATTATAACAATCAAAGAATGATGATGATTTAAGGGTGTTAGGATTCGGTTTTGGCCAAGAAAGAAGAGAGAAATTATGTTCATGTTACTTACAATTTTGAAAGAAAAAGAGAGGAAAGTTGAGAGAATAAGTGTGTGTGTGAAATGAGAGAGTTCTAGTGAATAAGGTAATGAAATTTGAACACAAAACTCCCCTTGTATTCCCCTTAGGCCGAGGATTTGCTTCTACCAAGGGGGAGGGATTAAACCACAAGATACTTGCAAGTAAAGCCTTACAAAAGTTGGTTAAAAGGGTGGTTTTCATGGGGATTAAGGCATAACTAGATTCCTTATGTAAATGACTAACTAGTTACACTTTGAAACTAATACTTACATGTAGTATGGGCTAACAAAGTCCACTAGTAGTGTAGGGTGGGCTTATAAGTCTTATTCATGAGTCCATTTACTTTAAACAAGCCCAAGTTCAAGTATTTACCAAGTTAAACCAATTAAAGCCCAAGTAACTAATAATAGCCTTAGTTAATTAAAATGATTAATAAATTTAATCATGAATGTAAATAATATCTAAAAATATTATTCGTGAAAGTTCCGGGTGTCACAAAGACGTTTCGGGCACTTAAAAGTCAAGTACGGGCAATCATAGCAACATGTAAATGTAATAACATACATTCGTTTAATCACACGTATTAATAATAGTAATTATTAATAAAATAACGTTGAAAATTCCAGGGTCGTTACATGTATTGTATTATTGTATCTCAAACAATGGATTACATTAAATATATATAGGCTAACAACAAAATCGAAAACCCTAGTCTGAAATCGTAATGACATAAATCGAATAAAACCTAAGTTCAAACCCGAAAAGAATCCTTAAAGATGGAACATAATGGTACTGACCTATTAAATTGGTGGTTTCACCCACGCCGATGGCGGTGAGGGTGACAACATTAAGAGTAAAATAGTTGGATAAACAATGTAAACCTCGATAATCAACTTTGAAATCCAACTTGAGAAGTTGCACGAATGAAATAAACATATTAATTTAGAAATAGGTACAAATGAATTCAGAACTATATGAAACACATGAAAACTTGAAATTTACGAATTATTGAAATTGAATATTGATTCAGAAGATGAAATTTTGTTTCTTTAACATAGTACCTTTTAACATATATAGAAGAATCACAGGTAAGAACGGTACAGTCCACCACTTCATATGACCATAAAAGTTTGCAACATTCAATAAAAATAATAAAAAATCACATATAGTTGTATGATTATATGCAGTATTTTTAATACTAAATATCTAAGCATAACTCAAAAAATATGGAGTGTTATATCACAAACCTAAACTCTAAGCGTTGACATGAGAGGCAGAGGTATTGAGTTCTGAAGTAGATAGGTGAATGCCATCAGTTGTTAGTCTTCCCAGTCCAAACACTCATCTTTCTTCTTGTTGCTCCTAATTCATTGATGATCTACCTATGATAACCACAAAATCACATTATTATATTGTATATGTGAACAAACAAAATTATATGACTTACTTTATCCAGTTAACTGACTAAATTAAGGCTTTAAAATTGACACAAAATTTTTAAGGTTTAATTAGAACATAAAGAAGAAATACCAAATATATCACAAATCGTATTCAAACAGTTTCTTCTTTCAGGTTTAAATAAATAACAAATCTAAAATCTAAAATTAGTCATATATCCAAAATTAACAAATTTCGTAAGAAAGTAAAACTGTACCTGATAGATCGACGGCGGAGAGGACGACGGTGTTTGTGAGGAATACGCTGATGGTGCAGCAGTGGTGACGGAGTCGATAACAGGCGAAGAAACGGACGGTTTTTACACCGGAGAGGGTTGCGCCGATGGCGGCGAGGCTGACGTCATGGTTGCGCCGGTGTAAATGCCAGCGAGGGTGGCGTTGGTGTTGACGGCGGCGAAGATGGTGGCGACGGTGATGTTAGAGAAGAGGGTGGATAGAATGGAGAGGAAGAGTCTGGGTTAGTTAAAAAAAAAAAACCTGCTACAGTATAACAGTAAAGTGAGGTACTGTTATACGGTAATACTGTTATACTGTAGTAATGTTATACTGTAGCAGGCAACTTACGGAAATTAGTATATTGTTAAATTAAATATGACGTGTAATGGAGTAACATTGTGATAATTAAATGCGCAATGCAGTTTGTTGAAGCTAAATTAAGCCTACGTGTATTGTTTATCTTGGTAACTTGGTCCTGTTTTATACAAATATTTCAAAATATACGCGGAAAAGTTAAGAAAATTCACCAAAAAACACTTCTTAAAAAGCTTTGTCCACTAACCAATTATGGTCTACTTTCTTGTGCTCTGTTTCCGTTGATTGTACTGACTGACTAAAGTTCTTAAAACATTAGGATATGGGTAGTTCACATGGCATGTTGGCCTTTCGTACCGATTTGAACCATGAAAACACATATCTAATCAAATGAATACATATACAAGTATAGAATGAACCATTCTAATTCTAAACTCCATAGAGCTAGTGGCATTCCAAACTTTGCCTATGATATGTAAAATCATGGCTGCTTTATTACCATGCCAATTGCCAACATTTAGTAAAATGTTTTCTGGGATGATATGTTTGGTTTTGGGATTGAATTATGTGTTAATGAAAGTGGTCCAGGAGTGGGGAAATTGTAACAAAGCACATGGATGGTTACATACGAAAACATACATATGGATAGAAAAGGGTCCAGAAAAGACAGGTCGTAGTAGTACGATGATGACCATCTTTTATGGTTTTGTTTAAATGGGCAAGACAATATGGACCAACAACTTTTTTCTAAAGCTTAATGAGGGATAGATCGGGTTGGTGGGTTCGAATCCGTTTCTATAAAACTTGATCTTAACAGTAGCTTATGGAATACAGTGTACTATTGTCGAACCACCCATTTTCGCATAGTTATTATCAATTGAAAGATGAAACTCTAAGTGATGCAATCTAATTACTAAATCTCTATTATTTCAATATTTGATGGTATGTTATGGAAAGTAATATAAGTTAGAAATTTTAAGTTTAAAACATAAAAGTATTGGTTTGTTAAGACTTTAAAAAATTTTGTGGTGATGTGTAACATCCCGTTTTTCTTCATACATGTCCGAGGTACGTAATTGATTTTTAGAATGTTCATACTTGGTTGTATAATTGTATAAATATGATTGTACGAAGCGTGTATGAAGGGTACCAAGCATGTACGTGTTGCTTGTTCGAATGTCGAAGAAAACTGGACGTTGTTTAAGTTACAAGGTGTGTACGTACCTTTTCGACCCCAAATAAAGTTTGAGTTGATGTTTCAAAACCTTACCATTAGAAAGGAAATCTTATTACGTTTCCAACGATATTTGATTCGTCGAAAACGGAGTTACGGTTTGAAAGTTACGACCAAAACAAGTGTCAGAAAAACGCGAAAAAGGGCCCAGGCGCAAATTGCGGCTGGCTGGGGTTCTTCAGCGCCTAAATGGGCGTATTCTTGCGGCCACTTTTGCGGCTGGCCGTAATTTGCGGCCAGTAGGCGCAAATTGCGGCTGAAAACGTATTTTTGGTGATTTTCTTGATATTTTGAGTTTAAATGAGGGGTATTTGTGTCTTTTCACTTTGGGGTTGATTTGGGATTATCAAAACTGATCCAAACCTTATCTCTATCTCATTTTTCACACACACAAACACTCTATTCCATTTCTAGAGAGAGGAACCCATTTGAGAGAGAGAGAGAGAGAGAGAGAGAGAGCTTGGTTTGGAGAAGAAGAAGTGGAAATCTCACCAAAGTGCTAGTGTTAAAGTTGTTTATCTCGTTCTTGGCTACGTTTTGGTTGTAGTGGTAAGTTCTAACTCCGAAATTCATCTTTATGATTTGATATTCAAGTTAGGGTTTTAAGCCTTTTAGTTGTAAAACTCATTTAGATGATGAAGTGGGTTTATGGAAACTAGTTATTTTTGATACATGACGGGCTTTGGGTTGATTGACGTTTTAGCCATGATTAGGCTTTGGTTTTGGGTGTAATCACTTAGTTTAGTGATTTTGGAAGTGTTGGAACCCTTTTAGGTGTATTTGGGTTGACTAATTTTGAATTGGGTCAAAATTAGGGTTTATGTGTCAAATTGGGTAAGCTAAGGGTTTAACACTTGTGATTTGATTTAATTGGTGTATTAGGGCCATTTTCACTTGTGTTAGTGATTATTGGTTAGTTTGGGCATTTTTATGACTTTAGTCAAAATGGGTAATTGAATTGGGTCAAAATTGAGGATGACACTAAATTGGACTAAATGGATGTTAAACACTTTTGTTAAGTGTTAAATGGTATTTTTGAATGAAAGAAATCGTGGGAAGTGTTTTTGGGTTAAAATGACATTTTAACAAAAGTCAAACGTGGTCAAAAGCAATATGGGTCAATATTGCACGTGTTGAGATTTTTGGTGAAATTGGCGTTTGAAATGATTACTACCTAAGTAGTAATTTAGTGTTAAGACCTAGGTTTGGTCTAATTGGTGTAAAGTATGATTTGGGTTAAATTGTACTTTGTTATGTTGGTCGGAATTACCACCCGTAGTGGTAATTGGTGAAGTCCACTTTAGGAGGCTAAATGGGCGGATTGTGGAGGTAGGTATAAACCCTTGGTTAAGGGTGTTGGTGTCGAATTCTCTTATAGAGAATGTATGTTGATTATGTGTATACCTATATGTGTATTATAGGTAAAGGTTTGCTCGGTTGCGTGTGGTGGAGATTTCTCGCATGGTTTGTAATGCTCGAGTTCACGAGGTGAGTGGAATAATTATATGCGTAGGTATATAATGTATTTATTTGTTGTAGCGTGAGATGTGTAGTGTCGATGTGCTAAGACACCACATTTCACGTGACAAATGAAGTGTCGATGTGCTAAGACACCACTCAAAGTAAAGTAACGGATGGAGTGTCGACGTGTTAAGACGCCATCCGGGGTGAAGTATCGACGTGTTAAGATGCCACCCCAAGTAAGACGAAGAGTGAAGTGTCGACATGTTAAGACACCATTCGGAGTGAAGCATCGACGTGTTAAGATGCCACTTCAAGGACTATCACGGGTGAAGTGTCGACGTGTTAAGACGCCACCCGGGGTGAAGCATCGACGTGTTAAGATGCCACCCGTGAGATTAGTGTACGACGTGTTAAGTACTCTAATGGTTGTTATGAACACCGATGGGAAATTTGAGTACCATCCCTTGTACGATTGGTTAACCATGGTTATGTGTTGTAGTGTAGCATAATATATTGTTCGGTTATATATGCTATTGTTTGTGCTAGCTTGTGGTAATGGAGATTTAGCGTTATACTTTGCGATGGTATGATATTTGAATTGCTAGCATGTATGCGGTATTTGTGTAAGTGTTTGCAAGTAAGTAGATTATATATGTATATGTATAATTATTGCATTCACTAAGCTTTATGCTTACCTCTCTCGTTGTTTACCTTTTTACAGATTTTGTGATTGTGAATCTAGCAAGTAGTTATACTAGATGCGTAGGAGCGCTTGGGCTCGACGGGGTAGCTTTTGGATATGGAGGTGGATTGGGGATTTGGTAGTCCTCGGGATTATGCTCTTGGTATCGGGTTGGGTTATTGAGTATTAACCCGTATTTTTGTATGATTGGGTCATTGTTACAAATACTTTTGTAATGTGTCATTTGTATACCAAGGGTCGTTATAAATTGTTAAACGTATCGAAATGTTATGTAATATGAACGTATGAATGGGACCTAACTTATATATATATATATATATATATATATATATATATATATATATATATATATATATATATATATATAAAATGTACTCCGTTTTTGGTTAAACGGATAGGGGTTGTTTCAGGATCATAATAGATTGTTCAACCCTTTAACAAAAAAAAAAAAAAATGATTATAGATTGTTTTAAAGGAGGTGTGTGCAATAATTGGTGATATGTTTTCAAGCATAGAAGATTAATGGAAGATGGTCCCTCATAAAAATTAATTCCTGACGACATTTATCTTATTAGACTTTTTTGTTCATGATTCTGTAGCATGAGACAGATCAAATTTAAGTTATCTTTATATACCTGTAATTCTTCGAATATCAAATGTAAATCAGTATAAAGTGAAATATTAATTAATTAACATGTTGAGTTTATGAACTTGAAAGCTTATCATGGTTTATCAATTGATTTTGGCGATATAATCAACAAAAAGTAATGTTTTCCATGTTTAACATCAATTTTAATATTAAAATGTGGAATTAAGAACAATCAACAACTGAATCAAAACAATTTGATACGTGGAATTGAAGGTTTTTTCAACGGCATGATACATAAGTTAAAACTAGCAAGGTGCTAGAAACGAATATCAAATTGAAAATGTATTAATTGGTATTTCGGTATACACAATTATAATGGTAGGGATAACAATATATATTGCCGCCATTAGGTTAAAGGAGATGTAATCGGATCGTATTTCTCCATAATGAAGAATACTCCTAATAACCTAAAAAATACGCCATTAGGTTAAAGGAGATGACAATATATATTGCCGCCATTAGGTTAAAGGACAATATATATTGCCGCCATTAGCAATCAAGTTACAACTTACAATCATAATCAATATGTTTGTATTTTTTTATCTCTTCCAAACACGCTCCCCGAAAACGCGTGACGAAAATACGTGATGAAAACGCGCAACGAAAACGCGCGTCGTAAATGCTCGTCGTAAACGAGCTCCAAAAACGCGCGGCGGTAAACGCCCGCAAAAACACGCGCCCAAACATCGCGTCGAAAATGCGCGACGAAAACTGAAAGCACACCCCGAACCGCGCCAAGATAACGTGCGCCGAAAACGAGCCCTGAAAATGCACCCCGAAAAGGGGTCCAAAAACGCGCCCCAAAAAGGGGTCCGAAAACGCGCCCCGAAATCGCGCCTCAAAAAAATTGTCTCGATTTAATTTTAGTAGGTCTTAATTGGGTCAACTAGTTGTGGAGCCCTCGCTTCGCGCCGGGGGCTCCGTTTTGAATGCGAGTTAAAAAAAGTCTTGATCTATTTTGTAAAAAAAAAAAAATTTCAACATCTAACATTGAAGGGTTGTTCCTTTTGTGAAAGTTGCTTCTTTAAGCGTTAAAGTTAGTTGATCTATTTTGTAAAAAAGAATGTTTTTCGACATCTTTTGGTAGCATTGAAGTGTTGTTCCTTTTAAGAAAGTTGATTCTTTTATCGTTGGAGACAAAAAAAATATATATATAGCACAGTAGTGGCCTATGTGGGTCCTACTATTTGAGCGCAGTGTACAAGTCGGTAAAGCGTGGTGGTGTTATTATTCAGTATTTTTGGTGTTAGTGATGGGATAAATAATAATTTAGAATATAGGTATAAAGTGGGGGGTTCGATTTGTATTTTAATGAAAGTTAGGGGGTTAGGTATAAAGTGAGGGGTTCGATTTGTATTTTAATGAAAGTTAGGGGGTTATGTTTGTGAAAAGTGAAAAACTAAATAGTACTATTCATAACAAATAAGACAAATTTTGTCTATTAGTTACTCCATATATTGGTAATTCAATCAATCTTTTAAAAAAAATTGGATTTTGATAAGTTTTTAATATATACCTCTTCTTAATTATGTACTTGGACTCATTTGAGTCTCCAAGCAAATTCAATGGATCCATTTAAAGCTTTGGGTCATTTTTACCGGGTCTGCCAATAATAGTCTCTAAATTGATCTCCCTAATTTTCCGAGTCTTCGTGTTATATTTAGATCATCACCATGTTTTGATCTTTGGTCTATGGTAATCTGAATTTACAAATTCTAGACTAAGTTTATAAATCATATAATCACATCTCACTTGTATTTCTAGATTCATATTTAACTTATCCATTTTTTTAGAAACAACCAATTTTATTAATTAAAAAATATACTATACACAAATAATTCATATAATGGCCAAAGATGGCCATGTACAGAAAGAATCAACCAGTGTCCACATAAAGAAGTAGAAAGAATGCATTATATAAAAAATAAGGCCGCGTTAGCGCTTTTTATTTCAATAAGGGGCGGAGCTTAACGAAGCAAGTCTATAAGAGAAAATAAAAAGTGCTAGTTGTAGCGCGCTAGCGCGCATTTGACTAAAAACATGGAAAGTCAAGGCTCCGCGCAACGAGTGGGAGGTAGATTTGCAAAGAAGAGCAGCGCCTAACTCGACTCAGAAGTAGACATTGGACTACATCAACCACTGATTTCAATCCAAATTCGTTATATTTGGACAATTTTTGATCCATTCAAAACTCTTGATTTTAACTTCGTTTAGCGTAACAAGAGTGCTCCAATTTTTGTTCTTAAAGACTCTTTCATTTCTATTTTTCATATCATATATCCACAAACCCACTCAATTGTTTGCCATAGTTGTTGTCCTTTATACGACTTGATACATTTATTTTTACCACATAAAAGATCATCTCGACTAAGGTTACTAACATTGCCCAAACCGCACCATTTGCATACATTTTCCCATAATTCCATAGCTTTTTTGAAGTCCACGAGAAGCTGTTTAATTGATTCAATATCTTCATCGCAAATAGCACAACGAGTTGTGTTAAGATCGATACCACGTTTGTCAAGTTCGACCAAACCGATTCCTGACTTAATACACCTGCAATCGACCAAATCCATAAACCCCCCTCACGAGTCACGACCATAGATACTTTTGATTATTTTGACCCAAGCGCGTTAGGTTCCACTCGAAACCTCCACCGCTATTTTTCCAAAAGTAACAATTTCTTTCTTTTAAAGACCCTATGTTTAACCCGTCCAATTCGCAAAGAAGAAGAATACTATCTCATTTGACCCAAGACATCTTTGAACTCTACCCTGACCCATTCCAAAAGAAGTTCCTTCTCACACACCCAAGCTTTGTAATCCCGCATATGGGTGCACGAAAGAGTGAGGAATGATAAAAGGGTAAACAAGTTAGAACCGACTTTATAAGAGTTAACCGACCGCCAAATGACATTGATCTAGCCTTCCATTCCGAAGCGTTTTTAGACTTTATCTATAACCACACTCTAATTACCTAATTGTTTCATCTTCCAACTAACGGTTATCTCCAAATAAGAAAATGGAAGGCATCCATTATTACAAACAATTTTGTACGCCATACGGTCTATCTCTTCTTTAGTAACCCCGAGATTGTACAAAAGTATCTATCGGAGTTTATTTTTAGCTCGGAGATGTCTTCAGAATTCTTAAATAGCTTCATAATGTTCATCAGATTTTCCTTACTCCAATGTCCAAAAAAATTTGTGTCATCGGACTACTGAAGATGTGATAAAATTGCCTTATCCTTCCCTACCTTGACTCGTCGAGCCATTATTTAACGCTCTTTTTGTACGAAGATTCGAACCTTTCGCGGCTAGAATAAAGAGAAAATGAGAAAGAGGGTCTCCTTGCCGAACACCCCTTTCAAGGGAAAACTCGTGGGAGGGTTAACCATATACGAGTACTAAGACCGAGGCCGATGTGAGACAAGCTTTCATCCATATTACCCATATCCAAAGCCCATGCAAACAAGAATATCTATCATGAAATCCCGTCGAATTCTATCAAAAGCCTTTTCACAATCCTCTTTAAAAATGAAGCTCTTAGTCTTCTGCCTCTTAAGATCAAAGATTGTCTCATTAGAAATGAGTGCCCCATGCAAAATATATCGACCTTTATTAACAATACTTTGTTCTTCACCTATTAAATAAGGGATAACCTTTTTATTTCTCTTGGCAAGAATCTTGACAAGGATCTTTTAGTAGCTTCGAATTAGACTAATCGTACGAAATTCCTGGAGCGACAAAGCATCCACTTTCTTTTGGATTAAGAAAATAAAAGACATGTTACAACCTCTCGATATCTCACCATTCTCCAAGAACCAATCGAGAGTTTTTAAGAGGTCATCTTTAATAAGCGGCCAAACTTCTTATAGAATTTGAGATTAAACCCATCCTGTAACGAACCTGAATTTTCCAACTTATATTACTAATATTTATTATTAATACTTGCGTGTTAATAAATGTATTCTTATACATTTTTCTTGTCACCATAATTGACTTTCCATGTCCCGACTCGTCTTTTCGACACGTGCTTTTCACGAATAATATTTCGAATATTATTTACGTTCATAATTAATTATTATTAATTATTTCTAATTAACTAATGTAAGTAGTTAATTACTTGAGCTTTTTACTAATTTGTTGCATACTTATACCTGGACTTTTATTATTAGACTTGGACTATCAAAGCCCACCCTACACCACTTAATGGACTAATTAGTGAGCCTATCATTATGCTAGTGATTCATTAAGATTAAACAAGATTAATTAGTTAAGTGAGGAGAGAAAGATGTTTCAAGCATGCATGACCACTTTCCCATGTATTTGGCTTTATACCTCTTCCTAGCATGCACCACCTTCCCACACATGAAAGAACCACTTTGACTTCCCCATTTGGAAGCCAAAACCGTCGACTTTGGTGCTAGGGGAGGGAGTTCCATTTTTTTTTGTTACTTATATGCTAGTTTGAAACCACATTTCACACACATATTACTTACACCACTTTTACTCCAAACTTTTCTCTCTAAATTGTAAGTAAAAACTTTATTTTTCTTTCTTCTTCTTTCCTTTAAAAATCGACTAGTAAGCATCATCATCATACTTGATTGTTGTTTGTTGTTAAAGATCAAACTTTCTAGTTTGTATCTTCATTTAATCTTGCTTCTTCCATAATTTGTTTGATGAGAAATCAAGAACAAGGATCTAAGCTTGTTAGCTTATGGTTCTACACTTGAAAAGTTATAAAGATCTAAAGTTCATAAGCTTTAAGATCTTACTTGTGTTCATGTTTTGGAAACTTAAGGTTTATTGTCTTAAGATCCAAGCTTTGACTTGAATCTCCTTAAGTATGAAACAAACATGAACTTGTTACTTGTAACTTTAGTTTATTTCTTAATCTTTTTATTTATTTCGTTATTGTATAAATTTGGTCAAGTATTACTAGTTAAACTTGATCTCATTTTTCTTGAAACTAAAGTTTAAACTTTGTAAGTTCAAGAACATGGAAGTTAAACTTTCTAGTTATAACCCTATACACTTATGTTGGATCTAAGTTTCTATAGCTTATGGTCTTCCAATTTTGTCTAAAACAAAAACTTATAAGCTTATATACATTCTACAAGATTAAAATCTAAGTTTCATAACTTATGGTTTTATTAAAGTGAAGATCCAAGTTCCATAACTTAGGGTTTAACTTAAGAACACTAGATGTAGACTTTTTAGTCTAGGATCTTCAAGATCTAACTAAGATCTAAGTTCTACAACTTAAGATCTTGTTTATTTAGTTTACATTCAAGTTTATAGCTTAATATTACTATTAGAACTCATGTATGTGTCGAATCTAAGATCTTGATGTAACTTTGGTTCATCAACCTTCTTACAACCTTTAAATGAGTTGTGCTATTTATCTTAGACATACACTAGTGTCATGATGGTCAAAACTTGGTTAAGGTGATGCAAACACATTGATGTGGTAGCGTGGGGGTACGTGATAGTACTATATTTTACTACGAAATACGTTACAAATTACACAAGTTTTAATTATTTATTTACAAATGGGATATACATAAACCTTGCTACAACACTATAGGCAGTGTACCTAATCGTACAGTAGTGTAGTTTTTAGTAAGTCCGGTTCGTTCCACAGGGAGCGGGCTTATTGCACACTATATTTTTAAACAATTATATTTGTACAAAATATATTATATTAATAATATATAAAAAGGGGTTTTTACCGTTTAATGACCGGTTTGTCGATTTTAAAACTTTAGCCGCAGTTAAAACCGAATGTAAAATAAATATAACTTAATTTAAAACGTAAAATAAATAACGATAATGAAATTCGATAAATAAAAGTGCGATAATTAAAAAGTACGATAATTAAAAGTGCAATTAAATACAATAACAATAAATAAGTGTGCAATAATTAGAAGTGCAATTAAATATGAAAATAAAGGAATTATGCTTATTTAAACTTCCATAATCATGATGTTTGACGTGTTGATTTTAGTTTTATGCCCATGGGTTAATTGTCCTTTGTCCTGGATTATTTAATATGTCCATAATAGTCCACCAGTCATAAATATAAAGAGCGAAAGCCTTCGTCAAATTATTCTTATTCCCGAAGTCAAATATTCCAACTAATTGGGGATTCGAATTGTAACAAGGTTTTAATACTTTATTTAATGAATACACCAGGTTATCGACTGCGTGTAAACCAAGGTTTTATTACTTTGTTAACAATTACACCAATTACCCTTGAATGTAATTCACCCCTGTTTCAACAAGTCTATTAACTATTAATCCAGTTCCGTGTCCGGTAAAATGAATAATTATTGGTATTTATAGATATCCCGCCCACCGTACCCAGTCAAGTGTATGTGGTTATATATAAATACGTCAAATTATAAGTTTGTATATTAAATTAACAAGGTATTGTTTAGTTAATATAAAACCCATTAATAGCCCATAGTCTAATTTCCACAAGTGTCGTTCTTTTATCCAAACCTCAATCATGGTACAAAGCCCAATTACCCAATTTTAATATTTTTAGCCCAACATCATGATTACTTCGGTATTAAATAAGCATAATAATAACTTAAGTACGAGACATTAATTTAAAAAGGAGAACATAACTTACATTGAGTATTTATCGCGTAGTGTTACACGAACAGAATTTCGACTTCAAAAACCCGTAAAATAACCTTTACATAACCCGAACTAATCTAATATAACACTAATCTATACTATATATATATATATATATATATATATATATATATATATATATATATATATATATATATATATATATATATATATATATTATATTTATTTATTTATTATCTTACGGAGTATTATTATTATTATTATGTTATTTAAACTCGCAGAATTCGTGGCCTTTTATAGGCACTTCTGAATTTCACTGCTCCGCGAGTCGTGGAGTTTTTGGACTTCAAACTTCGCGAGTCGAGGAGTTTGATTTTCCACCTCACATCATTTTGGATCTTAGTCTGCCGACGTTATTAAATAATAATATAATATATATATAATTTTTAAGAATTATTTATATATTATATTTTATTTATGTGCATAGTTGACTTGTAATTTTTGCACCGTTGCGTCGCGCGTTGAGAGTTGACTCATGTCCCGGTTTCGGATTTTCGAACGCCTTTTCGTATAATTTAATATCTTATACTTTGCGTTCCGCAACTTGTACTTTTGTCATTTTTAGACGTTTCTTATCAATAAATTGAACCACTTAGATTGTATCTTGTACATTTGAGCTTTTTGGTCATCTGCGTCTTCAAATCGTCATTTTCGCCTTTTGTCTTCGCACTTATTTATTTAAACGAATATTACATAAAAATAGAACAATTGCAACTAAAAGCTTTACATATTGGAAGGATATTGCTACTAAATATATGTTCATTTGGAGCACTATCAAATATCCCCACACTTGAGCGTTGCTTGTCCTCAAGCAATACAGAACTTGAAATAAAAACATACATGAATCACTTTTTTATTCATCACACTTTGTACATCAGTGATTTTGATATGGTGGTATAAACAATGATAGTAACGATAGAACCATGGTTAAAGTTGGGTGTGTCATCCACAGTTGCGTTGGGTTTAGGTCAACGACACTTACAATCAAATAGCCGATTTTCTTTCGGTTTCCAAAGCAAAGTGCACATTTGAAAGGCGGTTTACAGTCCCACATGACTATGAAAATTTAGATCCGTTAGGAAATTAGATCTTTATGAAAACATTTGATCTTTTGAAAATTCAATCTAGCTTTTACCCTAGACAAGTTTTCTGGAATAACCCTTCACCGGTGTTGCAAAATATTTTTGTGGGTTTTGTGGGTTTCAGATTTGAAAATTTTAGCTCAAAACTTATGGTTTTGTATCACCCACTTGCTAACCTTGTATTAGGAAAGCAACACGTCCAGTTTACTTGTCCCGTATATTACCTTTCAATAAACTACCGTCCGGTTGTAAAGGAAAGCGATGAACAAGCAACCGTTAAGGCAATGTCCCGTGACTTGCTTTTGATTATGGTCTATAACGTGTCGGACGCAATTACTATCCTTTGATGGAGCAATACTAAAGCTCACCCTTATAATTTTCCGGTCTGGCACAAGGTCCTGTCTTTGACCATGCTATGCAACCACCGTTCTTACGGTTGACACCCGATTTGGTTCAGGTGACCTAATGAATTCCAGGTGAATTCCTAGGATTTTACGTTCAATGGTAATGAACGCATTGAAAATAGGTTTTCAGAAAACAAATCGGTTTGTAATTTTGATCAAAATTTTTTCTCGTTCAAGCTCGAGTTTAGATATCATTGAATTCCATGAGTTTGTAATTCTCAATCTTTAAGGTCAATCTCAAGGATTGAGTAATATCAGTCTTAAAAGCTGATTTTTAATCTTTAAGGAGATTATCCTTTCTGGGGGTCTGATTCATTAGTCTTATCAAGCTAATTTGCACGGTGCCCTCCCCATTTTACGAGACAGATCCTCTCATGGTTAGGATAAGTCTGACCACTTGGCGACCCTGTTTGATGCTGAGGTCCGTGGATTTCCTACTGATTTTAGTGATGACTTTTCTAGATTTTTCATCAACCTACAGCTGGTCTGGACGACAACTTCTTGACCTAAATCAAGAAGCGCGTGTCTTTTTGGAAGACTTTACTTTCTTTTAATGATGGAATTGATTCATCGTGTAGATCCATCTTTTCTTTTCTTTCATCGGGTAAAATAGTTAATTTAGTCCAAAACAAAAGCACCTGCAATAAACTTTACAGAAACATGTGCTAGATAGTTTTTAATTGAATAACTAGGTACATTCTCCCCACACTTAGTTTCTTTCTTTGCCTTTTTATTCTCCTTTATTCCATTTTAAATGAATTCAAGCGTTTTAGGGTGTTTCTCAATTTATGTCCTTTCCGAGGTAACGATAATTTCGGTATTAACACCTAGTTTTCACCGTTCATAAATATATATAAACATGATTTTTAATTCATTTAGTTGAAAATTTTTCAAATTTTCATAAAATTTAGAAAATAAACCAAGTATAAACCCGAGAGAATTTATAATCCTTCCCCACACTTGAGATCATGCAATGCCCTCATTTGCATGAAATCAGACTCTAATTGTAAATTCATGAGGGTGATTAGTGTAGAAAAGTGATTGAAAATATCCAGTTTGTAATTACAAAGCTCGTCGAATGATAGATGGCGCGCCTCATCATTCATTCCTTCTTTTGTTATTTCACACATGTTTTTCTTCAAAAACGGTTGCTTTTCTGAACTGTTTGCTAATATTTGAATATACGTATTTTACCCTAAATTATCATTCATTTTTATTAACGAGTTATGCACTAACCCGAACCCCTAATTTAACGTTAAGTGGGGTTAGACTTCCCCACACTTAGCTGACGACATGTGAAGTCGGTAGAATAAGTTCCACGAATTAAAATAGTGAGCCAGTTATTTACATCTCGGGTGGTATAAAATATATCAATGGGTTTAAAGTTTAGACCCACCAGATCGTCACTACTTAATTCTTTTTTAAGTGTAGCTTTTAGTAAATGGATATGTCTCTTTTCTGGTTCTTGGTCAAATGGATCGATATACACCGACATACATGTTATAGGGTGGACAATTTCTAACGTTTCCTTCCTTTTATTCTCGAGATCAAAGTTTTCACCTCTATTACCCAATTGGGTGAAATCCGAGGTGTCATTATCTATTACAGCTCGTAGTTCATCTTCGGTAGATGACTCGTCTATTGAGAATATTGGGTTGGAAGGTTGTGGAATGGTGAATTTCGGGATTGGAGTAGATTCTTCTTCATTAACGGTACTTATCAGTCCCTCCATTTTGGTCTCGGGGGTAAAATTTTCAACGTTATCGTTTTCCCAAGAGTACAAATTTGTCTTCCTTACTTCTTCTTCATCCATAGATGGATCGGTGATTTCGTCGGTAGAGGCTAATGTGTCGATATGTTGTGAAATTGGTAAAGCTGAATAAAAAGTATCATCGGGATAGTTGGTGATTTCGGAGCTCTCGAATTCATCAAAATTCGATGATATGAGATTTTCTTGCACAATACTCCTCAGATCAACAGGTGTGTAGTCTGATAGAGTTTCAACTTGCCGGTTTACAAACTCTCTTATTTGTTCATTTTGAGCATTGAGTTCTTCGAGTTTGATTTTCATATTGTCTAATAAATTTTCAGACACGTAATTTTCCTCGTCTACTGGTTGTTGAGTTTGGAAATATTCTTGGGAATAATCCCAATTTGAATTGTATTCTTCATAATCGTTCCATTCAGGTTCCGTGGGTGCGTAATTTTCCATAGGAATGTAATAGTAACATTTCCATGTTGAGTGATAATCTCCACAGATTTCACAACCAGTTATTGTTTCGTCATTCGTGATCCAAGATTGGCTGATCGAATTGTCATCAACATTCATTTGAGAGTATTGATTTAATTGATTTTGGATATCAAAAAGAGTTTCCATAGCCTTGTTTTCAAAATTTTCCATTTTATTGCGATGGCCAAATTTTAGCTACAATGTGGTGCATTTACTAATTATCCTATTAGTTATAAAAATAGAAAAACTTATATAAGTTGTCCAATTAATAGACTTTTCTGCTTTTGCCCACGTTTCAAATAGCCAAAAGATGCAGCAGGGAGCCAGAACCCTTTAAATCGGAAGTTCATAACTCAGCCACTAACAAATCCAACTATTACTACGAAGCAGAAAATTATCAACGTCCATTAATTTAACCACTTAAATAATTTTTCTTTCCGTTTGAGATATTAGATAAGAAATAGAGAAAATTTCTAAGTCCTAAAAACTAAAGCGTCGAGAAATAAGAAAAAAAAGAATGCGCGTCGAAAAACGTCGAAAGATAAAAATAAGAAAGAAAAACGTCGAAACTTAAAAGTCTAAAAATTATATCTAAAAAGTTGCGCCTAAAGGTCTAAATGTAAATGCAATTTTATTCAGAAAACGTCAATTACTTAAAGGCACTAAAATCTATTTAAAACTAAAGCGAAAAACGGCGTCGCAAAATTCCAAAGCACCTAAATCTTAATCTAAAGAAAAAGCACTTAAGGGATTTTATGGCAAAGCCTAAAAATCTAGAAATAAAAATAAGCTACGGCAAAATACTAAATTTAAAACTAGCTACGAACAATAAAAATACAAATATTATGCTAAAAACAAATAAAAATAAACAAAAAATAAAAATAAAAATAAACTTAAAGTTGTAAAAAGTACAATTTTTATAAAAATATTATTTTTATCTTTATTATTTTATAAAAGTATTAATTTTTATTTATAATAAAACTAATTAAAATACAAAATACAAATTAATTTAAAAACTAAAACTAAATATTAATAATAATAAATTAAATAGGGTTTATAAATAATAATAATTAATAATATTCTGTAATTAATGCGAAATAGGGTTTCTGGTCTGGCTGGTCAGGGCGGCTCCGCGAGTCGTGGAGTTTTAAGCCTGCAAACTCCGCGAGTCGTGGAGTTTGAAAAACGTTTTTTTTTTTATTTTATATTGTTTTTCTAAAATGATATATAAATATATTTATACAAAAATAAATTAAAAATATAGCGTTTCGCCGAGTCCCCGGCAGCGGCGCCAAAAACTTGATGTGGTAGCGTGGGGGTACGTGATAGTACTATATTTTACTACGAAATACGTTACAAATTACACAAGTTTTAATTATTTATTTACAAATGGGATATACCTAAATCTTGCTACAACACTATAGGCAGTGTACCTAATTGTGCAGTAGTGTAGTTTTTAGTAAGTCTGGTTCGTTCCACAGGGAGCGGGCTTATTGCACACTATATTTTTAAACAATTATATTTGTACAAAATATATTATATTAATAATATATAAAAGGGGGTTTTTACCGTTTAATGACCGGTTTGTCGATTTTAAAACTTTAGTCGCAGTTAAAATCGAATGTAAAATAAATATAACTTAATTTAAAACGTAAATAAATAACGATAATGAAATTTCGATAAATAAAAGTGCGATAATTAAAAAGTACGATAATTAAAAGTGCAATTAAATACAATAACAATAAATAAAAGTGCAATAATTAGAAGTGCAATTAAATATGAAAATAAAGGAATTATGCTTATTTAAACTTCCATAATCATGATGTTTGACGTGTTAATTTTAGTTTTATGCCCATGGGTTAATTGTCCTTTGTCCTGGATTATTTAATATGTCCATACGAATTTGTCCATAATAGTCCATCAGTCATAAATATAAAGAGCGAAAGCCTTCGTCAAATTATTCTTATTTCCGAAGTCAAATATTCCAACTAATTGGGGATTCGAATTGTAACAAGGTTTTAATACTTTGTTTAATGAATACACCAGGTTATCGACTGCGTGTAAACCAAGGTTTTATTACTTTGTTAACAATTACACCAATTACCCTTGAATGTAATTCACCCATGTTTCAACAAGTCTATTAACTCTTAATCCAGTTCCGTGTCCGGTAAAATGAATAATTATTGGTATTTATAGATATCCCGCCCACCGTACCCAGTCAAGCGTATGTGGTTATATATAAATACGTCAAATTATAAGTTTGTATATTAAATTAACAAGGTATTGTTTAGTTAATATAAAACCCATTAATAGCCCATAGTCTAATTTCCACAAGTGTCGTTCTTTTATCCAAACCCCAATTATGGTACAAAGCCCAATTACCCAATTTTAATATTTTTAGCCCAACATCATGATTACTTCGGTATTAAATAAGCATAATAATAACTTAAGTACGAGACATTAATTTAAAAAGGAGAACATAACTTACATTGAGTATTTATCGCGTAGTGTTACACGGACAGAATTTCGACTTCAAAAACCCGTAAAATAACCTTTACATAACCCGAACTAATCTAATATAACACTAATCTATATTATATATATATATATATATATATATATATATATATTATATTTATTTATTTATTATCTTACGGAGTATTATTATTATTATGTTATTTAAACTCGCAGAATTCGTGGCCTTTTATAGGCATTTCTGAATTTCACTGCTCCGCGAGTCGTGGAGTTTTTGGCCTTCAAACTCCGTGAGTCGTGGAGTTTGATTTTCCAGCTCACATCATTTTGGATCTTAGTCTGCCGACGTTATTAAATAATAATATAATATATATATAATTTTTAAGAATTATTTATATATTATATTTTATTTATGTGCATAGTTGACTTGTAATTTTTGCACCGTTGTGTCGCGCGTTGAGAGTTGACTCATGTCCCGGTTTCGGATTTTCGAACGCCTTTTCGTATAATTTAATATCTTGTACTTTGCGTTCCGCAACTTGTACTTTTGTCATTTTTAGACGTTTCTTATCAATAAATTAAACCACTTGGATTGTATCTTGTACATTTGAGCTTTTTGGTCATTTGCGTCTTCAAATCGTTGTTTTCGCCTTTTGTCTTCGCACTTATTTATTTAAACGAATATTACATAAAAATAGAACAATTGCAACTAAAAGCTTTACATATTGGAAGGATATTGCTACTAAATATATGTTCATTTGGAGCACTATCACACATCAACGAGTTGTACACTTGAAGCTACAAGCATCAAGGATGAGAACCGTGATGAACATCAAGCACCAAGAACCTTCCGGAGCACTTTGCTTACTGTTTTTGAGGTCTGATCAGTCACCTGGGCTACTGAAAAAGTTTATTTTCAGATTTTTCGGTTCTAGTAGATGAGTTTTCATTTAGGACTCGTCTTAATCCGATTTACGGTTTAGGATTTATAGCCTTCCGAAAGTCACTACACCTTTGTAACGTTGTGCTGAAATTTCTGACCTACTCGCACTTAAACCGTCGCCACGGTCAAACGAAGACGAGTTTGGTTCTGAAAATTGGTCAGTGGTTGAAGGACTCACATACGGAGCCATAGCCACTGACTATGCGTCTTTTCGATTTGTATAGAGGTCGTAGCAGCTGAACGAAGTCAGCCTTTGTTTCGATCTCTATTCTTGATTGAAAACTTACTTTACTTTTTACTTATGTTGTTGAATGATGATGATACTTAAGACCTAATTTATATAATTTTAAACCTTTAGGAACGATTTACTGACTTAGTAAATTTTGACTTAGGTTGAGGACCTTTCGGACCAACCACTTGCTTACTTATCTTGTACCGACTTTACTACTTTTCACTGTGAGTTATAGCATCCCTTTTTTACTTTAACGATTTTGGGAACTGAGAATACATGCGCTTTTTACATTTTACATACTAGGCACGAGTACTTAAACTTTATATATGTGTGGGTTATACAACGGCATAAAATTTCCCCTTAGCTCGGTAACGTTTAGTCATTAGTCTTTGAACCGGTGAACGCGAATCTTAGATATGGATCCATAGGGCTTGACATCCCCACTCGGGCTAGTCGCGCTAGTATTTAACGGGTGTTTAATACTTCGTAAACTTACGCACTCTCCAAGTGTACTTTTAGGGGGTGATATTACGTTAAGTTAGTTACCAAGTGCCCAAGGTTGAGCATATACTTTTCATACTGTTTTGAAACACTGAAATCTCGTGGCCTACCTTACATTACTGTTACATTTAAACTATAGCTCACCAACATTCGTGTTGACATTTTTAAGCATATTTTCTCAGGTGCTTAGAGGTTTGATGCTTCCGCTATAGTAGTCTTGCTGTGTAGACTCCCGCTGCTTTTGTTAGAGATGTCTCTGCATGAAACGTTTACCTTGCATTCACAAACTATGTTACTTTTGAACAATGAATTTTTAATAACCATTGGGTCTCGTACTTATGTTAATTGCTTCTATTCATAAAAGCATACTTTCGTTTGTAAAACTTTTGATGTTGGTTATTACGTCACCCCTTCTTATGAATGCAAACTTATTTTAAAACAACATATAGTGTTTGACATTGTAATGATCCTGTTGTTGATGATCCGTATACGTTAATTTTGTACGGGGCGTCACATTTGGTATCAGAGCATTGGTTGTAGGGAATTAGGTTGCATTAGTGAGTCTAGACCGGACCGAGTAGGATTCACTAATAGGACTAATCTACAACTTGCTAGTTTACTTGTTTCTGCGGAACTTGCTGCATGCTGTTGCTTACTTTTACTGCTATATGTCGTATACTGCTACTTGTTTTCACTACTTCATGCTACTATCTGCTTTCAATCGCATGATACTTCTGTAGAGTTTGTTATTATTGCCATGCTATTTACTGCTATAGATGATCTAGACTGTCGTAGTTACTTTGCCTAATACGTGCTTGCTATATGACTTACTGACATGGAAAAAGTTATTTTTCCTTGTTCAGATGTCGGATATCCCGCCCATTATCATTGACTTGGAGAACGACTTAGAGTCATCTGCCACCTCGCCTGCTATTGCCGCTGACTCACAGATCCCGTCATCGCTAACCTCCAGTGACTCTGGCGATTCATCCTCTGGGGACAGTAGCCACGCACCTGACCTGATGATCATCTCCGACGGAGACGAGGACCCAGAGGAGATTCCAGCTCCACCTAGCCCAGGACTCCCGGAGCCACAGCACCATTTCGGTGGTGCTGTGATTCCTGGGGGAACTGAGGATGGTCCTTTCCATAATGAGCGAGGACATTGGGTCAGACGCCTTGCTGATGGACGTGTCGTGCCGATCCCGCCTAGCAGATATCGACTTATGACCATCGGTCGAGCAGATCCACCCTCTGATGATTCAGACGACTCATCATCCGATGACTCCAGCGAGGAGGATTCCGACGAGGACCTTCAGGAGGCGTCCGTGCAGCCGCCCTCTACGCCGCCGAAGAAGCGGTATCGTTTCGATGGTACTGTTATTCCAGGGGTTAACGGATGTAGACCGTTCGTGGACGCACGCGGACAGTTGGTTAGGGTTACCGCCCGTAAGCGTGTTGTGCCTTACCCTGTCGATCCATTCGTGCATAAGGCTTCCCGTTACGCACCGTCTACTTCTGGTGCTGGACCGTCTGCACCATCAGCATTATCTGCACCGTCTGCCCCACCAGCATCCCCCGTTGTCGAGGAACTGGCGAGGGAAGTGCATATCCTCCGTGCTCGGGTAACTGAGCTCGAGGACCAGGTGTCCCATATAATGGACATCCTTTACCCACCGTCACCATAGGGCTATTGTATTAGATTTCATTATGTAATCCCGTTTGTAGTTTCATGTTTTACTCATGTATTGTACGAACCTTATGCGGATGTATGTCACTTTCTTACTAATGAATGGAACTTTGTGTTGTTAAATTTCTGTACGGTGTTCTATTTACGTTAATATATGATGATTATGTGGTATTTGTATCTAGCTGCATTACTTAATTAGCATGTGTTGTGTTGATTCCATGTTAGTTACCATATACCGTAATATTATTTATTGAATGCTGTATTTTGACTTAAGTCAAAAATTTTGTTTAGAAGATCAATGGCAAACGGTTCAAGAATTCCAAGGGAATCATCCACAGCAGCACAGATTGAGGAGATGATAGTCGAATGAGTAGCCGCAGCTATAGCGGATATCAACCCCCAAGCTCCACCGGTTAACCATCACAATCATAACGGGTGCACTTATAAGGAATTCCAGAGCTGCAAGCCCCACAATTTCAGTGGTACTGAGGGGCCAGTTGGGCTGACGAGATGGTTTGAGAAATTGAAAGTTGTATTCCGTGTGAGTAACTGCTCAGAAATGAACAAAACTAAGTATGCCTCATGTACACTGTCGGACGGCGCTTTAACCTGGTGGAACACACTTGGTCAGGCTAAGGGAATTGACGAGGCCTATGCTACACCGTGGGAGGAATTTAAGGGGGCTATGATCGAGGAGTACTGCCCCAGAACAGAGATTCATAAAATGGAAGCTGAGTTTTGGGAGTTGAAGGTTGTGGGAACCGATCTTGATGGTTATAACCGAAGGTACCTGGAATTAGCTCTGATGTGCCCCATAATGGTTACCCCGGAATTTAAGCGAATGGAACGGTATTTGTGGGGACTTCCCAAGTCCATTCAGGGAAATGTCACCTCTTCGAAACCAGCTGATGTCCCGGAAGCTATGCACATGGCGCACACCCTGATGAACCAAATTACCAGCAAAGAACCAGAAAAGGGGAAATCTGAATCGGGAGCTAGTAATGAGAAACGTAAGTGGGACAGTAACAAGGGAAGGGTCTTTGATCAAAACCCAGCTAAGAGGCATGAAAATTTCAAGGGAAACAACGACGGGAGGAACCCCAACCCGAACCCTAGCTCAAACCCT
Source organism: Rutidosis leptorrhynchoides (assembly GCF_046630445.1). Lineage (NCBI taxonomy): Eukaryota > Viridiplantae > Streptophyta > Magnoliopsida > Asterales > Asteraceae > Rutidosis > Rutidosis leptorrhynchoides. The sequence continues at coordinate 11,294,840 of NC_092340.1, read as the reverse complement.
AACTACAAGGGTAGTCTCCCGCAGTGCAAGAGATGCTACAAGCATCATACCGGGTACTGCAAGGTGGTCTATGAAAAGTGTAAAAGGACTGGGCATATTGGCAAAGACTGCAAGATCACAACCCCAACTGTGAAGACAAACCCTACTGGACCAAGGAAGTGCTATGAGTGTGGACAACAGGGCCACTTCAAGAATGAATGTCCCAACAAAAGAAAGGACGGCGGGCCAGCACGTGGAAGAGCTTTCAACGTAAATGCAAGGGATGCCCGTGAGAACCCCGACTTGGTTACAGGCAGTGTTGCAAAAGTCGGCCGAGTCGGCTGACGCGTCGGCCGACACGTCGTTTTTAGGCATGACTGACGCGTCGTTGCTAAAAAGTCGGTCAAAGGTAAAAAGTCGGTCAAAGTCGGTCAGAGTCGGTCAAAGTTAGTCAAAGTCGGTCAATTTTTTTTTTTTTTTTGTAATATTGTTAATAATTGTTAATTGTTCATGTTTATTGAAAATATAGTTTATATTAAAAGATTTGATCTATATAATATTATATATAAATATATATTTAATAAAACTATTTTAAAGTCAACGTTAGTCAACACCCGTTGCGTCGCCGTTGCGTCACCGTTGCGTCCGACGCATCGTTTTTTAGGCATGGCCGATGCGTCCCCGACTCGCGTCTTTTACAACCTTGGTTACAGGTGTATTCACTATCAACAATCTATTAGCTTCTGTCCTATTTGATACTGGTGCCGATAGGAGTTATGTATGTAGACACTTTTGCTCTAAGATAAATTGGTCGTTAGTTCCTTTAAAGGAGAGTATGCTTGTTGAGGTAGCCAATGGAAAACTTGAGAAAGTTGACCAAATTAGCCGAGAAGGTATTATCAACATAGCTGGTGTGGATTTCGAGATTGACTTGATACCCATCAAATTGGGAAGTTTTGACGAGATTGTTGGTATGGACTGGTTGACCAAGGTAAGGGCCGACATTATCTGTGGAGATAAAGCTATTCGCATACCACACAGAGATGGTGAGCCACTGATTATTTACGGAGAGAGATGTAACTCGAAGATGAACCTCATTAGTTGCATGAAGGCACAAAAGATCATGAAGAAAGGACGTCTTGCTGTTTTAGCACATGTGAAAACATTAGAAATCGAGGTAAAGAGCGTGGATGATGTACGAATTGTGAACGAATTTCCCGATGTCTTCCCAGAAGAATTGCCTGGATTACCGCCAACGAGGGCAATGGAGTTTCAGATCGATTTAGTGCCAGGAGCTGCACCTGTAGCTCGCGCACCTTATCGACTCGCACCTTCCAAAATGCAAGAGTTGCAGAGCCAACTACAAGAACTGCTAGACCGTGGATTTATCCAACCAAGCTCCTCGCCTTGGGGCGCACCTGTTTTGTTTGTGAAGAAGAAGGACGGATCTTTCCGCATGTGTATCGATTACCGCGAACTCAACAAATTGTCGATCAAGAATCGGTATCCCCTTCTCCGAATTGACGATCTTTTCGATCAGCTGCAAGGATCAAGCGTTTACTCTAAGATCGATTTGCGATCCAGTTATCACCAGTTGAGGGTGAAGGAGAGTGATGTGATAAAAACTGTGTTCAGAACCCGTTATGGTCACTATGAGTTTCTCGTGATGCCATTCGGTTTAACCAAAGCACCTGCCATGTTTATGGATCTCATGAATCGTGTATGCAAGACATACCTGGATAAGTTCGTTATCATCTTCATAGATGATATCCTCATCTACTCCAAAAGTGAAGAAGAACATGAGCAACATCTTCGACTAGTGCTTGAACTTTTGAGACAAGAGCAACTTTATGCCAAATTCTCCAAGTGCGAGTTTTGGTTGAAGGAAGTCCAATTCCTGGGTCATATTGTGAGCGATCAAGGTATCAAAGTTGATCCCACAAAGATCGAAACTATCAGCAAGTGGGAAACCCCCACTACTCCGACTCATATCCGCCAATTTTTAGGTCTCGCCGGTTACTACCGAAGATTTATTGAAGGTTTTTCTCTGATTTCACGTCCTTTGACCGCGCTGACTCACAAAAGGAAGAAATTCGTTTGGGAAGCCGAACAAGAATCAGCATTTCAAACCTTGAAGCAGAAGTTAACCACCGCGCCTATCTTATCACTTCCTGAAGGCAGTGACGATTTCGTCGTATATTGTGATGCCTCGAAAAATGGTTTTGGTTGCGTATTGATGCAAAGAACGAAGGTCATTGCTTATGCTTCTCGTCAACTAAAGATTCACGAGCGAAACTACACTACTCACGATCTCGAACTTGGAGCCGTTGTTTTTGCGCTCAAATTGTGGAGACACTATCTTTATGGAACTAAAAGTACTATCTTCACCGACCACAAAAGCCTCCAACACATATTCGATCAGAAACAACTGAACATGAGACATCGTAGATGGATCGAGACGCTGAACGACTATGATTGTGAACTTCAATAGCATCCTGGCAAGGCCAATGTTGTAGCCGACTCTTTGAGCCGAAAGGAGAGGATGGCACCTCTTTGTGTTCGGGCCCTGAACATCACCATCCATTCAAATCTCAATAGACAAATCCGAGTAGCCCAAGATGAGGCTCTCAAAGAGGAGAATATTTCTCATGAACACTTGAACATTCTCGTCTCTCAATTCGAGGTTAAGGAGACTGGACTTCGATACTTCACCGGAAGAATTTGGGTGCCTAGTTATGGGGATTTGCGAAGCCTCATTCTAGACGAAGCCCACAAGTCAAGATATCCGATTCATCCCGGAGCTAGTAAGATGTACCACGATTTCAAGGAACAGTATTGGTGGCCTAATCTTAAGAAGGACGTTGCAACTTATGTTGGGAAGTGTTTGACTTGCTCGAAGGTTAAGGCCGAAAATCAAAGGCCATCTGGGTTACTCCAGCAACCAGAAATCCCACAATGGAAGTGAGAAAGGATAACGATGGACTTCATCACGAAACTACCAAAGACGTTGGGCGGATACGATACCATCTGGGTTATCGTTGACCGTCTTACCAAATTTGCACACTTCTTAGCCATGAAGGAAACGAATACAATGGAAAAACTCGCTCAACTATACATAAAAGAGATTGTATCTCGTCATGGTGTGCCCTTATTGATTATTTCAGACCGAGATGCTCATTTTGTTTCCAGATTTTGGCGTTCTTTGTAAGAAGCCCTGGGGACACGTCTCGACATGAGCACTGCGTATCACCCGCAGACCGACGGACAAAGCGAACGCATGATTCTGACTTTGAAGGACATGTTGCGTGCTTGTGTCATTGATTTCGGAAAGGCTTGGGAAAGGCATTTGCCGCTAGCTGAATTCTCTTACAACAACAGTTATCATTCGAGTATTAATGCCGCACCTTTCGAAGCGTTGTATGGCTGCAAATGCCGTTCTCCTATTTGTTGGGCCGAAGTAGGTGAAAAGCAAATCACCGGACCCGAGTTAGTCCATGAAACAACCGAGAAGATTGTCCAAATTCAAGCGAGACTCAAGACGGCCCGTGATCGCCAAAAGAGTTATGCCGACCTTAAACGTAAAGACTTCGAACTCAACGTGAGTGACCGTGTAATGTTGAAGGTCGCACCTTGGAAAGGTGTAATCCGTTTTAGAAAACGTGGGAAGCTCAACCCACGATACATTGGTCCTTTTGAAATCTTGGAGCGTATCAGACCCGTTGCTTACCGTCTAGATCTTCCGACTCAATTGAGCTCAGTTCATCCTACCTTCCACGTATCGAATTTGAAGAAGTGTCTTGCTGAACCGGAACTTGTCATACCACTGGAGGAACTTACGATTGATGTGACGATCGCTCCAAATTCATATGGACGAATACGTCATTCATCGATTTCATAGCGAGGTATTTGACCTCTATATGATACGTTTTATAAACATTGCATTCTTTTAAAAAGGTATACCATAAATGAATACTTAAATCCAAGGTTTTCGACATCTGATGATTTCTACATATAGACAACCACCGTAAATAATGGTTTACAATAATAATTCTGTTGACAATACAGTCAAAATAGATACATGGTGATGATTTTGTGAATGCAACGTTTCCTTGAAAAATATGTCATGTAAGACTCCATGCACATAGCTTGTCTAACATATAAGCAAACAGCGGAAGACTTCTAGGGAACCTGAGAATAAACATGCTAACAAGTGTCAACACAAAGGTTGGTGAGTTCATAGTTTTAATGTTTCGTATAATCTGTATATAAAGGTGGATCACAAGATTTCAGTTGTTTCATCCAGAAACGTTTATCAAAATATTCTACGAAATTGAGCACCCTGGTAACTAAACTTAACGTATATATAATTTATACCCTTTGTATAATCATCTTAATAATACACGCAAACCAACGTGTACGCTTCTCAAATAGCATATGTGTGACACCGCTATTTTTTTTATAATAAATACGTGGCTGAAGCATAATATTAATTAAATACGATATCGACATTGGTACAAACCGATGTCACGTGTCATTAAAACAATTTACATATTAACATGAAGAGACGTAAATACATTCTGTTTTCAAAAGTACACGGTTCATATTCTAAAAGACCACATCAGAGTTAACCCTGTCAAACATAACATCATCATGCCCGTCTTCTCCCAAAAGCACTATCTACAAAAGCTAACAACCTGCAGGGAGGAGATGGAGGGGAATTAGCACGAAGCTAAGTGAGTACGACTAACTACAGACCATAGCATACATAAGTGTTATACTAATCATGTCACAATAGTCTAACACACAAACATCACCCAAGTGCCGTCTACAGAGACTCTGGCGGCTCAGCCAAACCATTAACCACCAGCTGATCGGACTGGGGCTTACCAAAAGTTCCTCCACCACCGTATGTATATACATAATCCACACTCGACGAACGCGTCATTCACATATATATACACCACGGCTGTCTAGGCTACCACAGAGGAACCCAACCCGCAGGTTGATCTCTCCTACCGAGGCTACCACACAATAGGGACGCACCGGGCTCCAGCAGACAAGCATCAACTAACATGCAGTCATCACAAGAACTAACTAACCACAACAATAAGTATATCTAACAAGCATGACAATCATAATATAACATGCTTCTATATACTATATTCTTCAGTTAGTCCCACTCACCAAATACCAGCAAACGAGAAGGTGTTCAGCTATCTAATCACTGAACCTTCTCTTTCTCCTATTCTCCTGAGAAATACATATACACGAGTTAGTTTATGTCCATAAACACCAAATAACACAATACAGAAAATTTTGTCAGAAAAGTGTCCGCTAAAAATTTTCTGCTTAACACTTATGCACTTTCAAAATTTACATCCTAAACACCAAAATACAAACGGGCAGCATAACGGCTAAAAATCAACACTTAGGTAAAATTTTCTGCCCTGGACACTCAGTCGGTCGACTGACTCTTACAGTCGGTCGACTGTCGACACAACCGGTCGACTGACCTTCCCAGTCGGTCGATTCATTTGGTATTACATCAATCAGCCGAAGGTAAATCTCAGTCGGTCGGTTCACTCAACAGTCGGTCAGTTGTCTTCGTCAATCGGTCGGTTGTCTTCGTCAATCGGTCGGTTCAACCCTCAGTCGGTCGACTGTCGACCAACAGTCGGCCGAGTGTGTTCATCTTCATCAGAAACTGAACAAAGGCTACGGACTTCACGATGAAATCCTCAAATCTCGATCTAGAGCTCGTTTTAAACGCCAAAATCGACCACAACTTATTCACTACTTGTTATAGACTCAAAACCCACAACAATTTGACCATAACAACACTTAAATCACTTGTTTTGACACAAATTTACACTTTTATGAAAACTAACACAAAACCTTAAATTTCTCAAAGATTAGAGCATGGAAGCTTATGATCCTTACCTTAAACGAATCAGTGAATCACAAGGAACACAAAGATATGAACAATTTGAGCTCTAGGTAAAGATTAAGGATTAGGGTTTGATTGTAGGTGGAAGAGATGAGAGTACGGAGTGTGTTTGGGAATTTTCTAGAAATGGGAAGAAGAACACACAGACTAGTCACTTAATTGGGTTTAATTCCCACACTGTGCAACACACGGGTATTTATCAGTTATCTGATATCTTTCGTACGTCATTTGACAACCCAAACGAAGTCCAAATTAAATAAACAAACCTGTTCTGTGACCCTTGCACAAACTGGTCCTAACCACATCATTATTTAATAATAAATATTAAATAAAAATAAAAGCATATAATAACGCAATACAAACTTAAGGGCAAAATAGTAATCTTACAACTAGGCCCGATTGAGGATGTTACAATATGTCCGTTAAAATGCTAGTGCTCTAGCTCGGACGGGGATATCAAGCCCTATGGATCCATATACTACTACTCTCCCCCACCAGTTCTTATAACTGGCATTTACTAGTTACCAAAGCTAAGGGATTTTCGGTTCAAACTCGGTGTAGAATTTAGTATGTACTTGTATCCATTGTGTTTAAAATAAAGTGCATGTATTCTCAGCCCAAAAATATATATTGTAAAAGCAATTAAAAAGGGAGCAAATGAAACTCACCTTAGCAACATATAAAGTCGTTCACCAAAATATGATCGAAACTCGGATTACCAAATAACCGTAGATCTCAACCTAGAGAACATATGTTGGTCAATAAATGTCTATCAAGCTAAGTCAGGTCATAGTGTATCACAATCCTAATGCTCGAGATCGACATACAAAAGTTATCCAAAGTCGTTTCAAAAAGTCAATTTTGACAATAGTTCAACAAAACGAGATGTGCCTTATATAAGGATTCATTTACTCGGCTGGTAATATTCAAAAAACCAATTTATCAATCTTACAAACAAGTTGTTTAAATATTAATTGTAGATTCAAAAGCAATTCCAATTAACGTCAATCATAATTCAGTTGACCATATCTTTTAATTCGTTCATCGAAATTACGCGATTTCTAAATGAAAAGTTATTGATTTTTCACCAGCTTTCCAAAAACATGCATATCATATACCTTTTATCAGTAATATATGTATTTAATTCGTGATTCATCATAACTATCTAACGACAAAATTTAGCATACAAGCATGCATAAACATATATACTCGAGCACTAGACATGTATACACTATTAATATATAAAAGATAAGATATGAATGCTCACGTATCAATATTGTGATTCAATATTGCAGGAAAGTACGTAGACGCAACAGAGATGATAAACACTAGGTTTGACTTGCAAACAATACCCACGAATATTACCCATAACCTCCATAGCTATAACCCATAATTTTCTTAGCTCTATCCCGTTCGAAAAGCTTGTTTTGAAGTGACACGCTCATGACCTCGTCGTAGTATTTTATGTATAATATTAATTAATTAATAATAATAATAATAATAGTATATATATATATATATATATATATATATATATATATATATATATATATATATATATATATATATATATATATATATATATATATATATATATATATATATATATAAAGAGAGCAGAGGGATGTGAGGATATGTGTATGTGTAATCAAGCAAAAACGAATTCAATTTATAGACCTTTCCTGAAATCTGACCTCATGTGATCGCATGGGTTTTATGCCTATTTCCCATGCGATCGCATGGCCCCAAAATCCAGCTCACAATTTTTTTGTTGTTTTGCTTATCGACATAATTAAATATAATATATATAATATATATAATTTAAATTAATTAATTATATAATATATTATATTCTCTTGTCTAGTTGACTTGTAATTTTTGTTCTGATAAGTCGTACGTCGTCACTCGACTTATGTCCCGGTTCCAGTTTTTCGAACGTTCTTTCGTACACTGAGAAAACTGGCACTTTACCTTTCATGACTCGTACATTTGTCAAAATATAGACGTAACTATCCATAAACTATATCACTCGAAATATAACTTATACATTCGAGTGTTTTGGCCATTTACTTCTATAAATCATCGTCTCGTTATCTATCAAAGTATATTTAATAATATTGTTTTAAATCAAAACGTTTAATAACCAAGTTAATATTCATAAACACGTTTTAAATACACATCGCAAGTTATTCATACAATTACAATTCCAACTTATCATATATATTCAAAAAGATATTTAAACCAATAAGTTTTATGCACAGTATCATACAATTAATACTATGTTACGCTTTCAAGTTATAGTGTATATATATATCTTTTTACATATAATTGTTCGCGAATCTTCGAGAACAGTCGATGGGTAATTGAATAGTTCAAAAATTTTAAGATTCAGTTTTACAGACTTTGCTTATCGTGTCGGAAACATTAAATCATATCAAGAATTTGGTTCAAAATAAGTCGAAATTTTCCGGGTCATCACATTACCTACCCGTTAAAGAAATTTCGTCCCGAAATTTGAGTGAGGTCGTCATGGCTAACAATAAAAATGTTTTCATGACGAATATGAGTTGATAAATAGAATTTTATCACCGTTGAATAATATGGATAAAATAATCCGATTACTCGAAGCGTATGAGGGAAGTTATCGTAATAGAGTGAAATGGAGAATAGAGATTTGTTTTAACTCATGACGTAAAAACGATTGATTTTCGAAATTTAAGGAATAGAAAATCTTCATAATCTAAATAAAATTTGATTCTTCGGAATTTAAGGAAATTAAGATTTCTTTTGATTAAATGCGTAATCTGCCTCGATTGCTATGTCTGATATTTCGCTATAAATTGACCTCTTATATTTCATTTATTTTAACCACTCCTATAATCTTTTTCCTTATTTCATACATCCCAATAGATTGTGAAAATGCTTAATCCAGTTCTGATTATTGATATTTTCCTGGCTATCGTATCCTTCATTCTTCTTTTTTCATCTGCCACCAGAGGAAGTTATTTTCTTCTAGTATTACCTTGGGGTTATAGTGTTTTTCATTCTCCCGTGTCTTTATATTGCTATACGCATCGATATACACGGTTTGTAAATTTCGGGGTTGTTATCGGGCTTTATATTTTCCATTTTATTTCAGAGCTTCATACTTTTGTTTTCTCTTCCCGACTTCAAGTCAAGCGAATAATGGTCCATAATTCGTAGGTATGAATTTCGGAATGAACATAATTAATGTTCTAAGAAAGAAACGGTAATAGCACAATCTGACTTATCAAATTACCAGAATACCTCGAAAAAAGACCGAATCATTAAGAAAATATTTTCTTGATAGTTTAGAGGTTAAATAGAATGAAAGAGTTATGTAACATGGTTCATGATGAGGGTGTGATCTGTGAACCTTTATCACGTTCCATTAGAAACGCAGCATGACTTACTGTAATATAATCACGTTGATCAAGTGTCATTATATTATACTAACTCATGCTTCAATTCCCAATATTAATTCAAAACATCAATTTTTTTAAATTTTTCAGATTTTAGAGACTAAAATAGTTTCTTTTATGATGTAACACAGATAGCGCGAAGAGGTAATGATTTCAGATAAGAATGGTTATGAAAATATCTTCAGAAATATGGAGGATATTTATAATGGGAGATACGATGATATCTTAGAATACTTAAGATAAGATGATGATGAAGAATATTGTCCGCAAAGATTTTAGAGTAAGGAGCAAGGTATTTGCTAAGGATTTCAGTAGACACTGAATCATTTGTATTCTTTGAAGGTTGGTTTACTCTTTGTGATTTGTCCACAGCCTCCTTCATGGTCTACTCAATCCGTTTTCCAGTTCCAAACCTTCTCTTTTTCTCAGCTTTATCACCATACTATTCTTTATCATCAAACTTTTGACTGTTAAGGTCGTTTACAGTTTTTGCTGCTTCATCAGCATTTTTCCAATTTCGGAGAACTAATTTCGCAGTTTGGGGTGTTTTTCTGAAACTTCACATTCGAAGTGTGTAAGTCTAGAAGATAGACATTATATGTATGTGTGTATATATATATATATATATATATATATATATATATATATATATATATATATATATATATATATATATATATATATATATATATATAACTGTTGGCGTAGAATTGCTGCGAAATTCGAAATACTAATTGCTAATACCCGGTAGTTGGTATGACAATTATTGTTACAAGATGTGGATGAGTAAATGATAGGGTTTCAATGAGTATAATGATTTTTCGGAAGGTCAAAGATCAATGAAGTTGTTGGTAAATTTACTGCTAATGTGGTGGGACATGAAAGGTTCCCCAGTAACAATAACGTATATGTCAAGGTTATAATAAGGCTAATCTGAAAAGTCGAAGTTGACTGGTTGGAAGTGTGGTAAAGCTGGATACTTTGAAAAGGAATTGCAAGGTTATTTTCGGTAAAAACAATGCTAAAGGATCTTGCACACACTTAAAGTCAAAGTATAGCTTTGAAAGATGTAGAGATCTAAGAATGATGTCACCGGTTCAGAGTTATGACTTGGATTCTGATTCTACAATATGTAATCGAATTTGTATGAAAATGATTGTATATCGTTGTGAGCATTGTTAATAATTTTTGAATCAAAGTTGAAGAATGTACAGTATAACATATTAATTGTGAACTTATATATTTCTCGAGTATTACCTACCCGTTAAAGATTTCACAATTAATACTTTGTACAATAATTTAACAAAACGAGACGTGCCTTATATATGGATTCATTTACTTGGCTGGTAATATTCAAAAATCCAATTTATCATTCTTACAAACAAGTTTCAAAAGCAATTTCAATCAATGTCAATCATAATTCAGTTGATCATATCTTTTAATTCGTTCACCGAAATTACGCGATTTCTAAGTATCATTCTTATAAGGCACGTCTCGTTTTGTTGAATTATTGTACAAAGTATTAATTGTGAAATCTTTAACGGGTAGGTAATACTCGGGAAATATATAAGTTCACAATTAATATGTTATACTGTACATTCTTCAACTTTGATTCAAAAATTATTAACAATGCTCACAACGATATACAATCGTTTTCATACAAATTCGATTACATATTGACGGATCAGAATCTAAGTCATAACTCTGAACCGGTGACATCATTCTTAGATCTCGACATCTTTCAAAGCTATATTTTGACTTCAAAACTGTGCAAGATCCTTTAGCGTTGTTTTTACCGAAAATAATCTTGCAATCCTTTTCAAAGTATCCAGTTTTATCATACTTCCAACCAACTTCGACTTTTCATATTAGCCTTATTGTGACTTTGATATATACGTTCTTGTTACTGGGAAATCTTTCATGTTCCACCACATTAGCAGTAAATTTACCAACAACTCCATTGATCTTTGACCTTCCGAAAAATCTTAATATTCATTGAAACCCTATCATGTACTCATCCACATCTTGTAACAATAATTGCCATATTAACTACCGAGAATTAGCAATCAGTATTTCGAATATCACAGCAATTCTACGTCAACAGTTATATATACATATAATGTCTATCTTCTAGACTTACATACTTCGAATGTGAAGTTTCTGAAAAACATCCCAAACTATGAACTAGTTCTCTGAAATTGGAACAATGCTGATGAAGCAGCAAAAACTGTAAACGACCTTAACAGTCAAAAGTTTAATGATAAAGAATAGTATGGTGGTAAAGCTGAGAATAAGAGAAGGTTTGGAACTGGAAAACGGATTGAGCAAAGTATGAAGGAGGCTGTGGATAAATCACAAAGACTGAACCTGCCTTCAAAGAATCCAAATGATTCAGTGTCTGCTGAAATCCTTAGTAAATACCTTGCTCTTTATTCTAAAACCTTTGCGGACAATATTCTTCATCATCATCATTATCTTAAATATTCTAAGATATCATCATATCTTTCATTATAAATATCCTCGATATTTCTGAAGATATTTTCATAACCATTCTTATTTGAAATCATTCATCTCTTCGCGCTATCTGTGTTATAACATAAAAGAAACTATTTTAGTTTCTAACATCTGAAAAATTCGAAAAAAATTTAATGTTTTGAAGTAGTGTTGGGAACTGAAGCATGAATTAGTATAATATAATGACACTTGATCAACGTGATTATATTATAGTAAGTCATGCTGAGTTTCTAATGGAACATGATAAGGGTTCACAGATTCCACCCTCATCATGTGCCATGTTACACGACTCTTACATTCTAATCTCTAAACATATCAAGAAAATATTTTTCTTGATGATTCGGTCTTTTCCAGATATTCTAGTAATTTGACAAATTAAGATTGTGCCATTACAATTTCTTTCTTAGAACGTTAGTATTGTTTATCCAAAATTTCATACCTACTAATTCTGAAACATTATTCGCTTGACTTAAAGTTAGGAAGAGAAAACGAAAGCATGAAGCTCCGAAATATAAAGGAGAATATAAGCCCGATAACAACCCCGAAATTTACAAACCGTGTATATTAATGCGTATAGCAATATAAAGACACGGGAGAATGAAAAACACTATAACCCCAAGGTAATGGTAGAAGAAAATAACTTCCTCTGGTGGCAGATGAAAAAGAAGAATGAATGATATGATTATCAAGAATCAGAACTGGATGAAGCATTTTCACAAATCTTTTGTAAGTATGAAATAAGAAAGAAGATTATAGGAGTGGTGAGAATAAATGAAACGGAAGAGGTTAATTTATAGCAAAATATCAGACATAGCAATCGAGGCAGATTACGCATTTAATCAAAGGAAATCCTAATTTCCTTAAATTCCGAAGAATCAAATCTTATTTAAATTATGAAGATTTCTATTCCTTAAATTCCGAAAATCAATCGTTACTACATCAAGAGATAAGACGAATCTCTATTCTCCATTTCACTCTATTACGATAACTTCTCACATACGCTTCGAGTTATCGGATTGTTTTATCCGTATTATTCAATGGTAATAAAATTCTATTTACCAACTCATATTCGTCATGAAAACATTTTTATTGTCAGCCATGACGACCTCACTCAAATTTCGGGACGAAATTTCTTTAACGGGTAGGTACTGTGACAACCCGAAAATTTTTGACCAAATTTAAACTTTATCTTTAAATGATTTAACGTTTCCGACACGATAAGCAAAGTCTATGAAGTTGAATCTCAAAATTTTAGAACTGTTTCATTACATTTGACTGCTCTCAACGATTCATGAACAATTATATGTATGTACTGTAGTGACCCGAACTTTTCCATGTTTATATATATTAATTGAGATTGATATTTACATGATTAAATGTTTCCAACATGTTAAGCAATCAAACTTGTTAAGACTTGATTAATTGAAATATGTTTCATATAGACAATTGACCACCCAAGTTGACCGGTGATTCACGAATGTTAAAACTTGTAAAAACTATACGATGACATATATATGGTTATATATATAGTTAACATGTTTTTATTATAAGTATGTATCTCATTAGGTATTTTAACAATGAGTTATATACATAAAAATGAGACTATTAATTTAAGAAACTCGAAAACGATATATATAACGATTATCGTTATAACAACGTCTTACTAGGTACATATGAATCATATTAAGATATTGATACACTTGGTTAATTATGTTAAATGATAAGTAAATATATTATTAAGTGTATTAACAATGAAATACATATGTAAAAATAAGACTACTAACTTAATGATTTCGAAACGAGACATATATGTAACGATTATCGTTGTAACGACATTTAACTGTATATACATCATACTGAGATATATTATATATCATAATATCATGATAATATAACAATTTAACATCTCATTTGTTATAATAAACAATGGGTTAACAACATTCAACAAGATCGTTAACCTAAAGGTTTCAAAACAACATTTACATGTAACGACTAACGATGACTTAACGACTCAGTTAAAATGTATATACATGTAGTGTTTTAATATGTATTCATACACTTTTGAAAGACTTCAAGACACTTATCAAAATACTTCTACTTAACAAAAATGCTTACAGTTACATCCTCGTTCAGTTTCATCAACAATTCTACTCGTATGCACCCGTATTCGTACTCGTACAATACACAGCTTTTAGATGTACGTACTATTGGTATATACACTCCAATGATCAGCTCTTAGCAGCCCATGTGAGTCACCTAACACATGTGGGAACCATCATTTGGCAACTAGCATGAAATATCTCATAAAATTACAAAAATATGAGTAATCATTCATGACTTATTTACATGAAAACAAAATTACATATCCTTTATATCTAATCCATACACCAACGACCAAAAACACCTAAAAACACTTTCATTCTTCAATTTTCTTCATCTAATTGATCTCTCTCAAGTTCTATCTTCAAGTTCTAAGTGTTCTTCATATATTTTACAAGTTCTAGTTACATAAAATCAAGAATACTTTCAAGTTTGCTAGCTCACTTCCAATCTTTTAAGGTGATCATCCAACCTCAAGAAATCTTTGTTTCTTACAGTAGGTTATCATTCTAATACAAGGTAATAATCATATTCAAACTTTGGTTCAATTTCTATAACTATAACAATCTTATTTCAAGTGATGATCTTACTTGAACTTGTTTTCGTGTCATGATTCTGCTTCAAGAACTTCGAGCCATCCAAGGATCCGTTGAAGCTAGATCTATTTTTATATTTTCCAGTAGGTTTATCCAAGGAACTTAAGGTAGTAATGATGTTCATAACATCATTCGATTCATACATATAAAGCTATCTTATTCGAAGGTTTAAACTTGTAATCACTAGAACATAGTTTAGTTAATTCTAAACTTGTTCGCAAACAAAAGTTAATCCTTCTAACTTGAATTTTAAAATCAACTAAACACATGTTCTATATCTATATGATATGCTAACTTAATGATTTAAAACCTGGAAACACGAAAAACACCGTAAAATCGGATTTACGCCGTCGTAGTAACACCGCGGGCTGTTTTGGGTTAGTTAATTAAAAACTATGATAAACTTTGATTTAAAAGTTGTTATTCTGAGAAAATGATTTTTATTATGAACATGAAACTATATCCAAAAATTATGGTTAAACTCAAAGTGGAAGTATGTTTTCTAAAATGGTCATCTAGACGTCGTTCTTTCGACTGAAATGACTACCTTTACAAAAACGACTTGTAACTTATTTTTCCGACTATAAACCTATACTTTTTCTATTTAGATTCATAAAATAGAGTTCAATATGAAACCATAGCAATTTGATTCACTCAAAACGGATTTAAAATGAAGAAGTTATGGGTAAAACAAGATTGGATAATTTTTCTCATTTTAGCTACGTGAAAATTGGTAACAAATCTATTCCAACCATAACTTAATCAACTTGTATTGTATATTATGTAATCTTGAGATACCATAGACACGTATACAATGTTTCGACCTATCATGTCGACACATCTATATATATTTCGAAACAACCATAGACACTCTATATGTGAATGTTGGAGTTAGCTATACAGGGTTGAGGTTGATTCCAAAATATATATAGTTTGAGTTGTGATCAATACTGAGATACGTATACACTGGGTCGTGTATTGATTCAAGATAATATTTATCGATTTATTTCTGTACATCTAACTGTGGACAACTAGTTGTAGGTTACTAACGAGGACAGCTGACTTAATAAACTTAAAACATCAAAATATATTAAAAGTGTTGTAAATATATTTTGAACATACTTTGATATATATGTATATATTGTTATAGGTTCGTGAATCAACCAGTGGCCAAGTCTTACTTCCCGACGAAGTAAAAATCTGTGAAAGTGAGTTATAGTCCCACTTTTAAAATCTAATATTTTTGGGATGAGAATACATGCAGGTTTTATAAATGATTTACAAAATAGACACAAGTACGTGAAACTACATTCTATGGTTGAATTATCGAAATCGAATATGCCCCTTTTTATTAAGTCTGGTAATCTAAGAATTAGGGAACAGACACCCTAATTGACGCGAATCCTAAAGATAGATCTATTGGGCCTAACAAACCCCATCCAAAGTACCGGATGCTTTAGTACTTCGAAATTTATATCATATCCGAAGGGTGTCCCGGAATGATGGGGATATTCTTAAATATGCATCTTGTTAATGTCGGTTACCAGGTGTTCACCATATGAATGATTTTTATCTCTATGTATGGGATGTGTATTGAAATATGAAATCTTGTGGTCTATTATTATGATTTGATATATATAGGTTAAACCTATAACTCACCAACATTTTTGTTGACGTTTTAAGCATGTTTATTCTCAGGTGATTATTAAGAGCTTCCGCTGTCGCATACTTAAATAAGGACGAGATTTGGAGTCCATGCTTGTATGATATTGTGTAAAAACTGCATTCAAGAAACTTATTTTGTTGTAACATATTTGTATTGTAAACCATTATGTAATGGTCGTGTGTAAACAGGATATTTTAGATTATCATTATTTGATAATCTACTTAAAGCTTTTTAAAACCTTTATCTATGAAATAAAGGTTATGGTTTGTTTTAAAAATGAATGCAGTCTTTGAAAAACGTCTCATATAGAGGTCAAAACCTCGCAACGAAATCAATTAATATGGAACGTTTTTAATCAATAAGAACGGGACATTTCAGTTGGTATCCGAGCGTTGGTCTTAGAGAACCAGAATTTTGCATTAGTGTGTCTTATCGAGTTTGTTAGGATGCATTAGTGAGTCTGGACTTCGACCGTGTTTACTTGAAAAATGATTGCTTAACAAATTTTGTTGGAAACTATATATTTTTAACATGTGAATATTATGTGATATATTAATCTCTTAACGCGTTTGATATTATGTGATAGATGTCTACCTCTAGCACAAGTCCCATTGACTCACCTAATAATAATGAAGAGTCAAATGTAAATTGGAATGATTCGTGGACTGATTCACAAGTTCCCGAAGAGGAACCAGAAGAAGAGTCGGAACCGGAAGAAGAGTCGGAACCGGAAGAAGAATCGGAACCGGAAGAAGAATCGGAACCGGATGAAGAAGTAGAACCGGTGGGGGAAATAATAAAACGGTTAAGTAAAAGAAAATCCTCAACCAACCGACCAAGGTTAATTATGGTCAATGGTGTTTCCGCCAAGGAAGCAAAATATTGGGAGGATTACCAATTCTCCGATGAATCGGATTCCGACGAGAATTCCGATGATGTTATAGAAATTACCCCAACTGAATTTAAAAAGGCAAAAGAAAATAATAAGGGAAAGGGCATAAAAATAGAGAAATCTAATTCCAACCCCGATGAACTTTATATGTATCATCAACCCCCGAAGTCCTTAAGTTGTAACAATGACCCGGGAACCTCTAAACCACCAGGTTTTTCTAAACCGTTGTGGAAAACGACAGTTAGTATTAGGGGAACATCATATATCCCTAGAAACTTGGCAAAACGAACCAAAACTGAAGAAGAAGAAACGAGCGAGTCGGAATAAGATAGTTGTATTCGTGTGGTGTAATATATGTAATATAGTGTTCTTATGCTTTATGATATATGTAAAAATTGCTTGTATTAATAAGTATTTTTTTTATGAATCTAACTCTTGTCTATTTTACAGTTTAAAAACACAAAATGGATAGACAACCCAATATTTTAAGAGACCTACCCGGAGACATGATTGATGAAATCTTGTCTAGAGTCGGCCAGAATTCCTCGGCACAACTATTTAAGGCGAGATCAGTTTGTAAGACATTCGAAGAACGTTCCAAGAATGTCTTGGTTTATAAGAGACTTTCGTTTGAAAGATGGGGGATATCACATTGGGAAACCCATAAGTTACGATGTGTTTACTTTGACGCATATATTGCGGGGAACCCAAATGCTATTTTACGCAACGGGTTAAGAAATTATTTTGACTCAATATATCCGAATATTGGACTTCATGATTTAGAAAAAGCGGCTAACATGCAACATAAAGAAGCATGTTATGCTTACGGATTAGTAATGTTCGCTTCTCACCAAAGTGAGAACAAGAACATCGGGCTACAACTATTAAACAAAACGTTTCCACAAGTGACGGAGTCGGTAATTGGGGTAAGAAATGAGGTTTTTAGATTATTACGGGACTGTTGGACATTACGTAACCCTCGTCCCTTTGACGACGTTACAACACGCTGTCTTATCAACGACCATAACGGTTATGTTCCACAAGACCAAGGATGGGAAGTAGTCCTAGTAAAACCAGAATGCATGACTTGTTTCTGGACGTATGAATTACGTGTTTTTATTGCCTTTGCTGAACGACTTGTGTACTAGCTAGAATTATCTTCACAACTATCTTGTATCAAAGTTATTATGTGCTATATTTCATGCTTTATGTAAAATAAGCGGTATTGTAAGTTTGTAAAATATTGTATAAAAGTTTGAACGCGAAATATTATTATAATCAGTTTTTCATATAGAATTGTAGTAGTTGAATTGTATATTAGCTACTAAGTATGAACTTAACGGGTAGGTACTACCCGAATTTAAACTTATAAAACGCTAATATGAAGAAAAAGCTTTTATAAATGAGTTCATATTATGCTACGAAATACTATTAACTACTCTTAATATTCTGTATGATTAACTTGTTCCATTTGACTATTTTGAAGGAAATGGCACCGACTACTCGACACACCGTGAATATGAATGAAGAGGAATTCCGTACTTTTCTAGCTTCAAACATAGCCGCAGTACAGGCTGCGCTACATACCAACAATAACCTTGGATCTAGCAGTACAGGAAATCGTGTAGGATGCACCTACAAAGAATTCACTGCCTGCAAACCTTTGGAATTCGATGGAACCGAAGGACCGATCAGATTGAAACGGTGGACCGAGAAGGTCGAATCGGTGTTTGCCATAAGTAAGTGTACTGAAGAGGACAAAGTGAAGTACGCTACGCATACCTTCACAGGTTCTGCGTTAACATGGTGGAATACCTATCTAGAGCAAGTGGGACAAGACGATGCGTACGCACTACCGTGGTCAGCATTCAAGCACTTGATGAACGAGAAGTACCGTCCCAGAACCGAGGTCAATAAGCTCAAGACAGAACTTAGAGGGTTACGAACCCAAGGATTTGATATTACCACGTATGAAAGACGATTCACAGAATTGTGCCTATTGTGTCCGGGAGCATTCGAAGATGAGGAAGAGAAGATCGACGCATTTGTGAAAGGATTACCGGAAAGAATCCAAGAAGATATAAGTTCACACGAGCCCGCCTCTATACAACAGGCATGTAGAATGGCTCATAAACTAGTGAACCAGATTGAAGAAAGAATTAAAGAACAGACTGCTGAAGAGGCCAATGTGAAGCAAGTCAAAAGAAAGTGGGAGGAAAACGGTGATAAGAATCACCAATACAACAACAACAGCAATTACAACAATAATCGCAACAATTATCCCAACAATCGCAACATCAATCGCAACTATAACAAACGGCTCAACAACAACAACAACAACAACAACAACAACAACAACAACAACAACAGCAACAGTAACCACAACAATCATCCCAACAACAATAATAACCGCAACAACAACAACAATCAGAAGCAGCTATGCCAAAAGTGTGAAAAGTATCACTCGGGGTTCTGCACCAAATTTTGCAACAAGTGTAAAAGAAATGGTCATAGCGCAGCGAAGTGTGAGGTCTACGGACCAGGGGTTAATAGAACAAAAGGAACAAATGGTGTCGGAACGAGTAATGGCGGAGCAAGTAGTGTCGGAGCAAGTTATGCCAATGTAGTTTGTTATAAATGTGGAAAACCGGGCCACATTATTAGAAATTGCCCGAACCAGGAGAACACGAATGGAGAAGGCCGCGGAAGAGTTTTCAATATTAATGCGGCAGAGGCACAGAAAGACCCGGAGCTTGTTACGGGTACGTTTCTTATTGACAATAAATCTGCTTACGTTTTATTTGATTCGGGTGCGGATAGAAGCTATATGAGTAGAGATTTTTGTGCTAAATTAAGTTGTCCATTGACGCCTTTGGATAGTAAATTTTTACTCGAATTAGCAAATGGTAAATTAATTTCAGCAGATAATATATGTCGGAATCGAGAAATTAAACTGGTTAGCGAAACATTTAAGATTGATTTGATACCAGTAGAGTTAGGGAGTTTTGATGTGATAATCGGTATGGACTGGTTGAAAGAAGTGAAAGCAGAGATCGTCTGTTACAAAAATGCAATTCGCATTATACGAGAAAAAGGAAAACCCTTAATGGTGTACGGAGAAAAGGGCAACACGAAGCTACATCTTATTAGTAATTTGAAGGCACAAAAACTAATAAGAAAAGGTTGCTATGTTGTTCTAGCACACGTCGAGAAAGTTCAAACTGAAGAAAAGAGCATCAATGATGTTCCCATTGCAAAAGAATTTCCCGATGTATTTCCGAAAGAATTACCGGGATTACCCCTACATCGATCCGTTGAATTTCAAATAGATCTTGTACCAGGAGCTGCACCAATAGCTCGTGCTCCTTACAGACTCGCACCCAGCGAGATGAAAGAACTGCAAAGCCAATTACAAGAACTTTTAGAGCGTGGTTTCATTCGACCAAGCACATCACCATGGGGAGCTCCTGTTTTGTTTGTCAAGAAGAAAGATGGTACATTCAGGTTGTGTATCGACTACCGAGAGTTGAATAAACTTACCATCAAGAACCGCTACCCACTACCGAGAATCGATGACTTATTTGATCAACTACAAGGCTCGTCTGTTTATTCAAAGATTGACTTACGTTCCGGGTATCATCAAATGCGGGTGAAAGAAGATGATATTCCAAAGACTGCTTTCAGAACATGTTACGGTCATTACGAGTTTATGGTCATGCCGTTTGGTTTAACTAATGCACCAGCTGTGTTCATGGATCTTATGAACCGAGTGTGTGGACCATACCTTGACAAGTTTGTCATTGTTTTCATTGATGACATACTTATTTACTCAAAGAATGACCAAAAACACCGTGAACATTTGAGAAAGGTGTTAGAAGTATTGAGGAAGGAAGAATTGTACGCTAAGTTTTCAAAGTGTGCATTTTGGTTGGAAGAAGTTCAATTCCTCGGTCACATAGTGAACAAAGAAGGTATTAAGGTGGATCCGGCAAAGATAGAAACTGTTGAAAAGTGAGAAACCCCGAAAACTCCGAAACACATACGCCAGTTTTTAGGACTAGCTGGTTACTACAGAAGGTTCATCCAAGACTTTTCCAGAATAGCAAAACCCTTGACTGCATTAACGCATAAAGGGAAGAAATTTGAATGGAATGATGAACAAGAGAAAGCGTTTCAGTTATTGAAGAAAAAGCTAACTACGGCACCTATATTGTCATTGCCTGAAGGGAATGATGATTTTGTGATTTATTGTGACGCATCAAAGCAAGGTCTCGGTTGTGTATTAATGCACCGAACGAAGGTGATTGCTTATGCCTCTAGACAATTGAAGATTCACGAGCAAAATTATACGACGCATGATTTGGAATTAGGCGCGGTTGTTTTTGCATTAAAGACTTGGAGGCACTACTTATATGGGGTCAAAAGTATTATATATACTGACCACAAAAGTCTTCAACACATATTTAATCAGAAACAACTGAATATGAGGCAGCGTAGGTGGATTGAATTGTTGAATGATTACGACTTTGAGATTCGTTACCACCCGGGGAAGGCAAATGTGGTAGCCGTTGCCTTGAGCAGGAAGGACAGAGAACCCATTCGAGTAAAATCTATGAATATAATGATTCATAATAACCTTACTACTCAAATAAAGGAGGCGCAACAAGGAGTTTTAAAAGAGGGAAATTTAAAGGATGAAATACCCAAAGGATCGGAGAAGCATCTTAATATTCGGGAAGACGGAACCCGGTATAGGGCTGAAAGGATTTGGGTACCAAAATTTGGAGATATGAGAGAAATGGTACTTAGAGAAGCTCATAAAACCAGATACTCAATACATCCTGGAACGGGGAAGATGTACAAGGATCTCAAGAAACATTTTTGGTGGCCGGGTATGAAAGCCGATGTTGCTAAATAAGTAGGAGAATGTTTGACGTGTTCTAAGGTCAAAGCTGAGCATCAGAAACCATCAGGTCTACTTCAACAACCCGAAATCCCAGAATGGAAATGGGAAAACATTACCATGGATTTTATCACTAAATTGCCAAGGACTGCAAGTGGTTTTGATACTATTTGGGTAATAGTTGATCGTCTCACCAAATCAGCACACTTCCTGCCAATAAGAGAAGATGACAAGATGGAGAAGTTAGCACGACTGTATTTGAAGGAAGTCGTCTCCAGACATGGAATACCAATCTCTATTATCTCTGATAGGGATGGCAGATTTATTTCAAGATTCTGGCAGACATTACAGCAAGCATTAGGAACTCGTCTAGACATGAGTACTGCCTATCATCCACAAACTGATGGGCAGAGTGAAAGGACGATACAAACGCTTGAAGACATGCTACGAGCATGTGTTATTGATTTCGGAAACAGATGGGATCGACATCTACCGTTAGCAGAATTTTCCTACAACAACAGCTACCATTCAAGCATTGAGATGGCGCCGTTTGAAGCACTTTATGGTAGAAAGTGCAGGTCTCCGATTTGTTGGAGTGAAGTGGGGGATAGACAGATTACGGATCCGGAAATTATACAAGAAACTACCGAGAAGATCATCCAAATTCAACAACGGTTGAAAACCGTCCAAAGTCGACAAAAGAGCTACGCTGACATTAAAAGAAAAGATATAGAATTTG
This sequence comes from Rutidosis leptorrhynchoides, assembly GCF_046630445.1. Classification (NCBI taxonomy): domain Eukaryota; kingdom Viridiplantae; phylum Streptophyta; class Magnoliopsida; order Asterales; family Asteraceae; genus Rutidosis; species Rutidosis leptorrhynchoides. The sequence continues at coordinate 11,272,061 of NC_092340.1, read as the reverse complement.
AAATTGGAGAGATGGTCATGCTTAAAGTTGCACCTTGGAAAGGCGTTGTTCGATTTGGTAAACGAGGGAAATTAAATCCAAGGTATATTGGACCATTCAAGATTATTGATCATGTCGGACCAGTAGCTTACCGACTTGAGTTACCTCAACAACTAGCGGCTGTACATAACACTTTCCACGTCTCGAATTTGAAGAAATGTTTTGCTAAAAAAGATCTCACTATTCCGTTAGATGAAATCCAAATCAACGAAAAACTTCAATTCATCGAAGAACCCGTCGAAATAATGGATCGTGAGGTTAAAAGACTTAAGCAAAATGAGATACCAATTGTTAAGGTTCGATGGAATGCTCGTAGAGGACCCGAGTTCACCTGGGAGCGTGAAGATCAAATGAATAATAAATACCCGCATCTATTTCCAGAAGATTCGTCAACACCTTCAACAGCTTAAAATTTCGGGACGAAATTTATTTAACGGGTAGGTACTGTAGTGACCCGAACTTTTCCATGTTTATATATATTAATTTAGATTGATATTTACATGATTAAATGTTTCCAACATGTTAAGCAATCAAACTTTTTAAGACTTGATTAATTGAAATATGTTTCATATAGACAATTGACCACCCAAGTTGACCGGTGATTCACGAACGTTAAAACTTGTAAAAACTATATGATGACATATATATGGTTATATATATAGTTAACATGTTTTTATTATAAGTATGTATCTCATTAGGTATTTTAACAATGAGTTATATACATAAAAATGAGACTATTAATTTAAGAAACTCGAAAACGATATATATAACGATTATCGTTATAACAACGTCTTACTAGGTACATATGAATCATATTAAGATATTGATACACTTGGTTAATTATGTTAAATGATAAGTAAATATATTATTAAGTGTATTAACAATGAAATACATATGTAAAAATAAGACTACTAACTTAATGATTTCGAAACGAGACATATATGTAACGATTATCGTTGTAACGACATTTAACTGTATATACATCATACTGAGATATATTATATATCATAATATCATGATAATATAACAATTTAACATCTCATTTGTTATAATAAACAATGGGTTAACAACATTCAACAAGATCGTTAACCTAAAGGTTTCAAAACAACATTTACATGTAACGACTAACGATGACTTAACGACTCAGTTAAAATGTATATACATGTAGTGTTTTAATATGTATTCATACACTTTTGAAAGACTTCAAGACACTTATCAAAATACTTCTACTTAACAAAAATGCTTACAATTACATCCTCGTTCAGTTTCATCAACAATTCTACTCGTATGCACCCGTATTCGTACTCGTACAATACACAGCTTTTAGATGTACGTACTATTGGTATATACACTCCAATGATTAGCTCTTAGCAGCCCATGTGAGTCACCTAACACATGTGGGAACCATCATTTGGCAACTAGCATGAAATATCTCATAAAATTACAAAAATATGAGTAATCATTCATGACTTATTTACATGAAAACAAAATTACATATCCTTTATATCTAATTGATAATGCTAAAAACGAACATATATTTCATAGCATTATTCCTCAAGAAAGACAAGCTTTTAGTTGCAATTGTTCTATTTACAAGTGATATTCGTTTAAATAATAAAAGGTGAAGACAAAAGACAGATTCGACGAATTGAAGACGCAAACGACCAAAAAGCTCAAAAGAACAAAAGACAATCAAAGAGGTTCCAATTATTGATAAGAAACGTCTCGAAATCACAAGAGTACAAGATTCAAAACGCAAAGTACAAAATATAAAATTGTACGCAAGGACGTTCGAAAATTCGGAACCGGGACCAGAGTCAACTCTCAACGCTCGACGCAACGGACTAAAAATTACAAGTTAACTATGTATATAAATATAATATAATATATAATTAATTATATTAATTATATATATATTATATTTATAAATAAAAAAACCGTCGGCAGAGAAAGACTCCAAGGACTGAGCTGTAAATTCATTCTCTGCGACTCGCGGAGATTGAAGAGGATTTCACCGCGAGTCGCGGAGCCCCAAAAATCAACTTTTCCTATAAAAGCAACCGAATTCTGATCGCAATTCAATATCTTTTTCTCTCTTCTCTCATATATACGTAAAATATATATATATAATTTATATTTTAATTTTAATTTTAATTTTAATTCTAATAATAAGGGTATGTTAGCGAATGTTGTAAGGGTGTAAGTCGAAATTCTGTCCGTGTAACGCTACGCTATTTTTAATCATTGTAAGTTATGTTCAACCTTTTTATATTAATGTCTCGTAGCTAAGTTATTATTATGCTTATTTAAAACGAAGTAATCATGATGTTAGGCTAATTACTAAAATTGGGTAATTGAGCTTTGTACCATAATTGGGGTTTGGACAAAAGAACGACACTTGTGGAAATTAGACTATGGGCTATTAATGGGCTTTATATTTGTTTAACTAAATGATAGTTTGTTAATGTTAATATAAAGATTTACAATTGGGCGTCCCTATAAATTACCATATACACTCGATCGGACACGATGTGCGGGGTATTTATATGTACGAATAATCGTTCATTTAACCGGACACGGGAATGGATTAATAGCCACTAGAATAATTAAAACAGGGGTGAAATTACATTCAAGGGTAATTGGTGTAATTGCTAACAAAGTAGTAAAACCTTGGTTTACACGCAGTTGATAACCTGGTGTATTCATTAAACAAAGTATTAAAACCTTGTTACAATTCGAATCCCCAATTAGTTGGAATATTTAACTTCGGGTATAAGGATAATTTGACGAGGACACTCGCACTTTATATTTATGACTGATGGACTGTTATGGACAAAAACCGGACGGACATATTAAATAATCCAGGATAAAGGACAATTAACCCATGGGGCATAAAACTAAAATCAACACGTCGAACATCATGATTACGGAAGTTTAAATAAGCATAATTCTTTTATTTCATATTTAATTTAATTTATTTTATATTTAATTTCACTTCTAATTATCGCATTTTTATTGTTATTATATTTAATTGCATTTTTAATTATCGTACTTTTTAATTATCGCAAGTTTATTTTATCGCACTTTTATTATTCACAATTTCATTATCGTTATTTACTTTACGCTTTAATTTAAGTCTTGTATTTATTTTATATTTTACATTAGGTTTTAACTGCGACTAAAGTCTTAAAATCGACAAACCAGTCATTAAACGGTAAAAACCCCCTTTATAATAATAATATTACTTATATATATGTTTGTATTTTTATAAAAGTAAACTAATATAGCATTGAGCTTTGTTTAAAGATTTCCCTGTGGAACGAACCGGACTTACTAAAAACTACACTACTTTACGATTAGGTACACTGCCTATAAGTGTTGTAGCAAGGTTTAAGTATATCCATTCTATAAATAAGTAAATATCTTGTGTAAAATTGTATCGTATTTAATAGTTTTTTCTAGTAAAATATAAACTATTTCGTATACCTTAGCTATAACATCAAGTATTTTTGGCGCCGCTGCCGGGGAAATCTCTTAAAAGCCGGAAGCGGAACGCTAATATAAAAAAAAAAGATTTTTATTTTACTTTTATTAAAAGTCGCTTTTGTAAAAATACGTTTTAAAAATTCGAAAATATAAAAAGAAAAAGAAAAATTTATATATTTTTAAGAGTTTGTTAAAAGTTTTATAAGTTTCTTTATTTTTATTTTAGTTTATAAAAATATAAGTTTTATTAACTATCTTTTATTTATAGAAAAAAAGAAAAAAATAGAAAACAGAAAAAAAAAAAAAAATAAATAAAGAAAAAAAACGCGTTGAAATTATAAGCTGTCAGCTGAAATTTGAAACCCCGCGACTCGCGGGGTTTGATGCAATAAATACCGCGACTCGTGGAGGGTACCTGACACACGAACAGAAGCCCTAATTCAGCATTTATTACGGTAATTATTAATTAATTATTATTAAACCCTAATTATTATTATTATTATAATTAATTTTACTTTAACTTTTACTTTTTATTTAATTTATGTATTTAGTATTAATAAGTTTAATTAAATTGTAAAATTAGTAGTTTTATTAAATAAATAATATAAAAATAATATTTTTATAAAAATTGTACTTTTTACAACTTTTTATATATTTTTATATTTTGTCCCTTTTTAATCATTGTAGCGTAATATTTGTATTTTTAGCTCATATTTAATTTTAAACTTAGTTTTTGCTATAGTTATTTTTACTCCTAGATTTTTAGGCTTTGCCGTAGAATTCCTTAAGTGCTTTTTCTTTAGACTAAGATTTAGGTACTTTAAAATTTTGCGACGCCTTTTTAAGTTTTAGTTTCTTTTTAAGTTATTTCCATTTGGGATTTAGTTTTTCCTGTAAGCTTTAATATTTTTAGACCTTTTACTATGTATCAATTATCATTCCAATTAGTAATTTCAATTTGCGATTATAATTTTAAGTTAGTTGTAGTAATAAGGTTAGGTTAGTTAAGTATTTTTAAGTTTTGATAAGTTTCTTTTATTTTTTTTCGTCACTTTTTTTCAACCATTTTTTCTTTTTCGACCTTTTTCGACGAACTCTTTTTCTCTCTTATTTCTCGCTATCCTAGTTTTTAGGACTTACAATTTTTTCTACTTCTTATCTAAATTTCTTAAAATTACGAAAATTTATTTTGAGTGGTTAAATTGATAGACATCAAAATTTTCTGGTTCGTAGTAATAGTTGGATTTGTACGTGGACCGGGTTATTGGAGCCAAACAGTCCTCAATTATATTGAGACCAAATGAATCCTGCCCCTCTGCTGCATCTTTTGGCTATTCGAAACGTGGGCAAAATCAGAAAAGTCTATTAATTGGATAACTTATTATAATTTTTCTTTCCTTTTAAAAACTAATAGGATATTCAGTGAATGCACCGAGCAAGACGTTCATCACCTTTTGTACGTTCACCACCTGTAACTAGATCAAGACATTTAGCAAATATAACCGCCGTTGATTTTTCTTTAGAATCGTCATCCTGTAGACCAAGTACTTCAGTTCAAATTTTCGATAATCCATTTTTTGAACCCGACCTCACAATTGAGAATCCGGAAAATATTCAGGAACGGTTCATAGATCCTGAACCATTAAACTTTCCTCCGGAGCCACCAATCATTCAAACAGAGATTGTTGAGGAACGAACTATTAAATCAGAATCATCTAGTGATACCGATTCAACAAATTCAATTATGGAGAATCTGGAACCTTTAAGTATGGAAGACCGAATGAGAGCTAAACGCACTGGCCAAGGTCACGCAATTACTCATCCAGACATTAATGCGCCAGATTATGAAATCAAAGGACAAATTCTACATATGGTGACTAATCAATGCCAATTTAGTGGTGCGCCGAAGGAAGATCCAAATGAACATCTACGTACCTTTAATAGGATCTGCACACTATTTAAAATACGAGAAGTGGAGGATGAACAGATATATCTCATGTTATTTCCCTGGACTTTAAAGGGAGAAGCCAAAGATTGGTTGGAATCGTTACCTGAAGGGGCGATTGATACATGGGATGTTTTAGTTGACAAATTTCTTAAACAATTCTTTCCTGCATCTAAAGCCGTAAGACTTCAAGCAGAAATTGTTACGTTCACACAGAAACCAAATGAAACTCTATATGAGGCGTGGACAAGATATGGAAAGTTGTTAAGAGGATGTCCGCAACATGGTTTAGACACCTGTCAAATAGTACAAATATTCTACCAAGGATGCGACATCACTACAAGGAAAGACATAGATATAGCAGCTGGTGGTTCTATTATGAAGAAAACCGAAACTGATGCTTACAAAATTATTGATAACACTGCTTCCCACTCACATGAGTGGCACCAAGAAAAAGATATCGTTAGATCATCTAAAGCAGCTAGAGCCGATTCTAGCCATGACTTAAATTCCATTTCCGCAAAGATAGATGCTGTGGAGAGACGAATGGAAAAGATGACTAAAGATATTCACTCAATACGAATTAGTTGTGAGCAGTGTGGAGGACCACATTTGACAAAAGATTGTCTCAGTATTGAATTAACAATGGAACAAAGAGAGAATATTTCATACATAAACTAAAGGCCTGAAAATAATTATCAGAATAATTATCAACCGCCAAGACCGATTTACAATCAAAACCAGAATTATAACCGAAATATTCCATACAACAACCAACAAGGTCCTAGCAATCAACAAGTATCCAATAATACTTACAATCAGCAAAGACCTAATTTTCAAAACAAACCACCACAACAAACCGATGATAAAAAGCCGAATTTAGAAGATATGATGACGAAGCTAGTTGAAACTCAAACGCAGTTTTTCACATCTCAAAAACAAACTAATGAACAAAATGCTCAAGCATTTAGAAATCAACAAGCTTCTATTCAAAATCTGGAACAAGAAGTAAGTAACCTAGCAAGGTTAATAGGTGAAAGAAAACCGGGAAGTTTACCGAGCAATACAAATGCTAACCCCCGGAATGAAACAGCTAAAGCTATTACCACAAGAAGTGGTACAACACTTAAACCACCTGAAATACCTGTAACTTCTGATGAAACTATTCCTACTCCACAAGAACCACAACCTGATCAAGATAAGGAAAAAGAACCGGTAGTTGAAAAAGTTAATGAAAATAACACAGTTAAGGATAAACCTTATGTTAAACCATACCAACCACCACTTCCTTACCCGAGTAAAATGAAGAAAGAAAAACTTGAAGCCGAGCAATCCAAATTCTTGGATATGTTTAAACAGATAAATGTAAATCTTCCTTTCATTGATGTGATTTCAGGAATGCCAAGTACGCTAAATTCTTGAAAGATATAATCTCAAATAGAAAGAAAATGGAAGAACTCTCGGCTGTTACTATGAATGCTAATTGTTCAGCAGTGCTGTTGAATAAGATACCAGAAAAACTATCTGATCCAGGATGTTTCACAATTCCATGTTTTCTGGGTAGTCTTAGTTCAATAGAAGCATTGGCAGACTTAGGTGCTAGTATAAATCTAATGCCTTATTCACTATACGCTAAACTAGACCTTGGAGAATTGAAACCAACAAGAATAAGCATACAACTAGCCGATAGATCAATAAAATATCCTAGAGGGATAATGGAGAACATGCTAGTTAAAGTTGGTACTTTAGTATTTCCAGTAGATTTTGTTGTTTTGGACATGGAAGAAGATTCTCAAGTTCCTCTCATATTAGGAAGACCATTCTTAAACACGGCTAAAGCAATGATAGACGTGTTCGGTAAGAAACTGACCCTAAGTATAGAGGATGAGAGTGTTACCTTTTTAGCTGATAGAGCAATGCAACAACCACAATATGCAGATGATACATGTTATTATATTCAAACTATAGATGCACATGCAGAATTATTAGAAGAATTTCCAGAATTACAAGGAACAGGAGAATGTTCTTTAGGAGAAGGTAATGAACCAATTGATGAAGCTGAAATGTTAGCTACACTTATAGCTAATGGATATGAACCAACAACAAAAGAAATTCAAATGCTAAAAGAAGAAGACAGATATCGATATAAATCATCGATAGAAGAACCTCCGAAATTAGAGTTAAAGCCACTTCCAAATCATTTGGAATACGCTTATTTACATGGTGAATCTGAATTACCTGTAATAATATCGTCTTCTCTTACTGAAAATGAGAAATCACAACTCATTTCTGTGTTGAAAGCTCATAAACCAGCCATTGCATGGAAGATTCATGATATTAAAGGAATAAGTCCTTCGTATTGCACACATAAAATCCTTATGGAAGAAGGTCATAAAACGTATGTGCAACGCCAACGAAGGCTAAATCCTAATATGCAAGATGTAGTTAAGAAAGAGATTATTAAACTGCTAGATGCAGGTTTGATATATCCAATTTCTGATAGTCCATGGGTAAGCCCAGTTCAATGCGTACCTAAGAAGGGTGGCATGACTGTCATTACAAATGAGAAAAATGAGCTTATTCCTACTAGGACTGTAACAGGATGGCGTGTATGTATTGATTATAGAAAATTAAATGACGCCACCAGAAAAGATCACTTTCCCTTACCTTTCATAGATCAAATGTTGGAAAGATTAGCCGGAAATAGTTACTATTGTTTTCTAGATGGATTTTCCGGATATTTTCAAATTCCAATAGCACCCGAGGACCAAGAGAAAACCACATTCACGTGCCCTTATGGTACTTTTGCTTACAAACGCATGCCATTTGGACTTTGCAACGCCCCTGCAACCTTTCAAAGGTGTATGATGGCGATTTTTCACGACATGATAGAAGAATGCATGGAAGTATTCATGGATGACTTTTCAGTCTTCGGTGATACATTTAAATCATGTCTAGTTAATCTGGAACGAATGCTAATTAGATGCGAACAATCAAATCTAGTACTTAATTGGGAGAAATGCCATTTCATGGTTAAAGAAGGCATCGTTCTTGGACATAAAATTTCAAAAGAAGGAATTGAAGTGGATAGAGCTAAAGTAGATGTAATTGCTAAACTTCCACATCCCACCAATGTTAGAGGAGTTAGGAGTTTTCTAGGGCATGCCGGTTTTTACCGACGTTTCATAAAAGATTTTTCTAAAATTGCCACTCCTATGAATAAACTCCTAGAAAAGGATGCGCCATTCATCTTTTCAGATGAGTGTATCAAATCTTTTAATATTCTTAAAGAGAAACTCACTAATGCGCCGATCATGATAACACCAAATTGGAATCTACCATTTGAACTAATGTGCGATGCAAGTGATTTTGCAATGGGAGCCGTTTTAGGACAAAGGATTGAAAAACGATTTCAACCTATATATTATGCTAGTAAGACATTACAAGGAGCACAAACGAACTATACAACTACTGAAAAAGAACTCCTTGCTATTGTCTTTGCTTTTGACAAATTTCGATCATATCTCGTTCTAGCAAAAACGGTGGTCTATACCGACCATTCTGCTCTTAGATACCTATTTTCAAAACAAGATGCTAAACCAAGATTAATCCGTTGGATCTTACTCTTACAAGAGTTTGATATTGAAATCCGAGATAAAAGAGGAGCAGAAAATCTCGCCGCTGATCATCTTTCTCGTCTTGAAAATCCTGAGTTAGAAGTTCTAAATGAATCGGCCATACAAGACAACTTTCCTGATGAATATCTATTGAAGATAGATTATAAAGAAATCCCATGGTTTGCAGACTATGCAAACTACTTAGTTTGTGGATTCCTTGAAAAAGGATTATCGTACCAAAGACGAAAGAAATTCTTCAGTGATATAAAACACTATTTCTGGGAAGATCCACATCTGTTTAAAAGTTGTCCCGATGGAATAATACGCCGATGTGTATTTGGAGATGAAGCTAGTAAAATTTTAAACCATTGTCACACAGGACCAACAGGAGGGCATTATGGGCCTCAACTAACAGCAAGAAAAGTTTATGAAGCTGGATTCTATTGGCCTACAATTTACAAAGACGCACACCTTCTTTGCAAATCTTGTGATGCATGTCAAAGGGCCGGAAAAATAAGTCAACGTGATGAAATGCCACAAAATGTCATCCAAGTATGTGAAGTATTTGACATTTGGGGTGTTGACTTTATGGGTCCATTTCCAAAATCTCATAATAATCTATATATACTCGTAGCCATTGATTATGTATCTAAATGGGCGGAAGCACAAGCTCTCCCAACTAACGATGCACGAGTTGTAGTCAACTTTTTAAAACGTCTTTTTGCAAGGTTTGGAACACCGAAAGCTTTAATAAGTGATCGGGGAACTCATTTTTGTAATAATCAACTTGAGAAAGTTCTTAAAAGATATGGAGTGACTCATAAAATCTCCACCGCATATCATCCACAAACAAGTGGACAAGTTGAAAATACCAACCGAGCTTTAAAACGTATTTTAGAGAAAACCGTAGGATCAAATCCGAAGGAATGGTCCATTAAATTGGAGGATGCACTCTGGGCTTTTAGAACAGCCTACAAAACTCCAATTGGAACCACACCTTTTAGACTTGTGTATGGAAAAGCATGTCATCTTCTAGTAGAAATTGAACACAAAGCATTTTGGGCTTTGAAGACATGTAATCTTGATTTACATGAAGCTGGACGTCTACGATTAAGTCAACTAAACGAATTAGAAGAATTAAGACATGAAGCATACGAAAATTCGTTAATCTATAAAGAAAGAACGAAGAAATGGCATGATAAAAGAATCAGAAGTTCAAAAGAATTTAAAGAAGGAGACAGAGTTCTTCTTTTCAATTCACGATTCAAGCTATTTCCTGGAAAATTGAAATCAAGATGGTCTGGACCATTCATAGTCAAAAGAGTTTTCCCATACGGAACGATAGAATTGATAAATTCAAATGGGATTGAATTTAAAGTTAATGGTCACAGAGTTAAACATTACATACATGGTCCAATGGAAGTCGACAACGAAGTTAATCACAATTTCGACACCACAGCTAACTAAGTGTGGGGAGAATCAAGTCTTTAAAGGATAATATGTATTTATGTTAGAGTTAGATTGTCTGTTTTCGTATAGTTCTCGAAAATGGAACCCGAATGGTCTTTCCCTAGCAGACCCTAAAGAACTAGTCTTCTCCCCCCATTCTGAATTTTTATTTTTTTTTAGGTTTTTACAAAATGAAGACTGCCTGTGAGCTAAACCATGGTCTAATGCTACACGATTTGATCACTAAACGTAATAATGACATACTCCCGAGTGAAATAGTATCAGTAATCAGAGAAAGAATGGACGGAGTTAGAAAAGAATCCAGATGTGAAGATAATAAGTTACAATTTGGTAAAGGAAAATCAAAATCCGTAGCAAAAAGAAGAGCACGACACCTAGAACGATGTCACAAATGCGGAAAATGGTCACATGGAGGTAAATGTTCAAATAATCAAACCTATTCAAATACCGAATTTGTTACTTTATGCAGAGACGGACCGTTCATATGTTTAGAAGAAAAGACACTGAATGCTCGAGGTTACGCCTATGTAGCCATGGAAAATCAATTAAACCGACTATCTTATGAATGGGATAGATCATATAACTAAGAAATCTATTTCACAGGTATGTCTGTACAGTTTTTATTTTTATTTTTTTTTTTAACCTTTTGATAATAAACGCTAATTTGTTCGCTAAAAAGTATTAAATTGGTATTGAATAAAATTAGGTTTGGCGACCGAAATTATTGATATCATTCAAAAATTTATTACATCACTGCGAAATTTAACGTTTATTCTTAAGGTATAAATATCTTTAAACAATCAACCCAAAATATTTCAAAAATTCGTCATGAGTTAAATTAGGTCTTGGAACCGAAATTACTTTACCGAAAAGAGGGGCGCATATTTTTGATAATATTTGATTGATTAAAGTGGGATAAAAAGACAAAAAGATTTTTAATTTTATTTTTACCATGTTTTTAAAATTAATATTTAAATCTTAAATTAATATTGAAAACTTTGTAAAAACAATATATTTAAAATTGTAAATATTTGAAAAATTAATATAAGTTTGATATGAATTTTTGAATTTTTAAATTAAGTTTGGTGTGAACTTTTAATTTTTAAAATATAAATTCTTAATTTTATGCATTTTAAATTTTAAGTTTGGTGTGAATTTTTAATAATAATTTTGAATTTTATATTTAAGTTGTGTGAATTTAAAAACAAAAATTTACTTTATCTCATTAAGTTAAGAATATGATTTTTAAAATTCGTCGTAAGTTGAAGACTAGGTCTTTGAACCGAAATTGCTTTACCCGAGGGAGGGACGAGAACTTTTATTATCATTATTTTTAATCTTATTGGATTAAAGTATGCCAAAAACATTGAAAAAACCCAAAAATCTTAGCTTTTAAAACAATCGCTACAAAAAGACAAATTTTAAAATTTTGTCGAAGGAAGGACTAGGACATCGATCCGAAACGACCTCGTCCTAAATAATAAGGGAAACAAAATTTTAAAATTAATTTCTTAATTGTTTTCAAAAGTTAATGATTATAAAAAAAAAAAAAACAAAAAAAAAAACAAACTCCGCGAGTCGCGGAGTTTGAAGTGCATTTCACCGCGACTCGCGGAGGGGTCGGAAATCAGAAAAAAAATAAAGAGCTGCAAACTGATCAGTCCAACCCCCAACTCAAAAATAACTGCGAAAAACTCCGAAAAACCACCCAAAAACACCCCAAAAATCACAATTTTTAACCGTTAATCACCAAATCTTTTGCTAAAATCATGTTGAGAAGGATGCTATCTAAGAATTACGCAAGAAAAACGGTAAATTTCTACACCTAAACACCATTTAATCCGAAATTTGGTGTTCTTGAGCAAATTTTTCCCCAATTTGATTTTGATGCTTTTTAGTGTAATTAAGCTTAAATTGTTTATGTATTATGCTTGTATAACCTAGATTGATGCTGTTTAACATGATTAGAAGCCTTAAACTTCAAATTTTGAGTAATCTAGGGTTTGTGTTCTTGAGCAAATTTGGAGCTTTTTGATATAAATAGGTTATGGCCGATTTTTGTCATGAATTGTTGCTAAATTGAGTAGTGTAACATGTCTAGGTAGTTAAATGATCCAAACTTTGAGCCTAAACATGATTTTGAGAATTAAAGTGGACTTTTTCAAGTCTAAAATTCATGAACTTGATTTTTGAAAGATAATGCCATTTGAGACTTGTTTAATTGCTAGTAATGATTATTTTGACATGTTATTTGAGTTGAATGCTTATGAACTTGGCGAACATTTTCGTATATGCTTATTTGAAAAAGTGTAGATTTGATGAAAATATGAAAATGAGCTTAAGTTTGATATAAATTGATAATGTCATTGTAATTATTTTGATTGATGATTTTGCTGACACTAATGCATATTTGGATGCACAAAAATTGTGTTTGATGTGTTTTGCAGAATGAAAGGGGTGAATCTTCATCCCAAGCCCGCAATGCTCCTGCTGAGAATTTGGAACAACAGGAGGTGGATAACTACTACAAGCAGGATATACCTCATCCAGTCATGACCTTTTCTGATATGCACTTGGAAGAGTTGCACCCGAACCTGAGATTTGACAGACTTTGGATAGATTATCCAAAATATCAACGGGGTTTGCATACTCTTCATTCTAAGGTTGTTGAGGTACCAAGGGTCATAGAATGGGGACCCTTAGAAGCTGTAGAATTGGCCGGGACAATTAGGGAATTACTTGTACAGAGGTATGGTAATTCTTCTTTTAATGACTGGGTATGTTTATTCACCATACGTAGACCTGTATATAAAGTATGGTGTGAAGAATTGTTATGTAGTATAGAGTTGAATGATCGGGTAGCTAGTTTAACCGATCGTTCTTTTATTAGATTTTTGTTAGGCGGTTCGATGCGCTACATGTCTTTACTGGACATGGCTCAGGCTTTACGTATATATACGCCTGAGGAGTTAGCGTCTGCCGATTGTAGAGGATTGATACTAAACGGTAGAAAGATAGATGAAAATTTTGATACACACGGTGTGTGGAGTCAAATGACAAGCCATCACCGTTTCAAAGGGGGAAATTACTCTTATTTGGATATAGATAGAGCCGAATTAAGAGTGATACATAGGTTTTTAGCTAATTCGATTACACAAAGGGGTAAGAACAAAGAAAAAGTAAATGAACAGGATTTGTTTTACCATATGTGTATTCGAGACCCACAAAGCGCTGTAAGTATACCATATTGTGTGGGTTATTATTTATCAGCTATGGTTCGGGGGATGCGACCACATAGCATAATAGGAGGTGGTATTTTTATTACTTTGATTGGTGAATATCTCGGTGTGGATATAAGTCGGGGGGGATTATTACTAGAAGAGCCGGAACCCCGCGATACTATAGGTTTAAATGTATACCATGGTGCGAAAGTTTTGAAGAGGCGAAATAACGCCGCAGTACGATACCATGGTAGACATCCACAGGTGGAGAGAAACCAGCAGCAAGGTAATGTAGGAGGGGGGAATGAGATGCAAGAAATGCATAGGTTTATAGCTTCTCAGGAATACGAAAATGCTAGACAGAGAGCATTTGAAGATTGGCAAGTTCATCAGAACCAAATCATAGCTCATTGCCAACATATAGGTAGAAACTATATTCCTACACCGAAACCCATCTTCCCTCCTTGGTCTATAGAGATGCAGCCACCATATCCTACGTATGACCCTGCCGAAGCATTCTATAGCACTTATGGTTATGCCTGGAACCCCTATTGGTACCAATATCATCCTTAGTTTACTTATTATTTTTTTTTATTTTGTAATTTGTAATTATTGATATGTTTAATACTTTTGTTAATATTGTAATCATTTTTATAATTATCTAACTTTTATTCTTAGATTTTAATAATTTTTGAATGTGGGGTAATATACCAAACTTCAAAAATATGTATATATGTTTGCAGTTTATCTTATGTACACAACAGGGTAAAACAACGCATTTTCAAAGACTGGCATTAAGTTCAGCAAAAGCAACTAATTTTGACGACAAGATGCAAAATATATGTGAAATAACAACAAGACGGAATGAACAAATGATGTGCACCATTTATCATTCAGCAAACAAACGCCAATATATTTGGAAACTTTGGTAAAAATTTAATCATTTTCACACAAATCACCCTCAATAATTTAAATTGTTACTAATTTCTTGCAAATGAGGGCATTGCAAGATCTTAAGTGTGGGAAGGGGTTAAATTCTTTCGAATTTTAAAATTTTTTACTTTATACACTTGGTTACCATTAAAAATACTAGTAAAGCAGTAGTTGTATTAGAATCTAGTGCTCTCTGATAAAAAAGAACAGCCCTAGTCTTATATACTGACTACCCAATTCTAGTAAAAATTTTCAAAATTTTCAATTGAATGAATTCAAAATCATGTTTATACATATTTATGAACGATAAAACTAGGTTTTAACACCGAAATTATTGTTACCTCGGAAAGGACATAAATTAAGAAACAAACTAAAATGTCAAAATTCATTTAAAATGGAATAGAGGACGATAAAAAGAAAAATAAAAAGCCAAGTGTGGGAAAATTTACCAAGTTATTTTAAACATATGTCACATATATCTGTAACAAATAACTGAAAATACTTTTACTTTGGACTAAACTAAACTGTTTTACCCGATAAAAGAAAAGAAGAGATGGATCTACACGATGAATTAATTCCATCATTAAAAGGAAGTAAAGTCTTCCGAAAAAGACACGCGCTTCTTGATTTAGGTCATGAAGTTGTCGTCCAGACCAGCTGTAGGTTGACGAAAAATCTAGAAAAGTCATCACTAAAATCAGCAGGAAATCCACGGACCTCAGCATCAAACAGGGTCGCCAAGTGGTCAGATTTATCCTAACCATGAGAAGGATTTATCTCGTACAATGTGGGGGGCACCATGCAAATTAGCTGGATAAGACTAATGAATCAGATCCCCAGAAAGGATAATCTCCTTAAAGATTAAAAATCAGCTTTTAAGACTGATATTACTCAATCCTAGAGATTGACCTTAAAGATTGAGAATTACAAACTCATGGAATTCAATGATATCTAAACTCGAGCTTAAACGAGAAAATATTTTGATCAAAATTACAAACCGATTTGTTTTCTGAAAACCCTATTTTCAATGCGTTCATTACCATTGAACGTAAAATCCTAGGAATTCACCTGAACTAAATCGGGTGTCAACCGTAAGAACGGTGGTTGCATAATGGTCAAAGACAGGACCTTGTGCCAGACCGAAAAATTATAAGGGTGAGCTTTACTATTGCTCCTACCAAGGATAGTAATTGCGTCCGACACGTTATAGACCATAATCAAAAGCATGTCACGGGACATTGCCTTAACAGTTGCTTGTTCAACGCTTTCCTTTACAACCGGACGGTAGTTTGCCGAAAGGTAATATACGGAACAAGTAAACTGGACGTGTTGCTTTCCTAATACAAGGTTAGCAAGTGGGTGACACAAAACCATAAGTTTTGAGCTAAAATTTTCAAATCTGAAACCCACCAAACCCACAAAAATATTTTGCAAACACCGGTAAAGGGTTATTCCGGAAAACTTATCTAGGGTAAAAACTAGATTTAATTTTCAAAAGATCAAATGTTTTCATAAAGATCCAATTTCCTTAATGGATCTAATTTTTTATAGTCATGTGGGACTGTAAACCATATCATTACTACCATTGTTTATATCGCCATATAGAAATCACTGATGTACAAAGTGTGAAGAATAAAGAAGTGATTCTAGTATTTCAAGACAATATTGCTTGAGGACAAGCAACGCTCAAGTGTGGGAATATTTGATAATGCTAAAAACGAACATATATTTCATAGCATTATTCCTCAAGAAAGAAAAGCTTTTAGTTGCAATTGTTCTATTTACAAGTGATTATCGTTTAAATAATAAAAGGTGAAGACAAAAGACAGATTCGACGAATTGAAGACGCAAACGACCAAAAAGCTCAAAAGAACAAAAGACAATCAAAGAGGTTCCAATTATTGATAAGAAACGTCTCGAAATCACAAGAGTACAAGATTCAAAACGCAAAGTACAAAATATAAAATTGTACGCAAGGACGTTCGAAAATCCGGAACCGGGACCAGAGTCAACTCTCAACGCTCGACGCAACGGACTAAAAATTACAAGTTAACTATGTATATAAATATAATATATTATATAATTAATTATATTAATTATATATATATATTATATTTATAAATAAAAAAACCGTCGGCAGAGAAAGACTCCAAGGACTGAGCTGTAAATTCATTCTCCGCGACTCGCGGAGATTGAAGAGGATTTCACCGCGAGTCACGGAGCCCCAAAAATCAACTTTTCCTATAAAAGCAACCGAATTCTGATCGCAATTCAATATCTTTTTCTCTCTTCTCTCATATATACGTAAAATATATATATATAATTTATATTTTAATTTTAATTTTAATTTTAATTCTAATAATAAGGGTATGTTAGCGAATGTTGTAAGGGTGTAAGTCGAAATTCTGTCCGTGTAACGCTACGCTATTTTTAATCATTGTAAGTTATGTTCAACCTTTTTATATTAATGTCTCGTAGCTAAGTTATTATTATGCTTATTTAAAACGAAGTAATCATGATGTTAGGCTAATTACTAAAATTGGGTAATTGAGCTTTGTACCATAATTGGGGTTTGGACAAAAGAACGACACTTGTGGAAATTAGACTATGGGCTATTAATGGGCTTTATATTTGTTTAACTAAATGATAGTTTGTTAATGTTAATATAAAGATTTACAATTGGGCGTCCCTATAAATTACCATATACACTCGATCGGACACGATGGGCGGGGTATTTATATGTACGAATAATCGTTCATTTAACCGGACACGGGAATGGATTAATAGCCACTAGAATAATTAAAACAGGGGTGAAATTACATTCAAGGGTAATTGGTGTAATTGCTAACAAAGTAGTAAAACCTTGGTTTACACGCAGTTGATAACCTGGTGTATTCATTAAACAAAGTATTAAAACCTTGTTACAATTCGAATCCCCAATTAGTTGGAATATTTAACTTCGGGTATAAGGATAATTTGACGAGGACACTCGCACTTTATATTTATGACTGATGGACTGTTATGGACAAAAACCAGACGGACATATTAAATAATCCAGGTGATGATGTAGCGTGAGGGTACGAAATAGTATTATTTTTACTAGGAAATACTACAAAATATGACACAAGTTTTATTAATTTACGGATGGGATATACCTAAACCTTGCTACAACACTTATAGGCAGTGTACCTAATCGTAGAGTAGTGTAGTTTTTAGTAAGTCCGGTTCGTTCCACAGGGAGCTGGTGAAGTTAACGCTATATTATTAAGTTTATTTGTAAAAATATATATATAAATAAGTAGTAGTATTATTATAAAATGGGGGTTTTACCGTTTAATGACCGGTTTGTCGATTTTAAGCGTAAAAATAAATGACAAAAATTAAAGTGCGTAAAATAAATTGCGATAAATAAAATGACAGAAAATAAAATGACAGAAAATAAAAGTGCGATGAAAAATACAATAAAACAATTATGCTTATTTAAACTTCCGTAATCATGATGTTTAAGGTTTTGATTTTAATTAATTGTTACTCGGGTTAATTGTCCTTTGTCATGGTTTATTTGATACCTATCTGGTTTTTATCCATAATAGTCCATCGGTCATAAGTATAAAGTGCGAATATCCTCGTCAAATTACCCTTATACCCGAAGTCAAATATTCCAACTAATTAAGGATTTAAACTGTGACGCAGTTATCACTTCTGTCAACAATTACACCAGTTATCACTGTATGTAATCTACCCCTGTTTTGATTAGATATGAATATTAATTTACCCACTTGATCAGTTTGAATAATCAATTACCCAACCCGAATAATTAATTAAATGATTATAATAGATTCCATATGAACGTCACTAAATAGGACAACCATAATCATTATTAATTATTAGGATAATTAATTTGAAGATAGGTTCGACAGACTCCAATGAGTTGTCACTCAATTAGACAATACCCCCCATCTATTAATAGTCAATAGTCCAATTTCCACAAGTGTCGGTCTTTTGCCCAAACCTTAATTATGGTACAAAATCCAATAACCCCGTCTTAATATTTAGTCAAACATCACGATTACTTCGGCTTAAATAAGCATAATAATAACTTAGTTACGAGACATTAATTTAAAAAGGAAGAACATAACTTACAGTGATTATTAATCGCGTAGCGTTACACGGACAGAGTTCCTACTTTAAAACCCGTAAAACATTTCTTACAATAACCCAATTATTATTAATCTTAAATTAAACTTAATATTATAAATATAAATATAAATTACATAAGAAAGAAAGAAGATTGGAAAAAGGTGTCTTTTTACATTACGATTACAAAGCCTTTTATAGGCGAATTTAGAAATTGAATTTTCACTTATGACCCCTGAACTATGCTCAATTAACAACTTTTTATTATTTAATATTATTCTTATTATGAATTATTTAAATATTATATTTTATTCTTGTGCATAGTTGACTCGTAATTTTTACACCGTTGCGTCGAGCGTTGAGAGTTGACTCTGGTCCCGGTTCCGGATTTTCGAACGTCCTTGCGTACAATTTTATATTTTGTACTTTGCGTTTTGTAACTTGTACTCTTGTCATTTTTAGACGTTCCTCATCAATAATTTGAACCTTTTTGATTGTATCTTGTACTTTTGAGCTTTTTGGACCTTTGTGTCTTCAATTCGTCGTTTTCGCCTTTTGTCTTCGCACTTATTTAAAATAAACGAATATTACTTGAAAATGGAACAATTGCAACTAAAATCTTGTCTTTCTTGGGGGATTTTGCTATGAAATATATGTTCCTTTTTAGCCTTATCACCAGGACAAAGGACAATTAACCCATGGGGCATAAAACTAAAATCAACACGTCGAACATCATGATTACGGAAGTTTAAATAAGCATAATTCTTTTATTTCATATTTAATTTCCTTTATTTTATATTTAATTGCACTTCTAATTATCGCATTTTTATTGTTATTATATTTAATTGCATTTTTAATTATCGTACTTTTTAATTATCGCAAGTTTATTTTATCGCACTTTTATTATTCGCAATTTCATTATCGTTATTTACTTTACGCTTTAATTTAAGTCTTGTATTTATTTTATATTTTACATTAGGTTTTAACTGCGACTAAAGTCTTAAAATCGACAAACCAGTCATTAAACGGTAAAAACCCCCCTTTATAATAATAATATTACTTATATATATGTTTGTATTTTTATAAAAGTAAACTAATATAGCGTTGAGCTTTGTTTAAAGATTTCCCTGTGGAACGAACAGGACTTACTAAAAACTACACTACTTTACGATTAGGTACACTGCCTATAAGTGTTGTAGTAAGGTTTAAGTATATCCATTCTATAAATAAGTAAATATCTTGTGTAAAATTGTATCGTATTTAATAGTTTTTTCTAGTAAAATATAAACTATTTCGTATACCTTAGCTATAACATCACTAATCCATACACCAACGACCAAAAACACCTACAAACACTTTCATTCTTCAATTTTCTTCATCTAATTGATATCTCTCAAGTTCTATCTTCAAGTTCTAAGTGTTCTTCATATATTTTACAAGTTCTAGTTACATAAAATCAAGAATACTTTCAAGTTTGCTAGCTCACTTCCAATCTTTTAAGGTGATCATCCAACCTCAAGAAATCTTTGTTTCTTACAGTAGGTTATCATTCTAATACAAGGTAATAATCATATTCAAACTTTGGTTCAATTTCTATAACTATAACAATCTTATTTCAAGTGATGATCTTACTTGAACTTGTTTTCGTGTCATGATTCTGCTTCAAGAACTTCGAGCCATCCAAGGATCCGTTGAAGCTAGATCCATTTTTATATTTTCCAGTTGGTTTATCCAAGGAACTTAAGGTAGTAATGATGTTCATAACATCATTCGATTCATACATATAAAGCTATCTTATTCGAAGGTTTAAACTTGTAATCACTAGAACATAGTTTAGTTAATTCTAAACTTGTTCGCAAACAAAAGTTAATCCTTCTAACTTGAATTTTAAAATCAACTAAAAACATGTTCTATATCTATATTATATGCTAACTTAATGATTTAAAACCTGGAAACACGAAAAACACCGTAAAATCGGATTTACGCCGTCGTAGTAACACCGCGGGCTGTTTTGGGTTAGTTAATTAAAAACTATGATAAACTTTGATTTAAAAGTTGTTATTCTGAGAAAATGATTTTTATTATGAACATGAAACTATATCCAAAAATTATGGTTAAACTCAAAGTGGAAGTATGTTTTCTAAAATGGTCATCTAGACGTCGTTCTTTCGACTGAAATGACTACCTTTACAAAAACGAATTGTAACTTATTTTTCCGACTATAAACCTATACTTTTTCTATTTAGATTCATAAAATAGAGTTCAATATGAAACCATAGCAATTTTATTCACTCAAAACGGATTTAAAATGAAGAAGTTATGGGTAAAACAAGATTGGATAATTTTTCTCATTTTAGCTACGTGAAAATTGGTAACAAATCTATTCCAACCATAACTTAATCAACTTGTATTGTATATTATGTAATCTTGAGATACCATAGACACGTATACAATGTTTCGACCTATCATGTCGACACATCTATATATATTTCGGAACAACCATAGACACTCTATATGTAAATGTTGGAGTTAGCTATACAGGGTTGAGGTTGATTCCAAAATATATATAGTTTGAGTTGTGATCAATACTGAGATACGTATACACTGGGTCGTGGATTGATTCAAGATAATATTTATCGATTTATTTCTGTACATCTAACTGTGGACAACTAGTTGTAGGTTACTAACGAGGACAGCTGACTTAATAAACTTAAAACATCAAAATATATTAAAAGTGTTGTAAATATATTTTGAACATACTTTGATATATATGTATATATTGTTATAGGTTCGTGAATCAACCAGTGGCCAAGTCTTACTTCCCGACGAAGTAAAAATCTGTGAAAGTGAGTTATAGTCCCACTTTTAAAATCTAATATTTTTGGGATGAGAATACATGCAGGTTTTATAAATGATTTACAAAATAGACACAAGTACGTGAAACTACATTCTATGGTTGAATTATCGAAATCGAATATGCCCCTTTTTATTAAGTCTGGTAATCTAAGAATTAGGGAACAGACACCCTAATTGACGCGAATCCTAAAGATAGATCTATTGGGCCTAACAAACCCCATCTAAAGTACCAGATGCTTTAGTACTTCGAAATTTATATCATATCCGAAGGGTGTCCCGGAATGATGGGGATATTCTTAAATATGCATCTTGTTAATGTCGGTTACCAGGTGTTCACCATATGAATGATTTTTATCTCTATGTATGGGATGTGTATTGAAATATGAAATCTTGTGGTCTATTATTATGATTTGATATATATAGGTTAAACCTATAACTCACCAACATTTTTGTTGACGTTTTAAGCATGTTTATTCTCAGGTGATTATTAAGAGCTTCCACTGTCGCATACTTAAATAAGGACGAGATTTGGAGTTCATGCTTGTATGATATTGTGTAAAAACTGCATTCAAGAAACTTATTTTGTTGTAACGTATTTGTATTGTAAACCATTATGTAATGGTCGTGTGTAAACAGGATATTTTAGATTATCATTATTTGATAATCTAATTAAAGCTTTTTAAAACCTTTATCTATGAAATAAAGGTTATGGTTTGTTTTAAAAATGAATGCAGTCTTTGAAAAACGTCTCATATAGAGGTCAAAACCTCGCAACGAAATCAATTAATATGGAACGTTTTTAATCAATAAGAACGGGACATTTCATGTACAAGTAAAAACGACTTTTCTACAGTAAAACACTATTTGCTACAGTAAAATGACTTTGCTACAGTAAAACACTATTTGCTACAGTAAACACTATTTGCTACAGTTAACACTATTTGATGTCGACGAACTAGCAAACAAAAACGGATAAGGCGGCCATGCGATCGCATGGCAAAAACACTGTAAACTCATGCGATCGCATGAGGTACTGTAGCAGGTCACATACTATAAAAACTCGATTCATTCCTCCGTATTATTATTTTTTTATATTATTATTATTATTATTATAATTATTAAGATTAATATTATTATTATTAATCTTATTATAATATTATTATTAGTAGTATATATACCTAAAATACTACGACGAGGTTATGAGCGTGTCACCTTCAAAATAGGTTTTTGAGCGGGATAGAGCTAAGGAAATTATGGGTTATTGCCAAGGAGGTTATGGGTAATGTTCGAGGGTATATTTAAGAATCAAATCTAGTGTTTATCATCTTTGTTGCGTCTACGTACTTTCCTACAATATTGAATCTCAATATTGATACGTAAGCACTCATATTTTATCTTTTATACATTAATTGTGTATCCATGTCTAGTGCACGAGTATATATATTTATGCATGCTTGTATGCTAAATTTTGTTGTTAAACAGTTATGATGAATCACGAAGTAAATACATATATTACTGATAAAAGGTATATGATATGCATGTTTTTGGAAAGCTGGCGAAAAATCAATAACTTTTCATTTAGAAATCGCGTAATTTCGGTGAACGAATTAAAAGATATGATCAACTGAATTATGATTGACATTGATTGAAATTCCTTTTGAAACTTGTTTGTAAGAATGATAAATTGGATTTTTGAATATTACCAGCCAAGTAAATGAATCCATATATAAGGCACGTCTCGTTTTGTTGAATTATTGTCAAAATTGACTTTTTGAAACGACTTTGGATAACTTTTGTATGTCTATCTCGAGCATTAGGATTGTTATACACTATGACGTGATCTAGCTTGATAGACATTTATTGACCAACATATGTTCTCTAGGTTGAGATCTACGATTATTTGGTAATCCGAGTTTCGATCACATTTTGGTGAACGACTTTATATGCTGCTAAGGTGAGTTTCATTTGCTCCCTTTTTAAATGCTTTTGCATTATATATTTTTGGGCTGAGAATACATGCACTTTATTTTAAACGCAATGGATACAAGTACATACTAAATTCTACACCGAGTTCGAACCGAAAATCCCTTAGCTTTGGTAACTAGTAACTGCCTGTTATAAGAACTGGTGGGCGCGAGTAGTAGTATATGGATCCATAGGGCTTGATATCCCCGTCTGAGCTAGAGCACTAGCCTTTTAACGGACGTATGCTATTTAAGAAGCGTACACGTTGGTTTGCGTGTATTATTAAGATGATTATACAAGGGGTATAAATTATATATACGTTAAGTTTAGTTACCAGGGTGCTCAATTTCGTAGAATATTTTGATAAACATTTAGGATGAAACAACTGAAATCTTGTGATCCACCTTTATATACAGATTATGCGCAACATTAAAACTATGAACTCACCAACCTTTGTGTTGACACTTGTTAGCATGTTTATTCTCAGGTTCCCTAGAAGTCTTCCGCTGTTTGCTTATATGTTACACAAGCTATGTGCATGGAGTCATACATGGCATATTTTTCAAGGAAACGTTGCATTCACCAAATCATCACCATGTATCTTATTTTGACTGCATTATCAACGGAAGTATTATTGTAAATTATTATATTACGGTGTCTATATGTAGAAATCATCAGATGTCGAAAACCTTTGATTTAAATATTCATTTATGGTGTGCCTTTTCAAAAGAATGCAATGTTTACAAAACGTATCATATAGAGGTCAAATACCTCGCAATGAAATCGATGAATGACGTGTTCATCCATATGGATTTGGAGCGATCGTCACATAGTGTATATATGTATCTTTTTACATATAATTGTTCGCGAATCGTCGAGAACAGTCGATGGGTAATTGAATAGTTCAAAAATTTTAAGATTCAGTTTTACAGACTTTACTTATCGTGTCAGAAACATTAAATCATATAGAGAATTTGGTTCAAAATAAGTTGAAATTTTCCGGGTCATCACAATTGATGACAAACTCTACTTCGTGGAAGAACCTGTCGAAATTATAGACCGTGAGGTCAAAACTTTGAAACGCAACAAAATTCCGATCGTCCGAGTCCAATGGAATGCCAAACGAGGACCTGAGTTTACCTGGGAACGAGAGGATCAAATGATGCAGAAGTATCCTCACCTTTTCCCAACTCCTCCATCTACCTCAGCTTAAAATTTCGGGACGAAATTTTCTTTAACAGGTGGGTATTGTAACGACCCTGAATTTTCCAACTTATATTATTAATATTATTATTAATACTTGCGTGTTAATAAATGTATTCTTATACATTTTCCTTGTCACCGTAATTGACTTTCCATGTCCCGACTCGTCTTTTCGACACGTGCTTTTCACGAATAATATTTCGAATATTATTTACGTTTATAATTAATTATTATTAATTATTTCTAATTAACTAATGTAAGTAGTTAATTACTTGGGTTTTTTACTAATTTGTTGCATACTTATACATGGGCTTTTATAATTAGACTTGGACTATCAAAGCCCACCCTACACCACTTAATGGACTAATTAGTGAGCCCATCATTATGCTAGTGATTCATTAAGATTAAACAAGATTAATTAGTTAAGTGAGGAGACAAAGATGTTTCAAGCATGCATGACCACTTTCCCATGTATTTGGCTTTATACCTCTTCCTAGCATGCACCACCTTTCCACATATGAAAGAACCACTTTGACTTCCCCATTTGGAAGCCAAAACCGTCGGCTTTGGTGCTAGGGGAGGGAGTTCCATTTTTTTTTTGTTACTTATATGCTAGTTTGAAACCACATTTCACACTTTCTAATTGATTGTTGTTTGTTGTTAAAGATCAAACTTTTTAGTTTGTATCTTCATGTAATCTTGCTTCTTCCATCCTTTGTTTGATGAGAAATCAAGAACAAGGATCTAAGCTTGTTAGCTTATGGTTCTACACTTGAAAAGTTATAAAGATCTAAAGTTCATAAGCTTTAAGATCTTACTTGTGTTCATGTTTTGGAAACTTAAGGTTTATTGTCTTAAGATCCAAGCTTTAACTTGAATCTCCTTAAGTATGAAACAAACATGAACTTGTTACTTGTAACTTTAGTTCATTTCTTAATCTTTTTATTTATTTCGTTATTGTATAAATTTGGTCAAGTATTACTAGTTAAACTTGATCTCATTTTTCTTGAAACTAAAGTTTAAACTTTGTAAGTTCAAGAACATGGAAGTTAAATTTTCTAGTTATAACCCTATACACTTATGTTGGATCTAAGTTTCTATAGCTTATGGTCTTCCAATTTTGTCTAAAACAAAAGCTTATAAGCTTATATACATTCTACAAGATTAAAATCTAAGTTTCATAACTTATGATTTTATTAAAGTGAAGATCCAAGTTCTATAACTTAGGGTTTAACTTAAGAACACTAGATCTAGACTTTTTAGTCTAGGATCTTCAAGATCTAACTAAGATCTAAGTTCTACAACTTAAGATCTTGTTTATTTAGTTTACATTCAAGTTTATAGCTTAATATTACTATTAGAACTCATGTATGTGTCGGATCTAAGATCTTGATGTAACTTTGGTTCATCAACCTTCTTACAACCCTTAAATGAGTTGTGTGTAACATCCTGAGAACCGGCCTAGGTGGATTGGACCATTTTACCCTTGAGTGACGTTAAGTGGGTAATTTTGTAATAATTATTCTATAATTGTTAATATAATATTAATGGTCCATTGGGTTCGTTTTATGATCAGGGTCCCAAAACATGTTTTATTATTTATTTCTGACATCGTTTGGGTTTTCGAATCGAATACGAAAGATATCTGATAACAAGTTAAATACCCGTGTATTATCGGGTATGGGGTTTAACACCCATTTAAATAAATGGACCGGCCTATTTCCTTGCTTATTTCCCTAAGATCACGATTTTTCCCCCATTCTTCTGCTAGTCTTCATTTTCTCTAAACCCTAGCTTACTTGATGATGATAGTGAATTAATCCAAGCCCTAAATTCGTTCTTGTGCATCCATAACATATTACAATCAGGTTTGTATCCTAATTTCGTGATTAATTCAGGTACTTTAGGGTTCTTGCTTAAAAAATATGAACAGTGCAAATTAGTGCTTTAATCTTGGGTGTTCTTGGACTAATTCAAAATTTCAAACTAATTTCTTGTATCATTAGAAGATTATAAACAAGTTTGTATCTCTTAATTTTGTGTTGAATCCTTGACTAAATTAGGGTTCTTGTTAAAATTGATAAAATGTATTTTTGTGCTTGAATCTTGTTCATACACGTTTGTTTGACTTGTGTATTGTCAGATTATTGTTATATGTATGTTATAACATCATTGTGAACCTTTATTTGGTCAAAAAACTGCTCAAAACTTAATTTTTGTGGGTTAAACCGACAGGGACAGCAGCTACTGTTTTTGTTGCTGCTGCGCGGGGCACTTTCTGCTGCAATTTCGCAGCTGTAGCTGCTATTTTTGCAGCCCCGTTGCTGCTATTTGCTGCTATTTTGCAACCCTGTTGTGCCTCTATTTTTGTGGTTCATGTGTTGGTTTGTTCGCCCGTTTAACCCTTGACCCGTTTGCATAAATTGGGACTTTTAATTAGTACTAAGTTGATATTGTGTAGGAATTGTATGCACATATGAGATTGTATGATTTATACATTTTTATAAGTGTATATGTATGTATATGTGTGCATATATGTGTTGATTGCCCGTTTTGCCCTTGACCCGCTCATTTGGACATGTTTTTAGTATGTATATATAAGTGTGTGTGTGTATATATATATATATATATATATATATATATATATATATATATATGTATGTATGTATAAGTGTGTGTGTGTGTATATATATATATATATATATACCATTTTGCCATTGACCCGTTTGGTATGTCGTTGTATGTATATATATATATATATATATGTACGAGTGTATATATATAAATAAATGTATATATATTATGCTACAAAATCATGAGAAGTGTGTATATATATATATATATATATATATATATATATATATATATTGAATATATATATATATATATATATATATATATATATATATATATATATATATATATATATATATATATATTGAATATATATATAGAGTAATATTGTTAGTAAATGGGATACGATTTACTAACTTGTTCAGTATTTATTCTCAGGTGGTACAGACGAGGAGAAGACTCGGTGACATTAGACTACCGAGTTTGCGGGTATCGGTGAGTGGGACTATCTCCGGTTATAGTATAATGTAGCAAGCGATGCTACTGTTAGTTTATACTGTTGATAGTCGAGTGCCATGCATAATTAGCGTTGTATGCTTATATGCACTAGATAGTTTGCCATGATGTTGTATGTGATCTCTGTACACTTTTTTGTGAGCACCAGTGAGGCCAGGCTAGCTGGGGATTCCACTGAGGCTAGGCTAGGTGGGGTCCGCACGAGGTCAACCGAGGCCAGGCTAGGTTCGGTCCAAGTCCTACGGATGTTCAATATAGCATAAAAGGACGCATTCATTGCGTCTGGACTGTTATGCAGGTGATCTGGTAGGAGGGACTATCGGTAGACTGTAGCCCGATCAGCTACGAGTCGCGTGCCCGTACAAGCCGTCGATCCTTGTGTTGCTATTAGTTGTTTGCTGATGGATGTAGCAATAGATGACCTGGCATGTTTGATACTGTATGCTTAGCTGTTAGATAGTTCCATTCACTTAGCAATTATGCTAATCCCCCACATTTTCACCCTTGCAGGTTCAGTATGATTGCATGTTAGATACCAGGGTGAAGATGGGATGCGGGATGATATGTTTGACAAGTTGAACTCTGATGTCGTGTCTTTTGTTACTAGTGTCTTTGCTTAACGTAACACATTATTTTTATATATGTAACGGACTTTTAATATTTGATATGATATTAATGTAATGTAATACATGTGTCGTTTGTATTATGTTTCATATTTTATAAACAGGATATCCGCTGTGACTTTAAAAAAAAATAGGGTGTTACAATTGTGGTATCAGAGCATGGATTTAGCAGCATGTTCAAGTGACATGTTCCTAAATCGTGTGTTGAGTCAAACATATATTGGGGGATGGGTTAAGTGAATGAGATAGGTATAACTGCGTTAGTTGTTAGTTACTAACCAGTGTTATACTAAGATTTGGTGTGAGATGTTGTGCAGTACAGGTATGGTTGATAGTGACAATAACGATGTGGCCCCAAACGCCCGTAGAACAGTCAGAGCTGCAGAGTACAGATGTGTATCAAATAAAGAATCTCGAGGATAAATAGCAGGGTTGTAAGAACACTTACCGAAGGTTCAGGGCAGGTAATATAGGTTAGAGCAGTAAGTGCAGGTGGACTCAGATTTTGTACCTTCAGATCAGACGGTCTAATCAGGGTCAGGTGGGTGTTCAGTTTCTGTTTAAATGTAACCGCGGTGGGTAATATTTCCTTGTCACTGATGATGTAACCTCAGCAATAACTAGACAGCAGTACCATTATCCGATACAGAAGCATTTGTCACTAGTAGTAAAAAAATTAAAAATAAAATAGTAATAATAATAAAGGAAAAGATTCCATTGGACAGACTTTGAGTAGTCGACCTCTTGGGTATTTCGGGTTAAATCAATCAGTAATTTAGGAAGTTTAGTGGATTTAAGCAAGTCGAAGTATCAAGACGGAACGATACGGGTTCTTTGTAAAGAGTATAGTGTGACAGTAACAGGTCGCCTCACTTTAGGTTATGATTTCCATCTGACGGTAGGATGTGTAAAGTGTGGTAAGATAGATCAGAAAGTTCAGTTGCTACCCTTCAGAGGCAGTATTGATTGAATCTGTCATTGTACGGGATTCATAACATCTTGGTGTTCGACAAATGAGAGAGAGTTCTGGGGCGGGGTCCGGGGCACAAATTTTATCAACCGGGTAATCTTCTGCTCTTGTGGACGGACAAGATAGAAGGAATCCCACAGTGGATACAGTTGGAGTATACTAGATGTTGGCAGAGGTTGGTGATACATATGACGACTTGAATGACGGTACATGTTTATTACATTTTTTGTAAATTTTATTATTACAATTGGTAATTAGTGGTTGCATGTAGTAAGTCGTCATTGTGGATATTTATGCTAGACATTGTTGATTGGTATAGTGGAAATTGTTTAAATGGCCTTAGTCTAGTTTCCTATTTAGTAGTGCATAGTGGCTTAATTATTGTGCAGGTTTGCCATATTAGTTGAGACATGTTACTTGTAATGCGTGTAACATGTTGACATGTTAGTATTGTTGTTGTAGTGTCATGCTTTAGGTATTGGATATATATACTAAATGCGATTGGCCTGATAGTCTAGATTTAGTTTATGCTGCTATGCCAGATCCGTTCGTGGTAATCAAGACTTGTAGGAAGTCTTTTTCTTTACCATTGACCGTTGACTGGTGGAATACACGTAGTGACCCAAAGGGACTATTTTGGAGTCGTATTCCCCTTATATCTTGACCAGAGACTCGAACTCTATTGAGTAGCTATATAAAACATAATCTACATGCTTGATAGACAGTGACTGAACCAGTAGATGTGACTGGACCAGTATCCTTGTTGTATCCTTGTATGACTGGACTTGTTGTGTAAGACTCGTAGAGTTGTCCTAAGGAACTGTCTTTCTTCTTTGGCCAAACGTGACCTTGTGTGTGGTCCTTAGAACGTAAGTGTAGGCGGTTCTCTTGTATTGGTCTCTTGAGTAAATAGAGACGGACTTTCACCGGACCGAAGATTGAGTTTTGGGTGTGAGTTGACCTTAAGACTAGGTTGAGTGTTCGAATATGAGTGAAAATTTGTAGTTAGTGTCACTTAAGAACTTAGATAGAAGTGTTGGAATTTACTAGTGTGTTGCAAAAGAGAATCAATTGGGTACATTTGAACAGGGTAAATGTGACGGACATGTTAATGTGCCAAGATAGTTGTAATCGGATAACTAATTTAGAAACCTTGTGTTTGGAATATATTTGTTATTAGAGGATTATAACTATCAGTGACCAAAGAAAGTAGACTATTTAGATTGACGGATTCAAGAAGGGCCTTGCTCCAAAATACTCGAAATGAAAGTATGATTTGGGATGATGTATTACGCCTGGCCAACGGAAATACCTCATGGTAAATCATACAATAGTTTTGGGAGTTGGATGAGATGTAGTGATTAGTACATTGGACGTGATTGTTAGCTTGTTTTGATTTTTGGAGAGTTTTGACCGGAAGTTGACCTTGCTGACTTGGTAATGACAGAGGTAATGTACCTAGACTTTGTGTAAGTTATTGGTGGTTATATAGGTTTGAATTGTGGATTCTGACGGAATCTAAACCGAGTGGTGACCTTTATGATGTAACTTTGGCGATGTCGGGTGCATGAATTAAGAAAACTTGAGGGATATAACCGGTAGATAATTACTTCCGGTATAGGATGACGGTTATTCTATACTCGGGATCCGTTAGGTAGTAATTAGATTTGACTTGAGACTGTGTTTGTATCGGTTATATGATGGATAAGTGGACCAGAAATGCTAATTAGCCATTAAATTAGTGGGTGAATATCGACACGAATGAGCGAAGTTCGACGAAATTCTTAATATCAGAACTGGGTATTGAATCACATAATTTGAGTAATTTTAGTGTAATCCGAGTTGACTTACCAATATGGTTTTGATGAAATTAGCTAAGTTTGTGTGTTTAAAGGTAAATGATAGCCATTGACTAGTGTTTTGGACTGTATTGATTTAGAAATTCGATGAAAATGACTCAGGGTTAACCCCAAAAACGAGATCGATTGATATAAAGTAGTGGATCATTAACAGTAATTCGTAACATTAGTGTATAAACCTAGACTTGATGTGAAACTTTTCGTTGAAATTCATAAGATTGACGACGGAAAAAGGTGATTGACCTGAGCTACTTAATATTCATAAACAAAATTGTGTGTGAATGACAGATGACTTGTTAACCTTTTTTAGTTGGGATTCGGATGAAATTTGACTTGTTTAGTTTATGTTAGTGATAGATTTTCAGTAATGGAGTATTCGTGCAAGCTGTGAAAGTGGTACTATAAAATTAGTGTATGTTAAGATATCTGAGTGTTATGTTGTAAAATTGAAATTAGTGAATCAATTTATACCACATTTTGGCCATTTAATGAAAGTCATGACGGAAAGTTTGTGTTGACTTTGGACCGGTGAGTTTTCACTTGACAGTTGAGTATTAACCTGAAGCCTGTAATGCTTGTGACCGTAAGACGTGTTATGACTTAGATCTTTTTTTGACCCGTTGTGATGGTTTTAGTACCCCATGACGCTTGTTGACTTTAACTGACCAGATTCCGATGACAGAATCTCTTTAAGGTGGGTAGATTTGCAACATCCTGAGAACCGGCCTAGGTGGATTGGACCATTTTACCCTTGAGTGACGTTAAGTGGGTAATTTTGTAATAATTATTCTATAATTGTTAATATAATATTAATGGTCCATTGGGTTCGTTTTATGATCAGGGTCCCAAAACATGTTTTATTATTTATTTCTGACATCGTTTGGGTTTTCGAATCGAATACGAAAGATATCTGATAACAAGTTAAATACCCGTGTGTTATCGGGTATGGGGTTTAACACCCATTTAAATAAATGGACCGGCCTATTTCCTTGCTTATTTCCCTGAGATCACGATTTTCCCCCATTCTTCTTCTAGTCTTCATTTTCTCTAAACCCTGGCTTACTTGATGATGATAGTGAATTAATCCAAGCCCTAAATTCGTTCTTGTGCATCCATAACATATTACAATCAGGTTTGTATCCTAATTTCGTGATTAATTCAGGTACTTTAGGGTTCTTGCTTAAAAAATATGAAAAGTGCAAATTAGTGCAAATTAGTGCTTTAATCTTGGGTGTTCTTGGACTAATTCAACATTTCAAACTAATTTTGTGTATCATTAGAAGATTATAAATAAGTTTGTATCTCTTAATTTTGTGTTGAATCCTTGACTAAATTAGGGTTCTTGTTAAAATTGATAAAATGTATTTTTTGTGCTTGAATCTTGTTCATACATGTTTGTTTGACTTGTGTATTGTCAGATTATTGTTATATGTATGTTATAACATCATTGTGAACCTTTATTTGGTCAAAAACTGCTCGAAACTCGATTTTTGTGGGTTAAATCGACAGGGACAGCAGCTACTGTTTTTGTTGCTGCTGCGCGGGGCACTTGCTGCTACAATTTTGCAGCTGTAGCTGCTGTTTTTGCAGCTGTAGCTGCTGTTTTTGCAGCCCCGTTGCTGCTATTTGCTGCTATTTTGCAGCCCTGTTGTGCCTCTATTTTTGTGGTTCATGTGTTGGTTTGTCCGCCCGTTTAACCCTTGACCCGTTTGCATAAATTGGGACTTTTAATTAGTACTAAGTTGATATTGTGTAGGAATTGTATGCACATATGAGATTGTATGATTTATATATTTTTATAAGTGTATATGTATGTATATGTGTGCATATATGTGTTGATTGCCCGTTTTTCCCTTGACCCGCTCATTTGGACATGTTTTTAGTATATATATATATATATATATATATATATATATATATATATATATATATATATATATATATATATATATATATATATATATATATATATATATATATATGTATAAGAGTGGGTGTGTGTATATATATATATATATACCATTTTGCCATTGACCCGTTTGGTATGACGTTGTATGTATATATATATATATATATATGTATATATATATATATACGAGTGTATATATATAAATAAATGTATATATATTATGCTACGAAATCATGAGAAGTGTATATATATATATATATATATATATATATATATATATATATATATATATATATATATATGTACGAGTGTATATATATAAATAAATGTATATATATTATGCTACGAAATCATGAGAAGTGTATATATATATATATATATATATATATATATATATATACATATATATATATATATATAGAGTAATATTGTTAGTAAATGGGATACGATTTACTAACTTGTTCAGTATTTATTCTCAGGTGGTACAGACGAGGAGAAGACTCGGTGACATTAGACTACCGAGTTTGCGGGTATCGGTGAGTGGGACTATCTCCGGTTATAGTATAGAGTAGCAAGCGATGCTACTGTTAGTTTATACTGTTGATAGTCGAGTGCCATGCATAATTAGCGTTGTATGCCTATATGCACTAGATAGTTTGCCATGATGTTGTATGCGATCTCTGTGCACTATTTTGTGAGCACCAGTGTGGCCAGGCTAGCTGGGGATTCCACTGAGGCTAGGCTAGGTGGGGTCCGCACGAGGTCAACCGAGGCCAGGCTAGGTTGGTGTGATGACCCGGAGATTTCCGACCAAATTTAAACCTTATTTTTATATGATTTCGACACAATAAGCAAAGTCTGTTAAGTTAAGTCTCAAAACTTTGGAACAGTTTACTTGAATGCATTTGCCTTTTTTACCATTCCCGACGATTCACGAACAATTATTTGTAAATAAATATGTATAGATATATAAATGTAAGTATATGTATATTAACTTAAAATTATGAAATATAATTTAACCATTAGAATTAAATATGTAAAATAAGATACATGATATTAAATTTCTATTAATATTTATAGTTATATAGATATACATATATTTAAGAAATTACTATCCAATGTAAGTAAAAATGTAAATATAAATGTAAGTATAGATAATAATAACAATTGGAAAAATAAAATATAATATAAACATTAAAGTTAAAAATGTAAAATAATATACATAATAGCTAAATTGCTATTAGATTAAATATATATGTATAATGTAAATTATGTATAAAAAATTTAAGACTCAATATAAGTTATTATATAACATACATTATATAGTTATATTATATATCAATAATATGTAATACTAATATATTAAAATTAATTATAAATATAGTTGTTACATTGCTAGTGTTGTAATATTATTATTTTACATATATAATCTATAGATATAAATTTGTTATATATAAAATGATATAGTATTATTATAATTAGTATTATTATTAGTAATAATAATAATATTATTGTTATAAATTTAAAAGTTATTATTATCGATATTTTAATCATTTATATCATTATTAGTAATATTATTAATTAATATTACCAATAATAATATTATTATTGTATTATTAGTATTTTTATCATTACTACTAATATTAATAGAATTATAATTATTAATATATTTAAATTATTAAATTAATCGATATTTATATATAGGATAGATATAAACACGGATGATTAATCAGCTTCCTTATTTACTTTATTTATTTATTTATTTTCTCTGCTTTCTTCCTGTTCTGCTTGTGAGACCTGTCGACATCCCTCCAACTATATCAATTATTCGATTTCCATTGATTATATCGATTATATAGTCTTATTTATCATCTCTGCAAATTGAGTTAAAAAGAAAACCCAAGAACACAATTTATGTTTTTATTTTTTTTTCTTTTTTTCTGTTTTCATCTGTACGTGAGTTTTTTTTTAAAAAACCTTGAATTCGAATGCTTTTGAAAAATCTAAAAATGTAATTAAGTTAGGATTTTTATAAACAATCTTTCTGCAAAGTTTCCATCCCCAATTCATATTATCGTGATTTAATTTCGAGGTCAAAGTTTATGTCTAAAAAGTCAAACGATTATTCAAACATCAAATTAAATTCGTAGGAGTTTTTTCGGTTGAAATTGATGAATTCAAAAGTTTCTATAAGAGATTTAAGACATATTTCATGTTAAAATATTAAGCTAAAAGTGTCGGATTTTGAAAAACGATTTTTATGTTATTCATTATTTTTTTTTAATACCGCTGCTGTTTAATTTTTTTTTTTCTTTCCTGTTTGATCAGATACCTCTGTTTCTTGTTTTACGTTCGTAAACCCACATAACCACTGATGTAATTTGTCCAAAACAGTCATGAAATCGATTTGGATGTTGGAGTTTTGAGTGTTCATCGTCAATAGCTGCTACTGCTTTATTTTATTTTTTTTATTTTTTTTGTTAATTCAAATCACCTTAATGTGTTGGTTCTGTTTTGTTTTAACATTCCTAAAACTAAATAATTAACTCCTTGATAGGCTGGTATTGTTCTTTGGCCAATTGAATTTGAAGAAGAAAGGGATACAGAGAAGAATAGGTTAAATATAATTAATCTGTGAAAATAATCAGGAATGAAAAGACAGACGAATGGTTCAGGGTGCTTTCGGTGTATCGGGTGGTCGCGGGTTCGAGCCCTACTTTGGGCAGTTTTCTTTTTTATTAAAGGGCTTTTCAAAGGTAGTTACCATTTTTCAAAATTTATATTATTATTATTATTGTTATTATTTATTATTGCTATAAATACTAAGTATTACCATTATTGTTAGTATTGTAGTGATTATTATTACTAATATCATAATTATATGTATTATAACCATTAAGATTATTATTATTATTCTTATAAGAAGTATTAGTACACTTATTGTGATAAGTTTATCATTTAGGTATGATTTATTATTACTATGATGAGAATTATTATTAGTAACATCCTTAATATTAATATTAGTAGTACTAATATGATTATGAATATTATTATTATCATGAGAATGATACAAATTATTATTTTCATCATTAATATTAGTACTTGTATCATTTTATAATATTTGATAGTATTAATATGGACACAAGCATTATTAATAATGTTATCATTTTCATTAATATGATTATTATTAATGAACACTGTTATTATTAAAATTAATATAATTACTACTAAAAGTTTCATTACAGTAAATCTATTTTTTTAATACCATCATTATTATTAACAGTATAAAAATTATCATTACTATCATTATAAATATTTTAGTGTTATTATAACCAGTATTTTGTAAACAAAAAGAGTTATTATATAAAAATATATTTAACACCCATAATCTAAATATACCAATACTATTATCTATCTAAAGTATACAAAAAGAAAATATAATAAAATATATAAGTTAATAATA
This sequence comes from Rutidosis leptorrhynchoides, assembly GCF_046630445.1. Taxonomy (NCBI): domain Eukaryota; kingdom Viridiplantae; phylum Streptophyta; class Magnoliopsida; order Asterales; family Asteraceae; genus Rutidosis; species Rutidosis leptorrhynchoides. Next base: position 11,235,275 of record NC_092340.1, on the reverse strand, counting down.
TAAAAATTTCACTAATAATAATATAAATATATTTATTCGATTGCAAGAATATGTTTTAATACATATATGAATGACATAGGTTCGTGAATCCAAGGCCAACCCTGCATTGTTCTGTTGATCAATGTCGTTATATGTATTTTTACTACAAAATACATTAGGTGAGTTTCATTTGCTCCCTTTTTAAATGCTTTTGCAATATATATTTTTGGGACTGAGAATATATGCGCTGTTTTTATAACTGTTTTACGAAATAGACACAAGTACTCAAAAATTACATTCTATGGTTGGATTATCGAATTGAATATGCCCCTATATAGTCTGGTAATCTAAGAATTAGGGAACAGACACCCTAATTGACGCGAACTCTAAAGATAGATCTATCGGGCCCAACAAGCCCCATCCAAAGTACCGGAGCCTTTAGTACTTCGAAATTTATATCATGTCCGAATGAGGATCCCGGAATGATGGGGATATTCTTATATACAAATTGTGAATGTCGGTTACCAGGTGTTCAATCCATATGAATGATATTTTTTGTCTCTATGCATGGGATGTATGATTATGAGAAATGGAAATATGAAATCTTGTGGTCTATTAAAATTATGAAATGATTATTTATGTTAAACTAATGAACTCACCAACCTTTTGGTTGACACTTTAAAGCATGTTTATTCTCAGGTACGAAAGAAATCTTTCGCTGTGAATTTGCTCATATTAGAGATATTACTTGGAGTCATTCATGATATATTTCAAAAGATGTTGCATTCGAGTCATTGAGCTCATCAAAATTATTATTAAGTCAATTATATTTGGATATATTATGAAATGGTATGCATGTCTGTCAACTGTCAATGTAAATGAAAGTTTGTCTTTTAAAAACGAATGCAATGTTTGTAAAATGTATCATATAGAGGTCAAGTACCTCGCGATGTAATCAACTGTTGGGAATCGTTTATAATCGATATGGAATTCGTCCGGATGGATTTGGACAGGTCTTCACAGTTGGTATCAGAGCAGAGGTCTTAGCGAACCAGGTCTGCATTAGTGTGTCTAAATGATAAGTTGTTAGGAGGCATTAGTGAGTCTGGACTTCGACCGTGTCTGCATGTCATAAGTTTTGCTTATCATTTCTAGTCAGAAATCATTTGCTTATCATCCTTAGTAAATTACCTGCTCATTATTCTTAGTCTAGATACATCTTATTGCATTGACTGCATGAAAAGTGTATAGACAAAATTCATATCTTAGCATATCTGTTATTGTTATCTTTGCCTGACAGCTTCCGTAGATTCCTCTGTAACTTCTGAGATTTTAGTATTATATATGTATATGTAAATTATGTATTGCAGAATACTAATCTACATCCTATAATCTATTTCTTATCGAAAATCCTTCATCTGATCGTACGAGATGAATCCCTCAACTAGATCGAGTCCCTCGGATTCCGACAGCTATTCCGATAGTTATCCCGACAGTTATTCAGAATGGATAGTCATCTAAGCTCTGGAAGCAACGACACCAGAATGAATCAACCAATCATCCATCCCCAATTCATCTGATGGATTCATAGTCGACTTAATCAATGGAGACGCGCAGAAGGCGATCCCATCCACTAACCGAATTCATCGAGATATTTGGGAAATGAGGGTGAAATGGTGTTACGAAAAGGTTCGCCGGTAAGTGCTTCAACGAACCTTATTCATCCGCTCGTTCCGACCAACAATTATCCCGGGGTAATCGAAGAAGTCAACGAACTTCGCGCTCGAGTAATCAATTTGGAGAACATGGTGCAAAACTTACCAGCTTCAGCAACATCACCGACACCAACAGTACCATCAATAACAGCACCAGTACCATCAAAAATCTATGCTTCAATATCATCATCTGTACTTTGAGTATGATCTTCGTTCTGCGTATCGTTCTACTTCATTTATCTTCGTTCGACATGGCGAATATGTAATCTCTAAAGTTTTAGAGATTATTTATTCTAGTTCCAACTGAAAATCAAATGAGTTTAATATCATATTAACTCATTAAATCCATGATTACATCTGAAGAAGATATATATGTATATATATTTTCATAAAGGTTGTAATTGAAAATTTTTTCGTACAAACTGTTAATGGTGAAAATATTTTAACGGGTAGGTAATACCCGAAGAATATTTAGATTTCACATTAATAGGTTACGCTATACATTCTTCGAATCTGATTCAACAGTCATTTACTATCTTACTTACAACCACCGATATAAGTATCCGTTCACCGCAGAATAACCATTTTTATTCAATTTCATATTTGGATTTTGACCTATCAGAATCCAACAAGTGGCATAATGAAGAAATAATGGACACAATAAAAATTGATTAGAAACAGACTAATTAACAATATTAAATTTTATTAAGAAACCACGCTAACAAAATCCTAGCTAACTGTTCCTAGCTAACTGTTAATTCCGTATTACATTTTATTTATCGCAATTTAATTATCGCAATTTATTTTATCGCAATTTATATTCTCGCAATTTTATTTATTGTCATTTAATTTCTGTTAGTTACTTTACGCACTTTATTTATCGTCATTTAATTTCTGTTATTTACTTTACGCACTTTAAATATCGGGACACGTATAGAAGTTTTGACATATCATATCGACACATCTATATATATTATTTGGAATCACCATAGACACTCTATATGCAGTAATGATCGAGTTCTCTATACATGGTTGAGGTTGATTCTATAATAATATATATACTTTGAGTTGTGATCGAGTCTGAGATGTATACGGGTCACGATACATATTAATTAATTCGAATATTATATATTAAACTATATATGAATTATTGGACTGTCAACTGTGGACTGTCAACTGTGGACTATCGACTGTGGACTAATAATATTGGACAATTAAAATGAATTAAAATATTGATTATAACATATGAAACTAAACAATTCTTCAAGTTTGCCACTTGATCTCATCTTAAACTTCATTTGTATCTTGACGATTACAATCTGCGTATAAACCTTTCAGGATTCTTGAAAACACCTCAATCGATAGGATGAATCAACCGTACTTCATCTACGGAAGGAAAGATTTTATGCATATAGTTATGCACCTGAGAAACTCTCGGCAACTGAGTAAAAGTTTAACACGTAGCCGCGTCAAATCCTTTGGCATTTATTAGCAAAAATAACTTTGCGATCCCTTTTCAAAGTAACCAATTTTGTCACAGCTCCAGCAAGTCAACTTCGACTTTTCATTCGAATTAGCCTTATTATAACCTCGATATATAAGTTTTCATGTCGTCATCGTTACCGGAGAACCGTTTATATTTCACCACATTAGCAGTAAAATTATCAGCAACTTCAATGAATTTGGACTTTCCGAAAAATCATTATATTCATTGAAACCCCATCATGTATACATCTATACCCTGTAACAATAATTGCCATACCAATTACCGAGAATCAGCAATCAGTATTTCGAATTTCATAGTATTTCTACATCAATAGTTATATGTATACATATAACAATTATCTCCTAGAATTACGACCTTCAATTCTGAAATTTTGAAAAGGCACCCAGTTTACGAATCGATACTCTGAATGTTGAAAAAGCTGAATGAAGCAGCAGAAACTGTAGGCAACCGTAAATGACCTTAGTTGTCGGAAGTTTAATGATAAAGAATAATATGTTGGAAAAGCTCAGAAAAGTTGGAACTGGAAAACGGATAGAGTTAACCATGAAGGAGACCAAGGACAAATACAAGGACCATACCCTATATTCAAAGAATCCAGATAATTATGGATCCGTTGAAATCTTTAGAGAATATCTTGCCCCGAAGTCATGATAAAATCTTGCGGAAAATCTTTCTCCATCAACCATCGAACTTAGAAATTCCAAAATATCATCATCAATATCTTCGATGTTTCTGAGGATATTTTCATAAATATTCTCGTCCGAAATTATATACCTCTTCGTGCTTCCTGTGTATCATTATATTGGAAACATTCAAGAGAAAATTTAGTACCGGAAAGCAGATTATGCGAAACTATGAAGAAAGCCGTGGACAAATCACAAAGAATAAGTTTGACTTCAAAGAATTCAAATGATTCAATGTCTGCTAAAGTCTTTAGTGAATATCTTGCTCCTTACTCTAAACCCTTGCAGACAATAGTTTCTATCATCCTCTGATCTTAGATATTCTGAGATATTATCGTATCTTTCATTATAAATATCCTCCATGTTTCTGGAGATATTTTTATAATTATTCTTATCTGAAATCATTAATCTCTTCGTGCTATCAGTATTACATCATATAGAAACTATTAGTTTCTATATTCTGTAAACTTTCGAGCTTAAAATATGAATGTTATTGAAGTAATGTTGGGAACTGAAGCATGAGTTAGTATAATATAATGACACTTGATCAACGTGATTATATTACAGTAAGTCATGCTGAGTTTCTAATGGGACGTGATGATTCACAGATCATAACGTCATCATGTGCCATGTTACATAACTCTTTCATTCTGCGTAACTTCTGAACATATCAAAAATATATATATTCTTGGTAGTTTTATACTCAGTGATTCTGATAATTTGACAAATCAAATCGTACTAATACCTTCTTTCTTAGTTAAAACATGATGCTTATCCGAAATTCCATACTTACGAATTCTGGACCCTTACTCGCTTTACTAGAGGTCGGGAGGATAATAAAAAGGCAAAGAGCTCCAAAATATAAGAGAAAATATAAAGCCCAACAACAACACCGAAATTACAAATCGTGGATAGCAGTGCGTATAGCAATATAAAGACACGGGAGGATTATAAATACAATAATCCCTAAAGCATAGTAGAAATAAACGGATTCCTTCGGTGGAAGTTGGAAAAGGAGAATGATTGTTGCGATAATCAGGATAAGGACAAGGATCAGAACTGGATTAAGCATTTCACGATCTTTTGAATTTGGGAATTGAGTATTGAAGTGGTGAAGATTAATGGAACGGAAAAGGTAAAATTAATAGTGAAAATATCAGACAGAGGAATCGAGGCAAATCACCGCATTTAATTATAGAAATATAAATTTCCTTATTCGCAGAAGAATCAAATCTTTTAGATTTCGAAGATTTTCTTCAAATCCCTTAAATTCCGGAATTCAACCAAAACAACGACAAAAGTTAAGACGCATCCTGTTTTCTAAATTCAATCGTGACTACGTCAAAAGTTAAGATGCATCTTACTTTCAAAATTCAACCCTGACTCTGTCAAAAGTTACGACGAATCTTTACTTATCCTATTTCAATCTTTTGTGATAATTTCACTCGTACGCTTCGAATAATTGAGTTGTTTTTATTCAAATCACCTTATGGTGATAAAACTTTAATTATTGACTCATATTCGTCATGAAAACATTTTTATTGTTAGCCATGACGACCTTACTCAAATTTCGGGACGAAATTTCTTTAATGGGTAGGTATTGTGATGACCCGGAGATTTCCGACCAAATTTAAACCTTATTCGTATATGATTTCGACACAATAAGCAAAGTCTGTTAAGTTAAGTCTCAAAACTTTGGAACAGTTTACTTGAATGCATTTGCCCTTTTTACAATTCCCGACGATTCACGAATAATTATTTGTAAATAAATATGTATAGATATATATAAATGTAAGTATATGTATATTAACTTAAAATTATGAAATATAATTTAACCATTGGAATTAAATATGTAAAATAAGATACATGATATTAAATTTCTATTAATATTTATTGTTATATAGATATACATATATTTAAGAAATTACTATCCAATGTAAGTAAAAATGTAAATATAAATGTAAGTATAGATAATAATAACAATTGGAAATAATAAAATATAATATAAACATTAAAGTTAAAAATGTAAAATAATATACATAATAGCTAAATTGCTATTAGATTAAATATATATGTATAATGTAAATTATGTATAAAAAATTTAAGACTCAATATAAGTTATTATATAACATACATTATATAGTTATATTATATATCAATAATATGTAATACTAATATATTAAAATTAATTATAAATATAGTTGTTACATTGCTAGTGTTGTAATATTATTATTTTACATATATAATCTATAGATATAAATTTGTTATATATAAAATGATATAGTATTATTATAATTAGTATTATTATTAGTATTAATAATAATATTATTGTTATAAATTTAAAAGTTATTATTATCGATATTTTAATCATTTATATCATTATTAGTATTATTATTAATTAATATTACCAATAATATTATTATGTAAGACCCGAATATTTGTATTGTACATATGTGTATAAAAGTTACTCAGGTTTGGGGTTTTTGTTACACATAATTAAAAAGACAAAAGATGCTGAACTGGGAGGTCGCGCGCCGAGCGGCTAGGTGGCGCGCCGCGCCATCTGTCTGCGACAGATTCTCCTCTTCTTTTAAAATAGATATTTTGAGGGCAATTGTGTAATTTCACTTTGGGGCCGAATTTAATACCCTAGATCTGTTTTGGGGAGCTCATTTACTACTCCCACAACAACCTTATCTCCTCCAATTGAATTTTAGTGAGAGAGTGCAATCCTTGAGAGAGAGAGCTCCATTAAAGGGTGAAAGAGGTTGAATCGAGTCTTGATGCAAGTTTTAAAGTCGTTCATCTAGTCGATAGCTACGTGGTGATTGTGTTGGTAAGTTATAAAATCCAATTTCGTACTTTAATTGCTTTAAGGGTTAGGGTTTGGGCTAGTGATAAACCAAAGACCCATCTTGTTAGTATTTTGGGGATTTTGGGTGAATATGGGTTATGAAGGCTCATTGATGACTAACCTAGGGTTGAATGTGTTAATTGGACTTTTGAGTCTTAAATTTAGTTAGTTAGTGCTAGAACACTTTAATTATATATAAATGGGTGTTATTGGGTATGGATGACCCAAATGGGTGTGTTGACCTTGAAATGGGTCAAATGAGTCTTTAATGACCTAAGTGGCCTAGCAATTATGAAAACGAGTTAGCCTTATGACCTAAATGTGTTTTAAACCCATCTTGACGAATGATTAGGGTTTTGGTGTGTGTTGACCCAATTTAGGGTTAAGGGTGCAAATGGGTTGAAATTGCACCGTTGGGTCAAAATGGCTTAGAATGGTGAAAGGGTTTGGTTGACCGACTTGAGTTTGCGTTTAATGATGTTTATAATATGATAGGTACGTTACTTTGAGGTCTTGCAAGCTCGGGTATCTTTTCACAAGACTTTGAGGTGAGTGGAATAATTATATGTGTATGTATATAATGTATCTATTTGTTGTAGCGTGAAAGGTGTAGTGTCGAGGTGTTAAGACACCACGTTTCACGTGAAGAGTGTAGCATCGAGGTGTTAAGATGCCACTCGAGTGTAGCATCGAGGTGTTAAGATGCCACCTAGGAGTGTAGTGTCGAGGTGTTAAGACACCACTCCGTAAAATAATGAGTGATGCATCGAGGTGATAAGATGCCACTCGGGGTGATGTGCCGAGGTGTTAAGGTGCCACCCTAGGGGTTAGTGGTACGAGGTGTTAAGTGCCCTAACGGATGTTGTGAACACCGATGGCGTTTTCGCGAGTGCCGTTCCCTTGTACTATTAGTTAACCATGGTTATTTATGTTGTAAGCATATTATATTATTCGAGTTATATTCATATGTGGTTGTTATGCTAGCTTGTAGTATTGGTGATTTATACGCTCGTTATTGTGACGGTAAGCTAAATGTGTATGCTAGCGTGTTTGCGGTTTGGTGTGTAAGTGTATGCAAGTAGGTATAATTATATATGTATTCGTATAATTATTGGATTCACTAAGCTTTGCTTACCCTCTCGTTGTTTACCATTTTATAGGTTCGGTTTTGGACAAGGGTAAGGGCATCGTTTTGGACTAGAGATCCCGCTTGATGCTAGGGGACGCTTTTGGCTATAGTAGCTCTTGGAGTTTGACCGATAGTTGGGTAGTTTAATCCCAAACGCCATGCTCATTGTGTAGTTTGGAACTTAAACTTTTTGGTGGTCAAAACTCGTAAATTGTATTAAACTCGTGAAACGGCCGATGTGGGCCCCACTTGTAAAACATCATTTTTATGTTTGAATCGTGATAGTTTTACATATTTGAATGTGTGGTTAAAAGCGTGTCGTCTAAAAATGTCGGGAACTAGCCGATCTTTTTCGCATTTTAAAACTTTCCGGACAGACCACTTTGGCGCGCCGCGCCCCTACCTGGCGCGCCGTGCGGGTATGCTGTACAGGAAATTTTTTTTTATTTTGTATTTTCGCGTGGTTTGGTCGAGGGTTGGTTTGGGTTGTTACAAGTGGTATCAGAGCATGGTCTAAGGGATTTAGGTGACTTGAGATAGGCGCCTAGACTTAGACTTTTTGTGTGCGCGTTTATGCGGGACTTGTAGGACTTTGGGTCGGATCGGGATGTTAGTGCATAGGTTTATGTGAACTAATCATACGCTATTTGTTGTGTTGTGTTTAGCAATCATCAAACGAGATGGACGTTGTACTAGAGAGTTAACGCGACGTGCTCGCGTAGTAATGACTAGCTACCATCAGTACGAGTGCAAATCGTGTCAAACAAGTAATGTATGATGATTGTTGAGCGAGATGGAGTAGTGTGGCGTATATGTATGTATATATGTAATCTGTCCTTCCGTTTTGTGGTTTAACCTAATTCGTTTTATAGAATAAAGACGAGAAACAGTCCCGAACATGATAACGGAAGTGCAAGCGGGGACGCCGAGTTCTCAACCAAGGTCGAGGCCATCTTTAAGAAGTTAAAATCGGATTTTCTTGCGGACGTTCGAAAGGTCTTCCAAGATTCGGTTGATGAGCAAATAACCGATCTAATTAATGAACGAATGAAGGCCACTATCAAAGAGGCCCTTGACGCTAGGAATATCTACCCTCGCGGTGAAGGAGGTGAAGGAAGGCGGGACTTCCACTACAAGAACTTCAAGGATGCTCAACCCCCGATGTTTAATGGGGTGCGAGATCCTTTAAAAAGTACATGTTGGATCTCCGATATTGAGGGAGCTTTCCGTACCGAGGAATGTCCTCCCGAAAGGAAGACGAGGTATGGTTCTAGCATGTTACGCGAAGAAGTTAAGTTGTGGTGGGACGATAAAATCAACTTGTATGGTGAAGAACAATGTATGGGCTTGACATGGGAGGAGTTCAAGAAAGAATTTTTCAGAGAATACCGAACTTCATCCGATCTCGATAGAATCCGGGACGAGTTGCACCATTTGCAACAAGGTTCCATGGATTTGGTTACCCTCAAGTCTACATTCTTGGCAAAGACTCGTTTTTGCCCGGAATATGTGGGTGATGATCATAAGCTCATGAAGGATTTCTACCGTACTTTGAATGATGAGTACAAGGGGAAGATTAGTCGGGGTATGGCTAAGTCTTTTGATGAATTGTTCGAGTTGGCTCGGGGTTTTGAGCCGGAGGTTCCAAGAAAGAGTGATTTCATGTTTTCCAAAAGAAAGTTTGAAGGTTCTAGTTACTCTAACGCCTCAAGCAAGAAGAGCAAGAGCAAGAGGGGGGCCGAAAGTGTCAATAGTGCGAAGAAGGGCACTACCGGCGGGTTTTCTTATACGTGCTACAACTGTGGGCAACCTGGTCATATGGCTCGTGAGTGTCCGAAACCACCTTCCGGAAACAAAATCACTTGTTTTAATTGCGGCAAAGAGGGGCACAAGAAGCCGGAGTGTCCCGATTTGCGAAATGATAATGTGAAGCGGATAGAGAAGGCGGCGGGTACGGCTAGGGGTCGCAACTACTTGATGACTAATGATGAAGCCAAACAATCGAACGAAGTTGTCTCAGGTACTTTCATGGTTAATTCTAATCCGGCGAGGATTCTTTTTTATAGCGGTGCAAATTTGTCGTTTGTGTCTCCTAAATTTGTGCCTAAACTTGATAGACCATTAGCTAAGTTGAGTCGTCCGGTAGAAGTCGAAATAGCGAACGGCAAGACGGTGCTAGTGGTTGATGTGTGTGAAAATTGTGATGTTGTTTTTGGTTCCGAAACCTTTAAAATTAATCTTATTCCAATGACCTTGGGCGACTTTGATATTATCGTTGGTATGGATTGGCTTGATCGTTATAGAGCCGATATTGCATGCCATGACAAGTTTATTCGTGTGAAGACCCCAAGTGGGGGAGAGTTGATTATTCATGGTGATAGGCAGAGGAGACCGGTGCCGATATGCACTTTTGCACGGGCACATTGTCATGTTGTTACCGGCGGCATGGCTTTCCTTGCTCATGTTGTTGATACTCGTAATGAGCCGCCACCCATTCGTGAAATTCCGGTTGTTAGTGATTTCGAAGACGTTTTTCCGAACGAATTACCGGGTGTTCCGGCGGAAAGACAAGTTGAATTTCGCATCGAGTTGGTTCCGGGGGCTACCCCCATTACTAAAACTCCTTATCGTTTAGCGCCAATGTAGATGCAAGAGTTGTTAAATCAAATTCAAGAATTGCTCAAGAAGGGTTTTATTCGACCGAGTGCTTCACCGTGGGGCGCTCCGGTGTTATTTGTGAAGAAGAAAGATGGTAGTATGCGTATGTACATTGATTACCGTGAGTTGAATAAAGTGACGATCAAGAATCGTTATCCATTACCTAGGATTGACGATTTATTTGATCAACTTCAAGGTGCAATGTATTTCTCTAAGATCGACCTACGGTTCGGCTATCACCAAATGTGGGTCCGTGAGGAAGATATTGAGAAAACGGCTTTTAGAATGCGGTATGGGCATTTTGAGTTTGTGGTGATGCCTTTTGGCCTTACGAATGCACCGGCGGCATTCATGGATCTTATGAACCGAGTGTGCCAACCTATGTTGGACAAGTCGGTAATAGTGTTCATTGACGACATACTAGTCTACTCGAAAAGTATGAACGAGCATGAACGTCATTTGCGTGAAGTATTAAAGACGCTACGAAAGGAGAAATTGTATGCAAAGTTCTCCAAATGTGAATTTTGGCTAAGGGAAGTTCAATTCCTTGGTCATATTGTGAACGAATACGGTATTCAAGTAGATCCGGGGAAGATCGAGACGGTGAAGAGTTGGGGACAACCGACTACGCCTACGGAAATCCGAAGTTTTCTCGGATTGGCCGGTTATTATCGTCGGTTTATCCAAGACTTTTCTAAGATTGCTTCTCCATTGACGAAATTGACGAGGAAGAATGCTAAGTTTAATTGGGAGAACGAGCAAGAAATTGCTTTTCAATTGTTAAAAGAGAAGTTGTGTCAAGCTCCGGTGTTAGTGTTGCCGGAAGGGGTAAAAGACATGGTGGTTTATTGTGATGCTTCCTTAAATGGGCTCGGGTGTGTTCTTATGCAAAGGGGTAAAGTTATTGCTTATGCCTCTCGACAATTAAAGGACCATGAAACGAAGTACCCGACTCATGATCTTGAAATGGCGGCGGTGGTACATGCGTTGAAAATTTGGCGCCATTACTTGTATGGTGTCAAGTGTATGATATATTCGGATCATAAGAAATTGAAACATCTTTTCACTCAAAGAGATTTGAATTATCGTCAACGTAGATGGATGGATGTGGTGAAAGACTACGCTTGTGAGATACATTACCATCCGGGTAAGGCGAACGTGGTCGCGGATGCGTTGAGTCGAAAGAGTCAACACCCGGCGATAAAAGTAGGATCGTTACGTTTGATTATTTCCAACGATTTTCTTGAGAAGCTTGGTGAGATACAAATTGAGGCTTATGTTCACAACAAGCATGCGGAGCGAATCGTAGGCCAATCAGAGTTTATTACTATGGGTCCGCGTGGTTTGTTGTCTTTTCAAGGAAGGGTGTGGGTGCCTAAGATGGGTAATTACCGACGGGTGCTACTTGATGAAGCACATAAGTCAAAATATTCCATTCATCTGGGCGCGACGAAAATGTATCATGACTTGAAGAAAGATTATTGGTGGCCGGGCATGAAACGTGATGTTGTGAAGTATGTTGAGCAATGTGCCACATGTTTACAAGTAAAAGCCAAACACCAAAAGCCGTATGGTAAGTTGCAACCGTTACAAATCCCGAAATGGAAATGGGAGCACATTACCATGGATTTCATTACAAAGTTACCTAAAACGGCAAGAACCCAATTCGATTCGATTTGGGTTATAGTTGACCGATTGACAAAAAGCGCTTTGTTTCTTCCCATTAAAGAAGCGATATCGTCGGAGGCCTTGGCTAAGTTGTTTATCAAGGAAGTGGTCTCGCGACATGGAGTTCCTATATCTATTATTTCGGATCGAGATACCCGTTTTACATCTCGGTTTTGGGAAAAGTTTCATGAAGATATGGGTACGCAATTGAAGTTAAGCACGGCGTATCATCCTCAAACGGACGGTCAAACCGAACGTACGAATCAAACTTTGGAAGATATGCTACGGGCGTGCATCATTGACTTCGGTGGTAGTTGGGATGAGCATTTGCCTTTGGTGGAATTCTCGTACAATAATAGTTATCATACTAGTATCGGGATGCCACCTTACGAAATGCTTTATGGGCGTAGGTGTCGAACTCCCGTTTGTTGGGGAGAAGTGGGTCAAAGAGAGATCGGAAGTACCGATTTGGTTTTAGAGACTAATAGCAAGATCAATTTGATTCGGGAACATTTGAAGAAGGCTCAAGATAGGAAAAGTTCGTATGCTGATAGACGTAGGTGATTGATTAAGTTCCAAGAAGGCGATATGGTGATGCTTAAGGTTTCGCCATGGAAGGGTATTATTCGATTTCAAAAACGGGGAAAGTTAGCTCCTCGGTTTATTGGGCCATTCAAGGTTTTAGCTCGTGTTGGTGAAGTTGCATATCGATTGGAATTACCCGAAGAGCTTGCGGGGATCCATAATACATTTCATGTTTCCCACCTCCGTAAGTGTCTTGCGGATGATTCCTCATGGATGCCTTTAGACGAGATCGAGCTAAACAACAAGTTAGAATATGTCGAGGAACCGATTGCTATCCTTGACGAGAAGGTGAAAATGTTGAGGAATAAAGAGGTGAGGACCTTTAAGGTTCAATGGGGACGAAGTAAAGGTTCCGAGTTTACTTGGGAGCCCGAAGAGTTCGTGTTAGTTTATCTTCCCTCGTGTCATGCGGCTTGGATTGCGAGGACGCAATCCGAATAAGTGGGGGAGAGTTGTAAGACCCAAATATTTGTATTGTGCATATGTGTATAAAAGTTACTCAAGTTTGGGGTTTTAGTTGCACATAATTAAAAAGATAAAAGATGCTGAACTGGGAGGTCGCGCGCCGCGCCATCTGTCTGCGACAGATTCTCCTCTTCTTTTAAAATAGATATTTTGAGGGCAATTGTGTAATTTCACTTTGGGGCCGAATTTAATACCCTATATCAGTTTTGGGGACCTCATTTACTACTCCCACAACAACCTTATCTCCTCCAATTGAATTTTAGTGAGAGAGTGCAATCCTTGAGAGAGAGAGCTCCATTAAAGGGTGAAAGAGGTTGAATCGGGTCTTGATGCAAGTTTTAAAGTCGTTCATCTAGTCGATAGCTACGTGGTGATTGTGTTGGTAAGTTATAAAACCTAATTTCATACTTTAATTGCTTTAAGGGTTAGGGTTTGGGCTAGTGATAAACCAAAGACCCATCTTGTTAGTATTTTGGGGATTTTGGGTGAATATGGGTTATGAAGGCTCATTTATGACTAACCTAGGGATGAATGTGTTAATTGGACTTTTGAGTCTTAAATTTAGTTAGTTAGTGCTAGAACACTTTAATAATATGTAAATGGGTGTTATTGGGTATGGATGACCCAAATGGGTGTGTTGACTTTGAAATGGGTCAAATGAGTCTTTAATGACCTAAGTGGCCTAGCAATTATAAAAACGAGTTAGCCTTGTGACCTAAATATGTTTTAAACCCATCTTGACGAATGATTAGGGTTTTTGTGTGTGTTGACCCAATTTAGGGTTAAGGGTGCAAATGGGTTGAAATTGCACCATTGGGTCAAAATGGCTTAGAATGGTGAAAGGGTTTGGTTGACTGACTTGAGTTTGCGTTTGATGATGTGTATAATATGATAGGTACGTTACTTTGAGGTCTTGCAAGCTCGGGTATCTTTTCACAAGATTTTGAGGTGAGTGGAATAATTATATGCGTATGTATATAATGTATCTATTTGTTGTAGCGTGAAAGGTGTAGTGTCGAGGTGTTAAGACACCACGTTTCACGTGAAGAGTGTAGCATCGAGGTGTTAAGATGCCACTCGGGTGTAGCATCGAGGTGTTAAGATGCCACCTAGGAGTGTAGTGTCGAGGTGTTAAGACACCACTCCGTAAAATAATGAGTGATGCATCGAGGTGATAAGATGCCACTCGGGGTGATGTGTCGAGGTGTTAAGGTGCCACCCTAGGGGTTAGTGGTGCGAGGTGTTAAGTGCCCTAACGGATGTTGTGAACACCGATGGCGTTTTCGCGAGCGCCGTTCCCTTGTACTATTGGTTAACCATGGTTATTTGTGTTGTAAGCATATTATATTATTCGAGTTATATTCATATGCGGTTGTTATGCTAGCTTGTAGTATTGGTGATTTATAGCTCGTTATTGTGAAGGTAAGCTAAATGTGTATGCTAGCGTGTTTGCGGTTTGGTGTGTAAGTGTATGCAAGTAGGTATAATTATATATGTATTCGTATAATTATTGCATTCAATAAGCTTTGCTTACCCTCTCGTTGTTTACCATTTTATAGGTTCGGTTTTGGACAAGGGTAAGGGCATCGTTTTGGACTAGAGATCCTGCTTGATGCTAGGGGACATTTTTGGCTATAGTAGCTCTTGGAGTTTAACCGATAGTTGGGTAGTTTAATCCCAAACGCCATGCTCATTGTGTAGTTTGGAACTTAAACTTTTTGGTGGTCGAAACTCGTAAATTGTATTAAACTCGTAAAACGGCCGATGTGGGCCCCACTTGTAAAACATCATTTTTATGTTTTAATCATGATAGTTTTACATATTTGAATGTGTGGTTAAAAGCGTGTCGTCTAAAAATGTCGGGAACTAGCCGATCTTTTTCGCATTTTAAAACTTTCCGGACAGACCACTTTGGCGCGCCGCGCCCCTACCTGGCGCGCCGCACGGGTATGCTGCACAGGAAAAAAAAAATTATTTTGTATTTTTGCGTGGTTTGGTCGAGGGTTGGTTTGGGTTGTTACATATTATTATTGTATTATTAGTATTTTTATCATTACTACTAATATTAATAGAATTATAATTATTAATATATTTAAATTATTAAATTAATCGATATTTATATATAGGATAGATATAAACACGGATGATTAATCAGCTTCCTTATTTACTTTATTTATTTATTTTTTTTCTCTGCTTTCTTCCTGTTCTGCTTGTGAGACCTGTCGACATCCCTCCAACTATATCAATTATTCGATTTCCATTGATTATATCGATTATATAGTATTATTTATCATCTCTGCAAATTGAGTTAAAAGGAAAACCCAAGAACACAATTTATGTTTTTATTTTTTTTTCTTTTTTTTCTGTTTTCATCTGTACGTGAGTTTTTTTTTTTTTAAAACCTTGAATTCGAATGCTTTTGAAAAATCTATAAATGTAATTAAGTTAGGATTGTTATAAACAATCTTTCTAAAAAGTTTCCATCCCCAATTCATATTATCGTGATTTAATTTCGAGGTCAAAGTTTATGTCTAAAAAGTCAAACGATTATTCAAACATCAAATTAAATTCGTAGGAGTTGTTTCGGTTGAAATTGATGAATTCAAAAGTTTCTATAAGAGATTTAAGACATATTTCATGTTGAAATATTAAGCTAAAAGTGTCGGATTTTGAAAAACGATTTTTATGTTCTTCATTATTTTTTTTAACACCGCTGCTGTTTAATTTTTTTTTTCTTTCCTGTTTGATCAGATACCTCTGTTTCTTGTTTTACGTTCATAAACCCACATAACCACTGATGTAATTTGTCAAAAACAGTCATGAAATCGATTTGGATGTTGGAGTTTTGAGTGTTCATCGTCAATAGCTGCTACTGCTTTATTTTATTTTTTTTTATTTTTTTTGTTAATTCAAATCACCTTAATGTGTTGGTTCTGTTTTGTTTTAACATTCCTAAAACTAAATAATTAACTCCTTGATAGGCTGGTATTGTTCTTTGGCCAATTGAATTTGAAGAAGAAAGGGATACAGAGAAGAATAGGTTAAATATAATTAATCTGTGAAAATAATCAGGAATGAAAAGACAGACGAATGGTTCAGGGTGCTTTCAGTGTATCGGGTGGTCGCCGGTTCGAGCCCTCCTTTGGGCAGTTTTCTTTTTTATTAAAGTTCTTTTCAAAGGTAGTTACCATTTTTCAAAATTTATATTATTATTATTATTGTTATTATTTATTATTGCTATAAATACTAAGTATTACCATTATTGTTAGTATTGTAGTCATTATTATTACTAATATCATAATTATATGTATTATAACCATTAAGATTATTATTATTATTCTTATAAGAATTATTAGTACACTTATTGTGATAAGTTTATCATTTAGGTATGATTTATTATTACTATGATGAGAATTATTATTAGTAACATCCTTAATATTAATATTAGTAGTACTAATATGATTATGAATATTATTATTATCATGAGAATGATACAAATTATTATTTTCATCATTAATATTAGTACTTGTATCATTTTATAATATTTGATAGTATTAATATGGACACAAGCATTATTAATAATGTTATCATTTTCATTAATATGATTATTATTAATGAACACTGTTATTATTAAAATTAATATAATTACTACTAAAAGTATCATTACCTTAAATCTATTTTTTTAATACCATCATTATTATTAACAGTATAAAAATTATCATTACTATCATTATAAATATTTTAGTGTTATTATAACCAGTATTTTGTAAACAAAAAGAGTTATTATATAAAAATATATTTAACACCCATAATCTAAATATACCAATACTATTATCTATCTAAAGTATACAAAAAGAAAATATAATAAAATATGTAAGTTATTAATATAAAAATTTCACTAATAATAATATAAATATATTTATTCGATTACAAGAATATGTTTTAATACATATATGAATGACATAGGTTCGTGAATCCAAGGCCAACCCTACATTGTTCTGTTGATCAATGTCGTTATATGTATTTTTACTACAAAATACATTAGGTGAGTTTCATTTGCTCCCTTTTTAAATGCTTTTGCAATATATATTTTTGGGACTGAGAATACATGCGCTGTTTTTATAATTGTTTTACGAAATAGACACAAGTACTTGAAAATTACATTCTATGGTTGGATTATCGAATTGAATATGCCCCTATATAGTCTGGTAATCTAAGAATTAGGGAACAGACACCCTAATTGACGCGAATTCTAAAGATAGATCTATCGGGCCCAACAAGCCCCATCCAAAGTACCGGATGCTTTAGTACTTCAAATTTTATATCATGTCCGAAGGAGGATCCCGGAATGATGGGGATATTCTTATATACAAATTGTGAATGTCGGTTACCAGGTGTTCAATCTATATGAATGATATTTTTTGTCTCTATGCATGGGACGTATGATTATGAGAAATGGAAATATGAAATCTTGTGGTCTATTAAAATTATGAAATGATTGTTTATGTTAAACTAATGAACTCACCAACCTTTTGGTTGACACTTTAAAGCATGTTTATTCTCAGGTACGAAAGAAATCTTCCGCTGTGAATTTGCTCATATTAGAGATATTACTTGGAGTCATTCATGATATATTTCAAAAGATGTTGCATTCGAGTCGTTGAGCTCATCAAAATTATTATTAAGTCAATTATATTTGGATATATAATGAAATGGTATGCATGTCTGTCAACTGTCGATGTAAATGAAAGTTTGTCTTTTAAAAACGAATGCAATGTTTGTAAAATGTATCGTATAGAGGTCAAGTACCTCGCGATGTAATCAACTGTTGGGAATCGTTTATAATCGATATGGAATTCGTCCAGATGGATTTAGACGGGTCTTCACAGTTGGGTCCAAGTCCTACGGATATTCAGTATAGCATAAAAGGACGCATGCATTGCGTCTGGACTGTTATGCAGGTGATCCGGTAGGAGGGACTATCGGTATACTGTAGCCCGATCAGCTAAGAGTCGTGTGCCCGTACAAGCCGCCGATCCTTGTGTTGCTATTAGTTGTTTGCTGAAGGATGTAGCAATAGATGACCTGGCATGTTTGATACTGTATGCTTAGCTGTTAGATAGTTCCATTCACTTACCAGTTGTGCTAATCCCCCACATTTTCACCCTTGCAGGTTCAGTATGATTGCATGTTAGATACCAGGGTGAAGATGGGATGCGGGATGATATGTTTGACAAGTTGAAACGCTGATGTCGTGTCTTTTGTTACTAGTGTCTTTGCTTAACGTAACACATGGTTTTTATATATGTAACAGACTTTTAATATTTGATATGATATTAATGTAATGTAATACATGTGTCGTTTGTATTATGTGTCATATTTTATAAACAGGATCTCCGCTGTGACTTTAAAAAAAAACAGGGTGTTACATTTGAAGGTTTTTCGTATGTCCGAGAGACATTAAATTAATGTGGCTAATATGTTATGATCCAAGTCGGGTCTTACCCAATAACAAGCTAACCGACACCTCAATCATATTTATTTTAATGAATGGATCATTATATGAATACGCGACACTTGGATTTTAGAAAATTGGTTTTCTAAAATATCATTACTTGAGATAAAATTATTTGGATAATTTATGTGATAAGCATTTTATAAATTTGCAAGATTAAATGGTTATGTTGTGATACATTTTATAAAAGGATTTAAAAAATGCAAGTAACAAAAGGCATGACATATATGTAACAAGTTTTATTATTAATTGCAAGTTACATATTTTGAGAGATTCCCCATGGGGGACGGTTTTTGAAGAGACCAAGGGTCTCACCCATGCTAAACTTTGCTACTTTTAAGATGCACAATATCACATACACATGGTTTTAATCAACCCATGCTTTGACTCAAGAAAGAGGCAAGACTACATGCATTCAAAACATAAAAAACCAAGAAGAATAACTCTCTCTTTCTAGTGCTGCTGCTGCTGGCCGAATTAATAGAAGGAGAAAGAGAGTGTTCTTGAGTCTTTTGAAGTTCTTTGCAAGTGTTAAATAAATCCTAACCAAAGGCTAGGTTGTTGGTAACAAGCTTGGGGTATAATCCCTTGAGGTTTCACCATTAGAAGCTAGCATTCATCATCATCTTTCATTGTTGCTGCTGGTCGAAATTTCCAGCAGATAGAAGTGGGTTTCAAACTACTTTAACAAGGTGGTTAAGGTTCTAGAGTCTAGTCACAATCAAGGGTGGTGTTGGAGCATCAAAGGCTTGGAGTTTAACACACTTGAAGCTTCAAGTTGGAGGCCATTTTCACCATAATCTTCATCAACTTTCTGCACTTTTGAGCAGCCCTCAAACTTGGTTTTGAGGAGGTATAATTCACTTCCTTTCTGCACTTTTTAGCTTTAAATTGGTTTAAAGATTAACAAGTATAATTGGTAATTACACGCTTCCGTTTATTATGTTTCTTAAAAGGTTTTAAGTATTATGAAACTTGTTAAATCCCTACAACATTGTGCTATTTATCTTAGATATACACTAGTATCATGATGGTCAAAACTTGGTTAAGGTGATGCAAACACATCAATGAGTTGTACACTTGAAGCTACAAGCATCAAGGATGAGAACCGTGATGAACATCAAGCACCAAGAACCCACCGGAGCACTTTGCTTATTGTTTTTGAGGTCTGATCAGTCACCTGGGCTACTGGAAAAGTTGATTTCCAGATTTTTTAGTTCGAGTAGATGACTTTTCGTTTAGGACTCTTCTTAATCCGATTTACGGTTTAGGATTTATAGCCTTCCGAAAGTCACTACACCTTTGTAACGTTGTGCTGAAATTTCTGACCTACTCGCACTTAAACCGTCGCCACGGTCAAACGAAGATGAGTTTGGTTCTGAAAATTGGTCAGTGCTTGTAGGACTCACATACGGAGCCATAGCCGCTGACTACGCGTCTTTTCGGTTTGTATATAGGTCGTAACAGCAGAATGAAGTCAGCTTTTGTTTCGATCTCTATTCTTGATTGAAAACTTACTTTACTTTTTACTTATGTTGTTGAATGATGATGATACTTAAGACCTAATTTACATAATTTTAAACCTTTGGGAACGATTTACTGACTTAGTAAATTTTGACTTAGGTTGAGGACCTTTCGGACCAACTACTTTCTTACTTATCTCGTACCGACTTTACTACTTTTCACTGTGAGTTATAGCATCCCTTTTTTACTTTAACTATTTTGGGAACTGAGAATACATGTGCTTTTTACGTTTTACATACTAGTCACGAGTACTTAAACTTTATATATGTGTGGGTTATACAACGGCATAAACTTTCCCCTTAGCTCGGTAACGTTTAGTCATTGGTCTTTGAACCGGTGAACGCGAATCTTAGATATGGATCCATAGGGTTTGACATCCCCACTCGGGCTAGTCGCGCTAGCATTTAACGGGTGTTTAATACTTCGTAAACTTACGCACTAGCCAAGTGTACTTTTAGGGGGTGATATTACGTTAAGTTAGTTACCAAGTGCCCACGGTTGAGCATATACTTTTCATACTGTTTTGAAACACTGAAATCCCGTGGCCTACCTTACATTACTGTTACATTTAAACTATAGCTCACCAACATTCATGTTGACATTTTTAAACATGTTTTCTCAGGTGCTTAGAGGTTTGATGCTTCCGCTGTAGTTGTAGTGACCCGAACTTTTTCATGCTTATATATATTAAATGAAATTGTTATTTACATGATTAAGTGTTTCCAACATGTTAAGCAATCAAACTTGTTAAGACTTGATTAATTGAAATAGGTTTCATATAGACAATTGACCACCCAAGTTGACCGGTGATTCACGAACGTTAAAACTTGTAAAAACTATACGATGACATATATATGGTTATATATATAGTTAACATGATTTTATTATAAGTATGTATCTCATTAGGTATTTTAACAATGAGTTATATACATAAAAATGAGACTATTAATTTAAGAAACTCAAAAACGATATATATAACGATTATCGTTATAACAACGTCTTACTAGGTACATATGAATCATATTAAGATATTGATACACTTGGTTAATTATGTTAAATGATAAGTAAATATATTATTAAGTGTATTAACAATGAAATACATATGTAAAAATAAGACTACCAACTTAATGATTTCGAAACGAGACATATATGTAACGATTATCGTTGTAACGAAATTTAACTGTATATATATCATACTAAGATATATTATATATCATAATATCATGATAATATAACAATTTAACATCTTATTTGTTATAATAAACAATGGGTCAACAACATTCAACAAGATCGTTAACCTAAAGGTTTCAAAACAACATTTACATGTAACGACTAACGATGACTTAACGACTCAGTTAAAATGTGTCATAACCCGTCCTTAACCATAAGAACGCGTTAGATAACGTATGATTTCATTGCGAGGTATTGACCTCTATATGAGACATTTTTGAAAGAAAACTGCATATATTATACATTACAAACCATAACCATTATTTTTGTTACAAGCTTAAGACAATAAAAAGAAGATTAACGCTTAGCGATAATCTTCGACTTACAAACTTTACAAATGATGACAACAACACGGTTTCTAGCATATTTTACAATACAACATCTCGGATATGCAGTTTTATTTTTGACACAAACATGCGTACGCAAGATCCTGGTTAGATCCAACATGATGCAGCGGAAGCTTTAGAAATCACCTGAGAATAGACATGTTTTAAAAGGTCAACATAAAGTTGGTGAGATATAGGTTTAATGCCGGCAGCAATATATATATAGACCACAAGATTTCGTATATAAACAGTTTAATAAAAGTATTCTAAGTGGTTGAGCACTTGGTAACCATACTTAACATTTTCACGTCGCATATTCCCTTTAATATGAAATCTTACTACACCGTACCAAGTGTAGTCACAAAACGAAGTACTGTGCAACCGTTGAATACTGGTCGTCCAGTCCGGTTGGGGTTGTCAGGCCCGATAGATCTATCAACAGGATTCGCGTTTACAATACCGCTGTAAATATTAGTTACCAAGCTACAGGGAAGTATGCCAGTGGTACAACTCAACGTAGAACATATTTTTCAGTTACTTGTGTCCATATCGTAAAACATAAAATACATGTATTCTCATCCCGAAATATTTAGAGTTTAAAAGTGGGACTATATACTCACTCTTGTCTTGATGATATATATATTTTGACTCGGTCTTCCGGTTGATATCACGAACCTATCCATATATAATATATCAATATGTTTTCATTTTAAAACAAACGTTATATATATATATACTTGTTATACTTTTAATATTTTGAATATTTCCTTAGTCCGTAGTTAGCAGTTCGTTGTTAGTAATTCAATTTTAATGGTTCATTTTTAGATGTTTAATATACCCGCAATGAAATAAATAAAACCCCCAACGAAATAAATAAAACCCCATCATATATGTATTGGTCGAGATTAATCTTGACCCATGGTACCGGTGTTGTCAAATGACGTGTTGCGTACATAAAGTACCGGTGTTGTCAAATGACGTGTTGCGTACAATCATGGGATCTTATGATTAATCTTCTCGTGTTGTTTACGGGTGATCCTGAACCATATAAAATTGAATTATGAGTACATATATATAAAATATCATGTTATCTTATAAAGATGTGATTTTATGTAAATTTTTCCAATGAATCCCGAAGTCAATTAAGTCTTGGATAACCAATTTTGTTTCGGTCATAGTTTCTTCGTTACAAGTCTGTTTTCGTTGATTCAAATTGCCATCTTCTTGGATCGAGTTCTTCTTTAAGACTATGAACTGTAAATACCTTGGTTTGTATTCAAAATCATACGGCATAGGTGAAAGTTTAGTGAAACATATGAAGTTAAACACTTTTGTTACAACAAAATCATTTAATGACCATTTTTCCAAAAATACTTATACTTTGAAAAACCAAGTTTTACCTTGTTAAATTAACATATAAATAAGTTATGTTACATGTCTTGAAGTATTTTAAAAGTTAAGTTAGAAGGATCTATTTAGTTTGCAAACAAGTTTGAAAACATTCAAACTATGTTCTTGTTGTTAAACTTTTGTACCACAAAATAAGATAGCTATATATATATGAATCGAATAAGGTTATGAACATAGATTCTACCTCAAGTTCCTTGGATAAGTTTGCTGTAAAAGAGGAGTAAGAAGCTAGAATCAAAAGGGTGATAGAAGTGGATGAAAGATTGGAAGTAAGTTGGTGTTCTTGGAAGGTTTTCTTGAAGTGTTGTTGTAAGAGTTTTCTTATGGTGTTTTAGTATGGTTTTTATGGCTAGATCTTCTTGGTTATTTGCTGGATTGTTATGGAGTTTAGAGAGTAAGAAAGAGTGTGTGTTTTTGATAAGAAAATGGTAGTAAAAATGGATCAAAATGAGCATGTATATATACACCAAAAAAAACGTGAATGGGGGGTATGGAGACAAAAATTCAAGCTATCATTTTATGTATCTAGTCTTATTTGCATCCAAGTTCAATTACCTAGCCCTCATGGCATGAACAATGGCTGGTTAGGTGGTGATTTTGATGTGTATTTACTATTAGTAAATACGTATAGAAGCTGGGTATGATACGGTACATATACCGTAGATATACGTATAGAAATTTTGTGAAAAATGGAATGAGGATTCAAATATAGCTATCTTTTGTGAATACACTTATATGGTTTTATGTATTTAAGTCTTTAAAAGTGATTAAATACATTACTTATACAATATATGTATAACATTATAAGTCTTAAGTATTTATGTCAAATAACGTTACGTATAGTTATCGTTTTGAAAACTTAAGTTAGTAGTTTCAAAATATACTTGTAACTTATTGTTATTAATACAAAATGAGATATTAAAACATTCTTTAATCATGTTAAATATGTATATATACATATATATACACAAACGTATAATTATCATATATTGTATAGTTCGTGATATCATCGGTCAAACTAGACGGTCAAACGTTGTGTAAAACTCTTTTCGGAAACATAAGTCTCAACAATTTGGATTGCTTATCAAGTTGGTAATGTTTAATTTATGTAAATATCAATCTTATAAGTATAGAACGATCGAAAAAGTGCGGGTCGTTACATTACCTCCCCGTTAAATAAATTTCGTCCCGAAATTTTAAAATTGTACCTATTTTGCGTTATCGAGAAACAAGTGTGGATACTTTTGTTTCATTTGATCCTCTCGTTCCCACGTAAACTCGGGACCTCTTCTAGCATTCCAACGAACCTTAACAATCGGTATATTGCTCTGTTTGAGCTGTTTAACTTCACGGTCCATGATTTCGATTGGTTCTTCGACGAATTGTAGTTTCTCGTCGACATGGATTTCTTCAAGAGGAATGGTGAGGTCTTCCTTTGCAAGACACTTCTTCAGGTTTGAGACGTGAAAGGTATTATGTACTCCAGCGAGTTGTTGCGGTAACTCGAGCCGATAAGCTACCGGTCCAATGCGTTCGATGATCTTAAACGGGCCTACGTACCTTGGGTTCAGTTTACCCCTTTTTCCAAAACGTATCACACCTTTCCAAGGTGACACCTTTAGCATAACCATGTCTCCAATCTGAAACTCTAATGGTTTCCTTCGGACATCGGCGTAGCTCTTTTGGCGACTTCGGGCTGTTTTCAATCTCTCCTTGATTTGTACTATCTTCTCAGTCGTTTCGTGTATGATCTCGGGACCTGTTAATTGTCGATCTCCTACTTCATTCCAACAGATAGGAGATCTACACTTCCTTCCATACAATGCTTCGAATGGTGCAGCTTTAATGCTTGCATGATAACTATTATTATACGAAAATTCTGCTAACGGTAGATACTTATCCCATCCGTTTCCAAAATCGATCACACATGCCCTGAGCATGTCTTCAAGAGTCTGAATTGTTCTTTCACTCTGCCCGTCCGTTTGCGGATGATATGCGGTACTCATATCCAAACGAGTTCCTAGTGCCTCCTGTAGTGATTGCCAGAACTTTGAGGTAAATCTACTATCACGATCAGATATAATGGAAATAGGTATTCCATGCCTTGAAACTATTTCCTTTATATATAATCGTAATAATTTCTCCATTCTATCTGTTTCCTTTATAGGCAAGAAATGTGCAGATTTGGTAAGACGATCAACAATTACCCAAATGGTGTCGTATCCCCAGGCAGTCTTTGGTAACTTCGTGATGAAATCCATGGTAATACCGTCCCATTTCCATTCTGGAATTTCTGGTTGTTGAAGTAACCCTGACGGCTTCTGGTGTTCTGCTTTGACTTTGGAACAAGTTAAACATTCCCCAACATGTGTTGCAACGTCTGTCTTCAAATTAGGCCACCAATAATGCGTCTTAAGATCTTGGTACATCTTTCCAACTCCAGGATGTATCGAATATCTTGTCTTATGTGCCTCGTTCAATATCAACTTCCTTAATCCACCCAACTTCGGTACCCAAATACGATTTGCAAAATATCGAATTCCATCTTCCCGCATAACGAGTTGCTTCTCATACTTCTTCATTATTTCATTTCCTATATTTTCTTTAGTAAGTGCTTCTCGTTGAACTTCTTTGATTTGTGAGTTGAGATTCATGCGAATTTTTATGTTCATCGCTCGTACTCGAATTGGTTCTCGTTCCTTTTTGCTTAAAGCATCGGCCACCACGTTCGCCTTTCCGGGATGATAACGAATTTCACAATCATAGTCGTTTATTAACTCGACCCACCTACGTTGCCTCATGTTCAATTGTTTCTGATCAAAAATATGTTGAAGGCTTTTATGATCAGTAAACACAGTGAATTTAACCCCATACAAGTAGTGTCTCCACATCTTCAATGCAAACACGACTGCTCCCAATTCTAGATCATGCGTCGTATAATTTCGCTCGTGAATCTTCAATTGTCGGGATGCAAATGCAATAACTTTCTTCCGTTGCATAAGAACACAACCAAAACCTTGTCGCGAAGCGTCACAATATATTTCAAAATCATCGTTCCCTTCAGGTAACGATAAAATAGGCGCCGTAGTTAACTTCTTCTTCAGTAATTGAAATGCGTTCTCCTGCTCCGAGGTCCATTCGTATTTCTTCCCTTTTTGTGTTAATGCTGTCAACGGCTTAGCTATTCGGGAAAAATCTTGAATAAACCTTCTATAATAACCGGCTAAACCCAAAAATTGGCGTATCTGTGTTGGTGTCTTAGGAGTCTCCCATTTTTCAATAGCTTCAGTTTTTGCTGGATCAACCTGAATTCCTTTGCTATTAACAACGTGGCCAAGAAATTGCACTTCTTTCAACCAAAAAGCACACTTAGAAAATTTAGCATATAGCTGTTCTTTTCTTAACAACTCCAATATCAACCTTAAATGCTCTTCATGCTCTTGCTCACTCTTGGAATAGATAAGAATATCATCAATGAAAACGATAACAAACTTATCCAAATACGGACTACAAACTCGATTCATGAGGTCCATGAATATAGCTGGCGCATTTGTCAACCCAAACGGCATGACCAAAAATTCGTAATGACCATAACGTGTTCGAAAAGCAGTTTTCGGAATGTCCTCTTCTTTGACACGTAGTTGATGATAGCCCGATCTTAGGTCGATTTTCGAATAAACACATGATCCCTGGAGTTGATCAAATAAGTCGTCAATTCTCGGTAGTGGATACCGATTTTTGATAGTTAACTTATTTAATTCACGATAATCTATGCACATCCTAAAAGATCCATCTTTCTTTTTAACAAATAGAATCGGAGCTCCCCACGGTGAAGTACTTGGTCGTATGAATCCACGGTCTAGTAATTCTTTTAACTGACTTTGAAGTTCTTTTAATTCGGACGGTGCAAGTCTATATGGCGCACGAGCCACTGGTGCAGCTCCTGGTACTAAATCTATTTGAAATTCTACAGATCTAAATGGAGGTAATCCCGGCAATTCTTCCGGAAAAACTTCAGGAAAATCTCTTGCCACAGGCACGTCGTTGATGCACTTTTCTTTCTTTTCGACTTTATTAACATGTGCTAAAATAGCGTAACATCCCTTTTCTAAACACTTCTTGGCTTTCAAACAGCTAATGAGTTTTAGCTTTGAATTACCCTTCTCTCCATAAATCATCACCGGTATTTTATCCTTACCAGGAATACGAATTGCCTTCTTGGCACAAACAACTTCCGCTCCTATTTTGGACATCCAGTCCATGCCGACTATTACATCAAAACCTCCTAATTCCACGGGTATTAAGTCGATTTTAAACGTTTCTCCGGCTAGATTTATTTCACAATCACGACAAATTTTATCGGCTTTAATTAGTTTACCATTAGCTAACTCAATCAAGTACTTAGCATCTAGAGGTAATGATGAACAATTCAATTTAGTGTAAAAATTTATACACACGTAACTTCTATCGGCGCCAGTATCAAATAAAATAGATGCTGATAAGTTATTAATGGTAAACGTACCCGTAACAAGCTCCGGGTCTTCTCGTGCCTCTCTAGCATTAATAACAAACGCTCTTCCACGTGCAGGTCCGCCATTCTGATTCGGGCACTGGCTCTTATAGTGACCTTGTTTTCCACACCCAAAACAAGTAATGTTAGCCAAAGCAGTTCTATTTGCGTTGGTGGCAGGAGTCTTGTTACCATTTGTAACGAGAGCCTTACAATCTTCAGCAAGATGTCCCTGTCTATTGCATTTAGTGCACAACACACTACAGTAACCAAAATGATGTTTGTGACAACGGTTGCATAAAGGACTTTGTCCTTTATAACCAAAGCTTGAACCACCACCTGCACCTTGTATGGTTTCTTGTTTCTTAAAAGATTGTTGTTGGTTACCTCGATCATAATTTCCATTCCACTTTCTTTTGTTACCTGATACCTTCACATCAGTATTGGATGCTTTCTTATCCAGAATGACCTGATCCATTAACTCGTTCGCCATGGTTATAGCTTCATGAATTGTCTTAGGTTTCGATGCTGTAACGTTTGCCTTGACCTTTTTGGGCAAACCACCTTTGTACATTTCAATCTTCCGTGCTTCGGTTGGAACCAATTCAGGACATAGTAAAACCAATTCCATGAATCGCTGATTGTAGTTGGTGATTTCAGTACCAACCACCTTCAAACTTCGTAACTCATCTTCTAACTTAATAACCTCATTCCTTGGACAATACTCGGTGATTATCATCGCTTTGAATTCTTCCCATGGAGTATCATAAGCTACATCTCCTCCTACCGCCTTCACATAATTCTTCCACCATGTGAGTGCACTATCTTGTAAAGTGCACGATGCAAACTTGGTCATGTCTTTTTCATCACAACCACTGATTTTGAACACCGTCTCCATCTTTTCTATCCATCGGGTTAAACCGATCGGTCCTTCCGTTCCACTGAATGATGATGGCTTGCAAGCTTGAAACGTCTTGTAGGAGCATCCTACACGAGGATTTGGGTTAACTGCAGCAGCTCTTGCAGCTTCGACCCATAGCATTCTATCGTTCACTCGCTGGTTGATGAGTTCCTCGAGTTCTTGTTCCGTCATTCGATTCAATCGCGCCATTTCCTAATGAAAGAAAATAATTATTCACATGGAATATTATAGATGTAGTGTGTATTTATAGTACATTTATAGCTTGTTAATAATATGAACCAGGTATTATTATAAAAGCCTTTTCTTCTTATTAGCGTTTTATAATTATATCTTGGGTAGTACCTACCCGTTAATGTTCATACTTAATAGCTTAGTACAGAATCAATTACTACAATCTAAATAATACTTAACCATGGAAAATTATTGCATTTCATACTTCGCTATTTTACATATGCTTATCTTACATCAAACTTTAAGCAAACCACACTAATAATATTATACAAAACATTATATGATTCCATGGCTTAATACGGCAGTGCATCGTTCGGTCTATTTTCTAGGGCGTTTAGTTCCAATGAATGGCCTAACGCTTATCCTAGCTGTCTGCTTACGTTTTGGCTGAGGAGCCGAAGAACTAGATGCGGGGATAGCACTAATAGGAATAGCGGGAATAGGGGTGGTAGTGTTGAGTGGAATTGGTGCTACGTCATTCTTACTAAGTTCGGGATTTGAATTTTCTAATTCATTCGCTTTTCGTTTCTTTCCTTGATCGAATTTTTCTTTCGTAATTTCTAGTATTTCTTCCTCGGGTTCACTTTCTTCTTCGGGTTCACTTTCCTCTTCGGGTTCACTTTCCTCCTCGGGTTCACTTTCCGATATTTCTATAGTTGGTTCATCCGGAAATTGTGAGTCTTCCCCAAAAATACCACTTTCGTCATCGGATATGTTAATGACTGAAACACAATCTGAAGGTTCTGATTCGGAGTTGCTGAATGTGATAATAAGTTTCGAGCCCGACATCTATCACACAACAACTAACCCATTAGTACTACATAATATTTACATATAAATTTTAACCAACAGTGATAAGCAATGGTTTTTTTTTTTTAAATCAGACCCGGTCAAAGTCCAGACTTTACTAATGTATCCTAACGACTTCTCAGTTAGACACACTAATGCAAACCTGGTTCGCTAAGACCAACGCTCTGATACCACATGTCATAACCCGTCCTTAACCATAAGAACGCGTTAGATAACGTATGATTTCATTGCGAGGTATTGACCTCTATATGAGACATTTTTGAAAGAAAACTGCATATATTATACATTACAAACCATAACCATTATTTTTGTTACAAGGTTAAGACAATAAAAAGAAGATTAACGCTTAGCGATAATCTTCGACTTACAAACTTTACAAATGATGACAACAACACGGTTTCTAGCATATTTTACAATACAACATCTCGGATATGCAGTTTTATTTTTGACACAAACATGCGTACGCAAGATCCTGGTTAGATCCAACATGATGCAGCGGAAGCTTTAGAAATCACCTGAGAATAGACATGTTTTAAAAGGTCAACATAAAGTTGGTGAGATATAGGTTTAATGCCGGCAGCAATATATATATAGACCACAAGATTTCGTATATAAACAGTTTAATAAAAGTATTCTAAGTGGTTGAGCACTTGGTAACCATACTTAACATTTTCACGTCGCATATTCCCTTTAATATGAAATCTTACTACACCGTACCAAGTGTAGTCACAAAACGAAGTACTGTGCAACCGTTGAATACTGGTCGTCCAGTCCGGTTGGGGTTGTCAGGCCCGATAGATCTATCAACAGGATTCGCGTTTACAATACCGCTGTAAATATTAGTTACCAAGCTACAGGGAAGTATGCCAGTGGTACAACTCAACGTAGAACATATTTTTCAGTTACTTGTGTCCATATCGTAAAACATAAAATACATGTATTCTCATCCCGAAATATTTAGAGTTTAAAAGTGGGACTATATACTCACTCTTGTCTTGATGATATATATATTTTGACTCGGTCTTCCGGTTGATATCACGAACCTATCCATATATAATATATCAATATGTTTTCATTTTAAAACAAACGTTATATATATATATACTTGTTATACTTTTAATATTTTGAATATTTCCTTAGTCCGTAGTTAGCAGTTCGTTGTTAGTAATTCAATTTTAATGGTTCATTTTTAGATGTTTAATATACCCGCAATGAAATAAATAAAACCCCCAACGAAATAAATAAAACCCCATCATATATGTATTGGTCGAGATTAATCTTGACCCATGGTACCGGTGTTGTCAAATGACGTGTTGCGTACATAAAGTACCGGTGTTGTCAAATGACGTGTTGCGTACAATCATGGGATCTTATGATTAATCTTCTCGTGTTGTTTACGGGTGATCCTGAACCATATAAAATTGAATTATGAGTACATATATATAAAATATCATGTTATCTTATAAAGATGTGATTTTATGTAAATTTTTCCAATGAATCCCGAAGTCAATTAAGTCTTGGATAACCAATTTTGTTTCGGTCATAGTTTCTTCGTTACAAGTCCGTTTTCGTTGATTCAAATTGCCATCTTCTTGGATCGAGTTCTTCTTTAAGACTATGAACTGTAAATACCTTGGTTTGTATTCAAAATCATACGGCATAGGTGAAAGTTTAGTGAAACATATGAAGTTAAACATTTTTGTTACAACAAAATCATTTAATGACCATTTTTCCAAAAATACTTATACTTTGAAAAACCAAGTTTTACCTTGTTAAATTAACATATAAATAAGTTATGTTACATGTCTTGAAGTATTTTAAAAGTTAAGTTAGAAGGATCTATTTAGTTTGCAAACAAGTTTGAAAACATTCAAACTATGTTCTTGTTGTTAAACTTTTGTACCACAAAATAAGATAGCTATATATATATGAATCGAATAAGGTTATGAACATAGATTCTACCTCAAGTTCCTTGGATAAGTTTGCTGTAAAAGAGGAGTAAGAAGCTAGAATCAAAAGGGTGATAGAAGTGGATGAAAGATTGGAAGTAAGTTGGTGTTCTTGGAAGGTTTTCTTGAAGTGTTGTTGTAAGAGTTTTCTTATGGTGTTTTAGTATGGTTTTTATGGCTAGATCTTCTTGGTTATTTGCTGGATTGTTATGGAGTTTAGAGAGTAAGAAAGAGTGTGTGTTTTTGATAAGAAAATGGTAGTAAAAATGGATCAAAATGAGCATGTATATATACACCAAAAAAAAACGTGAATGGGGGGTATGGAGACAAAAATTCAAGCTATCATTTTATGTATCTAGTCTTATTTGCATCCAAGTTCAATTACCTAGCCCTCATGGCATGAACAATGGCTGGTTAGGTGGTGATTTTGATGTGTATTTACTATTAGTAAATACGTATAGAAGCTGGGTATGATACGGTACATATACCGTAGATATACGTATAGAAATTTTGTGAAAAATGGAATGAGGATTCAAATATAGCTATCTTTTGTGAATACACTTATATGGTTTTATGTATTTAAGTCTTTAAAAGTGATTAAATACATTACTTATACAATATATGTATAACATTATAAGTCTTAAGTATTTATGTCAAATAACGTTACGTATAGTTATCGTTTTGAAAACTTAAGTTAGTAGTTTCAAAATATACTTGTAACTTATTGTTATTAATACAAAATGAGATATTAAAACATTCTTTAATCATGTTAAATATGTATATATACATATATATACACAAACGTATAATTATCATATATTGTATAGTTCGTGATATCATCGGTCAAACTAGACGGTCAAACGTTGTGTAAAACTCTTTTCGGAAACATAAGTCTCAACAATTTGGATTGCTTATCAAGTTGGTAATGTTTAATTTATGTAAATATCAATCTTATAAGTATAGAACGATCGAAAAAGTGCGGGTCGTTACAAAATGTATATACATGTAGTGTTTTAATATGTATTCATACACTTTTGAAAGAATTCAAGACACTTATCAAAATACTTCTACTTAAAAAAATGCTTACAATTACATCCTCGTTCAGTTTCATTAACAATTCTACTCGTATGCACCCGTATTCGTACTCGTACAATACACAACTTTTAGATGTATGTACTATTGGTATATATACTCCAATGATCAGCTCTTAGCAGCCCATGTGAGTCACCTAACACATGTGGGAACCATCATTTGGCAACTAGCATGAAATATCTCATAAAATTACAAAAATATGAGTAATCATTCATGACTTATTTACATGAAAACAAAATTACATATCCTTTATATCTAATCCATACACCAACGACCAAAAACACCTAAAAACACTTTCATTCTTCAATTTTCTTCATCTAATTGATCTCTCTCAAGTTCTATCTTCAAGTTCTAAGTGTTCTTCATAAATTCCAAAAGTTCTAGTTTCATAAAATCAAGAATACTTCCAAGATTGCAAGTTTACTTCCAAGTTTTCTAAATCCATTCCAAGTAATCATCCAAGATCAAGAAACCTTTGTTACTTACAGTAGGTTATCTTTCTAATACAAGGTAATAATCATATTCAAACTTTAATTCAATTTCTATAACTATAACAATCTTTTTTCGAGTGGAAATCTTGCTTGAAATTGTTTTCGTGTCATGATTCTGCTTCAAGAACTTTCAAGCCATCCAAGGATCCTTTGAAGCTAGATCTATTTTTCTAATTTCCAGTAGGTTTATCCAAGGAACTTGAGGTAGTAATGATGTTCATAACATCATTCGATTCATACATATAAAGCTATCTTATTCGAAGGTTTAAACTTGTAATCACTAGAACATAGTTTAGTTAATTCTAAAATTGTTCGCAAATAAAAGTTAATCCTTCTAACTTGACTTTTAAAATCAACTAAACACATGTTCTATATCTATATGATATGCTAACTTAATGATTTAAAACCTGGAAACACGAAAAACACCGTAAAACCGGATTTACGCCGCCGTAGTAACACCGCGGGCTGTTTTGGGTTAGTTAATTAAAAACTATGATAAACTTTGATTTAAAAGGTGTTATTCTGGGAAAATAATTTTTATTATGAACATGAAACTATATCCAAAAATTATGGTTAAACTCAAAGTGGAAGTATGTTTTCTAAAATGGTCATCTAGACGTCGTTCTTTCGACTGAAATGACTACCTTTACAAAAACGACTTGTAACTTATTCTTCTGACTATAAACCTATACTTTTTCTGTTTAGATTCATAAAATAGAGTTCAATATGAAACCATAGCAATTTGATTCACTCAAAACGAATTTAAAATGAAGAAGTTATGGGTAAAACAAGATTGGATAATTTTTCTCATTTTAGCTACGTGAAAATTGGTAACAAATCTATTCCAACCATAACTTAATCAACTTGTATTGTATACTATGTAATCTTGAGATACCATAGACACGTATACAATGTTTCGACCTATCATGTCGACACATCTATATATATTTCAGAACAACCATAGACACTCTATATGTGAATGTTGGAGTTAGCTATACAGGGTTGAGGTTGATTCCAAAATATATATAGTTTGAGTTGTGATCAATACTGAGATACGTATACATTGGGTCGTGGATTGATTCAAGATAATATTTATCAATTTATTTCTGTACATCTAACTGTGGACAACTAGTTGTAGGTTACTAACAAGGACAGCTGACTTAATAAACTTAAAACATCAAAATATATTAAAAGTGTTGTAAATATATTTTGAACATACTTTGATATATATGTATATATTATTATAGGTTCGTGAATCAACCAGTGGCCAAGTCTTACTTCCCGACGAAGTAAAAATCTGTGAAAGTGAGTTATAGTCCCACTTTTAAAATCTAATATTTTTGGGATGAGAATACATACAGGTTTTATAAATGATTTACAAAATAGACACAAGTACGTTAAACTACATTCTATGGTTGAATTATCGAAATCGAATATGCCCCTTTTTATTAAGTCTGGTAATCTAAGAATTAGGGAACAGACACCCTAATTGACGCGAATCCTAAAGATAGATCTATTGGGCCTAACAAACCCCATCCAAAGTACCAGATGCTTTAGTACTTCGAAATTTATATCATATCCGAAGGGTGTCCCGGAATGATGGGGATATTCTTATATATGCATCTTGTTAATGTCGATTACCAGGTGTTCACCATATGAATGATTTTTATCTCTATGTATGGGATGTGTATTGAAATATGAAATCTTGTGGTCTATTGTTACTATTTGATATATATAGGTTAAACCTATAACTCACCAACATTTTTGTTGACGTTTAAAGCATGTTTATTCTCAGGTGAATACTAAGAGCTTCCGCTGTTGCATACTAAAATAAGGACAAGATTTGGAGTCCATGTTTGAATGATATTGTGTAAAAACTGCATTCAAGAAACTGATTTTGATGTAACATATTTGTATTGTAAACCATTATGTAATGGTCGTGTGTAAACAGGATATTTTAGATTATCATTATTTGATAATCTACGTAAAGCTTTTTAAACCTTTATTTATGAAATAAAGGTTATGGTTTGTTTTAAAAATGAATGCAGTCTTTGAAAAACGTCTCATATAGAGGTCAAAACCTCGCAACGAAATCAATTAATATGGAACGTTTTTAATCAATAAGAACGGGACATTTCAGTTGGTATCAGAGCGTTGGTCTTAGAGAACCAGAAATTTGCATTAGTGTGTCTTATCGAGTTTGTTAAGATGCATTAGTGAGTCTGGACTTCGACCGTGTTTTCTTTAAAAATGATTGCTTAACATTTTTGTTGGAAACTATATATTATTAACATGTATATATTATGTGATATATTAATCTCTTAACATGTTTGATATTGTGTGATAGATGTCTACCTCTAGCACAAATCCCATTGACTCACCTAATAATAACGAAGAGTAGAATATATATTGGACTGATTCACAAGTTCCCGAAGAAGAACCGGAAGAAGAATCAGAACCGGAAAAAGAATCAGAACCGGAAGAAGAATCAGAACCGGAAGAGGAGGAACCGGAGGAGGAAATAGAACCGGTGGGGGAAATAATAAAACAGTTAAGTAAAAGAAAATCCTCAACCAACCGACCAAGGTTAATTATGGTCAATTGTGTTTCCGCCAAGGAAGCAAAATATTGGGAGGATTACCAATTCTCCGATGAATCGGATTCCGACGAGAATTCCGATGATGTTATAGAAATTACCCCAACTGAATTTAAAAAGGCAAAAGAAAATAATAAGGGAAAGGGCATAAAAATAGAGAAATCTAATTCCAACCCCGATGAACTTTATATGTATCGTCAACCCCCGAAGCCCTTAAGTTGTAACAATGACCCGGGAACCTCTAAACCACCAGGTTTTTCTAAACCGTTGTGGAAAACGACAGCTCGTATTAGGGGAACATCATATATCCCTAGAAACTTGGCAAAACGAACCAAAACCGAAGAAGAAGAAACGAGCGAGTCGGAATAAGATAGTTGTATTCGTGTGGTGTAATATATGTAATATAGTGTGCTTATGCTTTATGATATATGTAAAAATTGCTTGTATTAATAAGTATTTTTTTTTATGAATCTAACTCTTATATATTTTACAGTATAAAAACACAAAATGGATAGACAACCCAATATTTTAAGAGACCTACCCGGAGACATGATTGATGAAATCTTGTCTAGAGTCGATCAGAATTCTTCGGCACAACTATTTACGGCGAAATCAGTTTGTAAGACATTCGAAGAACGTTTCAAGAATGTCTTGGTTTATAAGAGACTTTCGTTTGAAATATGGGGGATATCGCATTGGGAAACCCATAAGTTACGATGTGTTTACTTTGACGCATATATTGCGGGGAACCCAAATGCTATTTTACGCAACGGGTTAAGAAATTATTTTGACTCAATGTATCCGAATATAGGACTTCATGATTTAGAAAAAGCGGCTAACATGCAACATAAAGAAGCATGCTATGTTTACGGGTTAGTAATGTTCGCTTCTCACCAAAGTGAGAAAAAGAACATCGGGCTACAACTATTAAACAAAACGTTCTCACAAGTGACGGAGTCGGTAATTGGGGTAAGAAATGAGGTTTTTAGGTTATTACGAGACTCTTGGTCATTACGTAACCCTCGTCCCTTTGACAACGTTACAACACGCTGTCTTATCAATGGCCATAACGGTTATGTTCCACAAGACCAAAGATGGGAAGTAGTCCTAGTAAAACCAGAATGCATGACTTGTTTCTGGACGTATGAATTACTTGTCTTTATTGCCTTTGCTGAACGACTTGTGTACTAGCTAGAATTATCTTCACAACTATCTTGTATCAAAGTTATTGTGTGCTATATTTCATGCTTTATGTAAAATAAGCGGTATTGTAAGTTTGTAAAATATTGTATAAAAGTTTGAACGCGAAATATTATTATAATCAGTTTTTCATATAGAATTGTAGTAGTTGAATTGTATATTAGCTACTAAGTATGAACTTAACGGGTAGGTACTACCCGAATTTAAATTTATAAAACGCTAATATGAAGAAAAAGCTTTTATAAATGAGTTCATATTATGCTACGAAATACTATTAACTACTCTTAATATTCTGTATGATTAACTTGTTCCATTTGACTATTTTGAAGGAAATGGCACCGACTACTCGACACACCGTGAATATGAATGAAGAGGAATTCCGTACTTTTCTAGCTTCAAACATAGCCGTAGTACAGGCTGCGCTACATACCAACAATAACCTTGGATATAGCAGTACAGGAAATCGTGTAGGATGCACCTACAAAGAATTTACTGCCTGCAAACCTTTGGAATTTGATGGAACCGAAGGACCGATCGGATTGAAATGGTGGACCGAGAAGGTCGAATCGGTGTTTGCCATAAGTAAGTGTACTGAAGAGGACAAAGTGAAGTACACTACGCATACCTTCACAGGTTCTGCGTTAACATGGTGGAATACCTATCTAGAGCAAGTGGGACAAGATGATGCGTACGCACTACCGTGGTCAGCATTCAAGCACTTGATGAACGAGAAGTACCGTCCCAGAACCGAGGTCAATAAGCTCAAGACATAACTTAGAGGGTTACGAACCCAAGGATTTGATATTACCACATACGAAAGACGATTCACAGAATTGTGCCTATTGTGTCCGGGAGCGTTCGAAGATGAGGAAGAGAAGATCGACGCATTTGTGAAAGGATTACCGGAAAGAATCCAAGAAGATATAAGTTCACACGAGCCCGCCTCCATACAACAGGCATGTAGAATGGCTCACAAACTAGTGAACCAGATTGAGGAAAGAATTAAAGAACAGACGGCTGAAGAGGCCAATGTGAAGAAAGTCAAAAAAAAGTGGGAGGAAAACGGTGATAAGAATCACCAATACAACAACAACAGCAATTACAATAATAATCGCAACAATTATCCCAACAATCGCAACTACAACAAACCGTCCAACAACAACAACAACAACAACAACAACAACAACAGCAACTACAACAATCATCCCAACAATAATAACAACCGCAACAACAACAACAATCAGAAGCAGCTATGCCAAAGGTGTGAAAAGTATCACTCGGGGTTCTGCACCCAATTTTGCAACAAGTGTAAAAGAAATGGTCATAGCGCGGCGAAGTGTGAGGTCTACGGACCAGGGGTTAACAGAACGAAAGGAACAAATGGTGTCGGAACGAGTAATGGCGGAGCAAGTAGTGTCGGAGCAAGTTATCCCAATGTAGTTTGTTATAAATATGGAAAACCGGGCCACATTATTAGAAATTGCCCGAACCAGGAGAACACGAATGGACAAGGCCGCGGAAGATTTTTCAATATTAATGCGGCAGAGGCACAGGAAGACCCGGAGCTTGTTACGGGTACGTTTCTTATTGACAATAAATCTGCTTACGTTTTATTTGATTCGGGTGCGGATAGAAGCTATATGAGTAGAGATTTTTGTGCTAAATTAAGTTGTCCATTGACACCGTTGGATAGTAAATTTTTACTCGAATTAGCAAACGGTAAATTAATTTCAGCAGATAATATATGCTGGAATCGAGAAATTAAACTTGGTAGCGAAATATTTAAGATTGATTTGATACCAGTAGAGTTAGGGAGTTTTGATGTAATAGTTGGCATGGACTGGCTGAAGAAGGTGAAAGCAGAGATCGTATGTTATAAAAATGCAATTCGCATTGTACGAGAAGAAGGAGAACCCTTAATGGTGTACGGAGAAAAGGGAAACATGAAGCTACATCTTATTAGTAATTTGAAGGCACAAAAACTAATAAGAAAAGGTTGCTATGCTGTTCTAGCACATGTCGAGAAAGTACAAACTGAAGAAAAGAGCATCAATGATGTTCCCGTCGCAAAAGAATTTCCCGATGTATTTCTGAAAGAATTACCGGGACTACCTCCACATCGATCTGTTGAATTTCAAATAGACCGTGTACCAGGAGCTGCACCAATAGCTCGTGCTCCTTATAGACTCGCACCCAGCGAGATGAAAGAACTGCAAAGCCAACTGCAAGAACTATTAGAACGTGGTTTCATTCGACCAAGCACATCACCATGGGGAGCTCCTGTTTTGTTTGTCAAGAAGAAGTATGGTACATTTAGGTTGTGTATTGACTACAGAGAGTTGAACAAACTTACCATCAAAAACCGTTATCCACTGCCGAGAATTGACGACTTATTTGATCAACTACATGGCTCGTCGGTTTATTCGAAGATCGATTTACGTTCTGGATATCATCAAATGCGAGTAAAGGAGGATGATATTCCAAAAACTACTTTTAGGACGCGTTATGGTCATTACGAGTTTATGGTTATGCCGTTTGGATTGACTAACGCACCAGCTGTGTTCATGGACCTTATGAACTGAGTGTGTGGGCCATATCTTGACAAGTTTGTCATTGTTTTCATCGATGACATACTTATTTACTCAAAGAATGATCAAGAGCACGAAGAACATTTGAGAAAAGTGCGAGAAGTATTGAGGAAAGAAAAACTGTACGCTAAGTTTTCAAAGTGTGCATTTTGGTTGGAAGAAGTTCAATTCCTCGATCACATAGTGAACAAAGAAGGTATCCAGGTGGACCGGCAAAGATCGAAACCGTTGAAAAGTGGAAAACCCCAAAAACTCCGAAGCATATACGTCAATTTTTAGGATTGGCTGGTTACTACAGAAGATTCATCCAAGATTTCTCCAAAATAGCAAAACCCTTGACTGCATTAACGCATAAAGGGAAGAAATTTGAATGGAAGGATGAACAAGAGAAGGCGTTTCAATTATTGAAGAAAAAGTTAACTACGGCACCTATATTGTCATTGCCTGAAGGGAATGATGATTTTGTGATTTATTGTGACGCATCAAAGCAAGGTCTCGATTGTGTATTAATGCAACGGACGAAGGTGATTGCTTATGCGTCTAGACAATTGAAGATTCACGAGCAAAATTATACGACGCATGATTTGGAATTAGGCGCGGTTGTTTTTGCATTAAAGACTTGGAGGCACTACTTATATGGGGTCAAAAGTATTATATATACCGACCACAAAAGTCTTCAACACATATTTAATCAGAAACAACTGAGTATGAGGCAGCGTAGGTGGATTGAATTATTGAATGATTACGACTTTAAGATTCGTTACCACCCGGGGAAGGCAAATGTGGTAGCCGACGCCTTGAGCAGAAAGGACAGAGAACCCATTCGAGTAAAATCTATGAATATAATGATTCACACTAACCTTACTACTCAAATAAAGGAGGCGCAACAAGGAGTTTTAAAAGAGGGAAATTTAAAGGATGAAATACCCAAAGGATCGGAGAAGCATCTTAATATTCGGGAAGACGGAACCCGGTATAGGGCTGAAAGAATTTGGGTACCAAAATTTGGAGATATGAGAGAAATGGTACTTAGAGAAGCTCATAAAACCAGATACTCAATACATCCTGGAACGGGGAAGATGTACAAGGATCTTAAGAAACATTTGTGGTGGCCAGGTATGAAAGCCGATATTGCTAAATATGTAGGAGAATGTTTGACGTGTTCTAAGGTCAAAGCTGAACATCAGAAACCATCAGGTCTACTACAACACCCTGAAATCCCGGAATGGAAATGGGAAAACATTACCATGAATTTCATTACTAAATTTCCAAGGACTGCAAGTGGTTATGATACTATTTGGGTAATAGTTGATCGTCTCACCAAGTCAGCACACTTCCTGCCAATAAGAGAAGATGACAAGATGGAGAAGTTAGCACGACTGTATTTGAAGGAAGTCGTCTCCAGACATGGAATACTTCTACTTAAAAAAATGCTTACAATTACATCCTCGTTCAGTTTCATTAACAATTCTACTCGTATGCACCCGTATTCGTACTCGTACAATACACAGCTTTTAGATGTATATACTATTGGTATATATACTCCAATGATCAGCTCTTAGCAGCCCATGTGAGTCACCTAACACATGTGGGAACCATCATTTGGCAACTAGCATGAAATATCTCATAAAATTACAAAAATATGAGTAATCATTCATGACTTATTTACATGAAAACAAAATTACATATCCTTTATATCTAATCCATACACCAACGACCAAAAACACCTAAAAACACTATCATTCTTCAATTTTCTTCATCTAATTGATCTCTCTCAAGTTCTATCTTCAAGTTCTAAGTGTTCTTCATAAATTCCAACAGTTCTAGTTTCATAAAATCAAGAATACTTCCAAGATTGCAAGTTTACTTCCAAGTTTTCTAAATCCATTCCAAGTAATCATCCAAGATCAAGAAACCTTTGTTACTTACAGTAGATTATCTTTCTAATACAAGGTAATAATCATATTCAAACTTTAATTCAATTTCTATAACTATAACAATCTTATTTCGAGTGGAAATCTTACTTGAAATTGTTTTCGTGTCATGATTCTGCTTCAAGAACTTTCAAGCCATCCAAGGATCCTTTGAAGCTAGATCTATTTTTCTAATTTCTAGTAGGTTTATCCAAGGAACTTGAGGTAGTAATGATGTTCATAACATCATTCGATTCATACATATAAAGCTATCTTATTCGAAGGTTTAAACTTGTAATCACTAGAACATAGTTTAGTTAATTCTAAAATTGTTCGCAAATAAAAGTTAATCCTTCTAACTTGACTTTTAAAATCAACTAAACACATGTTCTATATCTATATGATATGCTAACTTAATGATTTAAAACCTGGAAACACGAAAAACATCGTAAAACCGGATTTACGCCGCCGTAGTAACACCGCGGGCTGTTTTGGGTTAGTTAATTAAAAACTATGATAAACTTTGATTTAAAAGGTGTTATTCTGAGAAAATAATTTTTATTATGAACATGAAACTATATCCAAAAATTATGGTTAAACTCAAAGTGGAAGTATGTTTTCTAAAATGGTCATCTAGACGTCGTTCTTTCGACTGAAATGACTACCTTTACAAAAACGACTTGTAACTTATTCTTCTGACTATAAACCTATACTTTTTATGTTTAGATTC
The DNA here is from genome assembly GCF_046630445.1 of Rutidosis leptorrhynchoides. Taxonomy (NCBI): domain Eukaryota; kingdom Viridiplantae; phylum Streptophyta; class Magnoliopsida; order Asterales; family Asteraceae; genus Rutidosis; species Rutidosis leptorrhynchoides. The sequence goes on along the minus strand of NC_092340.1, from coordinate 11,192,995 downwards.
ATAAAATAGAGTTCAATATGAAACCATAGCAATTTGATTCACTCAAAACGGATTTAAAATGAAGAAATTATGGGTAAAACCAGATTGGATAATTTTTCTCATTTTAGCTACGTGAAAATTGGTAACAAATCTATTCCAACTATAACTTAATCAACTTGTATTGTATACTATGTAATCTTGAGATACCATAGACACGTATACAATGTTTCGACCTATCATGTCGACATATCTATATATATTTCAGAACAACCATAGACACTCTATATGCGAATGTTGGAGTTAGCTATACAGGGTTGAGGTTGATTCCAAAATATATATAGTTTGAGTTGTGATCAATACTGAGATACGTATACATTGGGTCGTGGATTGATTCAAGATAATATTTATCAATTTATTTCTGTACATCTAACTGTGGACAACTAGTTGTAGGTTACTAACAAGGACAGCTGACTTAATAAACTTAAAACATCAAAATATATTAAAAGTGTTGTAAATATATTTTGAACATACTTTGATATATATGTATATATTATTATAGGTTCGTGAATCAACCAGTGGCCAAGTCTTACTTCCCGACGAAGTAAAAATCTGTGAAAGTGAGTTATATTCCCACTTTTAAAATCTAATATTTTTGGGATGAGAATACATGCAGGTTTTATAAATGATTTACAAAATAGACACAAGTACGTGAAACTACATTCTATGGTTGAATTATCGAAATCGAATATGCCCCTTTTTATTAAGTCTGGTAATCTAAGAATTAGGGAACAGACACCCTAATTGACGCGAATCCTAAAGATAGATCTATTGGGCCTAACAAACCCCATCCAAAGTACCAGATGCTTTAGTACTTCGAAATTTATATCATATCCGAAGGGTGTCCCGGAATGATGGGGATATTCTTATATATGCATCTTGTTAATGTCGATTACCAGGTGTTCACCATATGAATGATTTTTATCTCTATGTATGGGATGTGTATTGAAATATGAAATCTTGTGGTCTATTGTTACGATTTGATATATATAGGTTAAACCTATAACTCACCAACATTTTTGTTGACGTTTAAAGCATGTTTATTCTCAGGTGAATACTAAGAGCTTCCGCTCTTGCATACTAAAATAAGGACAAGATTTGGAGTCCATGTTTGTATGATATTGTGTAAAAACTGCATTCAAGAAACTGATTTCGATGTAACATATTTGTATTGTAAACCATTATGTAATGGTCGTGTGTAAACAGGATATTTTAGATTATCATTATTTGATAATCTACGTAAAGCTTTTTAAACCTTTATTTATGAAATAAAGGTTATGGTTTGTTTTAAAAATGAATGCAGTCTTTGAAAAACGTCTCATATAGAGGTCAAAACCTCGCAACGAAATCAATTAATATGGAACGTTTTTAATCAATAAGAACGGGACATTTCAGTTGGTATCAGAGCGTTGGTCTTAGAGAACCAGAAATTTGCATTAGTGTGTCTTATCGAGTTTGTTAGGATGCATTAGTGAGTCTGGACTTCGACCGTGTTTTCTTTAAAAATGATTGCTTAACATTTTTGTTGGAAACTATATATTATTAACATGTATATATTATGTGATATATTAATCTCTTAACATGTTTGATATTGTCTGATAGATGTATACCTCTAGCACAAATCCCATTGACTCATCTAATAATAACGAAGAGTAGAATATATATTGGACTGATTCACAAGTTCCTGAAGAAGAACCGGAAGAAGAATCAGAACCGGAAAAAGAATCAGAACCGGAAGAAGAATCAGAACCGGAAGAGGAGGAACCGGAGGAGGAAATAGAACCGGTGGGGGAAATAATAAAACAGTTAAGTAAAAGAAAATCCTCAACCAACCGACCAAGGTTAATTATGGTCAATGGTGTTTCCGCCAAGGAAGCAAAATATTGGGAGGATTACCAATTCTCCGATGAATCGGATTCCGACGAGAATTCCGATGATGTTATAGAAATTACCCCAACTGAATTTAAAAAGGCAAAAGAAAATAATAAGGGAAAGGGCATAAAAATAGAGAAATCTAATTCCAACCCCGTTGAACTTTATATGTATCGTCAACCCCCGAAGCCCTTAAGTTGTAACAATGACCCGGGAACCTCTAAACCACCAGGTTTTTCTAAACCGTTGTGGAAAACGACAGCTCGTATTAGGGGAACATCATATATCCCTAGAAACTTGGCAAAACGAACCAAAACCGAAGAAGAAGAAACGAGCGAGTCGGAATAAGATAGTTGTATTCGTGTGGTGTAATATATGTAATATAGTGTGCTTATGCTTTATGATATATGTAAAAATTGCTTGTATTAATAAGTATTTTTTTTTTATGAATCTAACTCTTATCTATTTTACAGTATAAAAACACAAAATGGATAGACAACCCAATATTTTAAGAGACCTACCCGGAGACATGATTGATGAAATCTTGTCTAGAGTCGATCAGAATTCTTCGGCACAACTATTTACGGCGAAATCAGTTTGTAAGACATTCGAAGAACATTCCAAGAATGTCTTGGTTTATAAGAGACTTTCGTTTGAAATATGGGGGATATCACATTGGGAAACCCATAAGTTACGATGTGTTTACTTTGACGCATATATTGCGGGGAACCCAAATGCTATTTTACGCAACAGGTTAAGAAATTATTTTGACTCAATGTATCCGAATATAGGACTTCATGATTTAGAAAAAGCGGCTAACATGCAACATAAAGAAGCATGCTATGCTTACGGGTTAGTAATGTTCGCTTCTCACCAAAGTGAGAAAAAGAACATCGGGCTACAACTATTAAACAAAACGTTCTCACAAGTGACGGAGTCGGTAATTGGGGTAAGAAATGAGGTTTTTAGGTTATTACGAGACTCTTGGTCATTACGTAACCCTCGTCCCTTTGACGACGTTACAACACGCTGTCTTATCAATGGCCATAACAGTTATATTCCACAAGACCAAAGATGGGAAGTAGTCCTAGTAAAACCAGAATGCATGACTTGTTTCTGGACGTATGAATTACGTGTCTTTATTGCCTTTGCTGAACGACTTGTGTACTAGCTAGAATTATCTTCACAACTATCTTGTATCAAAGTTATTGTGTGCTATATTTCATGCTTTATGTAAAATAAGCGGTATTGTAAGTTTGTAAAATATTGTATAAAAGTTTGAACGCGAAATATTATTATAATCAGTTTTTCATATAGAATTGTAGTAGTTGAATTGTATATTAGCTACTAAGTATGAACTTAACGGGTAGGTACTACCCGAATTTAAACTTATAAAACGCTAATATGAAGAAAAAGCTTTTATAAATGAGTTCATATTATGCTACGAAATACTATTAACTACTCTTAATATTCTGTATGATTAACTTGTTCCATTTGACTATTTTGAAGGAAATGGCACCGACTACTCGACACACCGTGAATATGAATGAAGAGGAATTCCGTACTTTTCTAGCTTCAAACATAGCCGTAGTACAGGCTGCGCTATATACCAACAATAACCTTGGATATAGCAGTACAGGAAATCGTGTAGGATGCACCTACAAAGAATTCACTGCCTGCAAACCTTTGGAATTTGATGGAACCGAAGGACCGATCGGATTGAAATGGTGGACCGAGAAGGTCGAATCGGTGTTTGCCATAAGTAAGTGTACTGAAGAGGACAAAGTGAAGTACGCTACGCATACCTTCACAGGTTCTGCGTTAACATGGTGGAATACCTATCTAGAGCAAGTGGGACAAGATGATGCGTACGCACTACCGTGGTCAGCATTCAAGCACTTGATGAACGAGAAGTACCGTCCCAGAACCGAGGTCAATAAGCTCAAGACAGAACTTAGAGGGTTACGAACCCAAGGATTTGATATTACCACATACGAAAGACGATTCACAGAATTGTGCCTATTGTGTCCGGGAGCGTTCGAAGATGAGGAAGAGAAGATCGACGCATTTGTGAAAGGATTACCGGAAAGAATCCAAGAAGATATAAGTTCACACGAGCCCGCCTCCATACAACAGGCATGTAGAATGGCTCACAAACTAGTGAACCAGATTGAGGAAAGAATTAAAGAACAGACGGCTGAAGAGGCCAATGTGAAGAAAGTCAAAAAAAAGTGGGAGGAAAACGGTGATAAGAATCACCAATACAACAACAACAGCAATTACAATAATAATCGCAACAATTATCCCAACAATCGCAACTACAACAAACCGCCCAACAACAACAACAACAACAACAACAACAACAACAACAACAACAACAACAACAACAACAACAACAACAACAACAACAACAACAACAACAACAACAGCAGCAACAACAACAGCAACTACAACAATCATCCCAACAATAATAACAACCGCAACAACAACAACAATCAGAAGCAGCTATGCCAAAGGTGTGAAAAGTATCACTCGGGGTTCTGCACCAAATTTTGCAACAAGTGTAAAAGAAATGGTCATAGTGCGGCGAAGTGTGAGGTCTACGGACCAGGGGTTAACAGAACGAAAGGAACAAATGGTGTCTGTGACGATCGCTCCAAATCCATATGGACGAACACGTCATTCATTGATTTCATTGCGAGGTATTTGACCTCTATGTGATACGTTTTGTAACATTGCATTCGTTTGAAAAGGTATTTCATAAATGAATATATAAATTCCAGGTTTTTTTACATCTGATGATTCCTACGTATAGACAATCACCATTTAAATGGTTTACAATAATACATCTGTTGACAATACAGTCAAAATAAGATACATGGTAATGGTTTGATGAATGCAAGTTTCTTGTATATAGCATGTATGACTCCAAGAACATAACTTGTATCACGTATGAGCAAACAGCGGAAGACTTCTAGAAACCTGAGAATAAACATGCTTCAAGTGTCAACACAAAGGTTGGTGAGTTCATAGTTTTAATATTACACATAATCCGTATATCAATGTGGATTACAAAAGTTCAGTTGTTTTATTCAAAACGTTTATCATTATATTTTAAATAAAAGGTGGATCACAAGATTTCAGTTGTTTCATCCGAAACGTTTATCAATCGGTTCTACAAAGTTGAGCACCCTGGTAACTAAACTTTAACGTTTATAATAAGTACCCCTCGTTTAACATGCAACCAACATGTACAATACACGCAATCCAACGTATACTAACTTCAAATAGCATACGTCTGTTTTATAGTTCAGGCTAGAGTTTCTTTCTATACCTGGAACAGACGGGGATGTCAAGCCCTATGGATCCATATACTACTACTCGCGCCCACCAGTTCTTATAACTGGCAGTTACTAGTTACCAAAGCTAAGGGATTTTCGGTTCAAACTCGGTGTAGAATTTAGTATGTACTTGTATCCATTGCGTTTAAAATAAAGTGCATGTATTCTCAGCCCAAAAATATAGATTGCAAAAGCAATTAAAAAAGGAGCAATGAAACTCACGCATATAAATATTGTATATCGGTTAATAAAGCATTTGCATGTATTCTCAGCCCAAAATGTAAAGGGTAAAAGGGATCATATGAAACTCACGCATATAAATCTAGTATTTTCAGTATTTATAAACAGTCGCATGTATTCTCAGTCCAAAAATATATTGAGTAAAAGGGATCATATGAAACTCACTGTTTAATATTGATATACAATATTGCAGGAAAGCACATAGACGCATCGGAGATGATAAACACGAGGTTTGATTCACAAAAAATACCCCTGAACATTACCCATAACCTCCTTGGCAATAACCCATAATTTCCTTAGCTCTAGCTTGTTCGAAAACTCATTTTGAAAATTACTTGGACAGCACTCCGTCGTAATATTTGATGTACATTATTATTTTTGTATCGCAAAAATAATAACACTAATAATAAAAAAAATAATAAGATTAATAATAATCTTATTAATAATAATAATAATAATAATAATAATATAAATAATAAATAAAATAAATACGGAGTAATATGTATGTGTGTGTTTTTTTTTTTTTTTCTTTCTTTACTCGGCAGAAAATGTTGCAATTTATAGAACCTGGCCTGAAATCTGGAGTCATGCGACTCGCATGGAAATGGCCTTCTGGCCATGCGACTCGCATGAGGACCAGGGACAGCTCACATTGTTTTGGCTCCTAGCTTGTCGACATAATATAAAATAAATATAAATATATAAATAATTAATATAATTATTTATATATTATATTTTATTCTTGTGCATAGTAGACTAGATATTTTTGGTCCGTTGCATCGGGCGTTTCTTCTTGACTCGGGTCCCGGTTCCGGATTTTCAGACGTCCTTGCGTACTATTTTATATCGTGTACTTTGCTTTCCGCAACTTGTACTCTTGTCATTTTTAGACGTTCTTCATCAATAATTTGAACCTTTTTAATTGTATCTTGTACATTTGAGCATTTTGGACCTTTCCGTCTTCAATTCTTCGTTTTCACCTTTTGTCTTCGCACTTATTAAATATAAACGAATATTACTTGAATATGGAACAATTACAACTAAAATCCTGTCTTTCTTGGGGGATAATGCTATGAAATATATGTTCCTTTTTAGCCTTATCAATAGCCTTAAATTATCCCTTAATTATATCACTCAAAGTGTATCTTAAACTTTCGAGTGTTTTGGTCATTTACTTCTATAAATCATCGTCTCGCTATTTGTTAAAATACATTTTTATAATAGTGTTTTACTGTAGCAAAGTTACTGTAGCAAATTTTACTCGTATGCACCCGTATTCGTTCAGTTTCATCAACAATTCTACTCGTATGCACCCGTATTCGTACTCGTACAATACACAGCTTTTAGATGTATGTACTATTGGTATATACACTCCAATGATCAGCTCTTAGCAGCCCATGTGAGTCACCTAACACATGTGGGAACCATTATTTGGCAACTAGCATGAAATATCTCATAAAATTACAAAAATATGAGTAATCATTCATGACTTATTTACATGAAAACAAAATTACATATCCTTTATATCTAATCCATACACCAACGACCAAAAACACCTACAAAAACTTTCATTCTTCAATTTTCTTCATCTAATTGATCTTTCTCAAGTTCTATCTTCAAGTTCTAAGTGTTTTTCATAAATTCCAAAAGTTCTAGTTTCATAAAATCAAGAATACTTCCAAGATTGCAAGTTTACTTCCACGTTTTCTAAATCCATTCCAAGTAATCATCCAAGATCAAGAAACCTTTGTTAATTACAGTAGGTTATCTTTCTAATACAAGATAATAATCATATTCAAACTTTAATTCAATTTCTATAACTATAACAATCTTATTTCGAGTGGAAATCTTACTTGAAATTGTTTTCGTGTCATGATTCTGCTTCAAGAACTTTCAAGCCATCCAAGGATCCTTTGAAGCTAGATCTATTTTTCTCATTTCCAGTAGGTTTATCCAAGGAACTTGAGGTAGTAATGATGTTCATAACATCATTCGATTCATACATATAAAGCTATCTTATTCGAAGGTTTAAACTTGTAATCACTAGAACATAGTTTAGTTAATTCTAAACTTGTTCGCAAATAAAAGTTAATCCTTCTAACTTGACTTTTAAAATCAACTAAACACATGTTCTATATCTATATGATATGCTAACTTAATGATTTAAAACATGGAAACACGAAAAACACCGTAAAACCGGATTTACGCCGTCGTAGTAACACCGCGGGCTGTTTTGGGTTAGTTAATTAAAAACTATGATAAACTTTGATTTAAAAGTTGTTATTCTGGGAAAATAATTTTTATTATGAACATGAAACTATATCCAAAAATTATGGTTAAACTCAAAGTGGAAGTATGTTTTCTAAAATGGTCATCTAGACGTCGTTCTTTCGACTGAAATGACTACCTTTACAAAAATAACTTGTAACTTATTCTTCCGACTATAAACCTATACTTTTTCTGTTTAGATTCATAAAATAGAGTTCAATATGAAACCATAGCAATTTGATTCACTCAAAACGGATTTAAAATGAAGAAGTTATGGGTAAAACAAGATTGGATAATTTTTCTCATTTTAGCTACGTGAAAATTGGTAACAAATCTATTCCAACCATAACTTAATCAACTTGTATTGTATATTATGTAATCTTGAGATACCATAGACACGTATACAATGTTTCGACCTATCATGTCGACACATCTATATATATTTCGGAACAACCATAGACACTCTATATGTGAATGTTGGAGTTAGCTATACAGGGTTGAGGTTGATTCCAAAATATATATAGTTTGAGTTGTGATCAATACTGATATACGTATACATTGGGTCGTGAATTAATTCAAGATAATATTTATCGATTTATTTCTGTACATCTAACTGTGGACAACTAGTTGTAGGTTACTAACGAGGACAGCTGACTTAATAAACTTAAAACATCAAAATATATTAAAAGTGTTGTAAATATATTTTGAACATACTTTGATATATATGTATATATTGTTATAGGTTCGTGAATCAACCAGTGGCCAAGTCTTACTTCCCGACGAAGTAAAAATCTGTGAAAGTGAGTTATAGTCCCACTTTTAAAATCTAATATTTTTGGGATGAGAATACATGCAGGTTTTATAAATGATTTACAAAATAGACACAAGTACGTGAAACTATATTCTATGGTTGAATTATCGAAATCAAATATGCCCCTTTTTATTAAGTCTGGTAATCTAAGAATTAGAGAACAGACACCCTAATTGACGCGAATCCTAAATATAGATCTATTGGGCCTAACAAACCCCATCCAAAGTACCGGATGCTTTAGTACTTCGAAATTTATATCATATCCGAAGGGTGTCCCGGAATGATCGGGATATTCTTATATATGCATCTTGTTAATGTCGATTACCAGGTGTTCACCATATGAATGATTTTTATCTCTATGTATGGGATGTGTATTGAAATATGAAATCTTGTGGTCTATTGTTACGATTTGATATATATAGGTTAAACCTATAACTCACCAACATTTTTGTTGACGTTTAAAGCATGTTTATTCTCAGGTGAATACTAAGAGCTTCCGCTGTTGCATACTAAAATAAGGACAAGATTTGGAGTCCATGTTTGTATGATATTGTGTAAAAACTGCATTCAAGAAACTGATTTTGATGTAACATATTTGTATTGTAAACCATTATGTTAATGGTCATGTGTAAACATGATATTTTAGATTATCATTATTTGATAATCTACGTAAAGCTTTTTAAACCTTTATTTATGAAATAAAGGTTATGGTTTGTTTTAAAAATGAATGCAGTCTTTGAAAAACGTCTCATATAGAGGTTAAAACCTCGCAACGAAATCAATTAATATGGAACGTTTTTAATCAATAAGAACGGGACATTTCAGTAGTAGTCTTGCTGTGTAGACTCCCGCTGCTTTTGTTAGAGATGTCTCTGCATGAAACGTTTACCTTGCATTCACAAACTTTGTTACTTTTGAACAATGAATTTGTAATGACCATTGGGTCTCGTACTTATGTTAATTGCTTCTATTCATAGAAGCATACTTTCGTTTGTAAAACTTTTGATGTTGGTTATGACGTCACCCCTTCTTATGAATGCAAACTTATTTTAAAACAGCCTATAGTGTTTGACCTTGTAATGATCCTGTTGTTGATGATCCGTACACGTTAATTTTGTACGGGGCGTCACACATCCGGTTCGGGGTTTTGGACCCGTCACAACTATTAATCGCCTCAAGAACTTCACATTCACTAAATTCTTCTTCTAACCGCAATTTTTCAAGTGGGGATAACTTGGCAGTAGGTATATTCCTCATGTGTGGAAGTCTAGATTGAGAAAAAGGGGTTCTCGTATAATTTCTTGAAAAAACAATGTGGTTCATCTTTTAGTTCATGAGGCTTCTCTCTCCACGAACCATTGATAAACAAGCCACATATTTTATTACCGTTTTGCTTTCTTCTGACAAAAGAGTGGAAGAACTTGGAGTTTTCATCCCCATCCGTAATCCATATAATCTTGGCTTTTTGTTGCAACATAAGACGTTTTACATCTTCTTTATCCAGCCATCGTTTCCTCCATTCTACCCAGTCATTTCGTTCATTGTCGGTTAAAGTTAGAGAGTCGGTTATCTTTTCCCGCCTTGAGGCCATGGGCCTGTTATTCTGAATCTCCTCGTTAAGTGAACCAACCACAAGCTTGTTCCTCTTATAAAGCTCAGTCTTTACAGCTTTTATTTCCAGTCTGAAATCACGGTCTGGTTTGCTCCCGATTGGCATTTTGCTCCATATTTCTATAATGGTATTTACAAAATCATCAGACTCCAACCAATTATCGAATACATGAATCGGTTTGGGACCAATATCTATTACCCTATCTCTGAATGATAATGGAAAATGACCCGAGTTCCTTCTTTCAAGTGCAACTGCAGATAAATCCTACCACAAATCCCTAAAATCTTCCGAGACAAAGAACATGTTTACTAAACTTTAAACTATCGTCACTGTATCTGGTATACTTTTTCCCATCCAACGATATTTCAATCAATCTCATCTTATCAATAAAATTGTTTTGCCCAACATAATATTTAGCTTAAAATTGCCACATGCTTGACTTCCCTATAAAATAACCTAATCATTCTCTTGTTTCAGTGTGTCAAATTAACCTGTCAAAACTTAATAGACGTCTATAAAAAAATTAATGTGAACATAATTGAACTATACTAAACAAGATGCGAATAAGAAAACAAAAATAATTTGCTCTAAGACAATTTTTTTTTTACTATTAACTTTTTTTTTTGTTGCTCTTAGACACTTGGTATTTGTAAGTAGAGCGCGTTTAAAGATTTACAGTATCATAGATCAAAAATAACCAGATGACTTTAGGCCCTACTGGCCCACTTACCTGCTTTTGGGCATTATTTGCTCTACTTGACCCTTTATGACTAGATTAATATAACTATAAAGAAATTAGAATCTACAACATTCAAATGAGTCTAGTTAATACTCCCTCCGTCCCACAATAATTGTCTTGTTTTGACTTTTCAAAGTCATTCTTTACTAACTTTGACTTTAAATATCTTTATTTATGTTAAATAATATTTGATAAAAGTTATACCAATAAAAAGTATATTTAAAACTCGATCCATTCATATAATTTTTATCGAATGTTATATAATACAAACAAAGATAATCAAGGTCAAAGTTTATAAAGGATGACTTTGAAAAGTCAAAACAAGACAATTATTGTAGGACGGAGAGAGTATCAAGTTATATTTACCCTCCTTGGATTTATGCATCAAGCTATATTATTTGATAATTTAATAATTGGCAAAGTAAGCAAAAACATCAAGTCCAATCAACACAGAGGTGGATTAGAGCATTGGGTGTCCGTAGTCCTTCGACCAAGGTCAATTTCAGTATTTAAAATGGACCTTATTTGATTGACAGTGTCAGATGTGGAGGTGTCCATAGTATCTATTTCAGTGTACATCGTTCTTTTTTAATGAAATTTTACGTTAGAACAAGAACTATCATGAAAGTACATTTAGTATATACAAAAGAAATTAGAAAAATAAATATTTTGACCGATGTTCCATGCTCCATTAGCTTAAAAGAACATCATAATCAAACCTGCTCGTTGCTACGGAAAGTAATCCGCTTTATATTATTATAATTAAAATCCGCATGTTGATGATTCATATTCATAAAAAGATTATAGAAAATGTTAAAAGAATTATTCAAATTAAAATGATTTATTTGTTTATCAATTTTTCTTTCTAATAAAAAACATAAATTTCTATTATTTCCTTTAATTTCCCGTATTTTTTAGCTTCGATTGATGCCTAAATGATGGATCCTGAAAACTCTAAATAAAACACGCAGAAACAATTTAGGTTGAATATATATATATGAAAAAAAAATGAAAGTTAAAAAAGTAATTAAGCTTAGGTTGATGTTTAACAAAACAATGTGTATTTTTTATAAACTTATATACTTTGTAGTATATTTATTTGTGTGACAATAAAATAATAAATAACTAAAATAAGCTCTAATCAATATTGTCTTAAATTGTTCCAATTTTATTGTATAATATTTCCTTTTCTAATGTATTATAATTTATAATTTTTATAATAAATAGTTAGTATATAACACGTAGTCATCTAAGAATATAAAATATATTTATTAAAGTGTAAGAAATTAAAAACTTGAAATCTAAAAAGTATACAGAATAACTATAAAAAGAAGATGATATATCTACTAATAAAAATGAAAGATCCACTATAATATATGCATTTGCACTTGTACAATATAGATATTTAATACTTAATTTAACTGAATTTATCAATTTTAAAAGACAAAATATCAATGCATATTACAAAAAATAGAAACCTAAAAACTAGGGGTGAACATGGTGCGGGTTGGGGCGGTTTGAGGTCAAAACCACACTCATAACCATTATTGCGGTTAACTAGTTTTTTTATCCATTGGGTTCCGTTAAAAGCGATTTGGTTAATTTCGTTAAATTGGTTAACGATTAATTATAAAACGGGTTAATTTAGTTAACCATTTATGGGAAAAAAAATTAATTAAATAAGTTTGTTTCTATACTACATAAAATAACATTTTAATACGAGACTAGGTCATTGTCTCATATTTTTAATCAAAAATAAAAGTAGATTAACGTCATTTAATTAATGCAAAATATCATAAATAATTAGACAAAACATAAGTTCACGTAAATTTCTTAAAATATAAACTTTTCTTCAAACTTTATTCTCCCTCCATCAGATAGTCATAGATTAAAGTGTATTTTTAGGTGTCTTTCCCTTTAGTATATCTTATATAGATGCTTATTTTTTCCCAACTTAAAAGTCAAAAAAGTTGCGCATTAATCTACAAGGTTTATATATTTTAACATGTTAGACCATCTTCCATAAAAATGATCATACATAAAATACTAAATGGTGAAGGTGCAGTTAATTCGGTGCAAGTACCTATTATTTCCATAACCAACCCACAAAGCGCGGTTAATTCATAAGTGTTAACCAAACTTGCGATTATCCATTTAGTTCGGTTAATTTGATGCAGTTTTATCTGTTAATATGACTATGATTCGATTAATGCAAGTTTTTACTCATCCATACTAAAAACATATCAAAAGAATCTCCACTCCAATAACACCGAATCTACTGTTTTTTAGTAAGGGGTAATATGTAACTTCTTGAATATTTGGGTAAACATATCAAAAGGCGTGTGACTAACAAGCTGTGCAATGATGTAAATGCTTGATTACAACTTTCACTATACTAATAAAGTGTAATAGCTTTGCCTGTTATCTTGAAAATCTTTGTATCCATTAGATTAAAGTTTGTGTTTTTTATTTCAATAAATATCCTTAAATCATCATTGCCTTACCATTATTTCATTCTTTATCCAGTTTTAAAACCAAAAGGTAACCATTTTTCACGCTTTAACTTCTTTTATATTTCAACTTAATTTTAAACTTTAAGTAAGTGTTGTTTGAACAAATTAGCGTCTTATATAACAAAAAACTTTGTGTTTTTACGTATGTGTGTTTATATATTTATACGTAGTACGTAGTATTTCTTTATCTTTATCTTGTATATAAGGATTAAAGCCATAAATAGGCCATATACTTTCAATTTTGTCTCAATGTAGGCTATATACCCCAAAAAATACCAATGTAGGTTATATACTCTTAAAAGTTGTATCGATGTACACAAATTTAACAAATTACCTGCTAAGCCAGTAAAGTTAATTATTTAACATTTTTTTTGCATTTTATATGGCTATAAATAGGTCATATACTTTCAGTTTTGTTCCGATGTAGGCTATATACTTTCAGTTTTGTTCCAATATAGGCTATATACTTTCAATTTTGTTCCGATGTATCACCAACGTCATTCTACACGTAGGATGCCGCGTCATCGTTTAGTTGTTTGTCCGGTTAATAAGTTTTGTTCGTTCATATTAGTACAATTTATGAAAGTATATAGCCTACATTAGTATTTTTCGAAGTATATAGCCTAGGACAAAAATGAAAGTATATGACCTATTTATTACTTTAACCTTTTATATAATACTCCGTATAAAACTCCAACTTGTAAATATTTGGTAAATGTTGCAACTTGCTTGATCAATTGTTATCAACTTTGTCCTCATATGTCATATGGCGGGAAACACAATACTATACACAAATGACGAACCACTTTAGTGCTACTAAATTTAGATTACTTCATTAATACAGTAATAGATAGATTGATATTGATAATCAATAACAATAACATATAAACACATCAAATCAAATTTAAAAACAAAAAGAAAATGAAAATCAAAAAGTCTAAACAGCCCCAACACACCATTCTCAGCCAAACAAACATCGTCCTTTCCTTCTCACTCAACAATAATATCAACTTATGAATCAAGCGCATTAGGGCCAGTACAGTAATTTAACACATGATTCCAAACCCACTGTACTAGAAATCTCCGTCGGATTCCATGCATATTATACGTGGCACCATCTCGATCGTTCAACATTTGTCCTGTATAAGATCCACCACCGCCCGTCCCATAAATCCCTTCACACAAATCCGCAATTTCTACCGGAAAACTCGGGTCCTGACCGGCATACCAAGCGTTGACTAACGGATTCGAAGCAATCTCCGCTATCTCATGTGCAATCACACTAACCATACCGTCAATTCCCACTTCACCGTTAGGCGATTTTAACGGTTTTAACCCGGGTATAAAATCGGGTACGGCAAACGGGTACGCGCATGTACCCGGACATAATTTTTCTGAATTACCCACCCACGCATACGGCAAAGTGTACCCTACAATTGACGGGTACGTAAAGTAGTGGAACCCACAAACGTTTTGACAGAAATCTTGAACGTACACGTCAGCAGAGGTTAGTAAAAGGTAGACCCCACCTCTTGGATGTATTGGCAAAGGTTTTGTGTTGGCTGTCACCGCTGATTTTATCACAGACTGTATCGATAGCCGAGTTAGGGTTTTACCGTGAGATAGAAACCGGTCATTTTTTTCTTTACCAAGTTTCACGGTTCGGGTTATGTTAGACCCGGTTTGGTCGGTATAAAGTTGAATCGTTTTCCACCAGCCGGAGACTGATGGTCTTCGATCCGGACTCTGCCCGCCGGAACCAGAGTTTGAAATTGAGTTAATGAATTCACGGATGATGTGCTTTTGAGAAGTGGGCCAGGCTCCGTACCAGATAATGTGTATGGTCATGTTAGCCGTGAGAACTGGGCCCATGTGGTATTTTAGTTTAATTAAGTCTGATGAGCCTTCGTATTTTTTATTGATACCGAACTGGAGCTCGGTGATGTTGGTGTTTTGGGTGGGCCATGGGCGGTATGCGGTGGTGAGAGTGATGAATAAGAAGAGTAGGGCGGTGAGTGTGAGGAGAGACGACGGCGCCGGTGATCGGCGATGGTGCATTTCAGTGAAGTGGTTGGTGAAAGTGGTAGTACCAGAGTGAGATGGTTGTGTAATTGTGTTTGTCTGGACCAATATATACAGAGTTATTTGAATTTTGGTACTTCAATTTGGAAGATATATTTGCTGGCAAAGAAATAAAATGGGAAGGTTAGAAGTTACCAATTACTACCTTCTACTTTTGTGAATAAGAAAGTATAGTGCTCATATTAGATATTTAGAAGTTCAAAAAGATTTTTAACTGTTACTCCGTACGAGTACTATTTTCATTATCGTCATTATTTTTAACTAGGGAGTGGCCGTGGCCGGTTGACCCACTTCGTTGGGCCGGAAGATTTGAACCAAAAAAACAAAGTTTCGTGAAGAAAAAAAAACAGAGTACTGTAGTGGGATACTATTCATTTCCATGGCTGTTAATATATATTGTTAAAAGTGGCCGGTTGGCCCACTTCGTTGGGCCGGAAGATTTGAACCGAAAAACAAAGTTTCGTGAGAAAAAAGGAACATAGTACTGTAGTGGGGTACTATTCATTCGCATGGATGTTATATATATTGGGGTACTATTCATTCGCATGGATGTTATATATATTGTTAATGTTAATTATTACTATGTAGTACTATACTCAGTGTTGTAAATCTCCCGAGATCTCCCCCGAGATCTCGTTTTTAGAAGGCAACTTAGACGAGATGTTTATCTCCCAAAATTTCTCGGTCAACGGGGTCAAACTTAGTCAAAGCCACGATTTCTCGGATTTTCTTGCTAATTTGTAAGATTTTCTTGTAGAATTCGTAATTTCTAAGATATTCTCGCTCATTTCTCGGATATTTTTGTAAAATCTCGTAAAAACGTATATAAATATACAAATATTTATGTTTTTATGTATATTTTTATTTAAAAAAAACTATAAAGTCAACGTAAGTCAACGTCCGAGATCTTCCCGAGATTATTCCGAGATGACGAGATCTCCCTAAAAAAATTCAAACGAGATCTCTCCGATATCCGAATTCTCCAACCTTGACTATACTACTATCTATATCACTATATATGTACTACCGTACTCTTTCCTTTCTAACTTAATAATTTACTTTCATAAATAAATAAGAATGATTGATAAAAGTACTTCTATATCATTATTTTATTTAAATAAAATAAAAATGGAGGTACAAAGTTAGAAGTAAACTGAAAAATGACAAATAAATACATGTAGCAGTTATTTTTTCTTAAACAATTTTATCTGGGGTTTATTATATTAGGAAGTATGGAGTATTGTTATATAATAATATAATACCGTGTATTTTTATTTTGTTATATCTCGTTTGCGTGATTAGAATTTTATCTCTGTTGTACTAAATTATTGAATGTTTCTTATATGAGAATTATGAATATAATGATAATTGATCAGATATAGATCGGGTAATTTCATATTAACATCTATATTTATATAATTTTTATTCATATATATTTGTATTCATATTCATTAAATTTAAATTTATCTGTTCATATACATATCCGTTAGATTAAGTAGTTAATGGATATATGTTAAATATTAAAAAAGAGGAGATAAATTACCAAAATGTCCTTAGAAATACTGTTCATAGCTTTATGTTTTAGAGGGCAAAAGGTGCAGTTTTCGAAAGGTGGAACGGGGAGAAGAAGGAAGAATATAAATAGTGTATGGATCCTTTTGTAACGACCCGTCAAAATCGCTATTGACGCGGCACGTTAATCATTGATTCCACAGTGAGGTTTTGACCTTTATATGATACGTTTTGATAAAATATTGCATTCATTAAAATAAGTGACTTTCTAAACATAGAAAGTTATAAACATGTGGGCAAGTGCTTAGGTATAAGCAAAACCCCGAAATACATAAGTCTTTAATTTACAGGTTGACATCACAGTCCAATTATTTATTACACAACGCAGTTTTATTTTGAATGCAATAAACTTTGTACAAAGCATGAGAGACTCCATGCAGGCAACAAGCACATCACAGCGGAAGCATTCTAAGGACCTGAGAATAAAACATGCTAAAAAGTCAACACGAATGTTGGTGAGTTATAGGTTTAATTGCTCGAGTCATAAACATATATAAAGATAGACCACAAGATTTCATCAAAAGTTTATCAATAGATTCTACGTAACAGAGCACCCTGGTAACTAAACTTAACGCTATAGTGATAATTACCCCATTCGTTTTAATACACGCAAACCAACGTGTCTTAAACTCAAATAACATACGTCCGTTAAAAGGCTAGCGCTCTAGCTCGGACGGGGATGTCAAGCCCTATGGATCCATATACAATTATTCGCGCCCACCAGTCCATATCCTATGTACTGGCAGCTACTAGTTACCAAAGCTAAGGGATTTTCGGTTTAACTCAGTGTAGAATTTTGTATGTACTTATGTCTTATTGCGTTTAAAATAAATTGCATGTATTCTCAGCCCAAAAATATTTAAAGTATTTAAAAAGGGAGACTATAAACTCACAGTTCAATATTGCGATTCAATATTGTAGGCAAATTGCGTAGACGTAATGATGGTAGACGACTGTATGGTTGGCCTTGGATTCAAGAACAATACCCCGAATAATACCCAATATTTCCTTAGCTTAAAGCAGTTTGAAACCCGAATTAAAAACACCCTCGTATATACCTTATTATTATTAAACTTAAATTTAAAATTAAAATTATATTATAAATATAAATATTGAGAGATAAATGTGAAAAAATTTCGTCGAACAAACTGCGTATTTATATTACTTTTCGATTTATTGTAGCTCATGCGATCGCATGAGTTTTCAGTGTTTTTGCCATGCGATCGCATGGCCGCCTTTTCCGTTTTTGTTTGCTAGTTCGTCGACATCAAATAGTGTTCACTGTAGCAAATAGTGTTTACTGTAGCAAATAGTGTTTTACTGTAGCAAAGTAATTTTTACTGTAGCAACTAGGGTTTTACTGTAGGAAAGTCGTTTTTTACTTGTACATATATATATATATATATATATATACATACATATAATTGTTCATGAATCGTTGAGAGTAGTCAAAGGTAATTGTATATATGAAACAGTTCTAAAATTTTGAGACTCAATCTAACAGACTTTGTTTAACGTGCCAAAATAATAAATCGTATAGAGAATTGGTTTAAATTAGTCGAAATTTTTCGGGTCATCACACCTTTCGGGGGGACAGAAACAAGGATGACAATAACCATCCGATCCGATTTGAATATGAATATGGATGGATGAATTATATTTAAATTTAAATAGATATAATTTTAACTACTAAATAGATATGGATATAAATATGTTTATAAGCTCATCTGATCCTGATCAAATCAAAATTGTTTTGTTCGAGTGCAGGTGAATAAAAAGGAAAATCTAACATTTGGAAGGGGTTCCTCCGGTTAAATGGAATATGAGAGATGTGGTGTTGTTTGTCTTTTGCTGAGCCTCCAAGGTATATATGAAAAGAAGATTAGAATGTGTGCGAGTTGATTAGCCTTAAAATGAGGCTTAAGAGCACTATTTATAGATGGATAATGGGCAGTTATGTATAATAACCGCTTTAATAGTGCTCACTCTCTATAACTCCCACTAGAACCTTCTAATCATGCCTACAACTTACTCAACGTCCTCCACGTTCTTGATATATAGGATTTTAGTCCAGCCTGTAACGACCCGACAAAATCGTCATTGACGGCGCAGTAAACTTAGGTCCCGTTGCGTGGTCATAGTCCCTAAATGAGACGCGTTTGACCAAAATTATGTCGCATTCATTTGAAACGTGTATGACTTGCAAAGTTTAGTTACCAAACGGTTGAACAACAAGTTTAAGTTTACAAAAGTATAAAGTATAAATGAAATAATTTGCGACACAATATAAGTTGTAAATCTCGAATGCTATCAATAGCGTATGTATGTATGTATGCTTGACCTCAAGCAAGTAATCAAAGTGTATGCATGTATGCTTGACCCCAAACAAGTATGAGTGTACGCGGAAGAATGTATCAAATAGCCAAGTATGAACCTGAGAAACATATAGAAAACTGTCAACGAAAAACGTTGATGAAATCATAGGTGTATTTGTAAAGTATGTTTTTGAACCACAAGATTTAGTATAGTTGATTATCAAGCGTATACATCTCAAAAGATGTTATTTGTATCACGAGCATCCAATTATCAAAGCGTAACTGAATCTTACCTCTGCATATAGTGTTAGAACCTACACTATTCCGATAAAATTATATTTCATTCGCTAACGGTAGCGAACCGTCCGAACGAGGGTTCGTTAAACCCGTATGGTCACACAACATAAGTTCACGCTTACACCCTACAAGTGTAACTGATGATAATTGAATTTGAGGATTTTTGTTCTAACTCGTACGTATCTTTGCTTCGGTATTTGTGTTCAAAGTATAAAAGTATAAACCGTATAAAATGTATACTAAGTATATGTTTCTCAGCCCACGATTTAAAAGTATAAAAGTTATTGAAAAAGTGGGACTATGATCTCACCTTGAGTGCACGAGTATCAATGTACTTCACAAAGTAAACGTGTGCATGAAAGTTGCTTAGCTTTGACCTAAACAAATAAGTCGTATCAATTAACCGGTTACGACACAAGGTCGGGCGAAATGTGTTCAATTAGTCATATGGCTCGTTACGACTCGATTACATATAGCATGTGAATCACGTTGCCAAGTTTCATGCATGATCCAAATGTAAAAGCATGTTAGGATGATTGCATAAGTATTTGGTTAAGTTTGACTAAAGGTCAAACTTGGTCAAAGTCAAATTCAACGGGGTCGGGTCGGGTGTCCGACAATTTTTCCATGACGAGAAATCATATATGAGCATGTTAACCAAATTTCATGTTAATCGGAGTTGCGGTTAAGCGAGAAAAGATTTTATGAAAAATAAAACAAAAAGAAAGTTTGGCCAGGGAATGTGCGCGGCGCGCATTAAGGCGTGGAAACAGGTCAGATAAAATCTCAGGGGTTAAGCATTTGCACCCTCACATTTTCGCGGCGCGCGCAAGGATGCGCGGCGCGCATTACTACATGAAAAGTGCTGTTTGCTTAATTTTGTTAAGTCTCGAACCAAACTTCACCCATTCACAAATAACGAAACGTAAACATTCAAAACACGTATGTTATATCGTTGGAAAGGTATTTTGACGAGGAATGAAACTAAATGCATATCATCAATCAAGTTAATCATTTACAACAATAAAAACCTCGTCGAAGGATCGTTAAAAGTTCATCATTCAAGTTTCAAGTTCGTAAAACGCATTTCATGATTCGGGAACTCAATTTACACATACAATATGCCGTTTCGTCGCTAATTACGCATACGATACAACTAAAAACTTACAAATAACATTGCAAAGCATTTAATGCATCAAATGTTTGTTTTAAGATCTATCAAACCCTAACCAAGAATCACAAAATCAATAATCAAGTTAATGTAAGGTTTTCATGTCATCCAACATGCTAAAACGAAGCTAATGATGCTAGTAACACTTTTAACATATAAGGTTTAACATCTAACAACATTTAATCAACCAAAATCAAGGATTTAACAAACCCATTTCAAGTGTTCATGCTAGTTACTCAAAACATCAAGAACAAGCAAACAAATCACATATTCATGTTATAAACGAGCCATAGACACTAACTAACACCATTTCAAGTCTATAAAACGAATTAGAGAAATCTAGAGTTTTTAGAAATCTTACCCCAAGTAGTGAAATTGGTACCAAAATGTAGAGAATGAAGAGATGATCACAAAAGTACAATTTGTTTTGATGTTTGCTTGCTTGAATTGAAATAGATGATGATTCTTTGAAGATGTTAAAAAGTGTGTTCTTGAGCTAGATAGGAAAAAGAGATGAGGAGGGTGAAAATGGAACGAATGGTGGAAAGAGTGGGTTGACTAGTTGACCTAGTCAACTAGTTTGCCCACTTGGCAACTTTGGTCCCTCAAGTTTAATGCGGGTGCGTGAATTAACTAAATGAATTATTTTAAAAACGCTAGAGTAAACGAGTGATGTTATAATTAAATAACAGGTATATTAAGAACGTTAGTCAACGGAAGATACGAATTTAGATAACGAAAGATATTATCTAAAAAAAAAGCGGTGTTAAAATAAAGTTAATGGAAAAAGGCGGGATGTTACATTACCTACACCTTAAAAGAAATTTCGTCCCGAAATTTAGTTGGAAGTAGTAGTCGTCGTTTCTTCCTCGAAATCTTGCGTTGCCAATTCGAGTGAAGGTACTTCCTTGGGTATTTCAACGAACCTTGACGGTCGGGATTTTACGTTGTTTTAAAGTTTGGTTTCACGATTCATAGTTCTCCTAGGAAGGGATGGTTGTCGTCGATAGTAAGCTCATCGAAGAGGATAACAAGTTCCTGTTTCGCAAGACACGTCTTTAAGTTTGATACACATAATGTAGAATGAACGTAATTTGTTTGATTTGGGAGTTCGAAACGGTAAGCAACGGGTCCAATACGCCCCAAGATTTTAAAAGGATCGAAATGTCGTGGATTTAGCATTCTACGTCTTCCAAAACGGATTACACCTTTCCAAGGTGCGATATTTAATATTACGCGGTCACCCACTTGGAATTCGAGAGGTTTACGTCTAACATCGGCATAGTGGCGATTACGGGCCATCTTGGGTCTTTCTTAGATTTGAACGATCTTAACGGTTATTTCATGAATGAGTTCGGGTCCGGTGGTTTGCTTGTCACCTACTTCGGTCCAACGAATAGGAGAACGACATTTTCGGCTATATAAAGTTTCGAAAAGGTGCGACGTTAATACTCGAATGATAACTATCGTAGTAAGAGGAGATCAATTAAAGGCAACAATACAAGTTCGTGATATGTTTTTCAAAGGTTTGAATCGTACGTTTGCTCGGTCTGTCGGTTTGTGGATGATACGCGGTACTCATGTCTAAACGTGGTCCCAAGGCTTTTTGTAAGGCACCCCGAAATCTAGAAGTGAAACGAGAATCTCGATCCGAAACAAGGTACATTTCTTTAAAATATATTTGAACAAGTTTTCGTTTCTCAAGAAATTCGCGTTGCGGAAAATTTATCGGTTTCCAAAAACGTTCGTTAGGATTATCCACCCTCGTGGCGAATACTAGTATAACATGAAGAGTCTCTCTATCCATTGAGAATTTTAGATAAAAGGTTTCCTTATACGGGGGTACGAGCTTAATGCGAGAGAAGTTTTCGCCTCGATGTGAGCATATCAAGCATATTTGTAGTTCGTCGATAAAACTGCGCGAAAACGAGGTAGTGTACATGTGTAACATATGTTTGAAGTCAAAAGAATTGTCATTCATTCGGAAGCATAAATATGGTTTGACAATAATCGAAGATGTGTCCCTGGTATGGTTGTTATCAATATTCTCGGAGTTTTTGGATATCCAACAAGAAAAATGAAGTCATGTACATGGCACATGGTGGTGATTAGGTTGATCGAGTCCAATCACCCTCACGTGTCATTAGAACTTTGGTATGACTTACCGTAATATAACCACGTTGATCGAATGTCGTTATATTACGCTAACTCATACCTCCATTCCCCCATCACTCCATAGATTCAAGTTCGTGTAATCGTGAAGATTTAAAATGAACAAAATGTAACGAAATCTCTAACGTGACTCGTAGCGAATCGAAAGAATTTGTGCAACTCTAAAGAAGCGTTTCCCGAGGAAAGTGTATAAACGATTGTTCACGTCAATGCGGTTCAAGTCAACCAATAATGTCCTTAGGTACGAAAGGAGTAACGAATTGTGATAACGAGTAGTACGCAACCGTAGTGATAAGTATTGATGACGATACTCTCCTAGAGTATTGGGGGTAGTAAAAAGAAGTGGTAGATAGTGAAGAACATCGGTGTAACATCGGTAGTGGCTAGTGATTTCCATAGTGGTGGAAACTTTATAGTATTCGTGGATAGTAAGGTGGGACGGTGGTGAAAAACAACCCGGAAGACAAAGTTCCCGAACTAGTGTAACGAATGAAGTCGTCGTCGTCATCCTTACGAGTATGAATCTTGAATTTACGTGTGTTACCCGAAAGTGGCAGAGTACGAGTTCGTATGATGAAAATTTGGTACTAATAAGGAGTTCACCTAAGAAAGGTTTAAGTATAAATGCACAAGTAGTCAAGTAAGTGATATATATAGCAAATACAAGTCAGAATGCAATGATTAACTATCCGGTTGTAGTCTAGATTCACTAGTGCGTCCTAACGACTCTGTCAGACACACTAATGCATATCCTAGTTCCCTACAACCAATGCTCTGATACCATCTGTAACGACCCGACAAAATCGTCATTGACGAGCCGTTAACTTAGGTCCCGTTGCGTGGTCATAGTCCCTAAATGAGACGCATTTGACCAAAATTATGTCGCATTCATTTGAAACGTGTATGACTTGCAAAGTTTAGTTACCAAACGGTTGGACAACAAGTTTAAGTTTACAAAAGTATAAAGTATAAATGAAATAATTTGCGACACAATATAAGTTGTAAATCTCGAATGCTATCAATAGCGTATGTATGTATGTATGTATGTATGTATGTATGTATGTATGTATGTATGTATGTATGTATGTATGTATGTTTGACCCCAAGCAAGTAATCAAAGTGTACGCATGTATGCTTGACCCCAAGCAAGTATGAGTGTACGCGGAAGCATGTATCAAATAGCCAAGTATGAACCTGAGAAACATATAGAAAACTGTCAACGAAAAACGTTGGTGAAATCATAGGTGTATTTGTAAAGTATGTTTTTGAACCACAAGATTTAGTATAGTTGATTATCAAGCGTATACATCTCAAAAGATGTTATTTGTATCACGAGCATCCAATTATCAAAGCTTAACTGAATCTTACCTCTGCATATAGTGTTAGAACCTACACTATTCCGATAAAATTATATTTCATTCGCTAACGGTAGCGAACCGTCCGAACGAGGGTTCGTTAAACCCGTATGGCCACACAACATAAGTTCACGCTTACACCCTACAAGTGTAACTGATGATAATTGGACTTGAGGATTTTTGTTCTTACCCGTACGTATCTTTGCTTTCGTATTTGTGTTCAAAGTATAAAAGTATAAACCGTATAAAATGTATACAAAGTATATGTTTCTCGGCCCACGATTTAAAAGTATAAAAGTTATCGAAAAAGTGGGACTATGATCTCACCTTGAGTGCACGAGTATAAATGTACTTCACAAAGTAAACGTGTGCATGAAAGTTGCTTAGCCTTGACCTAAACAAATAAGTCGTATCAATTAACCGGTTACGATACAAGGTCGGGCGAAATGTGTTCAATTAGTCCTATGGCTCGTTACGACTCGATTACATATAGCATGTGAATCACGTTGCCAAGTTTCATGCATGATCCAAATGTAAAAGCATGTTAGGATGATTGCATAAGTATTTGGTTAAGTTTGACTAAAGGTCAAACTTGGTCAAAGTCAAAGTCAACGGGGTCGGGTCGGGTGTCCGTCAATTTTCCTATGATGAGAAATCATATATGAGCATGTTAACCAAATTTCATGTTAATCGGAGTTGTGGTTAAGCGAGAAAAGATTTTATGAAAAATAAAACAAAAAGAAAGTTTGGCCAGGGAATGTGCGCAGCGCGCGCAGGAGTGCGCGGCGCGCATTAAGGCGTGGAAACAGGTCAGATAAAATCGCAGGGGTTAAGCATTTGCACCCTCACATTTGCGCGGCGCGCGCAAGGATGCGCGGCGCGTATTACTACATGAAAAGTGCTGTTTGCTTAATTTTGTTAAGTCTCGAACCAAACTTCACCCATTCACAAATAACGAAACGTTAACATTCAAAACACGTATCTTATATCGTTGGAAATGTATTTTGACGAGGAATACAACTAAATGCATATCATCAATCAAGTTAATCATTTACAACAACCAAAACCTCGTCGAATGATCGTTAAAAGTTCATCATTCAAGTTTCAAGTTCGTAAAACGCATTTCATGATTCGGGAACTCAATTTACACATACAATATGCCGTTTCGTCGCTAATTACGCATACAATACAACTAAA
Source organism: Rutidosis leptorrhynchoides (assembly GCF_046630445.1). Taxonomy (NCBI): domain Eukaryota; kingdom Viridiplantae; phylum Streptophyta; class Magnoliopsida; order Asterales; family Asteraceae; genus Rutidosis; species Rutidosis leptorrhynchoides. The sequence goes on along the minus strand of NC_092340.1, from coordinate 11,167,402 downwards.
CACTTACAAATAACATTGCAAAGCATTTAATGCATCAAATGTTCGTTTTAAGATCTATCAAACCCTAACCAAGAATCACAAAATCAATAATCAAGTTAATGTAAGGTTTTCATGTCATCCAACATGCCAAAACGAAGCTAATGATGCTAGTAACACTTTTAACACATAAGGTTTAACATCTAACAACATTTAATCAACCAAAATCAAGGATTTAACAAACCCATTTCAAGTGTTCATGCTAGTTACTCAAAACATCAAGAACAAGCTAACAAATCACATATTCATATTATAAACGAGCCATAGACACTAACTAACACCATTTCAAGTCTATAAAACGAATTAGAGAAATCTAGAGTTTTTAGAAATCTTACCCCAAGTAGTGAAATTGGTACCAAAATGTAGAGGATGAAGAGATGATCACAAAAGTACAATTTGTTTTGATGTTTGCTTGCTTGAATTGAAATAGATGATGATTCTTTGAAGATGTTAAAAAGTGTGTTCTTGAGCTAGAGAGGAAAAAGAGATGAGGAAGGTGAAAATGGAATGAATGGTGGAAAGAGTGGGTTGACTAGTTGACCTAGTCAACTAGTTTGCCCACTTAGCAACTTTGGTCCCTCAAGTTTAAAGCGGGTGCGTGAATTAACCAAACGAATTATTTTAAAAACGCTTGAGTAAACGAGTGATGTTATAATTAAATAACGGGTATATTAAGAACGTTAGTCAACGGAAGATACGAATTTAGATAACGAAAGATATTATCTAAAAAAAAACGGTGTTAAAATAAATTTAACAGAAAAATGCGGGATGTTACAACACCAAGTCAACCCTATGAGGACGTCACGCTACCCGACGAGTGAGGTTGACTTGAATATAGTGAAGCTTGACCAAGGTTCAGATGGCTGGACGTCACGGGTGTCACGTGACGCAGCATTAAACAAGCTCCTGACCAAGGCTCTAGTGTGATGGACATCATGCGTTGCACGTGACGCAGCGTGGCGTGAAGTACGTCATTAGATCCATATCCGATTTATTGTCATCCCTAGTTGTTAACATGTGGGTTTACTTAACCGCGAATAACTAACGCTCGTTACAGTTAAGCTCTTAGTGAGACGATTAGAACTTTAGGATCATCCAGATCAAAATTGAAAAAAATCTTCTGTAATACTTTTGAAAAAATTTATCGTTCAAAATGATTCTTCACTAAAGGTTATAATGTATAGCTGGTCCCTACAACATCATTCCGGGAAAAAATTAAATTGATGTCGTCAATATTAATATCGGTACGTAACTCTATTGGATGAAAACTTGTCACAAATTTATGAGATTTGACGCCAGAAAGTGTCCTTTCAAAATTAAATTTCCCTAATAGGAGTAAAAAGAGTAAAACTATATGGGAGTATTAACTTTCGGATATTATACAGCTATTTAGTTTTATGTTATTTTCTCTTGTTTATGGAGTCTAATTTATTTAGTTTAATTTTATATTTATCCGTGACATCCGTCAAATAGGTATATCTTGTAACTATAGAGTAAAGGATTCTAAACAGAAAACTTTTTCGATCAGAAGTTCGATAAGATGACATAATAAACAAAATAAAACGTTATCAAATACGGAGTACGTAAATAAACAAACTTACTAAAAATTACAAGTACGAACCATGAAATTAGTAGCGCAATCACGGAAAAGATTCTTCCCTTGGAATAAACAAACATAAATAAAGTTGCAAACATTTATAACCAATGACTTTTCTAAAACGATTAAGAAGAAACTGTATCTGTCATAATAACTATTGACTTTTAGTGGAAACTAGTGTTTGTCGGGCGCGCGTTGCCGCGCCTTCTTATGGTCATTTTTTGGGTAATGTTATGGAGTCATTGTTTGCGAAAGTGTAGGGGAAATTGTAGGGAAAAAGGAGGGGGAAAAATTTCTTAATCATTTTTTATTTTTGTAAGATAATTAGTTTAAAAAAAATCGGGCCAACATATTTGTGCATTCCTTTAGTAAAATTTGTAGGGAAGAATGAGGGGTACAATTTGGAAAAAAACAAAAAAAAATTCATTGTACATGAATAGTTCAGTACTCCCTGTGGGTACAACTCTCTAGTGCTTAACGTACAAGTCATTAAAGCTTAAAAAATGTCGCTGGCGGTGAATAGTAAGTGAATAGTGCCGCATTATGTCTAATAGTATATAGAGTGTTGGCGAAAGTGTAGGGAAAATTGTAGGGAAAAAGGAGGGGGAAAAAATTTCTCAATCGTTTTTTTTTTGAAGAAAATTAGTTAAAAAAAAATCGGGCCAACATTTTTGTGCAGTACTTTAGTAAAATTTGTAGGGAAGAATGAGGGGACAATTTGGGGAAAAAAAAAAAATCACTGTACATGAATAGTGCAGTACTCCTTGTGAATACAACTCTCTAGTGCTCAACGTACAAGTCATTAAAGCTTAAAAAATGTCGCTGTTGGTGAATAGTACCAATAGTATATAGGTAATAATAATAATAATAATAATAATAATAATAATAATAATAATAATAATGTCAACAGAAAATATACCAACGAGGCAACGAGATGATGATAATAATGTCATGGTAGGCGATATTATTATTTTCTGTTTCATATAGCACTTTTTATTGTTACAATTTCTATATCCAATAACCATATTTGTAAATGTAACTGTATGAAAAGGAAAACTCTATAAAAAAAATACATGCATCCATACATCCATATGTAAATGGTTATGATAATCTACTAATCATATGATATAATTTTTTTATCTATTCAGACTATTCGATGGGATCGAATATATTTACTTAGAAGCACACTCTTAACCGAATTATAACATTTTAGACTCACTACATGACCACCCAAATATATATCACTAATGAGATTCGAAAGTGAGACCTATTGTAACTTATAAGGATAGCTGGGTCTCAAACACCAAAATAAGAGTTGCGAACAAGCACCCACGAATAACAATCTTAAACGTAAAATTGATGGTTTGAACATAACTTGTAAAAAGAAGTCCATTAAAAAACATTTATATTGATGCTCCGAATAATGTGGACAAACACGAAAATACCGATCATAGATAGCTTTATTACTTGTCGTCCATATAGCCCAAATGGTCATTGGACCAATTAATCTCCAAAACAAGCATTGATATTCAATCCAAATTACCAATCAGAAGTAAACTCCACTAAAGAAGACAGTATTATCCACCGAATATCCCACCACTTGAATAAAGTTGTACATAAATTAAAAGACCAACTACTGGACGATCCACTCTTGATTAAGAAGTTTTCGATCAAGTTTCAATATTTTGCCATCAGAGCCCAAGATAAATCCTTCATTGGACATATGATCGAATTAAGAGGCTGGTGATAAAATCTCATTTAATTGACCATATTTAAAAGATCAATAGTCTCTCGAAACCTTTCTTCTGAGAAACGAGTTGAATTGAAATCACCAAAAGCACACATTGGCCCCAACCAATTTTGTGCAATTTCCATTATTTGATTCCAAATGTACAACTTCTCTACTTCTAACCATAAACATTTACAATAAGCATCATAGTATAATTGAGAATGAGCTTTACCTCTGTTGCAATCCAATTAGGAGTTGTCCAATATTTGATTTGATTATATACATAGCATTGTATATGTACATTTTAAGTGCTAAAGGCTGAAAACAGAAATTGCGCGAAGTATACTTAAAAGATCTGGAAAGTCCGCTGAAGGTAGAGATTGCAGATCAGATTGAGCGTTAGTAAAACATTGCGGATTAATTCCGCCAAGACAACGCGGATGTTGATTAATCTGCACACCGTGAATATTCCAGAAACTATAAATAGAGAGCTTTGCCTCTCATTTATAGGTTGTTGATTCTCCACCACTTGCTCTAGCCTTTGTAATTTTCACTTGTGACTTTGCCCAAGGAATTTTTACATTGTGTTAAGGTGAATTATGCTAATCATAGAATCAAGACCGGGTCGGGGGTGGTTAATCACTTGATTGTTAAAGTGAAAAACGATCATCATGGCCCAAAACAATCATCAACATCCCATTTCACCCCCTTTAATCTCATTGCACTCAATCCTTAATTAAGTAATGTTAATATAGGATTGATCAATTGGCGCCATCCGTGGGACGCGTTCAAATTTAAATTTGAAATTTTTTTATTCGTGCTATCGAACAATAAAATTGCTTGTTTAATTTTACTCGTGTGTTATTTTGATGATTTACAGGTAAACACGTTTGAAACTCATGGCAATTCGATCATTCGTTGAAATGACAAGCAATACTAGGGACGTTTGCGATAATTCTGCTACTATGCAAGCAAATGTTCAAAAGAGGGGAAGAAAGCGAAAATCCGAAAAAATGCTTCAGAAATGGCAGTTCGTGCCAATAAGCTTCCCTGAATTGCAAAGCGAAGATTTCTCCGAAATGTCGATAGTAATTTCGTGCAAAATTGCACGGACTGGAATCACAATTATGAAGTCCATGTTGATAATGGTAGTAGTGTTGATATTGTTTATGAACAATGTTTTGTTCGATTACCTGAAAGTATTAAGGCGAATTTAAAACCCACCGCAGCCTCGCTAACTGGCTTTGCGGGAGAATCTTCATCGCCTTTAGGGAAGTTGTCTTTGAGTATTGAGCTTGTTGATGAAAACGATGCTAATTTGGTGCGGCAAGCATAATTAGACTTATATGTTATGCGGACTTCTTCCCACTACAATATATTGTTAGGCAGATCTGCAATGTACAAATTTGGAATTGTTCCATCTACTATTCATGGCATGATCAAATTTACAACGCGTAAAGGCGCCACGACGATGAACTCTGCGAGTATCATTCCTATTTGTGCAACTGTTAACATGAAAGGCGCAGTTAAAGAACGTGCTGATGCCGAGGGTAACATGGTGGTGATTAATCTTAAGTATCCTGATCAACAAATTAAGATTGGTCTTAATATCACCGCGAATACCAAAGCGCAGATTGTGCAATTACTCATGGCGTATATGGACGTTTTTGCTTGGTGTGAAAAAGATATGACTGGTGTTCCGTGTCATATAGCGGAACACTAGCTTAATGTCAATCCTGCTTTAAAACCTATAGTTCAAAAACGTAGGGGCATGGCCCAGATCGCACCAAATGGTTGTGTGCAGAGGTAACAAAGTTGGTAGCAGCAAGTATTTTACTCGAAGTCAAATACCAATCATGGGTTACAAACCCAGTCTTAGTGAAGAAGCCTGATGGCTCATGGCGGATGTGTATTGATTTCAAGGATCTCAATAAAGCATGTCCTAAAGACAATTACCCGCTTCCAGAAATTGATCTGAAAGTGGAGACATTGCATGCCTTTCCGTTCAAATGTTTTTTAGATGCCGCGAGAGGATATCATCAGATTCCAATGGCTAAGGAGGATGAAGATAAAACCGCTTTCCACACAGGTAAAGGTATATTTTCTTATATAATGATGCTTTTTGGTTTAATCAATGCGGGCACAACGTATCAGCGGCTAATCAACACTGCGTTTGAAACCCAAATTGGACGTAACCTTGAGGCTTATGTAGATGATTTGGTAATCAAAAGTTCAATGCAAGCGCGTATTATGGTTGATATGCGGGAGACATTTGATACATTGCGCAACATAAATATGAAGCTTAACCCGTCGAAATGTAGTTTCGGCGAGACAGAAGGAAAGTTTTTGGGCTATCTAGTTACTGAACAGGGTATTCAAGCTAACCCGAAGAAGATAGCAGCTATCGAAAATATGACTGCGCCTAAGACAGTTAAAGAGGTGCAAAATTTGACGGGCAAGTTGGCTGCATTAACAAGGTTTTTGTCTAAAGCCGCGAAAAGGCAGTTGCCATTTTTTAAAACCTTGAAGGGTTGTTTAAAGCAAAAAAGCTTTGTTTGGACAAGCGAGGCTGAAACCTGTTTCAAGAAATGAAGAGGTTTAAAACTTTGCCAACATTAATGGCACCAATAGAAGGCGAAATCCTTTACCTCTACATATCAGTGGCAAATGAGGCTTTTGGCTCAGTCTTAGTTGCGGAAAGAGACAAAATACAAAAGCCGGTATATTTTGTTAGCAAAGCTCTTACGGGTAGTGAAATAAACTATGCCCCCATTGAAAAGTTCGTGTATGCTGTAACAACCCGCCAAAATCGCTATTGACGCAGTAGGTTATTCACCGGTTTCATTGCGAGGTATTGACCTCTATATCGTTTTGTAAACATTGCATTCTGTTGAAAAGACACACCATAAATGAATATCTAAATCCAAGGTTTTCGACATCTGATGATTTCTACATATAGACAATCACCGTAAATAATAGTTTACAATAATACATCCGTTGACAATGCAGTCAAAATAAGATACATGGTGATGATTTTGTTGTAGAGACCCGTCCTAATCCATCTGGACGAAGTCCATATCGATTAAAAACGATTCACAATAGTTGATTACATCGCGAGGTACTTGACCTCTATATGATACATTTTACAAACATTGCATTCGTTTTTGAAAAGACAATCTTTCATTACATCGAAAGTTGACAGCATGCATACCATTTCATAATATATCCAACTATACTTGACTTAATAATAATCTTGATGAACTCAACGACTCGAATGCAACGTCTTTTAAAATATGTCATGAATGACTCCAAATAATATCTCTAATATGAGCAAATGCACAGCGGAAGATTTCTTTCAATACCTGAGAATAAACATGCTTTAAAGTGTCAACCAAAAGGTTGGTGAGTTCATTAGTTTAACATAAATAATCATTTCCATCAATTTAATAGACCACAAGAATTTCATTTCCATTTCTCATAAATATACGTCCCATGCATAGAGACAAAAATCATTCATATGAATTGAACACCTGGTAACCGGCATTAACAAGATGCATATAAGAATATCCCCATCATTCCGGGACATCCATAGGACATGATATAAAAACTCGAAGTACTAAAGCATCCGCTACAACGGATGGGGTTTGTTAGGGCCAATAGATCTATCTTTAGGATTCGCGTCAATTAGTAGACTGGCTTACTAATTCTTAGGTTACCAAGTAAAAGGGGCATATTCGGCTTCGATCATTCAACCATATAATGTAGTTTCGATTACTTGCGTCTATTTTATAAAACAGTTATAAAAGCAGCGCATGTATTCTCAGTCCCAAAAATATATATTGCAAAAGCATTTAAAAAGGGAGCAAATGAAACTCACCTAATGTATTTTGTAGTAAAAATACATATGACTATATTGAATAATGCAGGGTTGGCCTCGGATTCACGAACCTATATCATTTGTATATTTATTAATATTCATAGTTGTAATTGAACACCTATATATATAAATGTATTAGTTATATCATTTTTACGTTAATATATATATATATATATATATATATATATATATATATATATATATATATATATACATATATATATATATATATATATATATATATATATATATATATATATATATATATATATATATTTATATATGTTTTATATGTTCATTTTGTATATATATAAAAATATCAAATTTTGTTATGTTATATGTGTTAAATATATATATTTATGTATGTATTTAATTTGTTTATCAAAACAGTATTTCTATTATACTAAGTTAATATTAGCAAAAATAAATAATGATAATAACATTAATAATATACATATGTTAATAATAACTCTATTAGTAATAATAATAATGATATTAATAATAGTACTTGTAACAATATTAATTTTACTGTTTATGATAGTTATGATATTAATGATTTACTACTAATAATAATAATAACTTTGTTAAAAATGATAATATTAATAAAGATATTGTTAATAATGATACCTTTGTTTAATAATAATAATAGTAATACTAAAAGTTACAAAAGTGATACTAGTACTAATAATAATAAAAAAAAATGATAACTTGTATTATATTCCATAATAATAATAACAACCCTAATCATAATAATATTAACAATGGTAAAAGTAATAATATTGATAGTAATAATAGTATTTATGAAAATAATAATAGTATAGATATTTATAATGGCAACCATAATACTTATAATACTCGATAATAATAATACCAACAATAATAATATTACTAATTCTTAATAATAATAATAACAATAACAATAATAATTATAATAACAATAATCATAATAATAATAATTATAATGATAATGGAAAGGAAATAAAAATATATACCCTTTATAAATGCTTTCCTAAAAAGAATTGCCCATGACGAGGCTCGAACCCGAGACCTCCCGAACACCCATACTCGTCCAAGCCACCCATCTGTTACTGCTTTTCTAAATATTACCTGACCCATTTATTTAAAACCCGATATTTTCTGTTTACACTTTCTTTTTCTTTAAAATCAAAACGAACCAGGATCAATTCTAACTTATAATGAGTTTCTTATATAGTTTTAGGAGTTTTAATTTGAATAAAACGATCCTCCAATCCAAATAACTCAACAGAAATAACAAAAAAAACAAAAAAAAAAACAAAATCAGAGTGCTCCTGCTGCTGCCGTATTTAAAAAAAAAAAATTGATTTTGGGTTTTAAGGACGTTTTTGCTCAAGGTTTCAACATGAAAAGGTTTGTAAATCAATTCGCAAAACTTTTTGAATCATCAATTTGATTAGAAACAGAAACACGTACCCGAATTTGATTCAAAAATGATTGTTGACTTTTTTTGTATAAAACTTTGACTCCGAAATTAAAAGTCGATAGCAAGAATTAAGACTTGAGATTTTCCAGATAGTTGAGTTGGAAGATTCCTAACAACGTTGCATTTTTAGATTTTCAAGTTTCATTCAAAATCGGATTATGAATAAAAAGTAATAATACAGAGTATTATCGAACTGTATATATATATATTTTTTTTATTTCAGTTTTTAATTTGGTTACGCAATTCAGAGCAGGATATATATAATCTCAGTTTGTTATTTTTTATTCGTGATTGAGAATGACTTGTAACAACTGAAGACAGTGATAATCAATCCACAAAGAAAAAAATAAAAATTTGGAAAGGAGACAATGACTTGAAACAGACTTGTGTACTATGTTTTGTTTGATCCTGAATATCGACTTGCATCAGATCTTATAGAATAAAGATCGACAATAATGGGTAACAAACTGGATTTAACTTGTCTATTTTATGATTCATACTTTTGTTAATTAATAAATATAATTATATTAATAATATTAATAATACAAATTAATAATAATATTAATTAATAATAATAAAATTATTGATAAAGATATTAATAATAATAAATGATAAAAATAATAATATGATAATTCAATACTAACATTAATGATAATAAAAATAATAAGTTTAATAATATTGATAATTGTAAGATAATGGGTTTTAATCATAATGGTTATAATACTTTTTAAAAGTAATAATAATAATAATGATTCTTAATGATACTCGTAATAATATCCGATAATAATACTAATATTAATCATAATAACTAAAATTCTTATTTACTACTAATTATAATAATAATCATATTAATAATGTTAACAATAGTATTAATAATATTACTATAACAAATTAAATGTATCGAAATTTCATATCTTTATATTATATATAGTAATAGTATTATGTAACACCCTAGGCAAATCCCACATCGCCCACATACATGAGTGATCATGGGATTATAAGTTAATACCCACGCTTAAATGACACAACGCGTTTTGGGACCACAGGCAGAGCGAGTGTGATAGTACGTTGTGGTTAAGCGTGCTCAGGCGAGAGCATTACCAGGATGGGTGACCTCCTGGGAAAGTGTTTCTCATGTGTGGTCGCCAAGAAAAAGCCATGCGCCTGTGGGCAAAGCGGACAATATTGTGGTCATGTTAAGCTGGAGTGTTACAGAATGGTATCAGAGCTACTCATGTGCCATTGGGGGTGGTGGGGTAAACCTCATCGAAGACGATGAGTCCCTGAGGGGGGTGAATGTAACACCCTAGGCAAATCCCACATCGCCCACATACATGAGTGATCATGGGATTATAAGGTAATACCCACGCTTAAATGACACAACGCGTTTTGGGACCACAGGCAGAGCGAGTGTGCGAGTACGTTGTGGTTAAGCGTGCTCGGGCGAGAGCACTACCAGGACGGGTGACCTCCTGGGAAAGTGTTTCTCATGTGTGGTCACCAAGAAAAAGCCGTGCGCCTGCGGGCAAAGCGGACAATATTGTGGTCATGTTAAGCTAGGGTGTTACATATTAATATTGATATTAATATTTATATTATTTTTAATAAAAGTAATGATAATATTAATATAGCAATTATAATTTATCTTGTAAGTTTAATATGCTGCTATTATTAACTAGGTAATATTTATTAACTATCTCATATATTATAACACATATTGATTATTTAATTTCATACACTTTATATATATTACAATATACATATAGTATTAATCCTGTATAGAAATCATTTATATTTATATATATAGATTTACTTAATAACAACATTATTATCTTGCATATTATTTTATATATTTGATTCTAATGTTTCAATTATATTTTAGTATTTCCAATTTTTATGTATATACTTTTGTTGTATTATATATATATATATATATATATATATATATATATATATATATATATATATATATATATATATATATATATATATATATATATATATATATATATATATATATATGCTCATGTACACATTTATTTACAACCAAAAGGTTCGTGAATCGTCTGGAATAGTTAAAGGTCAAATGGTTTAATGCATTCATGAAAATAGTTCAAACATTTTGCGACTCAACATTACAGACTTTGCTTATCGTATCGAAACTATATAAGATTTAAGTTTAAATTTGGTCGGAAATTTTCGGATCCTCACAGTACCTACCCGTTAAAGAAATTTTGTCTCGAAATTTGAGTGAGGTGGTCATGGTTAATAATAAAAATGTTTTCATGACGAATATGAGTTGATAAATAGAGTTTTATCGTCATTGAGTAATATGGATAAAATGATCCAATTACTCGAAACGTACGAGTGAAGCTATCACAAAAGATTGAGATAAGGTAATAGATATTCGTCTTTACTTTTGACGTAGTCATGGTTAAATTCCGGAATTCAAGGGATTTAAATAAAATCTTCGAAATCTAAAAGATTTGATTCTTCGGCGAGTAAGGAAATTAAGATCTCTATAATTAAATACGGTGATCTGTCTCGATTACTCTGTCTGATATTTCCATTATAAATCAAACTCTTCCGTTCCATTATTCTCACCATTCCTATATTTTCTTTCTTAGTCCATACATCCAAAAGATTGTGAAAATACTTAATCCCGTTCGAATCTTTGAAGTTTTCCTAATTATCATTTCTGTCATCATTCTTTTCAATCTTCCACCAGATAAATCTGTTTACTTCTACTATTACTTTGGGGTGATACTATTCTTAATTATACCGTGTCTTCATATTGCTATTTGTATTAATATCCACGGTTTGTAACCTCCGTATTTTCATTGGGCTTTATATTTTCTCTTATATTTTGGAGCTCTTTGCCTTTTTATTATCTTCTCGATCTCTAGTAAAGCGAGTAACGGTCCAGAATTCGTAAGTATGGAGTTTCGAATGAACTTAATGTTCTAAACAAGAAAGAATGTAATAGCACGATTTGATTTGTCAAATTTACCAAATTTCAAGAGAAAAGATAGAACTATCAGGAAGATATGTTCTCGATATATTTGGAGATTAGGTAGAATGTAAGAGTCGTGTAACATGGCACATGATGACGTTATAATCTGTGAATCATCATGTTCTATTAGAAACTCAGCATGACTTACTGTAAGATAATCACGTTGATCAAGTGGCATTATATTATACTAACTCATGCATCAGTTCCCAACATTACTTCAATAACATTCGTATTTTAAGCTCGAAAGTTTATAGAATATAGAAACTAACAGTATCTATATGATGTAACACCGATAGCACGAAGAGATTAATGATTTCGGATAAGAATAGTTATGAAAACATCTTCAGAAATATGGAGGATATTTATTATGAAAGATACGATGATATCTTGGAATTTCTAATATCGAAGGATGGTGAAGAAAATTTGTCCGCAAGAGTTTGGAGTCAGAAGCAAGGTATTCGCTAAAGATTTCATCAGAAACAGAATCATCAGGATTCTTAATGTACAAGTTTAGTCCTTGTGATTTGTTCAGAGATTCCTTCGTAGTTTGCTCAATCAGTTTTTCAGTTTCAAACTTTTTCTGAGCTTTGCCAACATACAATTCTTTATCATCAACTTTTGGCTGTTGAGGTCGTTTACAGTTTTTGTTGCTTCATTCAACTTTTCAAAATTCAGAGTATTAATTCGCAGACTGGGTGCTTTTCAGAATTTCAGAATGGAAGATCATAGTTCTAAGCGATAAATGTTATATGGATATATATAACTATTGATGTGGAAACGTTGCGAGCCTCACAATACAGATTTGCTGATTCCCGGTAATTGGTATGGCAATTTTTGTTACAAGATGCGGATGAGTACATGATGAGACTTCAATAGATAAATTTAGTGATTTGTCGGAGAGATTTAAACCAAGGAGTGACGAGGTTGCTGGTACATCTGCTGGTAATATGGTGGAATATATTAAAAGGTTCCCCGGTAACAATAAAAGAGCACACATATAAATCAAGGTTATAATAAGGTTGTTTCGAACTAAAAGTCAAAGTTGACTTGCTGGAGCTGTGACAAAATTTGCTAATTTGGAAAGAGATTGCAAAATTATTTTGGTTAATAATAACACTAAGAAATTAGCACAGATACGTGTTAAACGTTTACTCAGGTTTTTGAGAGTTTTCCAGGTGCATGCCCATATGCATAGGTTCTCCCTTTTGTAGATAACGTGTGGTTGGATCATCCTTTCTATTGAGGTGTTTTCAAGAATCATGAAAGGTTTGAACGCAGATTGGAATTGTCAAGATACAAATGAGGTTTAAGATGAAATCAAGTGGCAAACATGAAGAATTGTTTAGTTTCATATATTATAATCAATATTTTAATTCATTTTAATTGTCCAATGTTGGTAGTCCACAGTTGATAGTCCACATTTAACAGTCCAATAATTCATATATAGCTTAATATATAATATTCGAATTAATTAATACGTATCGTGACCCGTGTACATGTCTCAGACTCGATCACAACTCAAAGTATATATATTATTTGAGAATCAACCTCAACCCTATATAGAGAACTCGATCATTACTGCATATAGAGTGTCTATGGTGATTCTAAATAATATATATAGATGCGTCGATATGATATGTCAAAACCTTGTATACGTGTCCCGATATTTAAAGTGCGTAAAATAAATAACAGAAATTAAATGACGATAAATAAAATTGCGAGAATATAAATTGCGATAATTAAATTGCGATAAATAAATTGCGATAAATAAATGTAATATGGAATTAACAGCTAGCTAGGAACAGTTAGCTAGGAACAGTTAGCGTGGATTCTTAACAAAAATTTTCTCATAGTTAATTTGTTTGTTTCTAACAAATTTTATTTTGTCCAATGTTTTCTTCATTATGCCACTTATTGGATTCTGATAGGTCAAAATCCAAATATGAAATTGAATGAAAATGGTTATTCTGTGATGATCGGATTCGTACTTCTGTGGTTGTAAGTAGGATAGTAAATGACTATTGAATCAGATTCGAAGAATGTACAATGTAACTTATTAATGTGAAATCTAAATATTCCTCGGGTGTTACCTACCCGTTAAAATATTTTCACCATTAACAGTTTGTACTAAAGAATTTTTAACTACAATCTTTATGAAAACATACATACATATATATTTTCTTCAGATGTAATCATGGATTTAATGAGTCAATATAGTATTAAACTCATTTGATATACCGTTTGCACTAGAATACATAATCTCTAAAACATTAGAGATTACATAATTACCAGGGAGAATGAAGATAATTGATGTAGAACGATACGTAGAACGATGATTATACTCGAGGTACAGAATGAGATGTTGAGGCATGGATTATTGATGGTACTGGTGCTGTTACTGATGGTACTGTTGATTCCGGTAATGTTGCTGAAGCTGGTAAATTTTGCACCATATTCTTCGAATTTTATTACTCGAGCGCGAAGCTCGTTGATTTCTTATATTATTCCGGGATGATTGTCGGTCGGAACGAGCGAATGAATAAGGTTTAGAATTTTAGATAGAATATAATCGTGGCGAGATACTCTGAAAATGATGTTTTAGACAGGTTCTCCGGTAAGTGCTTCAGGTTCTTCACCAAGAGGTGAATTTGGTTGATGGAAAGGATCACCTTCTTCGCGTCTCCATGGATTAAGTCGACTACGAACCCATCCTCAATTCATCCAGAATATATGATGGCTAAATGGTTGATCCATTCCGGTTATACTGCTTTCGGAGCTCGATTGAAAATCCATGTCGGAATAGCTGTCGGAATAACTAACGGAATAGCTATCGGAATCTGAGGGACTCGAACTGGTTGCATGTAATGACCCGGATTTTTCCAATCGTTTTACACTTATAAGATTAATATTTACATAAATTAAACCTTACCAACATGATAAGCAATCTAAATTGTTGAGACTTATGTTTTTGAAAAGAGTTTTACACAACGTCTGACCGTCCAATTTGACCGATGATATCACGAACTATATAACATACGATAATTATACGTTTGTGTATATATATGTATTTTTATATATTTAACATGATCTAAGAATGTTTTAACATCTCATTGTGTACTAATAACAATGAGTTATAAGTATATTTTGAGACTACCAACTTAAGTTTTCAAAACGATAACTATATGTGACGTTCTTCGACTTAAATACTTAAAACTTATAATGCTTATACATGTATCGTATAGATATGTATTTTATCACTTTTAAAGGATTTATATACATAAAACAATATAAGTATATTTACAAAAGATAGCTATATTTGAATCCTCGTTCCGTTTTCTCAAGATTTTTATACGTATATCTAGGGTATATGTACCCGTATCATACCCAACTTCTATACGTATTTACTATTGGTATATACACATCACAATCACTTTATTAGCAGCCATGAGTCAGCCAATTTTGGATCTTAGCATGCATGATTAATCAATGTGGCATATTACAAGACTTTTGCACAATATTACAAATTTATACATCTTTTCACCACCATTTATACTCCATTCCATTTTCATTTTTACTACACATTTTCTCTAACCAAAAACACACTCTTAGGAACCTTAAGTGTTCTTCACAATCTCAGCAAATAACCATGAAGATCTAGCTTCAAAAACAACCCTTAATCATCATAAGAAAATCCACTCAAGAACACTTCAAAAATCCTTCCAAGTAAACAAGTTTACTTCCAACCTTTCAATCCAACTCCACCACTCTTTTGATTCTAGGATTTTTCTCATCTCTTACAGTAACTTTGTCCAAGTAACTTGAGGTAGTAACCTTATTCATAATCTTATTCAATTCATATTCATATAGCTATCTTATTTTGTGGTATAAAATTTTAACAACAAGAACATAGTTTGAATGATTTCAAACTTGTTCGCAAACTAAATAGATCCTTCTAAATTGACTTTTAAAACACTTCAAGACCTGTAATATATCATAATGATATGCTAACTTAACAGGATATAACTTGGTTTTACAAAGAACACCTTAAAAACTGAATCTACGTCGTCGGAGTGCAACCGGGGGCTGTTTTGGGTTGGATAATTAAAAACCATCTTAAGCTTTGAATTGAAAGTTCATATTCTGGAAAAATGATATTTCTTTTGAATATGTTAAAACATAAAAATTTCATGGTTTAACTCAAAGTGTAAGTATTTTTAGAAAAATGATCATTAAATGTTATTTTTATGATGGAAAATGATCACTTTCATAAGTTTCACCAAAGTTTGACCTATAACCTGTGATTTTGAATACAACCTAAGGTATTTTCAGTTCATATTCTAAAAATTTGACTCGATCCAATGAAGTGGCAAGTTGAACCAACAAAAACGGAGTTGTAATGAAGAAACTACGACTAAAACAAGATCGGGTATCCGAAGCTAGTTTAGCTACGAAAATATTTGGAGAAAAATTAAATTAATCATATATTTTCTAATTAATATGATATTTCATATATATTTACTTATGATTTGATTTTATATATTTCAGGACCACCCGTAAACAACACAAGAAGATTAATCATAAGACCTCATGATTGTACGCAACACGTCATTTGACAACACGGTACTTTATGTATGCAACACGTCACTTGACAACATGGTACCATGGGTCGAGATTAATTCTGATCAATACGAATACGATGGGGTCTTTATTTATTTTATTTAAGCAACTAATTATGGACCGCTAACATCGGACTGCTAACTACGGACTAAGAAAATATTAAAAGTATATATATATATATATATATATATATATATATATATATATATATATATATATATATATATATATATATATATATATATATAACGATTACTTGAAAAGAAAATATGTTGATATATTATATATATGGTTAGGTTTGTGATATCAATCGGAGACCAAGTCGTGTTTATTACCTTCAAGGCAAAACGTGAGTATATAGTCCCACTTTTAAACTCTAAATATTTCGAGATGAGCATACATGCATTTTATGATTTACGTTATGGACACAAATGATTAAAAATATATATTCTACGTTGAGTTGTACCACTGGCATACTTCCCTGTAACTTGGTAACTATTATTTACATGAGGTATTGTAAACGCGAATCCTGTTGATAGATCTATCGGGCCTGACAACCCCAACCGGACTGGACGACCAGTATTCAACGGTTGCACAGTACTTCGTTTCGGTAACTACACTTGGTACGGTGTAGTAAGATTTCATAATAAAGGGAATATGCGACGTTGATTAAATGTTAAGTATGGTTATCAAGTGCTCAACAACTTAGAATATTTTTATTAAAACGTTTATATATGAAATCTTGTGGTCTATATTTATAACGCTGCTGGCATTAAACCTATATCTCACCAACTTTATGTTGACGTTTTAAGCATGTTTATTCTCAGGTGATAACTAAAAGCTTCCGCTGCAACATGTTGAATTTAAGCAAGATCTTGAGTATGCATATTTGTGTCAAAAATAAAACAGCATATCGGAGGATTTGTAATGTAAAATATGTTGGAGGTCGTATTGTTATTATCACATGTAAAGTTTATAAGTCTAAGATTATCGCTAAACGATAATCATTATTAAGTTTTTTAAACCTTGTATTTGTAATAAAAGCTATGGTTTGTATTGTAAAAACGAATGCAGTTTTTGAAAAATGTCGCATATAGAGGTCAATACCTCGCGATGAAATCATATGTTATTGTATTCGTCCTTATGGTTAAGGTCGGGTTATGACATGTGGTATCAGAGCGTTGGTCTTAGAGAACCAGAAAATTTGCATTAGTGTGTCTTATCGAGTTTGTTAGGATGCATTAGTGTGGACTTTGACCGTGTTTGATTTAGAAAACTATTGCTTATCCCTGTTGGTTAAAAAAATTAATATGTAAATATTATGTGATACTAACATGCTAGTTGTTATGTGATAGATGTCTAGCTTAGAACTTGTTATCACATTCAGCGACTCCGAACCAGAATCTTCAGATGGTGTTCTAGTCATTAACCTATCCGATGATGAAAACGACACCTTTGGGGAAGACTCACAAGTTCCGGATGAATCAATTGAAGAGGAACCGGAAAGTGATCCTGAGGAGGAAGAAATACAGGAAATTACGAAAGACAAGTTTGAACGAGGAAAGAAACGAAAGGCTACTGAAATGGAAAATCCAAATCCCGAGTCTAGAGAGGATGTTGTGGCACCAACTCCACCAGATACTTCCACACCTATTCCCGCTATTCCTATTAGTTCTATCTCGGCATCCAGTTCTTCAGCCCCTCCGCCAAAACGCAGGGAGACAACCATGATAACCTTTAAGCGATTCCTTTGAACACAAACGCTTTTGGTTAAATGATACGCTATTGTTTTAAACCATGGAATCATATAACGTTTTGTATAATATTACTAGTGTGGTTTGCTTAATGTTTGATGTAAGATAAGCATATGTAAAATAGTGAAGTGTGAAATGCAATAATTTTCCATGGTTGAGTATTATTTGGGTGATAGTAATTGATTTTCGTACTAAGCTATTAAGTATGAACTTTAACGGGTAGGTACTACCCTAGGTATAATTATAAAATGCTAATAAGAAGAAAAGGCTTTTATAATAATAACTGGTTCATATTATTAATAAGCTACGATGTACTGTAATACATACTACATCTATAATATTCCATGTGAATAATTTTTTTTTTCCATTTTTATTGAAGATTATGGCGCGATTGAACCGAATGACGGAACAAGAAATCCAGGAACTCATCAATCAGCGAGTGAACGACAGAATGTTATGGGTCGAGGCTGTAAGAGGTGCTGCAGTTAACCTAAATCCTCGTGTGGGATGTACTTACAAAACTTTTCAAGATTGCAAGCCCTCATCATTCAGTGGAACAGAAGGACCAGTCGGTTTAACCCGGTGGATCGAAAAGATTGAGTCTGTGTTTAAAATCAGTGGTTGTATTGAGAAGGACATGACCAAGTATGCATCGTGCACCTTACAAGATAGTGCACTCACATGGTGGAAAAACTATGTGAAGGCCGTAGGAGGAGATGTAGCTTATGATACTCCCTGGGAAGAATTTAAAATAATGCTAATCAACGAGTATTGTCCAAGGAATGAGGTTAGGAAGTTGGAAGCTGAATTATGAAGCCTGAAAGTTGTTGGTACTGAACTCACCAACTACAATCAGCGATTCATGGAATTAACTTTGCTATGTCCCGAATTGGTACCAACTGAAGAACGGAAGATAGAACTGTACAAAGATGGTTTGCCTAAAAATGTCAAAGCAAATGTTACAGCATCGAAACCCAAGACTATTCACGAAGCCATCACCATGGCGAACGAGTTAATGGACCAGATTATTCTGGATAAGAACACCGATGTCAAGACATCGGGAAACAAAAGAAAGTGGGAAGGTAATCATCAACAATCCAACAGGAAATAAGAAACCACGCAAGGTGCGGGTAGCGGTTCGAACTCAGGTTACAAAGGACGAAATCCTTTATGTAACAGATGCCACAAACATCACTCTGGTTATTGTAATGTGGTGTGCGAAAATTGTAATCGAAGGGGTCATCTTGCTGAAGATTGTCGGATTCCTGTTACAAATACAAATGGCACCAAGACTCCTGCCACTAATGCAAATAGAACTGCCTTGGCCACTGTTACCTGTTATGGGTGTGGGAAATAGGGTCATTATAAGAGCCAGTGTCCGAATCCAGAGAAGAATAATGGATTTGCACGTGGAAGAGCATTTGTTATTAATGCTAGAGAGGCGTGTGAAGACCCGGAGCTTGTTACGGGTACGTTTACCATTAATAACTTATCCGCATCTATTATATTTGATACTGGTGCCGATAGATGTTACGTGAGTAGAGACTTTTATGTTAAATTGAATTGTTCATCATTACCTCTAGATGCTAAGTACATGATTGAGTTAGCTAATGGTAAACTAATTAAAGTCGATAAAATTTGCCGTGATTGTAAAATAAATTTAGCCGGAGAAATATTTAAGATTGATTTGATACCCGTAGAATTAGGAAGTTTTGATGTAATAGTCAGCATGGACTGGATGTCCAAAATAGGAGCTGAAGTTGTGTGTGCCAAGAAGGCAATTTGCATTCCTCGTAAAGATAAAACGCCAGTAATGATTTATGGAGAGAAGGGTAACTCAAAGCTAAAACTCATTAGTTGTTTGAAACCTCAAAAGTGCTTGAAGAAAGGGTGTTATGCTATCTTAGCACATGTTAATAAAGTTGAAATGAAGGAAAAAGTGAAGAGCATCAATGGCGTGCCTGTGGCAAGAGATTTTCCTGAAGTCTTTCCGGAAGAGTTGCTGGGATTACCTCCATTTAGATCTGTAGAATTTCAAATAGATCTAGTACCAGGAGCTGCACCAGTGGCTCGTGATCCATATAGACTTGCACCATCTGAGTTAAAAGAACTTCAGAGTCAGTTAAAAGAATTACTGGACCGTGGATTCATACGACCAAGTACTTCACCGTGGGGAGCTCCGATTTTATTCGTCAAGAAGAAAGATGGATCTTTTAGGATGTGTATAGATTATCGTGAATTAAATAAGTTAACTATCAAGAATCAGTATCCACTACCGAGAATTGATGACTTATTTGATCAATTGCAAGGATCATGTGTTTACTCGAAAATTGACCTAAGGTCGGGCTATCATCAACTACGCATCAAAGAAGAAGATATTCCAAAAACTGCTTTTCGGACACGCTACGGTCATTATGAATTTTTGGTCATGCCGTTTGGATTAACGAATGCGCCAGCTGTATTCATGGACCTCATGAATCGAGTTTGTAGTCCGTATTTAGATAAGTTTGTTATCGTTTTCATTGACGATATTCTTATCTATTCCAAGAGTGAGCAAGAGCATGAGCAGCATTTAAGGATGGTATTAGAATTGTTAAGAAAAGAACAGTTATACGCCAAATTTTCTAAGTGTGCATTTTGGTTGAAAGAAGTGCAATTTCTTGGCCACGTTGTTAGTAGCAAAGGAATTAGGTTGATCCAGCTAAAATTGAGGCCATTGAAAAATGGGAGACTCCTAAGACACCAACGCAGATACGCCAATTTTTGGGTTTAGCTGGTTATTATAGAAGGTTTATTCAAGATTTTTCCCGAATAGCTAAACCATTAACAGCGTTAACGCAAAAAGGGAAGAAGTACGAATGGACCTCTGAGCAGGAGAGTGCATTTCAATTACTGAAGAAGAAGTTGACTACGGCACCTATTTTATCGTTACCTAAAGGGAACGATGATTTTGAGATATATTGTGACGCTTCGCGACAAGGTTTTGGTTGCGTCCTTATGCAACGGAAGAAAGTTATAGCATACGCATCCCGACAATTGAAGATTCACGAGCGGAATTATACGACGCATGATTTAGAATTGGGAGCAGTAGTGTTTGCATTGAAGATATGGAGACACTATTTATATGGGGTTAAATGCACTGTGTTTACTGATCATAAAAGCCTTCAACATATTTTTAATCAGAAACAGCTGAACATGAGGCAACGTAGGTGGGTCGAGCTGATAAACGACTATGATTGTGAAATTCGCTATCATCCCGGGAAAGCGAACATAGTGGCCGACGCTTTAAGCAGAAAGGAACGGGAACTAATTCGAGTACGAGCAATGAACATAAAAATTTGCATGAATCTCAACTCACAAATCAAAGAGGCTCAACGAGAAGCTCTTACTAAAGAAAACATAGGAAATGAAATAATGAAGAAGTATGAGAAGCAACTCGTTATGCTGGAAGACGGAATTCGATATTTTGCAAACCGTATTTGGGTACCGAAGTTGGGTGGATTAAGGAATTTGATATTAAACGAGGCACATAAGACAAGATACTCGATACATCCTGGAGTTGGAAAGATGTATCAAGATCTTAAGATGCATTATTGGTGGCCTAATTTGAAGACAGACGTTGCAACATATGTTGGGGAATGTTTAACTTGTTCCAAAGTCAAAGCAGAACACCAGAAGCCGTCAGGGTTACTTCAACAACCAGAAATCCCAGAATGGAAATGGGACGGTATTACCATGGATTTCATCACAAAGTTACCTAAGACTGCCTGGGGTTATGACACCATTTGGGTAATAGTTGATCGTCTCACCAAATCAGCACATTTCTTGCCTATAAAGGAAACGGATAGAATGGAGAAACTATTACGATTATACATAAAGGAAATTGTTTCAAGGCATGGAATACCTATTTCCATTATATCCGATCGTGATAGTAGATTTACATCAAAGTTTTGGCAATCACTACAGGAGGCCCTGGGAACTCGTTTGGATATGAGCACCGCATATCATCCACAAACTGACGGGCAGAGTGAAAGAACAATTCAGACACTTGAAGACATGCTCAGGGCATGTGTGATCGATTTTGGAAACGGATGGGATAAATATCTACCATTAGCAGAATTCTCATATAATAACAGTTATCATGCGAGCATTAAAGCTGCACCATTCGAAGCATTATATGGAAGGAAGTGTAGATCCCCTATCTGTTGGAATGAAGTAGGAGATCGACAATTAACTGGTCCCGAGTTTACTTAGGAACAAGTGGATCAGATGAAACAAAAGTACCCACATTTGTTTCCCGAGAACGCAAAATAGGTACAACTTTAAAATTTCGGGACGAAATTTATTTAACGGGTAGGTACTGTAACGACCCAGATTTTTCCGATCGTTTTACACTTATAAGATTAATATTTACATAAATTAAACCTTACCAACATGATAAGAAATCTAAATTGTTGAGACTTATGTTTTTGAAAAGAGTTTTACACAACGTTTGACCGTCCAATTTGACCGATGATATCACGAACTATATAACATACGATAATTATACGTTTGTGTATATATATGTATTTTTATATATTTAACATGATCTAAGAATGTTTTAACATCTCATTGTGTACTAATAACAATGAGTTATAAGTATATTTTGAGACTACTAACTTAAGTTTTCAAAACGATAACTATATGTGACGTTCTTCGACTTAAATACTTAAAACTTATAATGCTTATACATGTATCGTATAGATATGTATTTTATCACTTTTAAAGGATTTATATATATAAAACAATATAAGTATATTTACAAAAGATAGCTATATTTGAATCCTCGTTCCGTTTTCTCAAGATTTTTATACGTATATCTAGGTATATGTACCCGTATCATACCCAGCTTCTATACGTATTTACTATTGGTATATACACATCACAATCACTTTATTAGCAGCCATGAGTCAGCCAATTTTGGATCTTAGCATGCATGATTAATCAATTTGGCATATTACAAGACTTTTGCACAATATTACAAATTTATACATCTTTTCACCACCATTTATACTCCATTCCATTTTCATTTTTACTACACATTTTCTCTAACCAAAAACACACTCTTAGGAACCTTAAGTGTTCTTCACAATCTCAGCAAATAACCATGAAGATCTAGCTTCAAAAACAACCCTTAATCATCATAAGAAAATCCATTCAAGAACACTTCAAAAATCCTTCCAAGTAAACAAGTTTACTTCCAACCTTTCAATCCAACTCCACCACTCTTTTGATTCTAGGATTTTTCTCATCTCTTACAGTAACTTTGTCCAAGTAACTTGAGGTAGTAACCTTATTCATAATCTTATTCAATTCATATTCATATAGCTATCTTATTTTGTGGTATAAAATTTTAACAACAAGAACATAGTTTGAATGATTTCAAACTTGTTCGCAAACTAAATAGATCCTTCTAACTTGACTTTTAAAACACTTCAAGACCTGTAATATATCATAATGATATGCTAACTTAACAGGATATAACTTGGTTTTACAAAGAACACCTTAAAAACTGAATCTACGTCGTCGGAGTGCAACCGGGGGCTGTTTTGGGTTGGATAATTAAAAACCATCTTAAGCTTTGAATTGGAAGTTCATATTCTGGAAAAATGATATTTCTTATGAATATGTTCAAACATAAAAATTTCATGGTTTAACTCAAAGTGTAAGTATTTTTAGAAAAATGATCATTAAATGTTGTTTTTATGATGGAAAATGATCACTTTCATAAGTTTCACCAAAGTTTGACCTATAACCTGTGATTTTGAATACAACCTAAGGTATTTTCAGTTCATATTCTTAAAATTTGACTCGATCCAAGGAAGTGGCAAGTTGAACCAACAAAAACGGAGTTGTAATGAAGAAACTACGACTAAAACAAGATCGGGTATCCGAAGCTAGTTTAGCTACGAAAATATTTGGAGAAAAATTAAATTAATCATATATTTTCTAATTAATATGTTATTTCATATATATTTACTTATGATTTGATTTTATATATTTCAGGACCACCCGTAAACAACACGAGAAGATTAATCATAAGACCTCATGATTGTACGCAACACGTCATTTGACAACACGGTACTTTATGTACGCAACACGTCACTTGACAACATGGTACCATGGGTCGAGATTAATTCTGATCAATACGAATACGATGGGGTCTTTATTTATTTTATTTAAGCAACTAATTGTGGACCACTAACATCGGACTGCTAACTACGGACTAAGAAAATATTAAAAGTGTATATATATATATATATATATATATATATATATATATATATATATATATATATATATATGTAACGATTACTTGAAAAGAAAATATGTTGATATATTATATATATGGTTAGGTTTGTGATATCAATCGGAGACCAAGTCATGTTTATTACCTTCAAGGCAAAACGTGAGTATATAGTCCCACTTTTAAACTCTAAATATTTCGGGATGAGAATACATGCATTTTATGATTTACGTTATGGACACAAGTGATTAAAAATATATATTCTACGTTGAGTTGTACCACTGGCATACTTCCCTGTAACTTGGTAACTATTATTTACATGAGGTATTGTAAACGCGAATCCTGTTGATAGATCTATCGGGCCTGACAACCCCAACCGGACTGGACGACCAGTATTCAACGGTTGCACAGTACTTCGTTTCGGTAACTACACTTGGTACGGTTTAGTAAGATTTCATAATAAAGGGAATATGCGACGTTGATTAAATGTTAAGTATGGTTATCAAGTGCTCAACAGCTTAGAATATTTTTATTAAAACGTTTATATATGAAATCTTGTGGTCTATATTTATAACGCTGCTGGCATTAAACCTATATCTCACCAACTTTATGTTGACGTTTTAAGCATGTTTATTCTCAGGTGATAACTAAAAGCTTCCGCTGCAACATGTTGAATTTAAGCAAGATCTTGAGTATGCATATTTGTGTCAAAAATAAAACTGCATATCGGAGGATTTGTAATGTAAAATATGTTGGAGGTCGTATTGTTATTATCACATGTAAAGTTTGTAAGTCTAAGATTATCGCTAAACGATAATCATTATTAAGTTGTTTAAACCTTGTATTTGTAATAAAAGCTATGGTTTGTATTGTAAAAACGAATGCAGTTTTTGAAAAATGTCACATATAGAGGTCAATACCTCGCGATGAAATCATATGTTATTGTATTCGTCCTTATGGTTAAGGTCGGGTTATGACATTGCAGGATTCATCTCGTACGATCAGATGAAGGATTTTCGATAATAAATAGATTATAGGATGTAGATTAGTACCCTGCAATACATAATTTACGTATGCATATATAATACTAAAATCCCATAAGTTACGGAGGAATCTACGGAATATGTTAGGCAAAGTTTACAGTAACAGATATGCTAAGATATGAATTAGTAGATACATTACGATATGAATTTTGTCTATACACTATTCATGCAATCCAGGCAGTAAGATATGTCTAGATTAAGAATGATAAGCAAGTGATTCCCTAAGAATGATAAGCAGGAAATTTTTGACACGAAATGATAAGCAAAACTTTTGACATGCAGACACGGTCGAAGTCCAGACTAACTAATGCATCCTAATGACTTATCAGTTAGACACACTAATGCAGACCTGGTTCGCTAAGACCACCGCTCTGATACCAACTGTAGTTAGTGGGGACGTCTCCCACTCAGTGCCTTCCCAGCTAACTGCCTGGTGACTACTGAGCGTACCTCAGACACTGATTTTACGGCCATGCCTCTCAGCAAAGCCAACCATATTCGGACCACGAGGGGTAAGAGCCAATGCTTCGTCACAGGTAACACTGTGAAAACCCCCTCTACGATTAAGCCGACGACACAGCTTAAACCAGCTATGATACCAACTCTAATACAGTTGGGGACAACCACCGTCCCACCCAGTGCCTTCCCAGCTAACCGCCTGGTGACCACTAAGTGTACCTCAGATACTGATTTTAGGGACTGCCTCTCGGCTACTGCCAACCCTCGTAAGGGATCGCAAGGAGTAAGAGCCAATGCTTCGTCACAAGTAACACTGTGAGAACCTCCTTTACGACTAACCCGCCACACATGGACGGCGTTACACCAGCTCTGATACCAACTGTAGAGACCCTTCCTAATCCATCTGGACGAAGTCCATATCGATTACAAACGATTCACAATAGTTGATTACATCGCGAGGTACTTGACCTCTATATGATACATTTTACAAACATTGCATTCGTTTTTGAAAAGACAATCTTTCATTACATCGAAAGTTGATGGCATGTGTGACGATCGCTCTAAATCCATATGGACGAACACGTCATTCATTGATTTCATTGCGAGGTATTTGACCTCTATATGATACGTTTTATAAACATTGCATTCTTTTGAAAAGGCATACCATAAATGAATATTTAAATCAAAGGTTTTCGACATCTGATGATTTCTACATATAGACAATCACCATAAATAATAGTTTACAATAGTACTTCCGTTGACAATGCAGTCAAAATAAGATACATGGTGATGATTTGGTGAATGCAACGTTTCCTTGAAAAATATGTCATGTAAAACTCCATGCACATAGCTTGTCTAACATCTAAGCAAACAGCGGAAGACTTCTAGGAAACCTGAGAATAAACATGCTAAAAAGTGTCAACACAAAGGTTGGTGAGTTCATAGTTTTAATGTTTCGTATAATCTGCATATAAAGGTGGATCACAAGATTTCAGTTGTTTCATCCAGAAACGTTTATCAAAATATTCTACGAAATTGAGCACCCTGGTAACTAAACTTAACGTATATATAATTTGTACCCTTTGTATAATCATTTTAATAATACACGCAAACCAACGTGTACGCTTCTCAAATAGCATACGTCCGTTAAAAGGCTAGTGCTCTAGCTCGGACGGGGATATCAAGCCCTATGGATCCATATATAACTACTCGCGCCCACCAGTTCTTATAACCGGCGGTTACTAGTTACCAAAGCTAAGGGATTTTCGGTTCAAACTCGGTGTAGAATTTAGTATGTACTTGTATCCATTGCGTTTAAAATAAAGTGCATGTATTCTCAGCCCAAAAATGTATATTGCAAATGCAATTAAAAAGGGAGCAAATGAAACTCACGCATATAAGTATTGTAAATCAGTTAATAAAGCATTTGCATGTATTCTCAGCCCAAAAATGTATTGAGTAAAAGGGATCATATGAAACTCACGCATATAAATCTAGTATTTTCAGTATTTATAAACAGTCGCATGTATTCTCAGCCCAAAAATATATTGAGTAAAAGGGATCATATGAAACTCACGCATATAAATCTAGTATTTTCAGTATTTATAAACAGTCGCATGTATTCTCAGCCCAAAAATATATTGAGTAAAAGGGATCATATGAAACTCACGCATATAAATATTGTAAAACAGTTAATAAAGCATTTGCATGTATTCTCAGCCCAAAAATGTAATAAGTAAAAAGGGAGCAAATGAAACTCACACATATAAATATTGTATATCGGTTAATAAAGCATTTGCATGTATTCTCAGCCCAAAAATGTAGAGAGTAAAAGGGATCTTATGAAACTCACTGTTTAATATTGATATACAATATTGCAGGAAAGCACGTAGACGCATCTGAGATGATAAACACGAGGTTTGATTCACAAAAAATACCCCCGAACATTACCCATAACCTCCTTGGCAATAACCCATAATTTCCTTAGCTCTAGCTTGCTCGAAAACTCATTTTGAAAATTACTTGGACAGCACTCCGTCGTAATATTTGATGTACATTATTATTTTTGTATCGCAAAAATAATAACACTAATAATAAAAAAAATAATAAGATTAATAATAATCTTATTAATAATAATAATAATAATAATAATAATAATAATAATAATAATAATAATAATAATAATATAAATAATAAATAAAATAAATACGGAGTAATATGTATGTGTGTGTTTTTTTTTCTTTCTTTACTCGGCAGAAAATGTTGCAATTTATAGAACCTGGCCTGAAATCTGGAGTCATGCGACTCGCATGGAAATGGCCTTCTGGCCATGCGACTCGCATGAGGACCAGGGACAGCTCACATTGTTTTTGTCCTAACATTTGTCGACATAATAAAATATAAATATAATATATATAATTTAAATTAATTAATTATATATTATATTAAATTCACGTGCATAGTTGACTTGTAATTTTTGTTCCGATAAGTCGTACGTTGTCACTCGACTTATGTCCCGGTTCCGGTTTTTCGAACGCCCTTTCGTACGCTGAGAAAACTTGTACTTTACGTTTCGTGAATCGTACCTTTGTCAAAATATAGTCTTAAATCATCCATAAAATATACCACTGTAGCAAAGTTACTGTAGCAATTCACTGTAGCAAAGTCAATTTTTACTGTAGCAATTCACTGTAGCAAAGTCAATTTCACTGTAGCAAATAGTGATTTTCAAAAACACTGTAGCATTTTGGGTACTGTAGCAATTTGAAAATGTTACTATCGTTTACTAAATAACTTAAAATTATATATATGTATATATCTTTTTAATATATATAAATCAGTTTTTAAATACACATTGGAAGTTATTTATAAATAAATTTTAATAATAAATATTTCAACTTATCATATATATTCAAATAGATATTTAAACCAATAAGTTTAATGTACGGTATCAAATAATTAATACATTGTTACCTTTTCAAGTTATAGTATATATGTATCTATTTACATATAATTGTTCGCGAATCGTCGAAAACAACCGAAAGGTATTTAAATATATAAAAGTAGTTCAAAAATTTTGAGATTCAGTTTTACAGACTTTGCTTATCGTGTCGAAAATGTTAATCATACAAAGATTAAGTTTAAATTTGGTCAGAAATTTCCGGGTCATCACAGCATGCATACCATTTCATAATATATCTAACTATACTTGACTTAATAATAATCTTGATGAACTCAACGACTCAAATGCAACGTCTTTTGAAATATGTCATGAATGACTCCAAGTAATATCTCTAATATAAGCAAATGCACAGCGGAAGATTTCTTTCAATACCTGAGAATAAACATGCTTTAAAGTGTCAACCAAAAGGTTGGTGAGTTCATTAGTTTAACATAAATAATCATTTTCATCAATTTAATAGACCACAAGAATTTCATTTCCATTTCTCATAAATATACGTCCCATGCATAGAGACAAAAATCATTCATATGGATAGAACACCTGGTAACCGACATTAACAAGATGCATATAAGAATATCCCCATCATTCCGGGACATCCATCGGACATGATATAAAAACTCGAAGTACTAAAGCATCCGCTACAACGGATGGGGTTTGTTAGGCCCAGTAGATCTATCTTTAGGATTCGCGTCAATTAGTAGACTGGTTTACTAATTCTTAGGTTACCAAGTAAAAGGGGCATATTCGGCTTCGATCATTCAACCATATAATGTAGTTTCGATTACTTGCGTCTATTTCGTAAAACAGTTATAAAAGCAGCGCATGTATTCTCAGTCCCAAAAATATATATTGCAAAAGCATTTAAAAAGGAAGCAAATGAAACTCACCTAATGTATTTTGTAGTAAAAATACATATGACTATATTGAACAATGTAGGGTTGGCCTCGGATTCACGAACCTATATCATTTGTATATTTATTAATATTCATAGTTGTAATTGAACACCTATATATATAAATGTATTAGTTATATCATTTTTACGTTAATAATATATATATATATATATATATATATATATATATATATATATATATATATATATATATATATATATATATATATTTTATATGTTCATTTTGTATATATATAAAAATATCAAATTTTGTTATGTTATATGTGTTATATATATATATATATATATATATATATATATATATATATATATATATATATATATATATATATTTATGTATGTATTTAATTTGTTTATCAAAACAGTAGTTCTATTATACTAAGTTAATATTAGTAAAAATAAATAATGATAATAACATTAATAATATACATATGTTAATAATAACTCTATTAGTGATAATAATAATGATATTAATAATAGTACTTGTAACAATATTAATTTTACTGTTTATGGTAGTTATGATATTAATGATTTACTAATAATAATAATAATAACTTTGTTAAAAATGATAATATTAATAAAGATATTGTTAATAATGATACATTTGTTTAATAATAATAATAGTAATACTAAAAGTTACAAAAGTGATACTAGTACTAATATTAATGGAAAAAAAATGATAACTTGTATTATATTCCATAATAATAATAATAACAACCCTAATCATAATAATATTAACAATGGTAAAAGTAATAATATTGATAGTAATAATAGTATTTATGAAAATAATAATAATATAGATATTTATAATGGCAACCATAATACTTATAATACTCGATAATAATAATACCAACAATAATAATATTACTAATTCTTAATAATAATAATAACAATAACAATAATAATTATAATAACAATAATCATAATAATAATAATTATAATGATAATGGAAAGGAAATAAAAATATATACCCTTTATAAATGCTTTCCTAAAAAGAATTGCCCATGACGAGGCTCGAACCCGAGACCTCCCGAACACCCATACTCGTCCAAACCACCCATCTGTTACTGCTTTTCTGAATATTACCTGACCCATTTATTTAAAACCCGATATTTTCTGTTTACACTTTCTTCTTCTTTAAAATCAAAACGAACCAGGATCAATTCTAACTTATAATGAGTTTCTTATATAGTTTTAGGAGTTGTAATTTGAATAAAACGATCCTCCAATCCAAATAACTCAACAGGAATAACAAAAAAAAAAACAAAATCAGAGTGCTCCTGCTGCTGCCGTATTTAAAAAAAAAAAATTGATTTTGGGTTTTAAGGACGTTTTTGCTCAAGGTTTCAACATGAAAAGGTTTGTAAATCAATCCACAAAACTTTTTGAATCATCAATTTGATTAGAAACAGAAACACGTACGCGAATTTCATTCAAAAACGATTGTTGACTTTTTTTTGTATAAAACTTTGACTCCGAAATTAAAAGTTAATAGCAAGAATTAAGACTTGAGATTTTCCAGATAGTTGAGTTGAAAGATTCCTAACAACGTTGCATTTTTAGATTTTCAAGTTTCATTCATAATCGGATTATGAATAAAATGTAATAATACAGAGTATTATCGAACTGTATATATATATATATATATATATATATATATATATATATATATATATATATATATATATATATATATATATATATATATATATATATATTTCATTTCAGTTTTTAATTTGGTTACGTAATTCAGAGCAGGATATATATAATCTCAGTTTGTTATTTTTTATTTGTGATTGAGAATGACTTGCAACAACTGAAGACAGTGATAATCAATCCACAAAGAAAAAAATAAAAATTTGGAAAGGAGACAATGACTTGAAACAGACTTGTGTACTATTTTTTGTTTGATCCTGAATATCGACTTGCATCAGATCTTATAGAATAAAGATCGACAATAATGGGTAACAAACTGGATTTAACTTGTCTATTTTATGATTCATACTTTTGTTAATTAATAAATATAATTATATTAATAATATTAATAATACAAATTAATAATAATATTACTTAATAATAATAAAATTATTGATAAAGATATTAATAATAATAAATGATAAAAATAATAATATGATAATTCAATACTAACATTAATGATAATAAAAATAATAAGTTTAATAATATTGATAATTGTAAGATAATGGGTTTTAATCATAATGGTTATAATACTTTTTAAAAGTAATAATAATAATAATAATGATTCTTAATGATACTCGTAATAATATCCAATAATAATACTAATATTAATCATAATAACTAAAATTATTATTACCCTATATACTAATAGTCGTGGGAAGTTTGGTCGTTTGACCCCCAACCCCGCCCAAAATTTGGTCAAAACGACAATTGACCAAACTTCACCCCAAAAAATGCAAAAAACCCCCCTCAACTATCGACAACTTACATAAACTACCCTTAAATTCAGGGGGGTAAAACGTCAGTTTACTTAATTAAAATAAAAAACTCTCCCAACCCATATGACAGCCCGTATCTTCCTCCTCGCTCCGAGTTAAATTCCACCGACCACATTGTTAAACTCGAAATATTTTTGTGAACAAAACGAAACTAACTACGTTCGAAACGGACACTTTTTAAAAAACGCTAACCACAACGACAGCCCGTATCTTCCCGCTCAGCGCGAGTTAAATTTTTTCGAAAGCAGCGTCGTAATCGAAATAATTTTATGAACAAAACGATAAAAGGTACGTTCGAAACGGATACCTTTTAAAAAACGCTAAACACAACGACAGCCCGTTTCTTCCTGCTCGCCACGAGTAAATTTTCCCGCCACCCACATTATGACCCGAACGCCACCGCCGCAACGCGCGGTCGGTAACTTTCTAGTTTACTACTAATTATAATAATAATCATATTAATAATGTTAACAATAGTATTAATACTATTACTATAACAAATTAAATGTATCAAAATTTCATATCTTTATATTATATATAATAATAGTATTAATATTGATATTAATATTTATATTGTTTTTAATAAAAGTAATGATAATATTAATATAGCAATTATAATTTATCTTGTAAGTTTAATATGCTGCTATTATTAACTAGGTAATATTTATTAACTATCTCATATATTATAACACATATTGATTATTTAATTTCATACACTTTATATATATTACAATATACATATAGTATTAATCCTGTATAAAAATCATTTATATTTATATATATAGATTTACTTAATAACAACATTATTATCTTGCATATTATTTTATATATTTGATTCTAATGTTTCAGTTATATTTTAGTATTTCCAATTTTTATATATATACTTTTGTTGTATTATATTATATTATATATATATATATATATATATATATATATATATATATATATATATATATATATATATATATATATATATATATATATATGTATACTCATGTACACATTTATTTACAACCAAAAGGTTCGTGAATCGTCTGGAATAGTTAAAGGTCAAATGGTTTAATGCATTCATGAAAATAGTTCAAACATTCTGCGAGTCAACATTCAGACTTTGCTTATCGTATCGAAACTATATAAGATTTAAGTTTAAATTTGGTCGGAAATTTCCGGGTCGTCACATTTGTGAATGCAAAGTTTTTCGAATAAAGCATGTATGACTCCATGCACATAACTTGTATAACGTATAAGCAAACAGCGGAAGACTTTTAGGGACCTGAGAATAAACATGCTAAAAGTATCAACACAAAGGTTGGTGAGTTCATAGTTTTAATATTGCGCATAATCTGTATATAAAGGTGGACCACAAGATTTCAGTTGTTTCATCCAAAACGTTTATCAAAATATTCTGCGAAATTGAGCACCCTGGTAACTAAACTTAACGTATATATAATAAGTACCCCTGTTTTAACATACATGCAACCAACATGTACAATACACGCAATCCAACGTGTATTAACTCAAATAGCATACGTCCACTTTAAAGTTCAGGCTAGGGTCTCTATACCTGGAATGGACGGGGATGTCAAGCCCTATGGATCCATATACAACTATTCGCGCCCACCAGTTATTATAACTAGCAGCTACTAGTTACCAAAGCTAATGGATTTTCGGTTTAAACTCAGTGTAGAATTAAGTATGTACTTGTGTCCATTGCATATAAAATAAAGTGCATGTATTCTCAGCCCAAAAATATACATTGTAAAAGTATTGAAAAATGGAGCATATGAAACTCACCTTAGCAGCACATAAAGCAATTCACAGAGATGTGACCGAAACTCGAAATGCAAGTAACCGTAGACCTCAACCTAGAGAACATATGTTGGTCAATAAATGTCTAACAAGCTAGGTCGGTCCATAGGGTAAATATAGTCCTATTGCTCAAGTCCGACTCATAAATTTAGCAAAGTTTAGCAAAAGTCAACAAAAGTTAACACAAGTCAAAGTAAGTCAAATGTAAATCAACCGCAAGTCAAACACAGTCAACATGGTCAACACAAATAAACAATCTCATAATATTACCCAAGTTGGTCAAATAGTCAAACATAAGTCAAACTTAAGTTATCTATTTTTACTTAGAAAAAAATAATATTATTTACATATATGTATTTTTTAAGTATTTTGCAGCTGATTCCGGGTCCCACCAACTTTGATATAATACCTTAGGTCGTGACCATTGAAAATTATATCATCCCACCTTTTTGTAGACAGTTTATTTGACAAAAATGGAGTTACGGTTTTAAAGTTATGACCTCGTGAAAACAGTCTCTC
The DNA here is from genome assembly GCF_046630445.1 of Rutidosis leptorrhynchoides. Lineage (NCBI taxonomy): Eukaryota > Viridiplantae > Streptophyta > Magnoliopsida > Asterales > Asteraceae > Rutidosis > Rutidosis leptorrhynchoides. The sequence continues at coordinate 11,132,852 of NC_092340.1, read as the reverse complement.
GAAACATAAAATGCTGATAAAAATGCTGTCAGTGTTCAAAATCAGCAACGATTATCCATTTTTTCGCTTATTTTAAACCTGTTTAGACTTAACAAAATCATACATATAATATATCGTTTTAAAGCATGTCGTAAATACTTTCAATACCAATTAATAGTTTTTATCCAAACTTAACTGATTTCAACTTACGAGTCCGCAAAGTAGACCCAAGAGTCATTTTTGACACTTTACCAAAACTAAAAGTCAGCCCCAACATCCTGTTTTCATGCTCGTTTTAAATTAGTTTTGAATCGGAAAAATCATACATATCTTATATTATTTTGAAGCATCTCATATCTACTTTCTGACCTAATTAATAGCTTTCACCATAACTTAATCATTTACAATTTACGAGCCTACAAAGTGAGCCCGAGAGTCATTTTGACACTTTCACTAAAATAATAAAAATTTTCCATTAACAACTCAAATTCCAAACCATAATACTTGAGCATGTTAAAATCATGTTATAAGTTTAAAAATCATATTTTAGACGTGTTACATAGCTTTAATCCTCAAAATTTCGCATATTGGTCAAAGTAGACGCGTATGACCCAAATGGGTCATAAATACTCATTTTGATCAAAACATGTCAAAACTCATTTTTAAAACATTACAATCTTTAAACTTACTTAAATTGATATATCGGACGTGTCCAAGTTTGCCCGTTACTCATTTCGATACTTTTTGGCTTAAATGGGTCAAATGTCCAAACGGACGGTTTAAATTACATGGTTTATACTTATATAAAATTATCACGTTAGAATACCCCACACTATATGAAATAGTTAATATAAGTGTATTAAGTTCGTACAAAAAGTCGCAAGTCTCTAGCATTGGTCATTATTTTTATAACCCGAGTCATTTGCAAAAACACATGTTTAAAATCGTATTTACAGCAGCAACTTCTGTGATTTTTAGAAAAATCATCGCAACTCCAACTCAGTCACCGCCAATTGGAGATGCGGCATTTTTAAATGGAGAATCTACCCAATTTTTCGTATAGTCTCATTCGACCCAGAACTGCCCAGAAACAGCAAACGTAGCCACTGGTCGAATCAGTTTTTAACAGCACTTTTAATAAAATGTACAAAACTTTGAACGAGTGTATAGGGTTCAAGATTAATCGAAATGACCTGATTCTTGAGTCTAAATTCAATAGCTTTTCGACGTCTACAATCCTATCAACCCAGATTTTTAATTACACCTCATTAACCGTGTCAAAAGTTATTAAACCAAAAGTTATTAATTTTTCAAGCTCTTTTCAAAAGTTATTAATTTTTCAAGCTCTTTTCAAATATCATAATGCCAAGAACAGATTGTAAACTCAATTTTTCCAAAATCCCAATTTCAAATACGAATTTTCAATCCGAAATCAATTAATCATAACTTTTGATCTAGAAATCGAAATCATATGATATCTTAATGAAAAGTTATTAATTTTTCAAGAGCAATACATTTATACACATATCATAAACTAAAAATATCATTGTCATATCAGCAGCATACCATTCAAATTCGTGATCATTCATAAAAACGAGTTAAAACTTCAATTAAACATAATATGAGCATACGGTAACGAAAATTCAAAATTCCAAAGCCCAAACTTATTAGTTTTTCAAGAGGATTCTGATTATCTCATAATATTATACATTCAACAAGTTCAAGTTTCTGACCTCACACAAAACAAATTCGTGATTCATCAAAAAGTCATCAAACGATCAAATTAACGAATAATATCATGCATACATACAAGGGCTTGAGCACTAGACACTATATCTACCCTAAAATGTAACAAAAATATGAAAACCCAAAAATTAGAGTTTTTGAAACTTACCCTAATCAAGAAATTGTTGGTATAGATGTGTAGAGCTCTTCGAGAGGAGTCCGAATATGTAAACGATTTTATGATCAAGTGATTTCTTGAAGGTGTTCTTGAGGAAAGAAGATCGATGATGATGATGAATAGTGGATGAGTGTTCTTGTATGTGTGTGTACGTATGATTGAAGTGAAAAGAATCTGATATTTAGATGGATAGATATGTCACGGATATATATCTATCTCAATAATAGATATCACGGATGTAATAATTAATAAACACGGGTATTAAATGTGTAGTCACGAGTAAATAGATATATCACGGGTCTAATAATTAAATAAACATGGTTTATAGATTTTAGTAGTCACGAGTTTAATAGTAAGAAAAATAGTTATAATATATAGTCACATGTGATAAATAAATTTTTATCCGTTAGCTAAAACTCGATGTATTTTATCTTAATATGATTCAATAATTGGTTAATTTTATATTTATAAAAAAACATCTATATTTAATTCCAATCAATTATTAAGAATATAATTAAATATCATTTTTATATTTAAATTATATAATAAAGTAATTATAATGTTTATAATTATGTGTTACGTAATTTATGGGAGTAGTTGGCAAGTGAGTCACGAATTTTGTATCTATTATCTAATATATAATAATATAATAATAAACTAAACTATTAGTTTGAATTATTAAACCAAATTATTAATTTGAATTATTAACTCAATTATTAGTGTATAAAACTATTTATCTAGAAACGTTCGTATAATACGCTTATAAATACTTGTTGAATAAAAATATAAGTATTATCACCCTACTTAATTAAAATGAATTTTTTAAAAAAAAACTCAATTGTTATATAACATAATTATTTAAATTAATAATCATACATTTTGTTGTCTTAAAATATATTTTTCTCATTTTCACTAATCGTAGTGTTTAATTTATAACTAGAATATTCTAAAAAAAATTTGAGTGGAAAAATCATTGAATCTAACAAATGGTTGTTATGTTTTTAATGGAAAGTTAACGGAAAAAGTCAGGTTATTACATTACCTACCCGTTAAAGAAAATTTCGTCCCGAAATTTTGGTTGGTGCGATTAAACGGCGTTTAGGAACAAGTGAGGATAGAAATGTTCGTCTTGACGTAGAAAGATCGAGCATCTTGTAGTTAAGTATGGAAGTTGGGTAAAACGAGATCATATTCCTTTGATGACGAATACCTTTGAATAAACTGCTCGAAGTGCAAATATGATATGACAAAGATGAGAAGGAAATTACGTGTGATTCAAATGATGTCACATATAGAGTCTCATTATATTCAGATGTCAGCAGAGAACATAAAGGAGTCATGTAACATGGTACGTGGTGAAGATAAGGTTGATCAAGCATTACCACCATCACGTTCCATTAGAACTTTCGCATGACTTACCGTAATATAACCACGTTGATCAGGCGTCATTATATTACACTAACTCATGCTTCCATTCCAACATTACTCTAAAATATTTATGGATATAAAACAAGTGTCGTTTTCCAGAATTTATAAATCAAAATGATTTCAAAAATGGGTGTACTAAAAATAGTAAGAGAATATAATATTTATTTTAATTAATAATATTGAAAGAGTAATGACGTAAGAATGTCTTTCAAACTATTGAGAATCTTCGTGAGTCGGATAAGACTTCTTCCGATTTACAATTCGAGATGTCAGGAGTTTCTGAATCGAAGCACATAAGCACATAATATAACACATATGATATCTATAAAAATATATAAGTAATAACTCACGTAGGAATGTCGAGAATTTCGAAAGTCCTGAATGACGCTTCCGGGTTTTTTTTCCAATAACCGGGGTGTTGAAATTGAACTCGCTTGAGCAGGAGAAGGCTTGTAATCAAAAGGAGAAATAATTTCTCACCGATAGTAATAATAATATTACATTAATGTCAGAATATGCACATAATCACATATAAGTGTAATGACACGGTTGTAGACTAAACCACTAATGTATCCAAACAGTCCAGGTCAGACACACTAATGCACCTAATTCCCTACAACCAATGCTCTGATACCACTTGTAACGACCCACCAAAATTACTATTGACGCAGTACGTTATTCACCGGTTTCATTGCGAGGTATTGACCTCTATATGATACGTTTTGTAAACATTGCATTCTTTTGAAAAGGCACACCATAAATGAATATCTAAATCCAAGGTTTTCGACAACTGATAATTTCTACATATAGACAATCACCATAAATAATTGTTTACAATAATACATCCGTTGACAATGCAGTCAAAATAAGATACATGGTGATGATTTTGTGAATGCAAAGTTTTCTCGAATAAAGCATGTATGACTCCATGCACATAACTTGTATAACGTATAAGCAAACAGCGGAAGACTTCTAGGGACCTGAGAATAAACATGCTAAAAGTATCAAAACAAAGGTTTGTGAGTTCATAGTTTTAATATTGCGCATAATCTGTATATAAAGGTGGACCACAAGATTTCAGTTGTTTCATCCAAAACGTTTATCAAAATATTCTACGAAATTGAGCACCCTGGTAACTAAACTTAACGTATATATAATAAGTACCCCTGTTTTAACATACATGCAACCAACATGTAGAATACACGCAATCCAACGTGTATTAACTCAAATAGCATACGTCCACTTTAAAGTTCAGGCTAGGGTCTCTATACCTGGAATGGATGGGGATGTCAAGCCCTATGAATCCATATACAACTATTCGCGCCCACCAGTTATTATAACTGGCAGCTACTAGTTACCAAAGCAAAGGGATTTTCGGTTTAAACTCAGTGTAGAATTAAGTATGTACTTGTGTCCATTGCATATAAAATAAAGTGCATGTATTCTCAGCCCAAAAATATACATTGTAAAAGTATTGAAAAATGGAGCATATGAAACTCACCTTAGCAGCACATAAAGCAATTCACAGAGATGTGATCGAAACTCGAAATGCAAGTAACCGTAGACCTCAACCTAGAGAACATATGTTGGTCAATAAATGTCTAACAAGCTAGGTCGGTCCATAGGGTAAGTATAGTCCTATTGCTCAAGTTCGACTCATAAATTTAGCAAAGTTTAGCAAAAGTCAATAAAAGTTAACACAAGTCAAAGTAAGTCAAATGTAAGTCAAACGCTAGTCAAACACAGTCAACATGGTCAACACAAATAAACAATCTCATAATATTACCCAAGTTGGTCAAATAGTCAAACATAAACATAAGTCAAACTTAAGTTATCTATTTTTACTTAGAAAAAAAATATTATTTATATATATGTATTTTTTAGGTATTTTGCAGCTGATTTCGGGTCCCACCAACTTTGAAATAATACCTTAGGTCGTGACCATTGAAAAGTATATCATCCCACCTTTCTATAGATAGTTTATTTGACAAAAATAGAGTTACGGTTTTAAAGTTATGACCTCGTGAAAACAGTCTCTCGAAACATAAAATGCTGATAAAAATACTGTCAAGTGTTCAAAATCAGCAACGATTATCCATTTTCTCGCTTATTTTAAACCTGATTAGACTTAACAAAATCATACATATAATATATTGTTTTAAAGCATGTCGTAAATACTTTCAATACCAATTAATAGTTTTTATCCAAACTTAACTAATTTCAACTTACGAGTCCGTAAAGTAGACCCAAGAGTCATTTTTGACACTTTACCAAAACTAAAAGTCAACCCCAACATCCTGTTTTCATGCTCGTTTTAAACTGGTTTTGAATCGACAAAATCGTACATATCTTATATTATTTTGAAGCATCTCATATCTACTTTCTGACCCAATTAATAGCTTTCACCATAACTTAATCATTTACAATTTACAAGCCTACAAAGTGAGCCCGAGAGTCATTTTGACACTTTAACTAAAATAATAAAATTTGTCCATTAACTACTCAAATTCCAAACCATAATACTTGGGCATGTAAAAATCATGTCATAAGTTTAAAAATGATATTTTAGACGTGTTACATACCTTTGATCCTCAAAATTTCGTATATTGGTCAAAGTAGACGCGTATGACCCAAATGGGTCATAAATACTCATTTTGACCAAAACGTGCCAAAACTCATTTTTAAAACATTACAATCTTCAAACTTACTTAAATTGATATATCGGACGTGTCCAAGTTGCTCGTTACTCATTTCGATACTTTTTGGCTTAAATGGGTCAAGTGTCCAAACGGACGGTTTAAATTACAAGGTTTATACTTATACAAAATTATCACGTTAGAACACCCCACACTATATGAAATAGTTAATATAAGTGTATTAAGTTCGTACAAAAAGTCTCAAGTCTCTAGCATTGGTCATTATTTTTATAAACCCGAGTCATTTGCAAAAACACACGTTTAAAATCGTATTTACAGCAACAACTTCTGTGATTTTTAGAAAAATCATCGCAACTCCATATCAGTCACCGCCAATTGGAGATGCGGCATTTTTAAGTGGAGAATCTACCCAATTTTTCATATAGTCTCATTCCACCCTGAACAGCCCCAGAAACAGCAAATGTACCCGCTGGTCGAATCAGTTTTTAACAGCACTTTTAATAAAATGTGCAAAACTTTGAACGAGTGTATAGGGTTCAAGATTAATCGAAATGACCTGATTCTTGAGTCTAAATTCAATAGATTTTCTACGTCTACAATCCTATCAACCCAGGTTTTTAATTACACCTCGTTAACCGTGTCAAAAGTTATTAAACCAAAAGTTATTAATTTTTCAAGCTCTTTTCAAAAGTTATTAATTTTTCAAGCTCTTTTCAAATATCATAATACCAAGAACAGATTGTAAACTCAATTTTTCCAGAATCCCAATTTCAAATACGAATTTTCAATCCGAAATCAATTAATCATAACTTTTGATCTATAAATCGAAATCATATGATATCTTAATGAAAAGTTATTAATTTTTCAAGAGCAATACATTTATACACATATCATAAACTGAAAATATCATGTTCATATCAGTAGCATACCATTCAAATTCGAGATCATTCATAAAAACGAGTTAAAACTTCAATTAAACATAATATGAGCATACGGTAATGAAAATTCGAAATTCCAAAGCCTAAACTTATTAGTTTTTTAAGAGGATTCTGATTATCTCATGATATTATACATTTAACAAGTTCAAGTTTCTGACCTCACACAAAACAAATTTGTGATTCATCAAAAAGTCATCAAATGATCAAATTAACGAATAATATCATGCATACATATAAGGACTTGAGCACTAGACACTATATCTACCTTAAAATGTAACAAAAACATGAAAACCCGAAAATTAGAGTTTTTGAAACTTACCCTAATCAAGAAATTGTTGGTATAGATGTGTAGAGCTCTTCGAGAGGAGTCCGAATATGTAAACGATTTTATGATCAAGTGATTTCTTCAAGGTGTTCATGAGGAAAGAAGATCGACGATGATGATGAATAGTGGATGGGTGTTCTTGTATGTGTGTGTACGTATGATTGAAGTGAAAAGAATCTGATATTTAGATGGATAGATATGTCACGGATATATATCTATCTCTATAATAGATATCACAGATGTAATAATTAATATACACGGGTATTAAATGTGTAATCACGAGTAAATAGATATATCACGGGTCTAATAAATAAATAGACACGGTTTATAGATTTTAGTAGTCACGAGTTTAATAGTAAGAAAAATAGTTATAATATATAGTCACATGTGATAAATAATTTTTTATCCGTTAGCTAAAACTCGATGTATTTTATCTTAATATGATTCAATAATTTGTTAATTTTATATTTATTAAAAAAACATCTATATATATTGTTCGAAACCTTTTATATTTAATTCCAATCAATTATTAAGAATATAATTAAATATCATTTTTATATTTAAATTATATAATAAAGTAATTATAATGTTTATAATTATGTGTTACGTAATTTATGAGAGTAGTTGGCAAGTGAGTCACGAATTTTGTATATGTTATCTAATATATAATAATAATAATAATATAATAATAAACTAAACTATTAGTTTGAATTATTAAACTAAATTATTAATTTGAATTATTAACTTAATTATTAGTTTGAATTATTAGTGTATAAAACTATTTATCTAGAAACGTTCGTATAATACGCTTATAAATACTTGTTGAATAAAAATATAAGTATTATCATCCTACATAATTAAAATAATTTTTTTTTAAAACAAAAACTCAATTTTTATGTAACATAATTATTTAAATTAATAATCATACATTTTGTTGTCTTAAAATATATTTTTCCCATTTTCACTAATCGTAGTGTTTAATTTATAACTAGTATATTCTAAAAAAAAAATTGAGTGGAAAAATCATTGAATCTAACAAATGGTTGTTAAGTTTTTAATGGAAAGTTAACAGAAAAAGTCGGGTTATTACATACGCGCTTATATTAACATCGCGAAGATTGCGGAGATATTTTCATGTGCATCCAATTCATGTGTCAACTAACATGCCATTAAAATAAGTTTTAACAAAGCTAGAAATATCTGGTAGGCTTGCGATGTGGGCAGTGGAGTTAGGTGCTTATGAAATATCATATCTTCTGCGCAATGCTTTAAAAGGGCAAGTTTTAGCGGATTACCTCGCAGAGATGTCTGGCGAGATGGAAGTAATCCATGAGCGAACAGAGCTAAAGCCGGTGCAAGGCAAAACATGGGATTTATTTACTGATGGAGCCTCATGCGCAGAGGGTGCTGGTGCGGGTCTAGTGTTAATAGCCCCAAGTGGTGAGGAGCATACAAATGCGCTACGTTTCAATTTCGATGTCACAAATAATGAAGCCGGATATGAAGCGTTACTTGCTGGTTGGAATATCGCGCATAAAATGCATATCACAAAATTGCGCGCATACACAGATTCACAGTTAGTTGCAAATCAGTTCAATGGCTCCTTCGAAGCGCACGAACTCTCAATGCAAAAATATTTGAAGTTATTGCAAGAATTGGCTATGCGGTTTGCGCATTTTGAGCTAGCACAAGTGCCAAGGAGCCAAAATAAGAAAGTAGACGCGCTAAGTAAGTTAGCCGCGCTAACATTCTCACACTTTCAAAAGCAAGTTTGGGTTGAGGAATTGCCAAGCAAGTCAATTGATTATGATCTAATGGTTGCGTCTATTGAAGAAGAACAACCAAATTGGATAGAACCAATCATACAGTACATTCAAAATAATGTTTTGTCAGAAGACAAACACGAAGCTCGTTTGGTTCGTGAGCGAACACAAATGTACATCATCCAAAATGATATTTTATATCGTAAGTCATATTGCGGCCCAATAATGCGGTGTGTTGGACCAATTGAAGCCGAGATGATAGTTGATGAAGTGCACAATGGTTCTTGTGCATTGCATTCAGGCTATAAAACCATTGCGGCTAAGATTATGCAAATGGGTTATTTTTGGCCATCCTTATATCGTGATGTGGCAAAAATCGTTAAACGCTGCAAAAGTTGCCAAAGGCATGCACCGCAGAATAGGATGCCAAGACATGATATGATCTCTGTTAACTCACCATGGCCATTTTACAAATGGGCTATTGACATGGTGGGACCATTTCCTACAGGTCTCGGCAATGTCAAGTTCTTAATTGTGACAATCGACTATTTTACAAAATGGGTTGAGGCGAAGGCAGTTCGCACTATCACTGGCCTACAAGTGCGTAATTTTGTTTGGGAATACATCATATGCAGATTCGGCATTCCGCGAGAGTTGGTTAGCGATAACGGGGCTCAAATAGCGAAAGACCCGTTCAAAACATGGTGTACTGATTTAAATATAATCCAGAAATTTACGTCGGTAGTGCACCCGCAAGCTAATGGCCTGTGCAAAGTAACTAACCGTGACATTGTAAGCGGAATCAAAAAGCGCTTATATGAAAAACGCACTGGTTAGGTGGATGAGTTACCCAATGTTTTATGGGCGCATCGTACTACTTTCAAGAAAAGTACAGGCGAAACACTTTTTAGCTTGGTATATGGTTCTGAGGCAATAATACCCGCTGAAATTCTTGTGGCAACACATCGAGTTGTTAACTTTGATGAAGAAGCAAACAATGAGACTTTATGTGAAAACTTGAATTTAATTGAGGAGCGCAGACTAATGGTTGCTATCAGAGAAGCAAATAATAAATAGCAAATCGCTAAATATTATAACAAAAGAGTGCGCGCATTGTCCTTTGATGTTGGCGAATGGGCATTGCTGAATAATGACGCAAGTCGTGCAGAAAAACTTGGTAAGTTAGGACCCAACTGGGAGGGTCCTTATCAAGTTGTTGCTATTAACGCGGCAGGTTCATACAAACTCGCAGACATAGAAGGGCGAAGTCTTCCTAATGCGTGGCATGCTGCTTTGTTGAAGCGATATTATGCATAAATTTCTGGAAAAATGTATTAACCAAAGCATTTATGTATTAACAATGTTAAATGAAATAACAGAATGCGATGTCTATTTTTCTATGTGCTTTTTATATTTGCAAGTCTTGATCACACTTGTGAAAATGTAATGAATAAACGCGCGAATTGCATAAGTGATGGAAAAGCTCACTTATATTGTTAAACTTCATAAAACTTTGCGGCATAATTACAGTTAATGAAATTTTTAATAAACAATTGATTTCACCATACTAGTATGTTTCGCAAAGGCTTAAACGCGTAGTGATGACATTTCCCGCTTACGCAGGAATTAAATATTGCGAAAGGGTATTAATTTCCTAAGTATTTGATTCTGCTGTACTTAGATGCTTCACAATGCTAATAATTACCTAAGGATCGTTTCGGCGGACTTGGAAGATTCATAATGTATAAATTTATACAAGTACATATTGTTTCGCAAAAGTACATACTTATTATGTGCACGATAATAAAAGTTGGAAATTGCAAATGACAAGTCTAGATTATGAATATGATGATATAGCGCTATATAAATAAAAGTACTTGCAAAATGATAAATAATGAAACTTTATTATTAAATCGCAGAGGTAGCTGCGCGCTAATATTACATGCGTAAAATTACATCCCTATTCTTTAGATAAATCGAGTTTGATGATGTCATCTGCAGTGGCATCATCTTGTTCACTTATCGCGATAATCTTGGGGATGGGAATTTCGACTATAGCTTCCTTGGCAACAACAAACGCTGCTTGATCGTCTGCCAGGGAGCATAAGCGATCTGTTACAATAGTTGGTAACGGCTCTGATAAGTGGCAGCTGGTGGTAACCTGATCCATGAACTCAACCCTTTCGCGTAGCCGCATTTCGGCAGCATATGTGGAAAACTTCTGCGAAACAGGTAGGGAGTTAAGCACTTTTCTTGAAAATTCAGGTAAATGTTGGCGGAGCTTTGCAAATTCAAGCTCCGCGGAGGATTTGGCGGCTAGAGCGTTGTCCCTCTCTAATACTAATTTAGCAGCATCCTCCGCTAAAGCTTTATTGGTTGTCTGCAAGTTGTTTTCTTTATCTGCCGCAGCAAAAAGTTGTTATTTCAAAATCCTCAACAGCAGTTTTTGCTGCGGTGAGTTCAGCGATTAACTCAGTGCAGCGCTTTTCGCTCTCTGCAAGTTTGGCTTTTTCAGTGAAAAATTTAGCTCTTTCAACCTCGAGAACTTGGAAAAATTTTCCTTTAACGGACCATCATGTCGTAGGCTGAGTTGAAGGCCATATAGAAATTCTGCACAAAGTAGTTGTGCGCTTCTGCGGCGGGAAGTTTCGCAAATTCATGGCGAAGCTCATCCGGTATCGCCAATTTCATCTGTTGGCTTTGATCTAATGCAGCAGATGAAGAGGTACATGTGTACTCTGATAATCCGTCGACTGTTACCCCATAGGAATTGGGCGGAGTGCGGAATAGTTCGGTGATCTTTTTCACGGTATTAGGACTCGAAAAGCATGGGTCATTGGTTGAGTCGCCTGCAATAAAATTAAAATTACAGATTAATAAAAAGAATTAATACATGTTGAGACTATGTTAAGAGGGTTATATTCTAGTCTTACCTATCTGTTGCTCCGGATCATAATTTGATATCACCGGGTTCTCAAAGAAATTTGTTTCGCTCTGCTTCGATTTCTTCTTTTGAGAAGATGACGGTGTCTCGTATGGTCGTTTGGTAGAATCAGTTGTGATGAGCCGTGGTGTTGTTGTTAAATCAACAACTGGTACGGGACGCTCTTTCTTTCCCGAGGATGTTGTTGACTTTGCTTAAGGGCTTGTTAGTAGGTTTGTGATCAAAGTTTTTGGGTTTAGTTTACGGTCGACTTCCTCGATCAACATCTTGAAGTGAAAAGAGATGTGTGCAAATTTAAAGTGAATTTAAGGTTAGTTGAAAAAATGATTGATGAAGAGTAGTTTGAATCGAATAAGGGCGAGGATTTTGTGATTCCTAATGTTGGTATACATATATATAGGAACATTGAGAATGTCAATCGATTATGTTTCACTCTTAATCATGTTGTTTCAACAATAATATTTTTCACAAACGGTTGGAAACGGTAACTTTATTTATCTAACGGTAACAAAGACATTGCGAAATGATTCATAACGGGTTACAACAATGAGTAACTGCGAACTTTGTTTTTAGAGTTTATCATGCTGCATTTTTAATGAAAAATGTGCCCTGATAAACTGGGGGGACTTGATCATATACATAGCATTGTATATGTACATTTTAAGTGTTAAAGGCTTAAAACAGAAATTGCGCGAAGTATACTTAAAGTGAAATGTCCCGTTCATATTGATTATAAACGTTCCATATTAATTGATTTCGTTGCGAGGTTTTGACCTCTATATGAGACGTTTTTCAAAGACTGCATTCGTTCTTTTAAACAAACCATAACCTTTATTTTATCGACAAGGGTAAAAGGACACCACCTAGATTATCAGAAATGATAATCTAAAAATTTCACACTTACACACTACCAATACATATTGGTTTACAATATTAATATGTTACAACAAAGTAAAACTCGAATGCAGTTTTAAACAATATTATACAAGCATACTGACACCAAATCTTGTCCATATATTAGCATGCAACAGCGGAAGCTCTTAATAATCACCTGAGAATAAACATGCTTTAAACGTCAACAAAAATGTTGGTGAGTTATAGGTTTAACCTATATATCAAATTATAATAATAGACCACAAGATTTCATCTTTCAATAACATGCAATCTGCATTAAAATCATTCGTATGGTTGAACACCTGGTAACCGACATTACCAAATGCATCTAGAATATCCCCATATATAAATATCGAAGTACTAAAGCAGTTCAAATTCTCTGACTGGGGCTTGTCAATGGCCCATAGATCTATCTTTAGGATTCGTGTCAATTGGTGGCAATTATAATAAACACCAATTCTTAGGTTACCAAGTTCAACAAGGGCGATATCCGGTATAACGATTCAACATAGAATGTAGTTTCAATACTTGTGTCTATTTTGTAAATCATTTTCAAAACTGCATGTATTTTCATCCCAAAATATTAGATTTTAAAAGTGAGAGTATAACTCACTTTCACAGATTTTTACTTCGTCGGGAAGTAAGACTTGGCCACTGGTCGATTCACGAACCTATAACAAATATGTACATATATATCAAAGTATGTTCAAAATATAATTACAACATTATTAATACGTTTTAATGTTTTAAGTTTATTAAGTCAACTGTCCTCGTTAGTAACCTACAACTAGTTGTCCACAGTTAGATGCACAGAAAATAAAGCAATATATATTATATCGAATTAATCCACGACCTCATGTATACAAGCCTCAGGCTAGATCACAACTCAAAGTATATATAATATTTTGGAATCAACCTCAACCCTGTATAACTAACTCCAACATTACTGCATATAGAGTGTCTATGGTTGTTCCGAAATATATATATAGATGGGTCGATATGATATGTCAAAACATTGTATTGTCTATGGTATCCCAAGATTACATAATATATTAGAATACATGTATAATACAATATGAGTTAGCTAGGATATGATTAATATATATTTGTTACCAATTTTCACGTAGCTACAATCAAGAAAAATTAACCAATCTTGTTTTACCCATAACTTCTTCGTTTTAAATCCGTTTTGAGTGATTCAAGTTGTTATGGTTTCATAATGAACTTAAGTTTATGAATCTAAACAGAAAAAGTATAAGTTTATAGTCAGAATTTTTGTAAAGGTAGTCATTTCAGTCGAAAGAACGACGTCTAGATGACCATTTTGGAAAACATACTTCCACTTTGAGTTTAACCATGATTTTTGGATATAGTTTCATGTTCATAAGAAAAATCATTTTCCCAGAAGAACAAATTTTAAATCAAAGTTTATCCTAGTTTTTAATTAACTAACCCAAAACAGCCCGCGGTGTTACTACGACGGCGTATATCCAGTTTTACGGTATTTTTCGTGTTTTCAGGTTTTAAATCATTAAGTTAGCATATCATATAGATATAGAACATGTGTTTAGTTAATTTTAAAAGTCAAGTTAGAAGGATTAACTTTTATTTGCGAACAAGTTTAGAATTAACTAAACTATGTTCTAGTGATTACAAGTTTAAACCTTCGAATAAGGTAGCTTTATATATATGAATCGAATGATGTTATGAACATCATTACTACCTCAGGTTTTGTGGATAAACCTACTGGAAATGAGAAAAATAGATCTAGCTTCAAAGGATCCTTGGATGGCTTGAAAGTTCTTGAAGCAAAATCATGACACGAAAACAAATTCAAGTAAGATTTCCACTTGAAATAAGATTGTTAAAGTTATAGAAAATGAATCAAAGTTTGAATATGAGTATTACCTTATATTAGAAAGATATCTTACTGTAAATAAGAAAGATTTCTTGAGGTTGTATGATCACTCAAAGTGGATTTGCAAGATTGGAAGTAAGCTAGCTGAAGTGTTGTTGGTGTGTTCTTGAGTAGTTGTTTTATAACTTGGTTTATGTATGGATTTATGAACTAGATTGAGCTAGATTTTGTTGAAGATGATGAAGAACACTTAGAACAAAGTAAGAACACTTGAGAGAGAGTAATTTGATTCAAGAAAAATTGAAAAATGAATGTGTGTGTGTACCCCTCATTTCACGTGAACTTGCATGAGTCATATAGGCTCCATTAGTTTGTTATTTTGTGAGATATTTCATACTAGATGTTAAATTATGGTTCCCACATGGTTAGGTGACTCACATGGGCTACTAAGAGCGGATCATTGGAGTGTATATACCAATAGTAAATACATTTAGAAGCTGTGTATTATACGAGTACAAATACGAGTGCATACGAGTAGAATTGTTGATGAAAATGAACGAGGATGTAATTGTAAGCATTTTTGTTAAGTAGAAGTACTTTGATAAGTGTCTTGAAGTCTTTCAAAAGTGTATGAATACATATTAAAACACTACATGTAAATACATTTTAACTGAGTCGTTAAGTCATCGTTAGTCGTTACATGTATATGTTGTTTTGAAACCTTTAGGTTAACGGTCTTGTTAAATATTGTTAACCCATTATTTATTATATCTAAAGAGATGTTAAATTGTTATATTATCATGATATTATGATATATAATATATCTTAGTATGATATATATACAGTTAAATGTCGTTACAACGATAATCGTTACATATATGTCTCGTTTCGAAATCATTAAGTTAGTAGTCTTATTTTTACATATGTAGTTCATTGTTAATACACTTAATGATATATTTACTTATCATTTAACATAAATAACCAAGTGTATCAATATCTTAATATGATTCATATGTACTTAGTAAGACGTTGTTATAACGATAATCGTTATATATATCATTTTCGAGTTTCTTAATTCAATAGTCTCATTTTTATGTATATAACACATTGTTAAAATACCCAATGAGATACTTACTTATCATAATATCATGTTAAATATATATATATAACCATATATATTTCATCATATAGTTTTTACAAGTTTTAACGTTCGTGAATCACCGGTCAACTTAGGTGGTCAATTGTCTATATGAAACCTATTTCAATTAATCAAGTCTTAACAAGTTTGATTGCTTAACATGTTGGAAACACTTAATCATGTAAATAAAAATTTCATTTAATATATATAAACATGGAAATGTTCGGGTCACTACAGTACCTACCCGTTAAATAAATTTCGTCCTTAAATTTTAAGTAGTTGGAGGTGTTGTTGTATCTTCTGGAAATAAGTGCGGGTATATCTTCTTCATCTGATCTTCTCGTTCCCAGGTGAACTCAGGTCCTCTACGAGCATTCCATCGAACCTTAACAATTGGTATCTTATTTTGCTTAAGTCTTTTAACCTCACGATCCATTATTTCGACGGGTTCTTCGATAAATTGAAGTTTCTCGTTGATTTTGATTTCGTCTAACGGAATAGTGAGATCTTCTTTAGCAAAACATTTCTTCAAATTCGAGACGTGGAAAGTGTTATGTACAGCCGCGAGTTGTTGAGGTAACTCAAGTCGGTAAGCTACTGGTCTGACGCGATCAATAACCTTGAATGGTCCAATATACCTTGGGTTTAATTTCTCTCGTTTACCAAATCGAACAACGCCTTTCCAAGGTGCAACTTTAAGCATGACCATCTCTCAAATTTCAAATTCTATATCTTTTCTTTTAATTTCAGCGTAGCTCTTTTGTCTACTTTGGGCAGTTTTCAACCGTTGTTGAATTTGGATGATCTTCTCGGTAGTTTCTTATATTATCTCTGGACCCGTAATCTGTCTATCCCCCACTTCACTCCAACAAATCGGAGACCTGCACTTTCTAACATAAAGTGCTTCAAACGGCGCCATCTCAATGCTTGAATGGTAGTTGTTGTTGTAGGAAAATTCTGCTAACGGAAGGTGTCGATCTCAACTGTTTCCGAAATCAATAACACATGCTCTTAGCATGTCTTCAAGCGTTTGTATAGTCCTTTTGCTCTGTCCATCAGTTTGAGGATGATAAGCAGTACTCATGTCTAGACGAGTTCCTAATGCCTGCTGTAATGTCTGCCAGAATCTTGAAATAAATCTGCCACCCCTATCAGAGATAATAGAGATTGGTATTTGTAACGACCCGGATTTTTCCGATCGTTTTATACATATGAGATTAATATTTACATAAATTAAACATTACCAACATGATAAGCAATCCAAATTGTTGAGTCTTGTGTTTTTGAAAAGAGTTTTACACAACGTTTGAACGTCCAATTTGACCGATGATATCACGAACTATATAACATACGATAATTATACGATTGTGTATACACATATACATATTTATGCATATTTAACATGATCTAAGGATGGTTTAACATATCATTGTGTACTAATAACAATGAGTTATAAGTATACTTTGAGACTGCTAACTTAAGTTTTCAAAACGGTAACTATACGTAACGTTCTTTGACATATATACCTATAACCTATAATGCTTATACAAGTATCGTATAAATACGTATTTAATCACTTTTAAAGGGCTTAAATACATAAAACAATATAAGTATATTCACAAAAGATAGTTATATTTGAGTTCTCGTTCCGTTTCCTCAAGATTTCTACACGTATACCTAGGGTATATGTACCCGTATTGTACGCAGATTCTAGATGTATTTACTATTGATAAATACCAATTATTAGACCTCAATTATCTGCTCATAGCAGACTTTGTTAGTCAACAACATGTGGGATCAAGTGTTAACATCTAGGAAGACTTATGAGCTAGAAATCAAAACATAAAATCCTTATATATACATATACATTCACGCCTATATACACACACATACACTTTCATATCAACTTTCTTTCAAGTTAGATGATCTTCTAAACTCTCTCATCTTCAACCTTCAAGTGTTCTTCAAGGTCTTCATAAGTTTCTAGCTTCATAATCAAGGTAAAACTATGTTTAAACTTTGATTCAATTCATGTAAGTTAATTATCTTAAATCAAGATATAAACTTACTTACAACCTTTGTTTTTTTCATGATTTTACTTCTTAATCTTCCAAGTCATCAAGAACAAGTTCATATCTTGTTTATTCAGTAACTTTCTTCATCATACTTGAGGTATAACCTTTGTTCATCATCTTGTTCAATTATAACTATCTTATTAAGAATATACAAATCATAACAACAAGAACATAGTTTGAATGATTTCAAACTTGTTCGCAAACTAAATAGATCCTTCTAACTTGACTTTTAAAACACTTCAAGACCTGTAATATATCATAATGATATGCTAACTTAACAAGATACAACTTGATTTTACAAAGAACACCTTAAAACTGAATCTACATCGTTGGAGTGCAACCGGGGGCTGTTTTGGGTTGGATAATTAAAACCATCTTAAACTTTGAATTGGAAGTTTATATTCTGGAAAAATGATATTTCGTATGAATATGTTAATATATAAAAATCTCATGGAATAACTCAAAATGTAAGTATTTTTATAAAAATGATCATCTAGATGTTGTTTTTATGATGTAAATGATCACTTTCATAAGATTCACCCAAGTTTGACCTATAACCTGTGATTTCAAATGAAAACTAAGGTATTTACAGTTCATATTCATAAATAATGGCTCGATCCAAGGAAGTGGCAAGTTGAACCAACAAAAACGGAGTTGTATTGAAGAAACTACGGCTAAAACAAAATCGGGTATCCGAAACTAGTTTAGCTACGAAAATATTTTGAGTAAAACTAAACTAATCATATCTTTGCTAATTAATATGATATTTTATATATATTTAATCATGATTTGATTTTACATATTTCAGGACCACCCGTAAACAACACGAGAAGATTAATTATAAGACCTCATGATTGTACGCAACACGTCATTTGACAACACGGTACTTTATGTACGCAACACGTCATTTGACAACATGGTACCATGGGTCGAGATTAATTCCGATCAATACGAATACGATGGGGTCTTTATTTATTTTATTGAACAACTAATTGTGGACAACTAACATCGGACTGCTAACTACGGACTATTAGATATTGAAAGTATTATAAGTATACATGTAACGATTATTTGAAAAGAAAATATGTTGATATATTATATATGGTTAGGTTCGTGATATCTATCGGAGACCAAGTCGTGTTAAATA
Organism: Rutidosis leptorrhynchoides; assembly: GCF_046630445.1. NCBI lineage: Eukaryota > Viridiplantae > Streptophyta > Magnoliopsida > Asterales > Asteraceae > Rutidosis > Rutidosis leptorrhynchoides. The sequence continues at coordinate 11,113,803 of NC_092340.1, read as the reverse complement.
TCTTCAAGTCAAAAGTGAGTATATAGTCCCACTTTTAAACTCTAAATATTTCGGGATGAGAATACATGCGTTTTATGATTTACGTTATGGACACAAGTGATTAAAAATATATATTCTACTTTGAGTTGTACCACTGGCATACTTCCCTGTAACTTGGTAACTACTATTTACATGCGGTATTGTAAACGCGAATCCTGTTGATAGATCTATCGGGCCTGACAACCCCAACCGGACTGGACGACCAGTATTCAACGGTTGCACAGTACTTTGTTTCGGTGACTACACTTGGTACGGTGTAGTGAGATTTCATAATAAAGGGAATATGCGACGTTGATTAAATGTTATGTATGGTTATCAAGTGCTCAACCACTTAGAATATTTTTATTAAAACGTTTATGTATATGAAATCTTGTGGTCTATATTTATAACGCTGCTAGCATTAAACCCATATCTCATCAACTTTATGTTGACGTTTTAAGCATTTTTATTCTCAGATGATAAATAAAAGCTTCCGCTGCATTATGTTGAATTTAAGCAAGATTTGGAGTATGCATATTTGTGTCAAAAATAAAACTACATATCGGAAGATTTGTAATGTGAAATATGTTGGAAATGGTATTGTTATTATCAAATGTAAAGTTTGTAAGACTAAGATTATCGCTAAACGATAATCATTATTATGTTGTTTAAGCCTTTGGTTATAATAAATATTATGGTTTGTATCATAAAAACGTATGCAGATTTTAAAAATGTCACATATAGAGGTCAATACCTCGCAATGACACCAATGAGTACGTGACGTTTATATTCGATATGAACGGGACGCTTCAGGTGGTATCAGAGCGTTGGTCTTAGAGAACCAGAAAATTTGCATTAGTGTGTCTTATCGAGTTTGTTAGGATGCATTAGTGAGTCTGAACTTTGACCGTGTTTGATTTTGAAAACTATTGCTTATCTTTATTGGTTAAAAATTAATATGTAAATATTATGTGGTACTAACGTGCTAGTTGTTGTGTGATAGATGTCTGGCTTAGAACTTGTTATCACATTCAGCGACTCCGAACCAGAATCCCCAGATAGTGTTCCAGTCATTAACCTATCCGACGATGAAAATGACACCTTTGGGGAAGTCTCAAAATTTTCGGATGAATCAATTGAAGAGGAACCAGAAAGTGATCCCGAGGAGGAAGAAATACAGGAAATTACGAAAGACAAGTTCGAAAGAGAAAAGAAACGAAAGGCTACTGAATTAGAAAATCCAAATCTCGAGTTTGGTGAGGATGTTGTGGCACCAACTCCACCAGACACTTCCACCCCTATTCTCGCTATTCCTATTAGTTCTATCCCGGCATCTAGTTCTTTGGCCCCTCAGCCAAAACGCAGGGAGATAACCAGGATAAGCGTTAAGCGATTTTTTTGAACACAAACGTTTTGGGTTAAATGATGCGCTGTTGTTTTAAACCATGGGATCATATAACGTTTTGTATAATATTACTATTGTGGTTTGCTTAATGTTTGATGTAAGATAAGCATATGTAAAATAGTGAAGTGTGAAATGCAATAATTTTCCATGGTGGAGTATTATTTGGATGGTAGTAATTAATTTCCGTACTAAGCTATTAAGTATGAACTTTAACGGGTAGGTACTACCCTAGATATAATTATAAAATGCTAATAGGAAGAAAAGGCTTTTATAATAATAACTGGTTCATATTATTAATAAGCTACGATGTACTGTAAATACACACTACATCCATAATATTCTATGTGAATAATTATTTTTTTTCATTCTTATTGAAGAATATGGCGCGATTGAACCGAATGACGGAACAAGAAATCGAGGAACTCATCAATCAGCGAGTGAATGACAGAATGTTATGGGTCGAGGCTGCAAGAGGTGCTGCAGTTAACCCAAATCCTCGTGTGGGATGCACCTACAAAACTTTTCAAGGTTGCAAGCCCTCATCATTCAGTGGAACAGAAGGACCGGTCGGTTTAACCCGGTGGATCGAAAAGATTGAGTCTGTGTTTAAAATCAGTGGTTGTATTGAGAAGAACATGACCAAGTATGCATCGTGCACCTTACAAGATAGTGCACTCACGTGGTGGAAAAACTATGTGAAGGCCGTAGGAGGAGATGTAGCTTATGATACTCCATGGGAAGAATTCAAAACAATGCTAATCAATGAGTATTGTCCAAGGAATGAGGTTAGGAAGTTGGAAGCTGAATTACGAAGCCTGAAAGTTGTTGGTACTGAACTCACCAACTACAATCAGCGATTCATGGAATTAGCTTTGCTATGTCCCGAATTGGTGCCAACCGAAGAACGGAAGATAGAACTGTACAAAGATGGTTTGCCTAAAAATGTCAAGGCAAATGTTACAGCATCGAAACCCAAGACTATTCATGAAGCCATCACCATGGCAAACGAGTTGATGGACCAGATTATTCTGGATAAGAACACCGATGTCAAGACATCGGAAAACAAAAGAAAGTGGGAAGGTAATCATCAACAATCCAACAAGAAACAAGAAATCACGCAAGGTGCGGGTAGTGGTTCAAGCTCAGGTTACAAAGGACGAAATCCTTTATGTAACAGATGCCACAAACATCACTCAGGTTATTGTAATGTGGTGTGCGATAATTGTAATCGAAGGGGTCATCTTGCTGAAGATTGTAGGATTCCCGTTACAAATACAAATGGCACCAAGACTCCTGCCACCAACGCAAATAGAACTACCCTAGCCACTGTTACTTGTTATGGGTGTGGGAAACAGGGTCATTTTAAGAGTCAGTGCCCGAATCTAGAGAAGAATAACGGACCTGCACGTGGAAGAGCATTTATTATTAATGCTAGAGAGGCGTGTGAAGACCCGGAGCTTGTTACGGGTACGTTTACCATTAATAACTTCTCAGCATCTATTATATTTGATACTGGTGTCGATAGAAGTTACGTGTGTAGAGACTTTTACGCTAAATTGAATTGTTCATCATTACCTCTAGATGCTAAGTACATGATTGAGTTAGCTAATGGTAAACTAATTAAAGCCGATAAAATTTGCCGTGATTGTAAAATAAATTTAGCCGGAGAAACGTTTAAAATTGATTTGATACCCGTAGAATTAGGAAGTTTTGATGTAATAGTCGGCATGGACTGGATGTCCAAAATAGGAGCTGAAATTGTGTGTGCCAAGAAGGCAATTCGCATTCCTCATAAGGATAAAACGCCAGTAATGATTTATGGAGAGAAGGGTAACTCAAAACTAAAACTCATTAGCTGTTTGAAAGCTCAAAAGTGCTTGAAGAAAGGGTGCTATGCTATCCTAGCACATGTTAATAAAGTCAAAACGAAAGAAAAAGAGAAGTGCATCAACGACGTGCCTGTGGCAAGAGATTTTCCTGAAGTCTTTCCGGAAGAGTTGCCGGGATTACCTCCATTTAGATCTGTAGAATTTCAAATAGATTTAGTACCAGGAGCTGCACCAGTGGCTCGTGCTCCATACAGACTTGCACCATCTGAGATGAAAGAGTTACAAATCCAGTTACAAGAATTATTGGACTGTGGTTTCATTCGACCGAGCACTTCACCGTGGGGAGCTCCGATTTTATTCGTCAAGAAGAAATATGGATCCTTTCGAATGTGTATAGATTACCGTGAATTAAATAAGTTAACTATCAAGAATCGGTATCCACTACCGAGAATTGATGACTTATATGATCAACTACAAGGATCATGTGTTTACTCGAAAATCGACCTAAGATCGGGCTATCATCAACTACGTGTCAAAGAAGAAGATATTCTGAAAACTGCTTTCCGGACACGCTACGGTCATTACGAATTTTTGGTCATGCCGTTTGGGTTGACGAATGCGCCAGCTGTATTCATGGACCTCTTGAATCGAGTTTGTAGTCCGTATTTAGATAAGTTTGTTATCGTTTTCATTGACGATATTCTCATCTATTCCAAGAATGAGCAAGAGCATGAGCAGCATTTAAGGTTGGTATTAGAATTATTAAGAAAAGAACAGTTATATGCCAAATTTTCTAAGTGTGCGTTTTGGTTGAAAGAAGTGCAATTTCTTGGCCACGTTGTTAGTAGCAAAGGAATTCAGGTTGATCCAGCTAAAATTGAGGCCATTGAAAAATGGGAGACTCCTAAGACACCAACACAAATACGTCAATTTTTGGGCTTAGCCGGTTATTATAGAAGGTTTATTCAAGATTTTTTCCTAATAGCTAAACCATTGACGGCGTTAACGTAAAAAGGAAAGAAGTACGAATGGACCTCTGAGCAGGAGAGTGCATTTCAATTACTGAAGAAGAAGTTCACTACGGCGCCTATTTTATCGTTACCTGAAGGAAACGATGATTTTGAGATATATTGTGACGCTTCGCGACAAGGTTTTGGTTGTGTCCTTATGCAACGAAAGAAAGTTATTGAGTACGCATCCCGACAATTGAAGATTCATGAGCGAAATTATACGACGCATGATCTAGAACTGGGAGCAGTAGTGTTTGCATTGAAGATATGTAGACACTACTTATATGGGGTTAAATGCACTGTGTTTACCGATCATAAAAGCCTTCAACATATTTTCGATCAAAAACAGCTGAACATGAGGCAGCGTAGGTGGGTCGAGCTGATAAACGACTATGATTGTGAAATTAGCTATCATCCAGGGAAAGCGAATGTGGTGGCCGATGCTCTAAGCAGAAAGGAACGAGAGCCAATTCGAGTACGAGCAATGAACATAAAAATTCGCATGAATCTCAACTCACAAATCAAAGAGGCTCAACGAGAAGCCCTTACTAAAGAAAACATAGGAAATGAAGTAATGAAAAAGTATGAGAAGCAACTCGTTATGCGAGAAGACGGAATTCGATATTTTGCAAAACGTATTTGGGTACCAAAGTTGGGTGGATTAAGGAAATTGATATTGAACGAGGCACATAAGACAAGATACTCGATACATCCTGGAGTTGGAAAGATGTATCAAGATCTTAAGACGCATTATTGGTGGCCTAATTTAAAGACAGACGTTGCAATATATGTTGAAGAATGTTTAACTTGTTCCAAAGTCAAAGCAGAATACCAGAAGCCGTCAGGGTTACTTCAACAACCAGAAATCCCAGAATGGAAGTGGGACGGTATTACCATGGATTTTATCACGAAGTTACCCAAGACTGCATGGGGTTATGACACCATTTGGGTAATAGTTGATCGTCTCACCAAATCTGCACATTTCTTGCCTATAAAGGAAACAGATAGAATGGAGAAACTATTACGATTATACATAAAGGAAATTGTTTCAAGGCATGGAATACCTATTTCCATTATATCTGATCGTGATAGTAGATTTACATCAAAGTTTTGGCAATCACTACAGGAGGCCCTGGGAACTCAGTTGGATATGAGCACCGCATATCATCCGCAAACTGACGGGCAGAGTGAAAGAACAATTCAGACTCTTGAAGACATGCTCAGAGCATGTGTGATCGATTTTGGAAACGGATGGGATAAATATATACCATTAGCAGAATTCTCGTATAATAATAGTTATCATGCGAGCATTAAAGCTGCACCATTAGAAGCACTGTATGGAAGGAAGTGTAGATCCCCTATCTGTTGGAATGAATTAGGAGATCGACGATTAACTGGTCCCGAGATCATACACGAAACTACTGAGAAGATAGTACAAATCAAGGAGAGATTGAAAACAGCCCGTAGTTGCCAAAAGAGCTACGCCGATGTCCGAAGGAAACCATTAGAGTTTCAGATCAGTGACATGGTTATGCTAAAGGTGTCACCTTGGAAAGTTGTAGTACGTTTCGGCAAAAGGGGTAAACTAAACCCAAGGTATGTAGGCCCGTTCAAGATCATCGAACGCATTGGACCGGTAGCTTATCGACTTAAGTTACCACAACAACTCGCCGGAGTACATAATACATTCCACGTCTCAAACCTTAAGAAGTGTCTTGCAAAGGAAGACCTCACCATTTCTCTTGAAGAAATCCAAGTCGATGAGAAACTACAATTCATAGAAGAACCAGTCGAAATCATGAACAGTGAAGTTAAACAGCTCAAGCAGAGCAACATACCAATTGTTAAGGTTCGTTGCAATGCTCGAAGGGGTCCCGAGTTTACTTGGGAACGAGAGGATAAGATGAAACAAAAGTACCCACATTTGTTTCCCGAGAACGCAAAATAGGTACAACTTTAAAATTTCGGGACGAAATTTATTTAACGGGTAGGTACTGTAATGACCCGGATTTTTCCAATCGTTTTATACATATGAGATTAATATTTACATAAATTAAACATTACCAACATGATAAGCAATCCAAATTGTTGAGTCTTGTGTTTTTGAAAAGAGTTTTACACAACGTTTGACCGTCCAATTTGACCGATGATATCACGAACTATATAACATACGATAATTATATGATTGTGTACATATACGTATTTATACATATTTAACATGATCTAAGGATGGTTTAACATATCATTGTGTACTAATAACAATGAGTTATAAGTATACTTTGAGACTACTAACTTAAGTTTTCAAAACGGTAACTATACGTAACGTTCTTTGACATATATACCTATTACCTATAATGCTTATACAAGTATCATATAAATACGTATTTAATCACTTTTAAAGGGCTTAAATACATAAAACAATATAAGTATATTCACAAAAGATAGTTATATTTGAGTTCTCGTTCCGTTTCCTCAAGATTTCTACACGTATACCTAGGGTATATGTACCCGTATTGTACGCAGCTTCTAGATGTATTTACTATTGATAAATACCAATTATTAGACCTCAATTATCTGCTCATAGCAGCCTTTATTAGTCAACAACATGTGGGATCAAGTGTTAACATCTAGGAAGACTTATGAGCTAGAAATCAAAACATAAAATCCTTATTTATACATATACATTCACGCCTATATACACACACATACACTTTCATATCAACTTTTTTTCAAGTTAGATGATCTTCTAAACTCTCTCATATTCAACCTTCAAGTGTTCTTTAAGGTCTTCATAAGTTTCTAGCTTCATAATCAAGGTAAAACTATGTTTAAACTTTGATTCAATTCATGTAAGTTAATTATCTTAAATCAAGATATAAACTTACTTACAACCTTTGTTTCTTTCATGATTTCACTTATTAATCTTCCAAGTCATCAAGAAAAAGTTCGTATCTTGTTTATTCAGTAACTTTCTTCATCATACTTGAGGTATAACCTTTGTTCATCATCTTGTTCAATTATAACTATCTTATTAAGAATATACAAATCATAACAACAAGAACATAGTTTGAATGATTTCAAACTTGTTCGCAAACTAAATAGATCCTTCTAACTTGACTTTTAAAACACTTCAAGACCTGTAATATATCATAATGATATGCTAACTTAACAAGATACAACTTGATTTTACAAAGAACACCTTAAAACTGAATCTACATCGTTGCAGTGCAACCTGGGGCTGTTTTGGGTTGGATAATTAAAAACCATCTTAAACTTTGAATTGGAAGTTTATATTCTGAAAAAATGATATTTCTTATGAATATGTTAATATATAAAAATCTCATGGAATAACTCAAAATGTAAGTATTTTAATAAAAATGATCATCTAGATGTTGTTTTTATGACGGAAATGATCACTTTCATAAGATTCAAACAAGTTTGACCTATAACCTGTGATTTCGAATGCAAACTAAGGTATTTACAGTTCATATTCATAAATAATGGCTCGATCCAAGGAAGTGGCAAGTTGAACCAACAAAAACGGAGTTGTATTGAAGAAACTACGGCTAAAACAAAATCGGGTATCCGAAGCTAGTTTAGCTACGAAAATATTTTGAGTAAAACTAAACTAATCATATCTTTGCTAATTAATATGATATTTTATATATATTTAATCATGATTTGATTTTACATATTTCAGGACCACCCGTAAACAACACGAGAAGATTAATTATAAGACCTTATGATTGTACGCAACACGTCATTTGACAACACGGTACTTTATGTACGCAACACGTCATTTGACAATATGGTACCATGGGTCGAGATTAATTCCGATCAATACGAATACGATGGGGTCTTTATTTATTTTATTGAACAACTAATTGTGGACTACTAACATTGGACTGCTAACTACGGACTATTAGATATTTAAAGTATTATAAGTATACATGTAACGATTATTTGAAAAGAAAATATGTTGATATATTATATATGGTTAGGTTCGTGATATCTATCGGAGACCAAGTCGTGTTAAATATCTTCAAGGCAAAAGTGAGTATATAGTCCCACTTTTAAACTCTAAATATTTGGGGATGAGAATACATGCATTTTATGATTTACGTTATGGACACAAGTGATTAAAAATATATATTCTAAGTTGAGTTGTACCACTGGCATACTTCCCTGTAACTTGGTAACTACTATTTACATGCGGTATTGTAAACGCGAATCCTGTTGATAGATCTATCGGGCCTGACAACCCCAACCGGACTGGACGACCAGTATTCAACGGTTGCACAGTACTTCGTTTCGGTGACTACACTTGGTACGGTGTAGTGAGATTTCATAATAAAGGGAATATGCGACGTTGATTAAATGTTAAGTATGGTTATCAAGTGCTCAACCACTTAGAATATTTTTATTAAAACGTTTATGTATATGAAATCTTGTGGTCTATATTTATAACGCTGCTAGCATTAAACCCATATCTCACCAACTTTATGTTGACGTTTTAAGCATGTTTATTCTCAGGTGATAAATAAAAGCTTCCGCTGCATTATGTTGAATTTAAGCAAGATTTGGAGTATGCATATTTGTGTCAAAAATAAAACTGCATATCGAAAGATTTGTAATGTGAAATATGTTGGAAATCGTATTGTTATTATCAAATGTAAAGTTTGTAAGACTAAGATTATCGCTAAACGATAATCATTATTATGTTGTTTAAGCCTTTGGTTATAATAAATATTATGGTTTGTATCATAAAAACGTATGCAGATTTTAAAAATGTCACATATAGAGGTCAATACCTCGCAATGACACCAATGAATACGTGACATTTATATTCGATATGAACGGGACGCTTCAGTATTCCATGTCTGGAGACGACTTCCTTCAAATACAATCGTGTTAACTTCTCCATCTTGTCATCTTCTCTTATTGGCAGGAAGTGTGCTGATTTAGTGAGACGATCAACTATTACCCAAATAGTATCAAAACCACTGGCAGTCCTTGGCAATTTAGTAATGAAATCCATGGTAATGTTTTTCCATTTCCATTCCGGGATTTCGGGTTGTTGAAGTAGACCTGATGGTTTCTGATGCTCCGCCTTGACCTTAGAACACGTCAAACATTCTCCTACGTATTTAGCAACATCGGCTTTCATACCCGGTCACCAAAAATGTTTCTTGAGATCGTTGTACATCTTCCCCGTTCTAGGGTGTATTGAGTATCTGGTTTTATGAGCTTCTCTAAGTACCATTTCTCTCATATCTCCAAATTTTGGTACCCAAATTCTTTCAGCCCTATACCGGGTTCTGTCTTCCCGAATATTAAGATGCTTCTCCGATCCTTTGGGTATTTCATTCGTAAAATTTCCTTCTTTTAAAACTCCTTGTTGCGCCTCCTTTATTTGAGTAGTAAGGTTATTGTGAATCATTATATTCATAGATTTTACTCGAATGGGTTCTCTGTCCTTTCTGCTCAAGGCGTCGGCTACCACAATTGCCTTCCCAGGGTGATAACGAATCTCAAAGTCGTAATCATTCAACAATTCAATCCATCTGTGCTGCCTCATGTTCAGTTGTTTCTGATTAAATATGTGTTGAAGACCTTTGTGGTCGGTATATATAATACTTTTGACCCCATATAAGTAGTGTCTCCAAGTCTTTAATGCAAAAACAACCGCCCATAATTCCAAATCATGCGTCGTATAATTTTGCTCGTGAATCTTCAATTGTCTAGATGCATAAGCAATTACCTTCGTTCGTTGCATTAATACACAATCGAGACCTTGCTTTGAGGCGTCACAATATATCACAAAATCATCATTCCCTTCAGGTAATGACAATATATGTAACGACCTGGATTTTCCAAAGTTTATTTATTAATAATTATTATTATTAATACGTGTGATTAAACGAATGTATGTTATTACATTTACATGTTGCCATGATTGCCCGTACTTGACTTTAATTGCCCGAAACGTCTTTGTGACACACAAAACTTGCACGAATAATATTTTCATGTATTATTTACATTCATGATTAGTTTTATTAATCATTTTAATTAACTAAGGTTACATGTTAATTACTTGGGCTTTAATTGGATTACTTGCTAGTTACTTGAACTTGGGCCTTGATTAATGGTTAATGGACTTTAAGAGCCCACCCTACATCTTATATGGACTTACTAGCCCAACTCTTTCATGTAAGTATCATTTAATATGAAACTAGATGATTTATGTAGCAAGGAATCTTGTTACTACTTAGTTATATCATAATCCCCATGCATGGCCACCTAATAACCACTCTTTTAAGCTTTATCATGCAAATACCTTGTGGACTTCTCCCCCCCCCCCCCCCCCTCTTCTTTTTCTGCTGACCGGCGGCTAGGCCTCATGGGGAGGTGTATTTGGCTTTCAAATTTTGAAGACTTATGTGCTTGTACTCTTGTAAACTTCATACACTTCACACACACTTTACTTGCTTCCAACTTTTCTCTCTTTCTCTCAAATTCTTGTAAGTATTATGAACATCTTTTCTCCCTTCTTTTCTTGGCCAAAACCGTAGCATATGCTACACATAAACATCATCATCATTTGTTGTTCATTGTTGTTTTGTTACATGTTCTTGTTTAATGTTCAAGTACTTACTTGTTGTTGTAGTTATTCTTTACTAATTTCAAGAATCAAACTTACTAGTTTGTTCTTCATTTATCTTGTTCATAACAAGAACACACAAGAACTAACTTACTAGTTATGTTCTACAATTATTGTTTTAAAAAGATTGTAAGTTCATGGTTGTAAATCATACTTGAAGTTCATGAAGTAAACTTTAAAGTTCACTTTCTAAAGATCAAGACTTAGGCTTGAATCTTTAAAGTATGCAACCCATGAACTTATTTACTTGTTTACTTAATTTATTTCTTCATATTATGCACTTTAATTTCATGTTTGTTGGTTGTTATTGGTCAAGTGTTACTAGTTAACCTTGATCTCATTTATCTTGAACAAAAGTTAACTTTAAAAGTTCAAGAACATGTAAGTAAGCTTATTTAATTATAACTTTATACACTTATGTTAGATCTAGACTTTTGAGTCTTGGATCTTCAAGATCAAACTAAGAACTATGTTCTACAACTCAAGGTCTTGATTTCATAAGTTTACTTTCAAGTTTGTAACTTATTATTAGTTTTAAAGTTCATGTATGTGTTAGATCTAAGACTTTGATGTAACTTTGGTTCATCAAACTTCATACAACTCTTAAGTGAGTTGTGCTACATGTCTTAGACCTACACTTGTGTCCTAATAGTCAAAACTTGGTTAATATTACTTTACATTTCATGTATGTGTTGAATCTAAGACTTTGATGTAACTTTGGTTCATCAAAACACTTGCAACACTTAAGTGAGTTGTGCTTCATGTCTTAGACTTACACTTGGGTTATGATGGTCATACCTTGGTGAAAATGATGCAAACACATCAACGAGTTGTACACTTGAAGCTATATGCATCAAGGATGAGAACCATGATAAGCATCGAGCACCAAGAACCACCGGAACCTACTGACCCTACTGTTTTACTGTTTCTGTGTCTGACCCGTATAACCTAGGCTACTGTAATTATTATTTTCAGATATCTCTGTTCGATTAGATAACTTTTCATATAGGACTCGTCTTAATCCGAGTTACGGTTTAGGATTTATGGCCCTCCGATCGTCACTATGTCCATTTAACGTTGTGCTGAAAATTCTGACCTACTCGCACTTAGACTGTCGCCACGGTCAAACAAGACGAGTTTGCTTCTGTAATTTTTACCACAACTAAAGGACTCATATACGGAGCCATGGCCACTGGTCTCACCTTATTTCAGTAGGAATAGGGGCCGTGGTGACTGACCGAACTCAGCCTTTATTTTAAACTACTTTCATGAACGAAACTTACTTTATACCTTTTGTTTGATGATGAATGATGATGACCCGTAAGACCTTATTTACATACTTTTAAACCTACTCGGACGATTTACTGACTTAGTGATATTTGACTTAGGTTGAGGACCCGTTTGGACAACCTTCATTACTTGCTTACTTTCCGAGTCATACTTTACCGCTACTTTATCATTGTGAGTTATAGTATTCCCTTTTTACTTTAACTTATTTTGGGAACTGAGAATACATGCGGATTTATGTTTTACATACTAGGCACGAGTACTTAAACTTATATATGTGTGGGTTATATAACGGCAGAAACATTCCCTTTAGCTCGGTAACGTTTAGTCATTGGTTTTTGAACCGGTGAACGCGAATCTTAGATATGGATTCATAGGGTTTGACATCCCCACTCGGGCTAGTAGCGCTAGCATTTAATGAGTGTTTAATACTTCCTAAACATACGCACTTGCCAAGTGTACTTTCAGGGGGTATAAACGTTAAGTTAGTTACCAAGTGCCCACGGTTAACATATACTTTATCATACTATTTTGAAACGCTCTTTGTAGCACTGAAATCTCGTGGCCTACCTTACATACTGTTATACTTAAACTATAGCTCACCAACCTTTGTGTTGACATTTTTAAGCATGTTTTTCTCAGGTGCTTAAGGTTAATTGCTTCCGCTGTCGTGCTAGTCTTGCTGTAGACACCCGCTGCTCTAGAGTCATCACCGCATGAACTGTTTATCTTGCATTCAAACTTTAATACATTTGAAACTATGTTTTGTAACGACCTAAGGGTCACATACATTTATTCATGCCTGCTATTCGTAGAAGCATACTGTTGGTGTAAAACACTTGACGTCGGTTATGACGTCATCTTTTTTATCGTGAATGCAACTTCTTTTATTACAGCATATAGTACTTAACCTTGTAATGATCCTGTTGTTGATGATTCGTACACGATGGTTTTGTACGAGGCATCACATTTGGTATCATAGCATTGGTTGTAGGGAATTAGGTTGCATTAGTGAGTCTAAGACCGACTCGAGTAGGATTCACTAATAGGACTAATCTACAACTTGCTAGTTTACTTGTTTCCGCTGAACTTACTGCATGATGCTGCTTACTTTTACTGCTATATGCCGTATGCTACTACATGATTTCACTACCGTATGATATTACTTGCTTTCGATTGCATGCTACTTCTGTACGATTCGTTATTATTGCCATGCTACTTGTTGTTATACATGATTTAAACTGTTGGCCTAATACGTGCTTGCTTTATGACTTACTGACATGGAAAAATTTATTTTTCCTTGTTCAGATGTCGGATATTCCACCTGCTATCATTTTGGGCAGTTCAAACTCGTCAGCCACCCCACCTGCTGCTGCTGCCGACACACCGATCCCGCTACCCACGAGTGACCCCGGCGCTTCATCTTCCGGGACTAGCAGCCAGGCGCCTGCCCCAGTGGTTACTTCTAGCGGAGCCCAGGACCCTTCAGAGATTTCAGCTCCATCTGCCCCCGGACCCTCAGGATCACAGCCCCGCTCCGATGAGATTGTGATTCCCGCAGAGTTCGGGGAAGGTCCATTCCGTAACAGGTATCGCCATTGGTGCCGACGCGCCCCTGATGGACGTCTCATTCCGATCGGACCCGCTAGGTATAGATAGATGATGGCCCCTTAAGGACGACCAGTTCAGCCACCCGTACAGCCACCACATGATTCGAACGACCCGTCATCCACTGATTCTTTATCCGATGACACCTCCTCAGACGACTCTAGTGATGATGAGGACCCTGCTGATGTACCTATTCAGCCACCCTCCACCCCGCCGAAGAAGCGGTATCGCTTCGACGGTACCATCATTCCGGGGATCAACGGAGGACGAGCCTTCACTGACGCGTTTGGTCGACGTCGTAGGGTTACTGCTCGTAAGCGGCTTGTGCCGTACCCTGCCGACCTACAAGTGCGTAAGGCACCCCGTTATATACTGACTATTTCTGGAGCCGGAACATCTGCACCCCGTTATGTAATGTCTGCACCACCGGGACCACCCGCACCACCGGCACCCCCAGCACCACCCGCCCCACCAGCTCCCACTGTCGAGGAATTGACAAGGGAGGTGGAAACCCTCCGTGCTTGGGTAGCTGAGCTAGAGGACCAGATGTCCCATGTTATGGACATCCTTCACCCACCTTCACCGTAGGGCTTTTGTATTTAGATTTCATTATGTAATCTAGTTGTAGTTTTATGTTTCACTTATGTATTGTACGAACTTATTCAGATGTATGCAACTTATTATTATTAATGGAACTTTGCGTTATTTACTTCTTGCACGATGTTCTATTTACATTACTGTACGATGATTCTGTTGTATTTATACCTAGATGCGTTATTTAATAACATGTAATGTTTTGATTCCATGTTGGTTACTATATACTGTATTATTATATATTGAATGCTGGATTTTGACTTGAGTCAAATTTTTGTTTAGAACACCATGGCTAACGGTCGATCCACACCTACTGCTGCTCAAATTGAAGAGATGATCCAAGAACGTGTAGTCGCAGCCATTGCGGAAATGCAACCCCAAGCTCCACCGCCACCGCCACCACCACCGGTTATTCAACCCGTTCGAAATGGGTGTACTTACAAGGAATTCCAGAGCTGTAAACCACATAACTTCAGCAGAACTGAGGGACCGGTTGGTCTCACTAGATGGTTCGAAAAGCTAGAATCAGTATTCCGAGTTAGCAACTGTTCGGAGGACAGCAAAACCAAATTTGCTTCTTGCACGCTGTCTGACGGTGCGCTCACGTGGTGGAACACAATGGCACAGGCACAAGGCATTGATGAGGCGTATGCTACGCCATGGGAAGAATTTAAGTGTGCCATGATTGAGGAGTATTGTCCAAGAACCGAGATACAAAAGATGAAAATGGAATTCATGCAGTTAAAGGCCGTTGGGAACGACCTTGATGGTTACAACAGGAGATTTTTAGAATTAGCCTTGATGTGTCCGACAATGGTCACTCCGGAATTCAAGCAAATGGAAAGGTACTTCTGGGGACTCCCTAAGAGCATTAAAGGAAACGTCACCTCGTCCAAGCCACCAAATGTTCCCGAAGCGATGCGCATGGCGCATAATTTAATGAATCAAATAACCATCGATGAACCGGAGAAAACTAAATCTGAAGCGGGTACTAGCGAGAAGCGCAAATGGGATAACAACAGGGGAAGGACCTATGATCAGAACCCGGCGAAACGACATGAGGGTTTCAGAGGAAACAACAACGGTGGAAACCCCAACCCCAACAACAACACCAACTCCAACCCGAACTACAAGGGAACCATACCATAATGACAGCGGTGCTACAAGCACCATACTGGATATTGTAATGTTGTTTGCAAAAAGTGCCAACGGACTGGGCATATCGGGAAAGACTGCAAGGTCACCACTTTGAATGGGAAGCCGAACACCAATGGACCGAAAAAGTGTTATGAATGCGGACAGACGGGCCATTTCAGAAATGCGTGTCCAAACAAGCGAAAAGATGGCGGACCACCGCGCGCTAGAGCTTTCAATGTTAATGCAAGGGACGCACGCGAAAACCCCGACTTGGTGACAGGTATATTCATAATCAACAATCTTTTAGCTTCTGTCTTATTTGATACTGGTGCAGATAGAAGTTATGTATGTAGACATTTTTGCGATAAGATTAATTGGTCGTTAGTCCCTTTAAAAGAAAGTATGCTTGTCGAGGTCGCCAACGAAAAACTTGAGAAAGTTGACCATATCAGTCGAGGAGCTATCATCAACATAGCTGGTGCAAATTTCGAAGTTGATTTGATACCCATCAAATTGGGAAGTTTTGACGTGATCGTCGGTATGGAATGGTTGAGCAAGATAAGGGCCGATATTATCTGTAGAGATAAAGCTCTTCGTATACCACAAGGAGACGGTGAGACACTGATCATCTACGGAGAGAGATGTACCTCGAAGCTGAACCTCATTAGTTGCGTAAAAGCGCAAAAGATTATGAAGAAGGGACGTTTTGCTGTCCTAGCACATGTGAAAGCGGTAGAAACCGAGGTGAAGAGAGTGAACGACGTTCGAATTGTGAACAAATTTTCCGATGTCTTCCCTGAAGAATTGCTTGGACTACCTCCGTCGAGAGCCGTAGAGTTTCAGATCGACTTAGTGCCAGGATCTGCACCTGTAGCTCGCGCACCTTATAGACTCGCACCTTCCGAGATGCAAGAATTACAAAGCCAACTACAAGAACTACTTGATCGAGGATTTATCCAGCCAAGCTTCTCGCCTTGGGGCGCACCTGTTTTATTTGTGAAGAAGAAGGATGGATCCTTCCGTATGTGTATCGACTACCGTGAACTCAACAAATTGACTATCAAGAATCGGTATCCTCTTCCCCGCATTGACGACCTTTTTGATCAACTACAAGGATCGCGCGTTTACTCAAAGATCGATTTGCGATCCGGTTATCACCAGTTGAGAGTAAAGGAAAGTGACGTAATGAAAACCGCATTCAGGACCCGTTATGGTCATTATGAGTTTCTCGTGATGCCATTCGGTTTGACAAATGCACCTGCTGTGTTTATGGATCTCATGAATCGTGTCTGCAAGCCGTACTTGGATAAGTTCGTTATCGTCTTCATAGATGATATCCTCATCTACTCTAAGATCGAAGAAGAGTATGAGCAACACCTCCGACTAGTACTTGAACTCCTAAGACAAGAGCAATTTTACGCCAAATTCTCCAAGTGTGAATTTTGGTTGAAGGAAGTCCAGTTTCTGGGTCATGTTGTGAGCGACCAGGGTATCAAAGTTGACCCCGCCAAGATTGAAGCTATCAGCAAGTGGGAGACTCCCACTACTCCGACCCACATTCTCCAATTCCTAGGTCTCGCCGGTTACTACCGAAGGTTCATTGAAGGATTTTCTCTGATTGCGCGTCCTTTGACCGCACTGACTCACAAGGCTAAGAAGTTCATTTGGGAACCCGCACACGAATCAGCATTTCAAACTTTGAAGAAGAAGTTAACCACCGCACCTATCCTATCGCTTCCTGATGGGAGTGACGATTTCGTCGTTTATTGTGATGCATCGAAAAGTGGTTTTGGTTGTGTACTGATGCAACGATCAAAGGTTATTGCCTATGCCTCCCGCCAATTGAAGATTCACGAGCGGAACTACACTACTCATGATCTTGAACTTGGAGCCGTTGTCTTTGCGCTCAAATTGTGGAGACACTATTTGTTTGGAACTAAGAGTACTATCTTCACCGATCACAAGAGTCTCCAGCACATCTTCGATCAGAAACAACTGAATATGAGACAGCGTCGATGGATCGAGACGCTCAACGACTATGATTGTGAACTCCGTTATCATCCTGGAAAGGCCAATGTTGTAGCTGACAATTTGAGCTGAAAGGAAAGGACGGAACCTCTTCTTGTTAGGGCTCTGAACATCACCATCCATTCGAACCTCAACAGTCAGATCCGAGTAGCCCAAGATGAGGCTCTCAAGGAGGAGAATATATCTCATGAACATTTGAACATACTTGTCTCTCGATTCGAGGTTAGGGAGTCTGGACTCCGGTGTTATGCCGGAAGAATTTGGGTACCTCTTTATGGAGATCTACGGAATCTTATACTTGACGAAGCACACAAATCGAGATATTCGATTCATCCTGGAGCAGGAAAAATGTACCACGACCTTAAAGAACAGTATTGGTGGCCGAATCTTAAGAAGGACGTTGCGACTTATGTTGGTAAGTGTTTGACTTTCTCGAAGGTTAAAGCCGAGCATCAGAGACCTTCTGGTTTACTTCAACAGCCGGAAATCCCGCAATGGAAGTGGGAAAGGATCACAATGGATTTCATTACTAAGCTACCAAAGACGGTGAGCGGA
Source organism: Rutidosis leptorrhynchoides (assembly GCF_046630445.1). Lineage (NCBI taxonomy): Eukaryota > Viridiplantae > Streptophyta > Magnoliopsida > Asterales > Asteraceae > Rutidosis > Rutidosis leptorrhynchoides. The sequence goes on along the minus strand of NC_092340.1, from coordinate 11,095,671 downwards.
TACGATACTATTTGGGTTATTGTTGACCGCCTTACCAAAGCTGCACACTTCCTAGCGATGAAGGAAACAGATACAATGGAGAGACTTGCTCAACTATACATCAAGGAGGTTGTATCTCGTCATGGTGTACCTTTATCGATCATCTCAGATCGCGATCCCCGTTTTGCTTCTAGATTTTGGCGTTCTTTACAAGAAGCCATGGGAACCCGTCTCGACATGAGTACTGCTTATCATCCACAGACCGACGGGCAAAGTGAACGCACAATTCAGACTTTGGAGGACATGCTGCGTGCATGTGTCATTGATTTTGGAAAGGCTTAGGAAAGGCATTTGCCGTTAGCCGAATTCTAGTACAATAACAGTTATCACTCAAGCATTAATGCCGCACCTTTTGAAGCATTGTATAGATGTAAGTGCTGATCTCCTATTTGTTGGGCCGAAGTAGGCGAAAAGTGAAACGACCCGACCCAATCAATAGGGACGAATACAATAACATATGATTACATCGCGAGGCATTTGACCTCTATATGATACGTTTTATAAACATTGCATTCTTTTGAAAAGATATACCATAAATGAATATTTAAAATTCAATGTTTTCGACATCTGATGATTTCTACATGTAGACAATCACCGTAAATAACAGTTTACAAGAATACTTCCGTTGACAATGAAGTCAAAATAAATACACGGTGATGATTTTGTGAATGCAATGCTTCCTCAAATAAAACATGTATGACTCCATGCACATGGTTTCTCTAACATATATTCAAACAGCGGAAGACTTCTAGGAACCTGAGAATAAACATGCTTTAAACGTCAACATAAAGTTGGTGAGATATAGGTTTAATGCTAGCATCGTTATAAATATAGACCACAAGATTTCATATACATAAACGTTTTAATAAAAATATTCTAAGTGGTTGAGCACTTGATAACCATACTTAACATTTAATCAACGTCGCATATTCCCTTTATTATGAAATCTCACTACACTGTACCAAGTGTAGTCACCGAAACGAAGTACTGTGCAACCGTTGAATACTGGTCGTCCAGTCCGGTTGGGGTTGTCAGGCCCGATAGATCTATCAACAGGATTCGCGTTTACAATACCACATGTAAATAGTAGTTACCAAGCTACAGGGAAGTATGCCAGTGGTACAACTCAACGTAGAATATATTTTTTTATCACTTGTGTCCATAACGTAAATCATAAAATGCATGTATTCTCATCCCGAAATATTTAGAGTTTAAAAGTGGGACTATATACTCACTTTTGCCTTGAAGGTATTTAACTCGACTTGATCTCCGATAGATATCACGAACCTAACCATATATATATAATATATCAACATATTTTCTTTTCAAGTAATCGTTATATATATATATATATATATATATATATATATATATATATATATATATATATATATATATATATATATATATATATATACTTATAATACTTTTATAAGAAATATTCATAAGAAATATCATTTTTCCAGAACATGAACTTTCAATTCAACGTTCAAGATGGTTTTTAATTATCCAACCCAAAACAGCCCCCGGTTGCACTCCGACGACGTAGATTCAGTTTTTAAGGTGTTCTTTGTAAAACCAAGTTATATCTTGTTAAGTTAGCATATAATTATGATATATTACAGGTCTTGAAGTGTTTTAAAAGTTAAGTTAGAAGGATCTATTTAGTTTGCAAACAAGTTTGAAATCATTCAAACTATGTTCTTGTTATTAAAATTTTACAACATAAAATAAGATAGCTATATAATTATGAATCGAACAAGATTATGAACAAGGTTACTACCTCAAGTTACTGGGACAAAGTTACTGTAAGAGATAAGAAAAAATCTTGGAATCAAAGAGTGGTGGAGTTAGATCAAAAGGTTGGAAGTATACTTCTTCAAATGGGTGGTTATTTTGATATGTTCTTGAAAGAGTTTTCTTATGGTGTTTAAGGCTTGTAATTGAAGCTAAATGATGGGGAAAATGCTTGGAGATGATCAAGTATGAAGTTAGGAGTATTTTGAGAGAGAAATGAGGGTGTAGGTATGAGAAAATGGAGTGAAGAAATGGTGTTCATTCATAAAAATGTTTTTAGTTTATAAAGAAAGAAAAGGATTCCTAATTTTGTTTTCTTACTAATAATTCATGCTACTTGATAAATCCTAGTTACCTCATATCTAGGGCAGTAATAATGTTGATTAGGATGTTGATTTGATGTGTATATACCAATAGTAAATACATATAGAAGCTGGGTATGATACGGGTACATATACCCTAGATATACGTATAGAAATCTTGAGGAAACGGAATGAGAATTCAAATATAGCTATCTTTTGTGAATATACTTATATTGTTTTATGTATTTAAGTCCTTAAAAAGTGATTAAATACATTATATATACGATACATGTATAAGCATTATAGGTTATAAGTATATATAAAAAAGAATGTTACGTATAGTTATCGTTTTGAAAACTTAAGTTAGTAGTTTCAAAATATACTTATAACTCATTGTCATTAGTACACAATGAGATGTTAAACCATCCTTAGATCATGTTAAATATATATAAATACATATATATACACAAACCTATAATTATCGTATGTTATATAGTTCGTGATATCATCGGTTAAATTAGACGGTCAAACGTTGTGTAAAACTCTTTTCAAAAACACAAGTCTCAACAATTTGGATTGCTTATCATGTTGGTAAGGTTTAATTTATGTAAATATTAATCTCATAAGTATAAAACAATTGGAAAAATTCGGATCGTTACAGTACCTACCCGTTAAATAAATTTCGTCCCGAAATTTGAATGGGATGGTCATGGCTGACAATAAGTATGTTTTCATGACGTATACGAGTTGGAAATTAGAGTTTTATTATCATTAAGTAATATTGATAAAGCAATTTGATTTTTGTGAAGAGTACGAGTGAGGCTATCACCAAAGGGTGAAATGAGTAGGTATAGATTCGTCGTATCTTTTGACGTAGATAGGATTGATTTCCAAGTTCAAGAGATTTGGAGTAAAATCTTCATAATGAGATTTGATTCTTCGATAATCAAGAAAATTAGAATCCGCTTTAAATGCGATCATCTATTTTGATTGCTCTGTCGGATCTTTTACTATAAATCCACCTCCCTTCATTTCCTTACAACTCATACCTTCTATTCTTCCTCCCTCAATTCATACTTTAAAACATTTATCAGTATGCTTCATCCAGTACTGATCCTGGATATACTCTTAACTTTCATCTCTGTCATTCTTCTTTTTCATCTACCTCCGGAGGATTTTATTTATTTCTACTATTACCTTGGGGTTATAGTATTGTTAATTCTCCCGTGCCTTTACGTTGCAATACGTATTGATATACACGGTTTGTAATTTATTTGTTGTTGTCGAGCTTTATATTTTCTTTTATATTCAACAGTTCCATACTTCTGTTTCCTCTTCCCGACTTCGAGTCAAGCGAATAATGGTCCGGAATTCGTAGGTATGGATTTTGAAATAAACATAGTTAATGTTCTAAGAAGGAAATAGTAATTGCACGATCTTGATTTGGTAAGTTACCAGAATGTCCAAAAAGATAGAATTATCAAGGAGATATGTTCTTAATATGTTTGGAGATTGGGTAGAATGTAAGAGTTGTGTAACGTGGCACATGACGACGTTATGATCTGTGAATCATTATGTTCCATTTAGAAACTCAGCATGAATTACTGTAATATAATCACGTTGATCAAGTGTCATTATATTATACTAATTCATGCTTCAGTTTCTAACACTACTTCAAAACATTCATATTTTAAACTCGAATTTTTCAGAATTTAGAAACTAACACAGTTTCTTTTATGTTGTAACGCAAATATTGTGAAGAGATAAATGATTTTTGATGAGGATAGTTGGGAATATATCTTCAGGAATATCGGAGATATTTATAATGAAAAATACGATGATATCTTAGAATATCTAAGATCAGGGAATGACGCGGAAAATCTATCTGTGAAGGTTTAGAATAAGGAGTAAGGTTTACTAACGGTTTCAGCAGACACTGAATCATTTGAATCCTTTGAAGGTAGATTTCGTCATTGTGATTTGTCCACGACCTCCTTTATACTTTGCTCAATCCGTTTTCCAGTACCAAATTTTTCGTTCGAGCTTTTCCAATCTATTATTCTTTATTGTCAAACTTCTGACCGTAATTGTTTTCTACTGTCTTTACCACTTTATCAGTCTTTTCCAAAACTTAATAGCACTAATTCGTAGACTGGAGCATTTTTCAGAAACTTCACATTTGAAATATGTAATTCTTGGGGATAGACATTGTATATATATATATAACTGCTGAAATAGAAATGCTGCGAGATTTCAAAATACCAATTGTTGATTCCGCCAAAGGGGTAACGAGTTGCTGGTACATCTGCTGATAATGTCGTGGAATATAAAAGGTTCCCTGGTAACAAAAGGGTAATCATATGTATTACAGGTTATAATAAGGCTACTTCGAATGGAAAGTCGAGGTTGACTTGCTGAAACTGTGACAAAATTTGCTATTTTGAAAAGGAATCGCAAAGTTATTTTTGCTAATAAATGCTAAAAGATTTAACGCGGATACGTGTTAAATTATGTCCTTGGTTTCGAGAGCTTTTCAGGTGCAAGACTGCGGGTAATGTGTGGTTAGATCATCATCTCGATTGTCCATTATTTGAAGTGTCTTCAGGAATTTCGAAGGGTTTGATCATAGATTGTAATCGTTAATATACATATGATGTTTTAGGACTTTGAATGATACAAATATTTTTCTGGGTTCCAAGAATCGAATGATGTTCTAGCATAGTTTTGAAGTCAAAGTACAGTTTTGAAAGATGTAAGAGTCCTAAGAGTGATGTCTTCTGTTAAGTCTTGACTTGGATTTCGTTTTGTCGTAATCAAATTTGGATGAGAATGGTTGTTTTGATTTCTATGAAAGAATGTATATTATTGTGAAGGTAGTGAGTATAGTTGATGATTGTTGAATCAGAGTCGAAGAATATTATCATATTAATTGTGAATTTATATATCTCTCAGGTATTACCTACCCGTTAAAAAAAATTTCACAAGTAATGTTTTGTACCAGAGAATTTTATTACAATCTTTATGAAAATATATGTACATATATATCTTCTTCAGATGTAATCATGAATTTAATAAGTCAATATAATATTAGACTCATTTGATTTTCGGTTTGAGCTAGAATAAGTAATCTCTAAAACGATTAGGAACCACATATTCTTCACATAATATTAATGAAGTTATGGATCAATACTTCATTATTTATTCTTATATATATTTCCTTAGTGAATCATGCTGATACTCATTGAACTCTTGCTAACTTTGCAAGATATGAATGTTGTTTCCCAGTAAGCTTCGAGTACATTGAAGATGAAAGTGTAAAATCAAACATATTATTGAATAATACACTTGGTTTATTATAAAACGAAATTCATTGAATTGAAACAGGGATTGTAGTTAACGATGATTAAGTTGCTGACGAAGGACGTACATCATGGCATATTTGTAGTATGAATTTAAACGAGTAGTATCTACCCTTTTTCAATTCATACTTAATAGCTTAGTACGAAAAGATTTATTTTAGTTTCCGAATTCATATATATAAAATATTTATATAAATTCTTCAGAAGAATGAGTTAATATTTCATAACTCGTTGATGCAATATACGCGTTATTGATGATGTCCACGGTGATTCTTGAACTGGTGGAGCTTGTGATGTTAAAGTTGCTGACGATTCTAATGATGTTGACAGCACTGACTGTGTTTATGAGGCTAAGGGTACTGTTGATGCTGTTGGTAAAACAAGTCTAGCTTGTACCTTACGCATCATTCTTGTCAGGGTTTCTACTCTTCCTTTTATCATTTTTGTCCACTCATCTGATTTATGGTTAAGGCCGAAATAGGTAATCTCTATGTCTTTAGAGATTACATAATCACCATAGAATGTTTCTCCGATGAAGTTATGAATCAATACTTCATCATTTGTTGTTGTTGGTACTTCTTGGTATCTATGGTGCGTGTGACGTTGATATCCGAGGTACGGATGGTGATATTGAGGCGTGTGATGCGGATGTGATTGTTGGTGGTGGTAATGATCCTGTTGATGTTGATGATGGTGATAATGTTGATGCTGGTGATGCTGCTGGTGCTTAGGGTATTGAGGCTTGCGATGTTGATGTTATTGACGGTACTGGTTATGCTGCTGATGCTGCTGATGGTGTTTGTAACCTTCGTACCGTATTCTCCAAAGCCACTACCCGAGTGCGAAGCTCGTTGACTTCTTCTATTACACCGGGGTGATTGTCGATTCGGACGAGCGGATAAATAAAATCTAGAATTTGATGTAGTATATAATCGTGACGAGATACTCTGGAAATGAGAGAGAAAATGGTTTCTCGAACAGGTTCGCCGGTAAGTGCTTCAGGCTCATCGTCAAGAGGGCAATTTGGTGGATGGAAGGGATCACCTTCTTCTTGTCTCCAATGATTGAGGAGGCTACGAACCCATCCCCAATCCATCCAAAATAGATGATGACTGATTGGTTGATCCATTCCGGTCACACTGCTTTCGGAGCTTGAGTGGTATTCCATATCGGAATCCGAGGGACTTGAACTAGTGACGAGTTCCATTTCGTATGATTGAATAAAGGATTTTTCGATATGAAATGATTTTTCGGCTATCGGGTGGTATTCTAATTATATAGAATATCCATATATATAGAACAAAAGATCTCATAGATTACAGAGGGATTTACGGAATATGTCAGACTAAGTTTACAGTAACAGATACGCATAGATATGAATTAGCAAATACGCTAAGATATGAATTTTGTCTATACACCATTCATGCAATGAATGCAGTAAGACGCGTTTAGACTTAAGATGATAAGCAGGTAATTTCCTACGGATGATAAGTAGATGATTTTCGACACAAAATGATAAGCAAAATTTTGACATGCAGACACGGTCGAAGTCCAGACTCACTAATGCAACCTAACGACTTATCAATTAGACACATTAATGCAGACCTGGTTCGCTAAGACCACCGCTCTGATACCACATGAAACGACCCGACCCAATCCATAGGGACGAATACAATAACATATGATTACATCGCGAGGCATTTGACCTCTATATGATACGTTTTATAAACATTGCATTCTTTTGAAAAGATATACCATAAATGAATATTTAAAATTCAATGTTTTCGACATCTGATGATTTCTACATGTAGACAATCACCATAAATAACAGTTTACAAGAATACTTCCGTTGACGATGAAGTCAAAATAAATACACGGTGATGATTTTGTGAATGCAATGCTTCCTCGAATAAAACATGTATGACTCCATGCACATGGTTTCTCTAACATATATTCAAACAGCGGAAGACTTCTAGGAACCTGAGAATAAACATGCTTTAAACGTCAACATAAAGTTGGTGAGATATAGGTTTAATGCTAGCATCGTTATAAATATAGACCACAAGATTTCATATACATAAACATTTTAATAAAAATATTCTAAGTGGTTGAGCACTTGATAACCATACTTAACATTTAATCAACGTCGCATATTCCCTTTATTATGAAATCTCACTACACTGTACCAAGTGTAGTCACCGAAACGAAGTACTGTGTAACCGTTGAATACTGGTCGTCCAGTCCGGTTGGGGTTGTCAGGCCCGATAGATCTATCAACAGGATTCGCGTTTACAATACCACATGTAAATAGTAGTTACCAAGCTACAGGGAAGTATGCCAGTGGTACAACTCAACGTAGAATATATTTTTTTATCACTTGTGTCCATAACGTAAATCATAAAATGCATGTATTCTCATCCCGAAATATTTAGAGTTTAAAAGTGGGACTATATACTCACTTTTGCCTTGAAGGTATTTAACTCGACTTGGTCTCCGATAGATATCACGAACCTAACCATATATATATATATAATATATCAACATATTTTCTTTTCAAGTAATCGTTACATATATATATATATATATATATATATATATATATATATATATATATATATATATATATATATATATATATATATATATATATATATATATATATATATATATATATATATATATATATATATATATATACTTATAATACTTTTAATATTTTCTTAGTCCGTAGTTAGCAGTCCGATGTTAGTGGTCCACAATTAGTTGCTCAATAAAATAAATAAAGTCCCATCGTATTCGTATTGATTAGAATTAATCTCGACCCATGGTACCATGTTGTCAAATGACGTGTTGCGTACATAAAGTACCGTGTTGTCAAATGACGTGTTGCGTACAATCATGAGGTCTTATGATTAATCTTCTCGTGTTGTTTACGGATGGTCCTGAAATATATAAAATCAAATCATAAGTAATTATATATAAAATATCATATTAATTAGAAAAGATATGATTAATTTACTTTATCTCCAAATATTTTCGTAGCTAAACTAGCTTCGGATACCCAATCTTGTTTTAGTCGTAGTTTCTTCATTACAACTCCGTTTTTGTTGGTTCAACTTGCCACTTCCTTGGATCGAGTCAAATTTTAAGAATATGAACTGAAAATACCTTAGTTTGTATTCGAAATCACAGGTTATAGGTCAAACTTTGGTAAAACTTATGAAAGTGATCATTTTCCATCATAAAAACAACATTTAATGATCATTTTTCTAAAAATACTTACACTTTGAGTTAAACCATAAAATTTTTATGTGTTAACATATTCATAAGAAATATCATTTTTCCAGAACATGAACTTTCAATTCAAAGTTCAAGATGGTTTTTAATTATCCAACCCAAAACAGCCCCCGGTTGCACTCCGACGACGTAGATTCAGTTTTTAAGGTGTTCTTTGTAAAACCAAGTTATATCTTGTTAAGTTAGCATATCATTATGATATATTACAGGTCTTGAAGTGTTTTAAAAGTTAAGTTAGAAGGATCTATTTAGTTTGCAAACAAGTTTGAAATCATTCAAACTATGTTCTTGTTATTAAAATTTTACAACATAAAATAAGATAGCTATATAATTATGAATCGAACAAGATTATGAACAAGGTTACTACCTCAAGTTACTTGGACAAAGTTACTGTAAGAGATAAGAAAAAATCTTGGAATCAAAGAGTGGTGGAGTTAGATCAAAAGGTTGGAAGTATACTTCTTCAAATGGGTGGTTATTTTGATATGTTCTTGAAAGAGTTTTCTTATGGTGTTTAAGGCTTGTAATTGAAGCTAAATGATGGGGAAAATGCTTGGAGATGATCAAGTATGAAGTTAGGAGTATTTTGAGAGAGAAATGAGGGTGTAGGTATGAGAAAATGGAGTGAAGAAATGGTGTTCATTCATAAAAACGTTTTTAGTTTATAAAGAAAGAAAAGGATTCCTAATTTTGTTTTCTTACTAATAATTCATGCTACTTGACAAATCCTAGTTACCTCATATCTAGGGCAGTAATAATGTTGATTAGGATGTTGATTTGATGTGTATATACCAATAGTAAATACATATAGAAGCTGGGTATGATACGGGTACATATACCCTAGATATACGTATAGAAATCTTGAGGAAACGGAATGAGAATTCAAATATAGCTATCTTTTGTGAATATACTTATATTGTTTTATGTATTTAAGTCCTTAAAAAGTGATTAAATACATTATATATACGATACATGTATAAGCATTATAGGTTATAAGTATATATATCAAAGAATGTTATGTATAGTTATCGTTTTGAAAACTTAAGTTAGTAGTTTCAAAATATACTTATAACTCATTGTCATTAGTACACAATGAGATGTTAAACCATCCTTAGATCATGTTAAATATATATAAATACATATATATACACAAACCTATAATTATCGTATGTTATATAGTTCGTGATATCATCGGTTAAATTAGACGGTCAAACGTTGTGTAAAACTCTTTTCAAAAACACAAGTCTCAACAATTTGGATTGCATATAATGTTGGTAAGGTTTAATTTATGTAAATATTAATCTCATAAGTATAAAACAATTGGAAAAATCCGGGTCGTTACAAAAAGCAAATCACCGGACCCGAGGTAGTCCATGAAACAACGGAGAAGATTGCTCAGATTCAAGCAAGACTTCAGACTGCCTGCGATCGTCAAAAGAGTTATGCCGATCTTAAACGTAAGGACTTTGAATTCAACGTGGGCGATCGTGAAATGTTAAATGTTGCACCTTAGAAAGGTGTGATCCATTTTGGAAAACGTGGAAAGTTAAACCCACGATACATTGGTCCTTTTGAAATCTTGGAACGTGTTGGACCCGTTGCTTACCATTTGGATCTACCAGCACAGTTGAGCTCAGTTCATCCTACCTTCCTCGTGTCAAACTTGAAGAAGTGTCTTGCTGCACCCGAACTTATCATACCACTGGAGGAACTTACGATTGATGATAAACTCCACTTCGTGGAAGAGCCTGTTGAAATTATGGATCGTGAGATCAAAACTTTGAAACGCAACAAGATTCCGATCGTCCGAGTACGATGGAATGCCAAACGAGGACCTGAGTTTACTTGGGAACGAGAGGATCAAATGATGCAGAAGTATCCTCACCTTTTCCCAACTCCTCCATCTACCTCAGCTTAAATTTCGGGACGAAATTTTCTTTAACAGGTGGATAATGTAACGACCCTGGATTTTCCAACGTTTATTTATTAATAATTATTATTATTAATACGTGTGATTAAACGAATGTATGTTATTACATTTACATGTAGCCATGATTGCCCGTACTTGACTTTAATTGCCCGAAACGTCTTTGTGACACACGAAACTTGCACGAATAATATTTTCAAGTATTATTTACATTCATGATCAGTTTTATTAATCATTTTAATTAACTAAGGTTACATGTTAATTACTTGGGCTTTAATTGGATTACTTGCTAGTTACTTGAACTTGGGCCTTGATTAATGGTTAATGGACTTTAAGAGCCCACCCTACATCTTATATGGACTTACTAGCCCAACTCTTTCATGTAAGTATCATTTAATATGAAACTAGATGATTTACGTAGTAAGGAATCTTGTTACTACTTAGTTATATCATAATCCCCATGCATGGCCACCTAATAACTACTCTTTTAAGCTTTATCATGCAAATACCTTGTGGACTTCTCCCCCCCCCCCTCTTCTTTTTCTGCTGACCGACGGCTAGGCCTCATGGGGAGGTGTGTCTGGCTTTCAAATTTTGAAGACTTATGTGCTTGTACTCTTGTAAACTTCATACACTTCACACACACTTTACTTGCTTCCAACTTTTCTCTCTTTCTCTCAAATTCTTGTAAGTATTATGAACATCTTTTCTCCCTTCTTTTCTTGGCCAAAACCGTAGCATATGCTACACATAAACATCATCACTATTTGTTGTTCATTGTTGTTTTGTTACATGTTCTTGTTTAATGTTCAAGTACTTACTTGTTGTTGTAGTTATTCTTTACTAATTTCAAGAATCAAACTTACTAGTTTGTTCTTCATTTATCTTGTTCATAACAAGAACACACAAGAACTAACTTACTAGTTATGTTCTACAATTATTGTTTTAAAAAGATTGTAAGTTCATGGTTGTAAATCATACTTGAAGTTCATGCAGTAAACTTTAAATTTCACTTTCTAAAGATCAAGACTTAGGCTTGAATCTTTAAAGTATGCAACCCATGAACTTATTTACTTAGTTTATTTCTTCATATTATGCACTTTAATTTCATGTTTGTTGGTTGTTATTGGTCAAGTGTTACTAGTTAACCTTGATCTCATTTATCTTGAACAAAAGTTAACTTTAAAAGTTCAAGAACATGTAAGTAAGCTTCTTTAATTATAAATTTATACACTTATGTTAGATCTAGACTTTTGAGTCTTGGATCTTCAAGATCAAACTAAGAACTATGTTCTACAACTCAAGGTCTTGATTTCATAAGTTTACTTTCAAGTTTGTAACTTTTTATTAGTTTTAAAGTTCATGTATGTGTTAGATCTAAGACTTTGATGTAACTTTGGTTCATCAAACTTCATAGAACTCTTAAGTGAGTTGTGCTACATGTCTTAGACCTACACTTGTGTCCTAATAGTCAAAACTTAGTTAATATTACTTTTACATTTCATGTATGTGTTGAATCTAAGACTTTGATGTAACTTTGGTTCATCAAAACACTTGCAACACTCAAGTGAGTTGTGCTTCATGTCTTAAACTTACACTTGGGTTATGATGGTCAAACCTTGGTGAAAATGATGCAAACACATCAACGATTTGTACACTTGAAGCTATATGCATCAAGGATGAGAACCATGATAAGCATCGAGCACCAAGAACCACCGGAACCTACTAACCCTACTGTTTTACTGTTTCTGTGTCTGACCCGTACAACCTGGGCTACTGTAACTATGATTTTCAGATAGCTCTGTTCGAGTAGATAACTTTTCATATAGGACTCGTCTTAATCCGAGTTACGGTTTAGGATTTATGGCCCTCCGATCGTCACTATGTCCATTTAACGTTGTGCTGAAAATTCTGACCTACTCGCACTTAGACCGTCGCCACGGTCAAACGAAGACGAGTTTGCTTCTGTAAATTTTACCACAACTAAAGGACTCATATACGGATCCATGGCCACTGGTCTCACCTTATTTCAGTAGGTATAGAGGCCGTGGTGACCGACCGAACTCAGCCTTTGTTTTAAAATATTTTCATGAACGAAACTTACTTTACACCTTTTGTTTGATGATGAATGATGATGACCCTTAAGACCTTATTTACATACTTTTAAACCTATTCGGACGATTTACTGACTTAGTGATATTTGACTTAGGTTGAGGACCCGTTTGGACAACCTTCATTACTTGCTTACTTTCCGAGTCATACTTTACCGCTACTTTATCATTGTGAGTTATAGCATTCCCTTTTTACTTTAACTTATTTTGGGAACTGAGAATACATACGGATTTATGTTTTACATACTAGGCACGAGTACTTAAACTTATATGTGTGTGGGTTATATAACGGCAGAAACATTCCCTTTAGCTCGGTAACGTTTAGTCATTGGTTTTTGAACCGGTGAACGCGAATCTTAGATATGGATCCATAGGGTTTGACATCTCCACTCGGGCTAGTAGCGCTAGCATTTAACGAGTGTTTAATACTTCGTAAACATACGCACTTGCCAAGTGTACTTTCAGGGGGTATAAACGTTAAGTTAGTTACCAAGTGCCCACGGTTAACATATACTTTATCATACTGTTTTGAAACGCTCTTTGTAGCACTAAAATCTCGTGGCCTACCTTACATACTGTTATACTTAAACTATAGCTCACCAACCTTTGTGTTGACGTTTTTAAGCATGTTTTTCTCAGGTGCTTAAGGTTAATTGCTTCCGCTGTCGTGCTAGTCTTGCTGTAGACACCCGCTGCTCTAGAGTCATCACCGCATGAACTGTTTATCTTGCATTCAAACTTTAATACATTTGAAACTATGTTTTGTAACGACCTAAGGGTCACATACATTTATTCATGCTTGCTATTCGTAGAAGCATACTGTTGGTGTGAAACACTTGACGTCGGTTATGACGTCATCTTTTTATCGTGAATGCAACTTCTTTTATTACAACATATAGTACTTAACCTTGTAATGATCCTGTTGTTGATGATTCGTACACGATGGTTTTGTACGGGGCATCACAATATAGGTGTCGTAGTTAACTTTTTCTTCAACAATTGAAATGCTTTCTCTTGTTCATCCTTCCATTCAAATTTCTTCCCTTTATGCGTTAATGCAGTCAAGGGTTTTGCTATTTTAGAAAAATCTTGGATGAATCTCCTGTAATAACCAGCCAGCCCTAAAAATTGGTGTATGTGCTTCGGAGTTTTCGGGGTTTCCCACTTTTCAACGGTTTCAATCTTTGCTGGATCCACCTGAATACCTTCTTTGTTCACTATGTGACCGAGGAATTGAACTTCTTCCAATCAAAATGCACACTTTGAAAACTTAGCGTACAGTTTTTCCTTCCTTAACAACTCTAGCACTTTTCTCAAATGTTCTTCATGCTCTTGGTCATTCTTTGAGTAAATAAGTATGTCATCGATGAAAACAATGACAAACTTGTCAAGGTATGTCCACACACTCGGTTCATGAGGTCCATGAACACAGCTGGTGCGTTAGTCAACCCAAATGGCATAACCATAAACTCGTAATGACCGTAACGCGTCCTAAAAGCAGTCTTTGGAATATCATCCTCCTTCACCCGCATTTGATGATACCCGAAACGTAAATCAATCTTCGAATAAACCGACGAGCCTTGTAGTTGATCAAATAAGTCGTCGATTCTGGGTAGTGGATACCGATTCTTGATGGTAAGTTTGTTCAACTCTCGGTAGTCGATACACAACCTGAATGTACCATCCTTCTTCTTGACAAACAAAACAGGAGCTCCCCACGGTGATGTGCTTGGACGAATGAAACCACGCTCTAAAAGTTCCTGTAACTGACTTTGTAATTCTTTCATTTCGCTGGGTGCGAGTCTGTATGGAGCACGAGCTATTGGTGCAGCTCCTGGCACAAGATCTATTTGAAATTCAACAGATCGATGTGGAGGTAGTCCCGGTAATTCTTTCGGAAATACATCGAGAAATTCTTTTGCGACGGGAACATCACTGATGTTCTTTTCTTCAGGTTTAACTTCCTCGATGTGTGCTAGAATGACGTAACAACCTTTTCTTATTAGTTTTTGCGCCTTCATACTACTAATAAGATTTAATTTCGCGTTATTCTTTTCTCCGTACACCATTAAAGGTTTTGCTTTTTCACGCACAATGCGAATCTCATTTTGTAACAAACGACTTCTGTTCTCACCTTTTTCAACCAGTCCATGCCAATTATTACATCAAAACTCCCTAACTCGACTGGTATTAAATCAATTTTAAATTTTTCATCAACCAGTTTAATTTCTCTATCCCTGCATACTTTATCTGCTGTAATTAGTTTACCGTTTGCTAATTCGAGTAAAAATTTACTATCCAAAGGCGTCAATGGGCAACTTAATTTAGCACAAAAATCTCTACTCATATAGCTTTTATCCGCACCCGAATCAAATAAAACATAAGCAGATTTATCGTCAATAAGAAACGTACCCGTAACAAGCTCCGGGTCTTCCTGCGCTTCTGCCGAATTAATGTTGAAGACTCGTCCACGGCCTTGCCCATTATTATTCCCTTGATTAGGGCATGCTTTGCTGAAATGGCCCGGCTTTTCGCATCCGTAACAAATAATGAAATTATTTGTTCTGTTATTTTTATATGCCTTTGGTCCATAGACATCACACTTCGTTACACTATGTCCGGTTCTATTACACTTGGTACACACTACTACACAGAACTTATCTGGATGAAACCCTCCACACCTTAGACATTTATTGTTCTGATTGTTGTTGCCATTGTTGTTATTGATTTGGTTGTTGTTGGGACGTTTGTTGTAGTTATTGTTAGGATTGCGGTTATTATTGCGATTGTTGTTGCGGTTGTTGGGATAGTTGTTGCGATTGTTATTGTTGTTGTACTTGTGATTCTTGTCACCGTTTTCCTCCCACTTCCTCTTGAGTTATTTCGCGTTGGCTTCTTCGGCCGCCTGTTCTTTAATTCTTCCCTCAATCTGATTTATGAGTTTATGAGCCATTCGACTTGCCTTTTGTATGGAAGTGGGCTCGTGTGAACTCACATCTTCTTGAATCCTTACTGGTAATGCTTTTATAAACGCGTCGATCTTCTCCTCTTCATCTTCGAACGTTCCTGGACATAATAGGCACAACTCTGTGAATCGTCGTTCATATGTGGTAATGTCGAACCCTTGTGTTCGTAACTCTCTAAGCTCTACCTTGAGCTTATTGACTTCGTTTCTAGGACGGTACTGCTCGTTCATCAGTTGCTTGAATGCTGACCACGGTAGTGCGTAAGCAGCATTTTGTCCTACATGTTCAAGATAGGTGTTCCACCACGTTAACGCAGTACCTGTGAAGGTATGCGTAACGTACTTAACTTTGTCCTCTTCAGTACACTTACTTATGGCAAACACCGATTCGACTTTCTCGGTCCACCGTTTCAATCCAATTGGTCCTTCGGTTCCATCGAATTCCAAAGGTTTGCAGGCAGTGAATTCTTTGTAGGAGCATCCTACACGATTTCTTGTGGGATTAGTTCCACTACTAGAACCAGAGTTATTGTTGTTATTTTGCATTGCAGCCTGCACTGCGGCTATGTTTGCAGCAAGGAAAACACGAAAGTCTTCTTCGCTCATATTCAAATTCTGACGAGTAGTCGGTGCCATTTCCTTCAAAAATAGCCAAACGAATTAAGTTAATCATATAGAATTTTAAGAGTAGTCAATAGTATTTCGTAGCATAGTATGAACTCATTTATAAAAGCTTTTTCTTCATATTAGCGTTTTATTGTTTTTAATTCAGGTAGTACCTACCCGTTAAGTTCATACTTAGCAGCTAATATACAATTCAACTACTACAATTCCATATGAAAAAACTGATTATAATAAAATTTCGCGTTCAAATTTTATATAATATTTACAACTTACAATACCGTTATTATACATTTAGGATGAAATATAGCACATAATAACTTTGCTACTCGGCAGCTATAAAGGCATTTCTAGTTAATACGCAAGTTGTTCAGCAAAAGAAATAAAGACACGTAATTCATAAGTCCAAAAACAAGTCATGCATTCTGGTTTTACTAAGACGACTTCCCATCCTTGGTCTTGTGGAAAGTAACAGTTATGACCATTGGCTAGGCAGCATGTTGTAATGTCGTCAAAAGGACGAGGGTTTCGTAATGCCCAACAGCCTCGTAGCAATCTAAAAACCTTGTTTCTTACTCCAACTACTGAGTCCGTCACTTGTGAGAATGTTTTATTTAAAAGTTTCAACCCAATTATTAACCCGTAAGCATAACATGCTTCTTTATGTTTCACGTTAGAAGATCTTTCTAAAGAACGGAGTCCTATGTTGGGATATGTTGAGTCAAAATAGGTTCGTAACCTGTAGCGTAAAATTGCATCTGGATTTCCCGCACTAAATGCCTTAAAGAAAACTTGACGTAACTTAAAGTCTCCCCAATGTGATATACTCCATCTTTCAAAGGAAAGCATTTTATAAACTAAGGCATTTCTGGAAAGTCTTTCAAATGTTTGACAAGTTAATTTCGCCATAACTAATTGTGCTGATGAATTCTGACCGACTCTAGATAAGATTTCATCAATCATATCCTCTGGTAGGTCTTCTAAAATATTCAGTTGTCTACCCTTAACGTCCATTTTGTGTTTTTATTTTGTAAAATAGACAAGGATTAGATTCGTAAAAGATAATTAACAAACAATACAAGCAATTTTTACATAGAACATAAAAGTACAAGCACACTACAATACTTATAATACACAACATGATTACAACCCTCTAATCTGAATCACGGGTTTCTTCTTCTTCGGACTTGGTTCGTTTTCCTAATTTTCTAGGGATATATGGTGTTCCTCTAATACAAGCCGTCGTTTTCCACAATGGTTTAGAAAAACCTGGTGGTTTAGAGGTTCCCGGGTTATTGTCACAATTTAGAAAATACGGACGTTGCCGATACATATAAAGTTCATCGGGGTTGGAATCAGGTTTCTCTATTTTTATACCTTTTCCCTTATTATTTTCTTTTGCTTTATTAAATTGGGTCGAGGTAATTTCTATAACATCATCGAAATCCTCATCGGGATCCGATTCATCGAAAAATTGGTAATCTTCCCAATAATTTGCTTCCTCGGCGGAAACACCATTGACCATTTTTAACGTTGGTCCGTTGGTTGAGGATTTTCTTTTATTTAATCGATTTACTGTAGCTATCAATATTTATTCCTCCGGAACCTCTTCTTCTTCTGGTTCCTCCTCTTCCGGTTCCTCTTCTTCCGGTTCCTCCACTTTCGGTTCCTCCTCTTCTGGTTCCTCTTCGGGAATTTGTGAATCTTCGCAAAGTATATTCGACTCTTCATTATTATTAGGTGAGTCGATGGGATTTGTACTAGTGGTAGACATCTATCACACAATATCAAACATATTAAGAGGTTAATATATCACATAATAATTACATATAGTTTCCAACAAAAGTGTTAAGCAATCGTTTTTAAAGAAAACACGGTCGAAGTCCAGACTCACTAATGTATCCTAACAAACTCGATAAGACACACTAATGCAAATTTCTGGTTCTCTAAGACCAACGCTCGGATACCAACTGAAATGTCCCGTTCATATTGATTATAAACGTTCCATATTAATTGATTTCGTTGCGAGGTTTTGACCTCCATATGAGACGTTTTTCAAAGACTGCATTCGTTCTTTTAAACAAATCATAACCTTTATTTTATCAACAAGGTTAAAAGGACACCACCTAGATTATCAGAAATTATAATCTAAAAATATCACACTTACACACTACCAATACATATTGGTTTACAATATTAATATGTTACAACAAAGTAAAACTCGAATGCAGTTTTAAACAATATTATACAAGCATGCTGACACCAAATCTTGTCCATATATTAGCATGCAACAGCGGAAGCTCTTAATAATCACCTGAGAATAAACATGCTTTAAACGTCAACAAAAATGTTAGTGAGTTATAGGTTTAACCTATATATCAAATTGTAATAATAGACCACAAGATTTCATCTTTCAATAACATGCCATCTGCATAAAAATCATTCGTATGGTTGAACACCTGGTAACCGACATTACCAAATGCATCTAGAATATCCCCATATATAAATATCGAAGTACTAAAGCAGTTCAAATTCTCTGACTGAGGCTTGTCAATGGCCCATAGATCTATCTTTAGGATTCGCGTCAATTGGTGGCAATTATAATAAACACCAATTCTTAGGTTACCAAGTTCAACAAGGACGATATCCGGTATAACGATTCAACATAGAATGTAGTTTCAATACTTGTATCTATTTTGTAAATCATTTTCAAAACTGCATGTATTCTCATCCCAAAATATTAGATTTTAAAAGTGGGACTATAACTCACTTTCACAGATTTTTACTTCGTCGGGGAGTAAGACTTGACCACTGGTCGATTCACGAACCTATAACAAATATGTACATATATATCAAAGTATGTTCAAAATATATTTACAACATTATTAATACGTTTTAATGTTTTAAGTTTATTAAGTCAGTTGTCCTCGTTAGTAACCTACAACTAGTTGTCCACAGTTAGATGTACAGAAAATAAAGTAATATATATTATCTCGAATCAATCCACGACCTCGTGTATACAAGCCTCAGGCTAGATCACAACTCAAAGTATATATAATATTTTGGAATCAACCTCAACCCTGTATAGTTAACTCCAACATTACTGCATATAGAGTGTCTATGGTTGTTCCGAAATATATATATATATATATGGGTCGATATGATATGTCAAAACATTGTATTCATGTCTATGGTATCCCAAGATTACATAATATATTAGAATACATGTATAATACAATATGAGTTAGCTAGGATATGATTAATATAGATTTGTTACCAATTTTCACGTAGCTACAATCAAGAAAAATTAACCAATCTTGTTTTACCCATAACTTCTTCGTTTTAAATCCATTTTGAGTGATTCAAGTTGCTATGGTTTCATAATGAACTTAAGTTTATGAATCTAAATATAAAAAGTATAAGTTTATAGTCAAAAATACAGGTTACAAGTCGTTTTTGTAAAGGTAGTCATTTCAGTCGAAAGAACGACGTCTAGATGACCATTTTGAAAAACATACTTCCACTTTGAGTTTAACCATGATTTTTGGATATAGTTTCATGTTCATAAGAAAAATCATTTTCCCAGAAGAACAACTTTTAAATCAAAGTTTATCCTAGTTTTTAATTAACTAACCCAAAACAGCCCGCGGTGTTACTACGACGGCGTATATCCGGTTTTACGGTGTTTTTCGTGTTTTCAGGTTTTAAATCATTAAGTTAGCATATCATATAGATATAGAACATGTGTTTAGTTGATTTTAAAAGTCAAGTTAGAAGGATTAACTTTTGTTTGCGAATAAGTTTAGAATTAACTAAACTATGTTCTAGTGATTACAAGTTTAAACCTTCGAATAAGGTAGCTTTATATATATGAATCGAATGATGTTATGAACATCATTACTACCTCAGGTTTTGTGGATAAACCTACTGAAAATGAGAAAAATAGATCTAGCTTCAAAGGATCCTTGGATGGCTTGAAAGTTCTTGAAGCAAAATCATGACACGAAAACAAATTCAAGTAAGATTTCCACTTGAAATAAGATTGTTAAAGTTATAGAAAATGAATCAAAGTTTGAATATGAGTATTACCTTATATTAGAAAGATATCTTACTGTAAATAAGAAAAATTTCTTGAGGTTGGATGATCACTCAAAGTGGATTTGCAAGATTGGAAGTAAGCTAGCAGAAGTGTTGTTGGTGTGTTCTTGAGTAGTTGTTTTATAACTTGGTTTATGTATGGATTTATGAACTAGATTGAGCTAGATTTTGTTGAATATGATGAAGAACACTTAGAACAAAGTAAGAACACTTGAGAGAGAGTAATTTGATTCAAGAAAAATTGAAAATGAATGTGTTTGTGTACCCCTCATTTCACGTGAACTTGCATGAGTCATATAGGCTCCATTAGTTTGTTATTTTGTGAGATATTTCATACAAGATGTTAAATGATGGTTCCCATATGGTTAGGTGACTCACATGGGCTACTAAGAGCTAATCATTGGAGTGTATATACCAATAGTAAATACATTTAGAAGCTGTGTATTGTACGAGTACAAATACGAGTGCATACGAGTAGAATTGTTGATGAAAATGAATGAGGATGTAATTGTAAGCATTTTTGTTAAGTAGAAGTACTTTGATAAGTGTCTTGAAGTCTTTCAAAAGTGTATGAATACATATTAAAACACTACATGTAAATACATTTTAACTGAATCGTTAAGTCATCGTTAGTCGTTACATGTATATGTTGTTTTGAAACCTTTAGGTTAACGGTCTTGTTAAATGTTGTTAACCAATTGTTTATTATATCTAAAGAGATGTTAAATTGTTACATTATCATGATATTATGATATATAATATATCTTAGTATTATATATACAGTTAAATGTCGTTACAACGATAATCGTTACATATATGTCTCGTTTCGAAATCATTAAGTTAGTAGTCTTATTTTTACATATGTAGTTCATTGTTAATACACTTAATGATATATTTACTTATCATTTAACAAAAATAACCAAGTGTATCAATATCTTAATATGATTCATATATACTTAGTAAGACGTTGTTATAACGATAATCGTTATATATATCGTTTTCGAGTTTCTTAATTCAATAGTCTCATTTTTATGTATATAACACATTGTTAAAATACCTAATGAGATACTTACTTATCATAATATCATGTTAACTATATATATAACCATATATATGTTATCATATAGTTTTTACAAGTTTTAACGTTCGCGAATCACCGGTCAACTTAGGTGGTCAATTGTCTATATGAAACCTATTTCAATTAATCAAGTCTTAACAAGTTTGATTGCTTAACATGTTGGAAACACTTAATCATGTAAATAACAATTTCATTTAATATATATAAACATGGAAAAGTTCGGGTCACTACATAAAGGATCTGGAAAGTCCGCTGAAGGTAGAGTTTGCGGATCAGATTGCGCGTTAGTAAAACATTGCAGATTAATTCCGCCAAGACAACGCGGATGTTGATTAATCTGCACACCGTGAATATTCCAGAAACTATAAATAGAGAGCTTTGCCTCTCATTTATAGGCTGTTGATTCTCCACCATTTGCTCTAGCCTTTGTAATTTTCACTTGTGACTTTGCCCAAGGAATTTTTACATTGTGTTAAGGTGAATTATGCTATTCAAGAATCAAGACCGGGTCGGGATGGTTGATCACTTGATTGTTAAAGTGAAAAACG
Organism: Rutidosis leptorrhynchoides; assembly: GCF_046630445.1. NCBI lineage: Eukaryota > Viridiplantae > Streptophyta > Magnoliopsida > Asterales > Asteraceae > Rutidosis > Rutidosis leptorrhynchoides. The sequence goes on along the minus strand of NC_092340.1, from coordinate 11,073,529 downwards.
ATCATCAGGCCCAAGACAATCATCAACATCCCATTTCACCCCCTTTAATCTCATTGCACTCAATCCTTAATTAAGTAATGTTAATATAGGATTGATCATGATTAAGGTGAATTTGCCTTCCCGCCAAATGAAGTTACGTCTCACCTCGGATGCTAAGCTGAGGGCGTCACCACCAGTGGCGACTCCACTCCATGAGAAGTGGGGTCCCATGACCCCATTAAATAAATTTTTTTTTACACTATCTACTCTTCAAATTGTACGGGACACCACTAAATTTAACTATAGGACCTCATATATTTTAAAAATTTATGATTTTCAAAGGTAAACAACCACTAAAGTACCCTTAAAATATAATTAGGTTCGATAAAAAAAAATTAGGACCCCATTAGGTTTTCATCCTGGATTCGCCACTGGTCACCACATCTAATATGGAATCATATTTAGTCGTGTTTCGGCGAATTTAACCAAGACTACATCTAATGCGGAATCATATTTAGTCGTATTTCAGTGAATTACTTAGAGGCTGTTTTTTTTTTTATTATTATTATTAAGTGATGTTTCCATAACATTTTGTTTAAGATGATGTAGCTATTCCTATTTCACTTGAAGACATACAAATTTTAAGATTACCGGTGCCATTGAGCTTACACCAGGTACCTATTGCGCTCCCATAATGTGTTGATGGATGAGACATATTTGCGAGAATATTGGGGTCCATGAAGAGTAAATAGACTACAAAGTCTGCACAGGATAAGGCGCGTGTATTCCACCTCCCAAACACCAAGAAGCAGGTAACTTTTGGGACCCAATTACCTTTCCTGTAGGGGGAATTATTTTCAACAAGGACAGACCCATATGGACACCACCTTTTGTCAGGGCCACAAATCACACCTTTAACATTCCATTTCTTACAATTTACCCCCTAACTTTCCTTCTATCTTGGTATCTAACATGAAGGTTAGAGTGTTTGTATTACCTTCTTTAGTGAAGCACTTCAATACATAACTATCAATTTAGATTACCATAATATGGTTTTGGTTTCTTACAAACATAATGAAATATGAAATAAGGTAATAGCTATTTGGTGGGTAACACTTGAATTGATTAAAATTTTTCGAGATTTTACCATATTCCCTTACAAAGCTCATATTTTTTGCTAGTGACCGGACACAAAAATCATCTTCACCCTCTCACTTGGTCATGTCACTTTCTCGGTCATCTTATCCTGTCACTGAAACACCCTAATCAACCTAGAAGTTAACCATCATTGCCAGCTGATAGCCTACGACTACCACGGTCTTTCATCAAACCTAAACAGTAGTATTTTATATTTTATATAACTATTAAATCAGATAAAATATCTCACGTAGTTTAGAATGCGATGAAACATGTGGGGTCATATTTTAAGCTTGGCCCCGAAGATAAAAGTAGGGATCATACATGAAGGGTAAAAGAACTTTAAAGCCAAACCTCAATAATATCGAGTCATCATGATTTTGATGTTATGGGCCTGAATGATGGGTGTAATCTACATTCATTGCAACAAAATCTTAATCAATCAATATTTTCTTTTTCCTATAGAAGAGGAGCTATTTTACCTTTTGCAATATTTGATTTGATACGACATCATAATCATTACATATGACTAATAGGATACCCGTGCTTACGCGGTGGAGAAACTTTTTATAATATGTCAAAATAAAATAAAATGTGATTTACCGCTGTAAAGTTTAGCCGAATAATGTCTTAAATCATAGAATAGATAGTGTCGAAAATCATATACTATAGTTATATAGTTATCATATCACTACAAGATAAATGCAATTTGGGGTAGCTTAATCCCTGCCAATTAAAATAGTGTCGATGTAAAGTGCAATAAGAATAATCTTCAATCTGTCCTCAAAAAATAATTTTCAAATTTTCTACAATACCTCCCTCCAATTACATATGTAGAATTTTCGTAGCTTGGAAAATATCTACAGTTAATCCACAAGCCAGTTTCAAACTTCAAATTGATGGTATGTACGTAACGTACCTACCTACCTATGTTGGAAAATAAGTACTGTAGTAGTTAAAGTAGACTTGAATGGGACTTAGCCGGTTAGCAAAAGGTTCAAATTTAACAAAACATTGTTTTACGTATATCTGACAAACGGGTTAGGTTAGGTCAGTTTGGGTATCGGGTAAAATGGTTTTGAGTATTAGGTCAAAATGGTTTTGAGTTGAAATGGATCATGGTTCAAACCGATAAAAATTTTAAATGAGCCCAAATGGGTCAATTTGGGTATCGGGTCGAAACGGATCACATGTCAGATGGGTCAAATGGTTCCAAACAGGTCATATACTTTTACATTTATTATATTATTTTAATTATTATTACATATTATATATATATAAGAAATATTAAAATACATAATAAATGATATAACCATGAATGCTTTCATATATTTTACCAAAATCTGATTGGCTGACCAAAATTTGACACCCTCTTTTTTCCGTCAACTTTCTAAGTGACGCCATTGGGCATCAAATTTTGATGCCGCATTAGGGCGACAAAGAGGTGACAAATAGGATTCTATGTCATTTGATGAAAGCATCTAACGCTGCGTTAGAAATAGCCTTAGACATGTTTCTTTATATATTGTATAGGACCCAATGATCGGAAGGAAACTCATTGGACTTTTTTTAAGTTTTGATTTACATTACTAGGCCTAATTTCTAACAAGACCCAATTGACCCAAATTTGAGAGTATGTATCTTAATTGCCAAGTATATTTTTACGCCACAAATGAACTTGCTGATCTCATTCACACTTGCAAGATAGTGGCACTATAGTGTGCAACAATCGATTTTGACTGTAGGAACCAAGATCATTCCAGACCAACACCGGCAAATAGTAATGTTCATGAAAGTTGAGGGAAAAAAAAATAATAGTAATAAAAGTTACACGGTTTAATATGTTTTCAATAACAATGCTTCAAAATTTCAAACAATATTCATATTTTTCAAACCACAAACCCCCACTCAAAATAAGAGGTTTGCGGTCTATAACAACTAACCCTTTTAAGCGGTCGATTCCAATACTCTACAATTCTTAATCCTGTAGTTTCGGATTTAGTCCAGTCATGTTTGATATGAAAAGAATCCATAGATCACAACTTAAGCATATCGCTGATCTCTTTCGTCACTTAAGTGCAACTTTTTTTAAACAACTTAGGCTACGAAAAATCACATATAACAATATATAAATTCATGACAATGTGTTAGAACATGCGCATAATATTCACTGAAATTTCAAAGTTGACCTTATTTCCTTGATTTTCTTGAGACTTTTTTGTGCCATTGGTTCCTCCATTATACATAAAAAAAATTAACAACATCCCTCCGTGTTTTTTTTTTTTTTTTTTTTTGCTAACAGCATCCTTCCATTATCCCATTTAAACATAGCGAGTCCCTCCGTCAACCATCCATTTAAATTGGACGTTAAGTGTCATCATGTGTGTTGCATGTGAGGGTAAATTCATCTTTTTAGCCTTCTTCTTGCTCAACTTGTTCTTCCCCAAAATTAAAAACCCTAATTTTTTTAAAAAAATATTAAACATAAATCAACACAACACAACTCACTTGTTATCCATATTCCCTCGTGCTAATCAAGTACTCACTACATATAAAAATATACTCTGTATCTGTATCCGTATATGGATTAAAAATAAAGAGGAAATTATACAGTAGTAGATACGGGGGTGTATTAGTGGAACCAGAATGTTAGGGTTTTTAATGAAGACTGTAAAATCAACTACAACAAATTCATCATCATCATCACATCAATGGTTCTTTTAGTTTTTGTATTCATATCCATTTACGAGCTCAAGAGATTGCAGCTAAATGCAGACTACCGCGTATATATCTTGTTGACAAGGAGCATTTCAGTAGAATATTTTATAGGGGTTGCAGATGTTAATTGTGTTGATTTATGTCTAATATTTTCTTAAAAATTAGGGTTTGCAATTTTGGGGAAGAACAAATTGAGCAAGAGAAGGCTTCAAATTTAGATTCAGATAAAGAAGACTAAAAGGACGAATTTACCCTTACATGCAACGCAAATGATGGCACTTAACGTCCAATTTAAAAGGATAGTTGACGGAGGGACTCAATATGTTTAAATGGGATAATAGAAGGATGTCGTTAGCCAAAAAAAACGGAGGGATGATGTTAGCTTTTTGGTGTATAATGGAGGGACCAACGACACAAAAAAGTCTTTTCTTTAAACAAAATCAAAGGCGATAATCAATTCGCGTCATGAGGGACTTGATATGTGCAATTTTTACATATGAAGATATCCAATTAGGGTATTCACAAACATTAAAGATGAGGCAATAAGCCTTTCATGACTCAGTTAAAGTTTCAATTTTGATCACATTCCCCTGGATTTCCTTGAAACAAAGGCACTAATCTCTTCGTGTTACATTTAGAATATGAACAAACGGAGGGAGATCAATTGTTTTAGATAACAAGATACTCTGCTTAGTCTATTCACAAACATTCAAGATACGGCAATAACCCTTCCATGATTTGTTACCCATCAAGTACAAACTGTTTTTGAAACCTAGTAAACATGATACTCAAATAAAAAAGGTAGAACATTACCACATGAAAAGGGCTGCTTAATAAGAGAAACCTGAGAGGAAGTCAAGTAATCAGTCCACCTCCAATCAGATGAAAACAGCCTGCATAAGAATTTGCCATCATGGTCAATAAACCCTAGTTACTGGACTAAGAAAAAAAAACAGAGATAACAACGCAGCCACCATAAATTCTGGAATAAGCATTTCAAGGTTTTCAACAACTATGTAGATTTTACCCAAAATCGTGCTAACTTACTACTACTGAACCTCGTGGCTAACAACATAAACATTCCTTCCAGAATAGTTATGCATTTTGCACCACATCAACATCAGGTAAAATATAAGCAACTTATGATTATTTTTTATGAAATTTGTTTCCTAAATTTCTACTTAGAACTCTCTCCAGTATTTATAATTTATAATAATAACATTACCAACAATTGCAATAAGGGTGTGTTTTGTTGAGTATATTGGATAGGACTACAAGGAACGGGAAAAAAATGCATAAAATCCTTTTCATTTCAGCATATTTTAAAAAAGAAATAATTAAAATCTATTCTCCAATCTTAAACAAACATTATCATTAACAGTCATCCTCGAATATCAGTGTATTATTACAAAAAATGGACGAATTCAGTACTGATTAAATAGTTCAAGACCATATAACACCAACTTGACAATTAAGACTACTTCAGAACTAATAATCACCTTGCGGCCTACACAGCAGTGATACGTTTATTAGCTTTATGGAGTCTAAAAATCATTTGAAAGCAAGATATGCACAGTTTCAACAATTAATCTGGTGTACTAAGTGCCTAAGTGAGGATATATTGACACTTAGATACTATGAAATGCTGTAAATGCACCATCACTTAAAAGTTCATACAACTCAACTCAAGTTCATACTTCATACTACATCCATTCTTTGTTGATGTTCAATACCTGGTATCTAAATTCTAAAAGGGGTGTTTGGGTGGGCTTATGAAATCAAATAAGTAGGCAAATTAACCTAAACCAACTAAGGTTATCCAAACACCAAATATCTAGCTTAGCAGTATGTTACATTAAGCAAATAAACTAACATTATAAGCCCCACCCAAACACTCCCTAAACAAAGCAAAGAATAATAAGTTTACACAAATACAGAACTTACAAAATCATTTAGCAACCATTCTAGCAATGAAGTCTTCATACTTAATTTTACCATCGGATCCAACATCAACTTCTCGGATCCACTCATCAAACTCACCCGGTTCTAATTTTTCCCCAATACTCGTCAATATATGTTTCAGATCCGCAACGACGACGTATCCAGTTCCATCTTTATCAATCACTTTAAACGCATCTCTTAATTGTCGATCGAACGGCTCAGGTTTCAGATGTTTCGACATCAAATCAATAAATCGAGTAAAATCGAACGGTGAATTGAGTTTCTCTTCAGCGATTATAGATTTTAATTGAGCTTGTGTAGGGTTTCCACCGAGTGATCTCATCAGGATTCCGAGCTCCGACGGCGCTATTTTACCGTCACCGTCGGTGTCGAAAAGCGTGAACGCTTCTTTCATTGAAGAAACTTGATCGTCGTTTAGATTCTTTTCCCGTTTTTTCGTGATTTTTTTTTTCTTCTTTTTATGAAAGTTGTGAAATATTTGTTTTTTGGATTTTGATTTATTGGGGGTGGTTTGTAGACACGGGGAGTATGTTCAACTCTGATCAGGGCTTAAATTTTGGGCCATTTAGAACGTACATATTCAAATAAAATGAGATGGGCCGAAAAAGGTGAAGATATTGGGCCATTAAGATCGTGATTTTTGAAAGTTGGTTTTAGTTGCAAAAACTTGAAGTGCATGTACATTGTTCCTTTTCATTAGTTGGTAGGCCTGAACCTTAAGCGATTATGTCATTGTTCACTTTTCCAAAACATATTTAATTTTTTTTTTTTTTTGACAACGAATAGGATCACTCGAGGGGACTAAACCACCCGTTGCGATCATCTCCCGTTTCGATTATGCCGATCAGCGATAATAACCCCGCCCCCATCGATGCCCGGGAGGAAATCTTGAAACCGATCCAAGGGCACGGCCAAGTAAAACCTCTTTCCCCTTTACCCCCCAAACGATACGGAAAAGGTGCCATGGGTGGATACTTCATGGCAGAGATGAAATTGTGTTTTAAATATGTAACCAACGGGAGTCGAACTCCTGACCTCCCCTAAAGGAGGCAGACCCCGACCACTGGACCACATCGCAACTTCCAAAACATATTTAATTGATGGGACTTTTTCCAGCAAGCAAGCATTAAGGACCTAAACAATACAGTACAACTTAAGTACAATAGTTATTAAAAAAAAAAAAAAAAACAAAAAAAAAAAAAAAAAAAAAAAAACCTTAAGGTGTGACTAACAAGTTATTAACGACCTAAAGACACTTTCTTAGAAGAAGTAAAAACTTTTTCTTATTAAACTTTCAAGTACAAATTAAAAACCAATGTGACTAATAAGTTAGTAGCATTGTATCAAAGAAAGAATAAAAAAATTTTAAAACTTGTAATATATACTTGTTAACATGGATTGCTTTAGGTAATACTAGTTAGAATCGGCACGCGCGATGTGACGGGGCCTTTCGGGTTGCATACTCATATTTAATAGCGTTATGTATTTACAGAATAAAAAACGTGTTGGTACGAGTGTGTTATGTATGAAAAAAACCCGAAATATTAAGCGTTTTTTAAAAAGTGTCTGTTTTGCGTACAATAAGTTTCGTTGTGTTCGTAAAATTATTTCGAGGTGAAAGTGGAAAATTTTAACGGGTGGCAAGCTGAAAGATATCACCGGTTTAAAGTTTAGGTGGAATATGTTTTAGTATTTTAATTAAAATAGGAATTTTATGTTTAAGGTCCCTGTTTTAAGGATGGATAAGTTTGAGAGGTATTATTTTTTTGTAGCCATTGTCGCTGGGTAGTGGTACTTTGGTTTAAACGATCAAAGTTGCCACCTCTTTTAGTATATTTAACTTTAGTATATTTAAAATTAATAACATGACTTTTTTTCCCGGTGACACACAATTTTAATAAAAATAGACTTAATAATTTATTGAAGCACAGATAACAAATTGATTCAATATTCAACTATTTATTTCCCAAAATGCAATGCTATCTTAAAATGAAAATGCTCACCTCTATCAACAAAAAAAAAAATAGATAAATAATACTCCGTAAATGTTACTCCGTAATGTGTTTACAGTTTCGGGTTCATCTTGAGAGTCGGGCCGGGGCATATATTAAGTATTATAATTAATTTAAATTTTTTTAAAAATGGAAGTAAAAGTGAAAAAGGGGGATAATGGGTTACTTTTGCAGTATCATCTTTTGTGTTGTTGTGAATTGTGATGCCCACTCATGCTGATGGATGCTGCTTTACCAAAGCTTTCACGATTCCTTTTCATTTACACCGATTCCATTTGGTGGTCACTGCCCAGCATATATCATATATGCATCATCCTCGTCATCTTGTAAACTATATAGCTTATAAAAATATACGAGTATATTTTAAAATCAATTTTAGAAATATAGAGTAATTTTATCTACAAAACGTAAAAATTAACGCCATGAAAACTATTACTAGTTTCTAGTCTGGGAAAATGATTGTTGTAGTTACAACAATTAAGTTACGTACGTGTTAGTAAGTTATTAAGTTCCTATTAACATTTAAAAAAGATGTAGCTATTAAGATAGAAAAGTGGGGCCTCCATAAGTTAGCAAATGGCGATGGGGACATTGTGAAATATATTTACTAGCTAATATTATGAACTTTTGTGTCATCATTTATAACTTTTAATTTGATTCACGTCACAACATTTTATACAAAAAGGTAGCAACTTTTCAAAACTTAATGCAGAAAGAAATGGTGATTGACTATCAGATTATGTTTTAGGATAACTTCATTGTTGAAGAAGTATAAATGCTGAAGTATCGTATTGTAGAGTTAAAACAGCTAACAAAATTTTCATTTTTGACACTTTCATTATAGTTAGCACTTTAGAATATGAATACTTTAAAATGTTTTTGACACTTATGTCTGTCAAAAAAAAAACTAACACTTAAAAGTGTTAAAAAGGAAAAACCAATTACACTTAAATGTGTCAAAAACTTAATACCTCTTAAAAATATTGACACCATATTTTCCGACACTTATTTTTTTTCTTCTTCATATTTTCACAATTCCAACTTACATGTCACATTTTTAAGCGTTATTTAAAAAGTGTCACAAAATAGTTTTTAGCCAATAATATAAAGAAAGAAAAAATCAAACAAAGCAGAAGTCGCTGCTCCAAGATGTCAATGGGAATGTTGTCGCGAGTGATGAGATAGTGTACAACAATGTAAAATATGGTTCACTACGGATGCTCAAAAATAGTGAATCTATAACATCTACTTATCTCATTTTCCTTATAAGATCTTCGTGTACCAAACATATTTAACAAGGAATAAAATTAGAGAAATAGTACTCCGGTAAAGTACTTTAAACTTGTACATTATTTTGCTTAACATCTTTTAGGCAAGGTTGAAAAATGTGTGTGACATGGTCGATATAACACCCCGCCAAATTACCATCTGACGGCGTGTTAATTCCGGTCTCACAGTTAACAGTTACGCCTTCTATATAAGACGTTTAAAGCAATCGCATTTAATTTTATTCAAAAATTAACTTTCAAAAACACAAGTCAATAATCCCAAAATAGAAACACTGTTGTGATCGTAACCACAAGCCAACAGTATTTAAACAATATAAAAGTTTTAAATGCGAAAGTAATAATGTTCTTTAAAATCAAATGCTGACTCCACGGCCAGTCATGCAGCAAACACAGCGGAAGCATACCTCTTAAGGACCTGAGAATAACAACACGCAAAAACAGGTCAACAAATAATGTTGGTGAATCTACAGGTTTAAAGTAATGTAACAGTATCTGAAAAACAGTTATCAGAAAAATAGTTTAATTTCCTTGACCACGAGATTCTATCGTTTGCATAAACCGAGCACCTGAATACTAGCAATGACCCGAGTATAGAAGCCACTATACCCGAACTTACCTCGTAAAATGTTATATACTTGTTCAAATGTATTTAATGTTCAAAGTAAATGCAACACAGTTTTTATAGCGGGTGAGGTTGTCAACCTAACGGATTCGTCCATCTAAATTGTGCTTACACTGATGGTATTAAAAGTATTCAAGCTAGAGGCTTTTTGAACAAACTCATTATGCATATGTGTAGTACTCATGTCAACATAAAAGTATTTAAAAATGTAGATATAATAGCGTGTATTCTCATTCCTGAAAAATGTAAAAAAGCGGGACTGTAGACTCACCTTTGAATAAGCTCGGAATGAAAAGTGAACAATTAACTTGTATGGTTTATAGCCGAGTAATGCAACCTAAGTATACGTATGTAGGTTGGTCAATATATGTATCTTAAATAAGTGTGGTTTCATAGTGTGCGTTGTCTTATTGCTCGACTCGACGCGTTTCAAAGTAAAAGTCAACTATATCATACAAGTCAAACAAAGTCAACCGAAGTCAAACCAAAAGTCAAACTTGGTCAATGTGGTCAACTAAAGTCAACATCAGTAGGTTCATGTCAAATATTGGTCAACATGTCAAACCTAAGTCAAACAATACGTTTTAGGTCATGAATGATCATTTTCACAATTTCAGTTTATCGTCATGCACAAAATTTATGAACACGTAGCATACTTAGCACATTATCTCATAGTAAAAAATTCAAGTAAATATGACAAACTCCAGATCATAAATATACTTAAAATCAATTCCAAAAAGTTTGGCCAGGGACTCATACGACAATTAAAAGTCAGGAATCAGAAGGTATACATTTGGGGTTTGCCAGGTCAGTTTCTGACCACGCACTAATTTCATTTTGGCTATAACCGGAGTTAGGAACATGCAATTGATACAAGACCAGTGGCCATAGTTCAAGGACAAATCAAAGTAACACATATCAAAAATCTAGCAACTTTTGTTTAGCCAATTGGTACAGTTTATTCGTGCAAGTTGAACATTCAGTTTTCAACTCAAATCAGAATTCACATAAAGTATGGATCTATTGTGCCCAATGCATAAGTTTTCAGAGATTGGCATAAACTAACAATAAGTCACATATCATGTTAAGTTTCATTTTTCAGAAGCGTACATGCTCAATCAATATACCAAATCCACAGAGTACAAAACCGTGTTCAATTTACAGATTCGATTCTCATTTAGTTAGTCACATTCGCACACGATTATCCGAAGATCTACATACAATTAGCCTATGATATCCACATGAAATATGAAGTACTTTTTATCTAATTTTCAAATATGCAAAGCTTTAATCACAGAATTTAACACATTTTTATACAAGGTTATTTTCATGCAAGTGATGTACAAAACTACTTTTACACTAATTCTAGCATATCTTGGGCTATACATAAGCAAACGACACGATATCCAAGTCTAACTTGAGTGTTTTTAAATTTTCTTTCCAGTGGTATAATTCTCACATTCCAATTCGTTTTCTATCAATACCAGATTTCTGATCAAGTAACAAAAACACAACGATAATTCAAATCGACATAACTTAATCATACGGAAACGAAATCAAGCGAATCCAAAGCCTAAACTCAATAGTTTTTCGCAAGGAATCTGATTATAACATAATAATTAAAATTTGAAAAACTTAATTTTTCTGATCAAGCAAATACAAATTCGTTTTTAAACCCTAGCGCATCAAACAATCAAAATAACGATCACAATTAACACGTACGCGTATAGACTTGAGCAATTGACAACATAACTATGAAACTCACATGAAAATCAGATTTCAAGAGTTAGGGTTTAGCTAAATATACCTTAGATCACAAAATTGTTTATACCAATGGATAGAGAACGAGGAGATGAACGCGATTGGTGTATAACACTTTTGTTAATTTTGAAAGATGAAGGTATGGTGGTGATGGTGATGGTCGACGATGGGAGGAGAGGGAGGAGGGAAAAGCTGCGTTCTTTGTTTCTAATTAGGTTTAGGGTAAAGAATACAAGTACTAGTTAATTTATACATGGATTAAATACCCCTAATTGCACTTAAGTCCCTCCATTAGCCAAAAATTAACAAAATAAGGGGGAGGGGAGGGGGTTCGGCCGAATGGGGCCCTCATGGGGTTCCCGGGCTCTCGTTTTGCAATCCCGTGTAATCGTGGTCCGTTTTAAGTGCCGTTTAGTCGTACCGAAGGCCCGAAACGCTAACCCGATCGTTAAACACAACCAATTGTTTAATTTATTAAAAACCCTATAAATTAAATATTTTTAAAAGTTAATAATTAATAAAATTAATTATTAAAATAAACCCGAGCGTTTCGTTGCTCAAAAAGCTATGATCAAAATCGTATCATTTTTATCGTATTTCATTATCCGAAATATTTATTTGAATTAATATCAACCCATATTAATTATTGAAACCCTCCGAAGATCAAGTACGCATTTAATACACGTAAACACATAAAAGTTAAATAATCACCGTTAAATAAACTAACGGAAGGTTAACAGAAGTAACGGAAAAATCAGGGTTGTTACATTACCCACCTGTTATTGAAAATTTTGTCCCGAAATTTTAGTGATCGTCCGCTGAAGTAGTTTCCTCGGGAAACAGTTGCGGATATTTCAGCCTCATCTGGTCTTCACGCTCCCACGTGAACTATGGTCCTCTTCTCGCGTTCCACCGAACCTTAACGATAGGAATTCTGCTCTGCTTCAACTGTTTGACCTCACGGCCCAAGATTTCAACAGGTTCCTCAATGAAATGAAGTTTGTCGTCGATACGTAGTTCCTCTAAAGGAATAATCAAATTATCATCGGCTAGGCACTTCTTTAGATTGGATACATGGAAAACATCATGAATACCGCTGAGTGCTTGTGGCAGTTCCAATCTGTAAGCTACTAGTCCAACTCTTTCAGTTATCTCAAACGGTCCAACATATCTAGGACTCAGTTTACCTCGTTTCCCAAATCGTACAACACCCTTCCAAGGTGATACCTTAAGCATAACCTTGTCACCAATTTGGAACTCTATGTCCTTCCGCCTAACATCGACGTAACTCTTTTGACGACTTCGAGCCGTTCTCAATCATTCATGAATCTGTAGATCTTTCTCAGTTGTCTCCTAAATAATCTCAGGACCTGTCAACTGACTATCTCCCAACTCGCTCCAACAAACGGGAGACCTACACTTCCTTCCATACAACGCTTCGAATGGTGCAGCTTTAATGCTCGCATGGTAGCTGTTATTGTATGAGAACTCAGCTAGTGGTAAATACTTATCCCATCCGTTTCCGAAATCAATGACACACGCTCTCAGCATGTCCTCAAAAGTCTGAATAGTTCGTTCGCTCTGGCCATCCGTCTGGGGGTGATATGCTGTACTCATATCTAAACGAGTTCCCATTGCTTTCTGCAATGATTGCCAAAACCTGGAAGTAAATCTACTGTCGCGGTCGCATATAATGGATATAGGCACTCCATGCCTAGAGACGACTTCTTTAATGTAGATCTGAGCCAACTTCTCCATTTTATCAGTTTCCCTTATCGGTAAGAAGTGTGCGGACCTATTGAGACGATCTACGATAACCCAAATAGTATCGTGACCTCCCGCCGTTCTCGGCAGTTTCGTAATGAAGTCCATGGAAATACCTTCCCACTTCCACTGGGGAATCTCTGGTTGAGTTAATAATCATGATGGCTTCTGATGCTCAGACTTGACTTTAGCGCAAGTCAAACACTTCTCGACATAGGTAGCAATGTCAGCTTTCAAATTTGGCCACCAATAAAATGCCTTCAAATCCTGGTACATTTTATCTGATCCCGGATGAATTGAGTATCTTGACTTGTGTGCTTCCTCCAACACTAGTTCTCTCAATCTACCGAAATTTGGTACCCAAATTCGGTTAGCAAAGTACCGTGTTCCGTCCTCCTTGATGTCAAACTTCTTATCCATCCCTTTCAGAAATTCAACATCAACATTCTCTTGTTTCATGGCTTCTTGTTGTGCTTCACGGATTTGTGATGTGAGATTAGTACGGACAACTATGTTAAGCGCTTTAACCCTAAGAGGTTTCTCTTGCTCCTTTCTGCTTAAGGCATCTGCCACAACATTCGCCTTGCCCGGATGGTATTGAAGTTCGCAGTTATAATCGTTAAGTAGTTCCATCCAACGTCGTTGTCTCATGTTAAGCTGTTTCTGATCGAATATGTGCTGTAAACTCTTATGGTCAGTGAAGATAGTGAACTTGGTTCCAAACAGGTAGTGTCTCCACATTTTAAGTGCAAAGACAACAGCTCCTAACTCAAGATCGTGCGTAGTGTAGTTCTGCTCGTGTATCTTTAACTGACGCGATCCCTAAGCAATAACTTTGTTTCATTGCATAAGCACGCAACCCATTCCTTGACGTGAGGTATCACAATAAACAACAAAATCTTCACTTCCCTCGGGTAGAGACAATACTGGTGCAGTTGTTAACTTCTCTTTCAACAACTTAAAGGTAGTCTCTTGCGGTTCTGATCACTCAAACTTCTTGCCCTTATGAGTCAACACGGTTAATGGTCGGGCGATCTTAGAGAATCCTTCAATGAATCTCTGGTAGTAACCAGCTAGACCCAAAAATTGCCTAATCTGCGTTGGCGTATTTGGAGTTTCTCAATTCTTAACCGACTCAATCTTTGCTGGATCGACCTGTATTCCATTGGCCCCTACAACATGGCCAAGAAATTATACTTCTGGTAACCAAAAGTCACACTTAGAGAACTTTGCATACAACTGCTCTTCTCTAAGCATAGTCAATATCGAACGTAGATGCTGCTCGTGCTCTTCTCTGTTCTTGGAGTACACCAATATATCATCAATGAACACAATGACGAATTTATCTAGGTATGGCTTACACACACGGTTCATGAGGTCCATGAACACTGCTGGTGCATTTGTCAAACCAAACGACATCACTGTAAACTCATAATGCCCATAACGTGTTCTAAACGCTGTCTTCAGGACATCAGCTTCTTTGACTCTCAATTGATGATACCCGGATCTCAAATCAATCTTTGAATAACAACTGGATCCCTGTAGCTGATCAAATAAGTAATCAATCCTCGGTAGCGGATACCGATTCTTGATTGTCAGCTTGTTCGATTCTTTGTAGTCGATACACAATCTCATCGACCCATCCTTCTTCTTAACAAATAGGACCGGAGCTCCCCAAGGCAAAGAACTCGGTCGAATAAACCCCTTGTCTAACAACTCTTGCAATTGACTAAACAACTCTTGAAGTTCTGGGGGTGCAAGTCTGTACGGTGCGCGAGCCACCGGTGCCGCTCCTGGCACTAAGTCTATCTGAAACTCAATTTCTCGATGCGGTGGGAGACCAGGTAATTCCTCCGGAAAAACTTCAAGAAATTCCTTAACTATAGTAACATCTTCGGGTCTCCTTTCTTCTGGTACAATTTGGCTTACATGAGCCAAGAACGCGATACATCCTTTTCTCACGTACTTCTGGACTTTCAAGCAGTTAATGAGATGTAATTATGAGCCATTCTTTTCACCATAAATCATCATAGGTTCACCGTCAGCAATAGGAATACGAATAGCCTTTAGGTCACAGACCACCTCGGCTTTGTTATCAGCTAACCAGTCCATTCCAACCACAAGGTCAAAACTTCTCAGTTTAATAGGTATCACATTAATGCTAAAGGGATTACTTTCTAACGTCAAAGTACAATCACGATAAATCTTATCAGCTCTCATCAAGTTACCATTCCCTAGTTCTATGGAATACACGTTATCTAAGGAAGAAACAGGTTTCTTAACATTGTGACAAATATCCTTAGATATAAAACTTCTATCGGCGCCAGTATCAAACAAAACATAAACACTAAAATAGTTGGGTGAGAATGTACATTTAACTGAGTTAAGGTCATTGCATGTCCCACTGGGGTGATGGGTGGTTGCAGTTCCCTGAGTGGGTCCATCTTTCTTCTTCCTCGGGCAGTCCTTCGCGTAATGGCCTGCTTCGCCACACATAAAACACCTATTCTTATTGGTGTTGACCTTACAATCTTGGGCCAGGTGACCCTTCTTTTGACACTTGGTGTAAACCAGCATTTTGCATCCCCTATGGTGGTGCTTTCCACATTTTCCACACAATGGTAGTTTTCCCTTGTAATTCGTGTTGGATAAAGATCCTTTCTCGAAGTTACGGGGCATCTCTTGCTTCTCACCTCGGTTCTGTGCGAGATTTCCAACATAATTCTCACATCGTTTCCTTTTCCCATTAACTTCATTTCCTGTAACAGGCATCTCTTTTCCTTCCGATCGGCTAACTTGCTTCATTCTATTTATCGCCATGTTAATGACTCCGAGTATTGTCTTTGGTTGATGGGAAAGGACAAAACCAAACACTTCCATTGGTAATCCCGACATGTACCTCTCGATTGCTCTTTCCACTGATGAGACCAAATGTGGGCAAAGCAACGATAGCTCCCGGAATCGGTTAGTGTAACTAGCAATGTTGTTTCCAATGACCCTTAGGTTCAGAAGTTCATTTTCCCACCTTATCCGCTCTCGTCGGGGACAGTATTTCTCAATCGTTCAATCAAAACCTGCAGCTATAAGAGCTTCCGTCACACGATGGTTAACGAGTTCTTCCAGTTGAGCCTCGAGCATTTCAATAGTAAACATGGTCTCCTTCTACACAAACGATACATCGAGGTAAGATCAATGAAAAATAGAGTTACTAAAAAAAATATACTAGCAACGAGTGTTGAAGACTAGTAAATAATAGTACGAAAAGATTCGCTAGTAGTGAGAAGTAGTGTAAGTAGTGATAGTAGTGATAGTAGTGACACTAGTGGTAGTAGTAGTGGTACTAGTGTTATGTAGTGATAGTAACACTAAGTAGTAACATTAATGGCAATAGTAGTAGTATAACATAACACAAGTATTATGATCATACAAATTTACTAAATATAGAATATTACCGCATGCAATAAAAGATAATAGTTACTAATAGCATAATCCACCATTACTATAAATAAAATCCAAGAGTGATAAACCAAATTCCAAATTAGTAAACCAAACAATAAACATAATGTGCTAATAGCCCGGTTTATAACACCCGGTAAGTCTTATATAAAGAAAGTATGGCGGATGAAAAAGAAAAAGAAGCTCATGGTCGACGACCCTTCACTTCCTCTTCTGTCGGGTATGGAAGGCAGGTCCATCATTCCTCGGCCTATTACGTTCTGCCTCTAACGCAGCAACCCTGGCAGTTAAGGCTGCTATCAATCTCGCCATCTCCACGAACCTCGCTTCAGCCTCGTACGTATAAGTATTTATACCCGTGACTCTTTCCTCCATTCTCTCAAGATCATCGGGGTGCTAATATGTCCTAGAAATATCGCTCACGGTGTTAACACGATCAACAATATTCCTGTTACGGTTAGTATGAACCAAATCCAATGCATAAAGGTTCACGGGATGGTTAGGTATCCGATGCGGAGCATGAAATGTCCCGTTCATATTGATTATAAACGTTTCATATTAATTGATTTCGTCGCGAGGTTTTGACCTCTATATGAGACGTTTTTCAAAGATTGTATTCATTTTTAAAATAACCATAACCTTTATTTTATCGATAAAGGTTTAAAAAGCATTACGTAGATTATCAAATAATGATAATCTAAAATATACCGTTTACACACGACCATTACATAATGGTTTACAATAAGAATATATTACATCAAAAATAAGTTTCTTGAATGCAGTTTTTACATAATATCATACAAGCATGGACTCCAAATCTTGTCCTTATTTTAGTATGCAACAGCGGAAGCTCTTAATAATCACCTGAGAATAAACATGCTTAAAACGTCAACAAAAATGTTGGTGAGTTATAGGTTTAACCTATATATTATCAAATCATAATAATAGACCACAAGATTTCATATTTCAATATACATCCCATACATAGAGATAAAATTCATTCATATGGTGAACACCTGGTAACCGACATTAACAAGATGCATATAAGAATATCCCCTATCATTCCGGGAAATCCTTCGGACATGATATAAACGAATTCGAAGTACTAAAGCATCCGGTACTTTGGATGTGGTTCGTTAGGCCCAATAGATCTATCTTTAGGATTCGCGTCAATTAGTAGATCGGTTTACTAATTCTTAGGTTACCAAGCAAAAGGGGCATATTCGGCTTTGATCATTCACCCATATAATGTAGTTTCAATTACTTGTGTCTATTTCGTAAAACATTTATAAAACTGCATGTATTCTCATCCCAAAATATTAGATTTTAAAAGTGGGACTATAACTCACTTTCACAGATTTTTACTTCGTCGGGAAGTAAGACTTGGCCACTGGTCGATTCACGAACCTATAACAAATATGTACATATATATCAAAGTATGTTCAAAATATATTTACACCATTTTTAATACGTTTTAATGTTTTAAGTTTATTAAGTCAGCTGTCCTCGTTAGTAATCTACAACTAGTTGTCCACAATTAGATGTACAGAAATAAATCGATATATATATATATATATATATATATATATATATATATATATATATATATATATATATATATATATATATATATATATATATATATATATATATATATATATATATATATATATTATCTTGAATCAATCTACGATCCAGTGTATACATGTCTCAGGCTAGATCACAACTCAAAGTATATATATTTTTGGAATCAACCTCAACCCTGTATAGGTAACTCCAACATTACTGCATATAGAGTGTCTATGGTTGTTCCAAATAAAATATATACATGGGTCGATATGATATGTCAAAACATTTGCATACGTGTCTATGGTATCCCAAGATTACATTAGAATACATGTATAATACAATATAAGTTAGCTAGGATATGATTTATATAGAATTATTACAATATTTCCCGTAGCTACAACAATCAAAAAATATCCAATCTTGTTTTACCCATAACTTCTTCGTTTTAAATCCGATTTGAGTGAATAAAATTGCTATGGTTTCATATTGAACTCTATTTTATGAATCTAAACATAAAAAGTATAGGTTTATAGTCAGAAAAATAAGTTACAAGTCGTTTTTGTAAAGGTAGTCATTTCAGTCGAAAGAACGACGTCTAGATGACCATTTTCTAAAACATACTTCCACTTTGAGTTTAACCATGATTTTTGGATATAGTTTCATGTTCATAAGAAAATCATTTTCCCAGAAGAACAACTTTTAAATCAAAGTTTATCATAGTTTTTAATTAACTAACCCAAAACAGCCCGCGGTGTTACTACGACGGCGTATATCCGGTTTTACGGTGTTTTTCGTGTTTTTCGGTTTTAAATCATTAAGTTATCATATCATATAGATATAGAACATGTGTTTAGTTGATTTTAAAAGTCAAGTTAGAAGAATTAACTTTTGTTTGCGAACAAGTTTAAAATTAACTAAACTATGTTCTAGTGATTACATGTTCAAATCTTCGAATAAGATAGTTTTATATGTATGAATCGAATGATGTTATGAACATCATTACTACCTCAAGTTTAGTAGGTAAACCTACTGGAAGTGACAAGAAATGATCTAGCTTCAAAGGATCTTGGATGGCTTGAAAGTTCTTGAAGTAGAATCATGACACGAAAACAAGTTCAAGTAAAATTATCACTCGAATTAAGATAGTTATAGTTATAGGAATTGCATCAAAGTTTGTATATGAGTATTACATTGATTTATAATGATATATTATTGTAAACAACAAGGATTTCTTGAGGTTGGATGATCACTTTACAAGATTGGAAGTGAGCTAGTAAACTTGGAAGTATTCTTGATTTTATGAAACTAGAACTTGTAGAATTTATGAAGAACACTTAGAACTTGAAGATGGAACTTGAGAGAGATCAATAAGATGAAGAAAATTGAAGAATGAAAGTGTTTGTAGGTGTTTTTGGTCGTTGTTATATGGATTAGATATAAAGGATATGTAATTTTATTTTCATGTAAATAAGTCATGAATGATTACTAATATTTTTGTAATTTTATGAGATATTTCATGCTAGTTGCCAAATGATGGTTCCCACATGTGTTAGGTGACTCATATGGGCTACTAAGATCTGATCATTGGAGTGTATATATCAATAGTACATACATTTAGAAGCTGTGTATTGTACGAGTACGAATACGGGTGCATACGAGTAGAATTGTTGATGAAACTGAACGAGGATGTAATTGTAAGAATTTTTGTTAAGTAGAAGTATTTTGATAAGTGTATTGAAGTCTTTCAAAAGTGTATGAATACATATTAAAACACTACATGTATATACATTTTAACTGAGTCGTTAAGTCATCGTTAGTCGTTACATGTAAATGTTGATTTGAAACCTTTAAGTTAACGATCTTGTTAAATGTTGTTAACCCAATGTTTATTATATCTAAAGAGATGTTAAATTATTACATTATCATGATATTATGATATATTAATATATCTTAGTATGATATATATATACAGTTAAATGTTGTTACAACGATAATCGTTACATATATGTCTCGTTTCGAAATTCTTAAGTTAGTAGTCTTGTTTTACATATGTAGTTCATTGTTAATATACATAATGACATGTTTACTTATCATTTATCATGATTAAACATAGTGTAACAATATCTTAATATGATTCATATGTAATTAGTAAGACGTTGTTATAACGATAATCGTTATATATATCGTTTCGAGTTTCTTAATTCAATAAACACAATTTTATGTATATAACTCATTGTTAAAATACCTAATGAGATACTTACTTATCATAATATCATGTTAACTATATATATAATCATATATATGTCATCATATAGATTTTACAAGTTTTAACATTCGTGAATCACCGGTCAACTTGGGTGGTCAATTGTCTATATGAAACCTATTTCAATTAATCAAGTCTTAACAAGTTTGATTGCTTAACATGTTGGAAATACTTAATCATGTAAATATCAATTTCATTTAATATATATAAACATGGAAAAGTTCGGGTCACTACAGTACCTACCCGTTAAATAAATTTCGTCCCGAAATTTTAAGCAGTTGGAGGTGTTGACGTATCTTCTGGAAATAAGTGCGGGTATTTCTTCTTCATCTGATCTTCTCATTCCCAGGTGAACTCGGGTCCTCTACGAGCATTCCATCAAACTTTAACAATTGGTATCTTGTTTTGCTTAAGTCTTTTAACCTCACGATCCATTATTTCGACGGGTTCTTCGACGAATTGAAGTTTTTCGTTGATTTGGATTTCGTCTAACGGAATAGTGAGATCTTCTTTAGCAAAACATTTCTTCAAATTTGAGACGTGGAAAGTGTTATGTACAGCCGCGAGTTGTTGTGGTAATTCAAGTCGGTAAGCTAATGGTCCGACACGATCAATAATCTTGAATGGTCCAATATACCTTGAATTTAATTTCCCTCGTTTACCAAATCGAACAACACCTTTCCAAGGTGCAACCTTAAGCATACCATCTCTCCAATTTCATATTCTATACCTTTTCTTTTAATGTCGGCATAGCTCGTTTGTCGACTTTTGCGGTTTTCAACCGCTGTTGAATTTGGATGATCTTCTCGGTAGTTTCTTGTATTATCTCCGGACCCGTAATCTGTCTATCCCCCACTTCACTCCAACAAATCGGAGACCTGCACTTTTTACCATAAAGTGCTTCAAACGGCGCCATCTCAATGCTTGAATGGTAGCTGTTGTTGTAGGAAAATTCTGCTAACGGTAGATGCCGATCCCAACTGTTTCCGAAATCAATAACACATGCTCGTAGCATGTCTTCAAGCGTTTGTATCGTCCTTTCGCTCTGCCCATCAGTTTGTGGATGATAGGCAGTACTCATGTCTAGACGAGTTCCTAATGCTTGCTGTAATGTCTGCCAGAATCTTGAAATAAATCTGTCATCCCTATCAGAGATAATAGAGATTGGTATTCCATGTCTGGAGACGACTTCCTTCAGATACAGTCGTGCTAACTTCTCCATCTTGTCATCTTCTCTTATTGGCAGGAAGTGTGCTGATTTGGTGAGATGATCAACTATTACCCAAATAGTATCAAAACCACTTGCAGTCCTTGGCAAATTAGTGATGAAATCCATGGTAATGTTTTCCCATTTCCATTCCGGGATTTCAGGTTGTTGAAGTAGACCTGATGGTTTCTGATGCTCAGCTTTGACCTTAGAACACGTCAAACATTCTCCTACGTATTTAGCAACATCGGCTTTTATACCCGGCCACCAAAAATGTTTCTTGAGATCCTTGTACATCTTCCCCGTTCCAGGATGTATTGAGTATCTGGTTTTATGAACTTCCCTAAGTACCATTTCTCTCATATCTCCAAATTTTGGTACCCAAATCCTTTCAGCCCTATACCGGGTTCCGTCTTCCCGAATATTAAGATGCTTCTACGATCCTTTGGGTATTTCATCCTTTAAATTTCCCTCTTTAAAAACTCCTTGTTGCGCCTCCTTTATTTGAGTAGTAAGGTTAGTGTGAATCATTATATTCATAGCTTTTACTCGAATGGGTTCTCTGTCCTTTGTGCTCAAGGCGTACGCGTATAGACTTGAGCAATTGACAACATAACTATGAAACTCACATGAAAATTAGATTTCAAGAGTTAGGGTTTAGCTAAATATACCTTAGATCACAAAATTGTTTATACCAATGGATAGAGAACGAGGAGATGAACGCGATTCGTGTATAACACTTTTGCTAATTTTGAAAGATGAAGGTATGGTGGTGATGGTGATGGTCGACGATGGGAGGAGAGGGAGGAGGGAAAAGTTGCGTTCTTTGTTTCTAATTAGGTTTAGGGAAAAGAATACAAGTACTAGTTAATTAATACATTGACTAAATACCCCTAATTGCACTTAAGTCCCTCTATTAGCCAAAAATTAACAAAATAAGGGGGGAGGGGAGGGGGTTCGGCCGAATGGGGCCCTCATGGGGTTCCCGGGCTCTCGTTTTGCAATCCCGTGTAATCGTGGTCCGTTTTAAGTGCCGTTTAGTCGTATCGAAGGCCCGGAACGCTAACCCGATCGTTAAACGCAACCAATTGTTTAATTTATTAAAAACCCTATAAATTAAATATTTTTAAAAGTTAATAATTAATAAAATTAATTATTAAAATAAACCCGAGCGTTTCGTTGCTCAAAAAGCTATGATCAAAATCGTATCGTTTTTATCGTATTTCATTATCCGAAATATTTATTTGAATTAATATCAACACATATTAATTATTGAAACCCTCCGAAGATCAAGTACGCATTTAATACACGTAAACACATAAAAATTAAATAATCGTCGTTAAATAAACTAACGGAAGGTTAACGGAAGTAACGGAAAAATCTAGGTTGTTACAGTCGAGACAGTCAAGACCTTAAAGGGTTGAGATAGAGGTCGAGACGGACATAGACTAATGTTGACTTTTCAATATATATATATATATATATATATATATATATATATATATATATATATAAACATTTTTTAAAGTCAACCATCGACGAGTTTGTACCCCTAAGTTATTACCGTTAATATAAAATAAAAATTAACATTAAATTACATCAATTTTGATTGATTTAACCAACTTTAACTGAATTTTCGACTTTTGCACGCCGTTGACCCAACTTTTTTTCGCCTATGACCCGATTTTTAACCGTTATCCAACTTATTAGACATCGAGACAGAGTCAAAACAGACTAGTTAGCATAACGATGCAACAGCCGTTGCAACTGATGCCGTCTTTAACCATGCTTTTAGGTAGTCTTAATATTATACATCAATTTTTTAATATTTTTTATAACTTAGAGTCTTATATCTACTACGGAGTAATATCTTTGATTATGAGATGAGATTATTCATCATAACTTTTTTTTTTTTTTTTTTTTGCAAATAACGAAAACTATATTCATCATACCTCTGATGAGCACGCATTATGATGAAGTTATTATTCACAAACAGATCAATAAAGACAAAATCATGATTTAGTAATTAAACGTACGTGTCTTAAAAGCAACAATCCATTAAACAATTTGCAACAAAACTTGTCTTTTTTCTTGGATTAAGTATTAGTTATAAAATTATAATTAACGTGTAAAGCGGATAGAGTAGAGATTCCAATAATTTGCTTGATCTTACTATCTACATTTGTTCACGTCCTATATTTGTAGACTAGGACTCATATCTAACCATAACTTATATCACTCAAACAATGTCTTAGTGATTGTTTTTTTATATTCTTCTTTTGAGTTTTAGGCGGTTGTGGCATAAAATGAACAACAACAACAACAACAACAATAACAATAAAACTCAAACCCATATAAGTGGGGTATGTGAGAGGTAAGATGTAGACAATCATTCCCTTTTCTAGAATAAAAATAAGTCATTTCTTCACTCAGAGTGAAACACCTCAAAGGTAAAGAAAGTTCTCCCTCTCAATCTTCTGTGGATGGAGAGATTGATTCCGAATAGACCTCCGGCCAATAAGTAGGTTAAAAAAGTGTGAGACGCCGTGAAAATGATAGAATCAAATTTTCATGGATTTTAAACATTTCTGGAATTCCATGTAGGCTCTAAGTGATAGTTTGACTCTGGTTGTTGACATAAAGTGAACATAATACAAATTTGAGTGACCTATAAAATCAATAACAAAATATACTTGGTCTCTTGAAATGCTATCCTTTTTTGAATTAAACGGGGAAAAATAATTGTCATTATTTTTAGTGATTTTAAATGTTTGCTGTGTATTTTAAGTTTATGTAAAAATAGTTTAAATGTTTAATGTTCGAACTTATGTAAAAATAGTCCATAGGGTCACTTATTTTCTTGAATTATTCGATTTGGTTTTAAACTTCTAGAGCAAGAGAACAATCGTTTGCAAACATAAAATAAAATATGTTTTAGTAATCTTCACTCTTTTTTTGTATTTGAAAGAAACAAAAAAGATAAAGCTTTTTTTTGGGTTGGGACAAAAAAAGAGACTTTGGAAGGGCATGTGTGTCTTGAAGCCAAGGAAGCATGCAAAGAAAGAAACAAGTTGCTTTTAGAAGCATTCGCATCGTATTCGTATACCTTTCGGCATCTCCAATTTCAATTCTCGACACTGCATATTGTTCTCGATATACCTCACCCCTTCGATTAAAAGCCACAATTTGGATTATTAATTCTTATTATATTCAATAAATATAAATATATTAGTAGTTTTAAATTAAGAAAATATAATATAATGTCCATGAAAAAAATATGATCTAAAATAAACTGATGATATAAATATGAATATATGATGCCCCAATCAGATTATTAACAAAAATTTGTTGGATGGATTTTTTTTTTTTGATGAACGAGAATGTTTCGATTGATAAAATGATTGTATGAAAGAATATGATCGATTGAAATATTGATTGTTTGATTGATATTATAATCTGAATTGAATTGTTTTGCTCTCTGTTGCAAAACACCCCATCTCGAGCCGTTGCGACGCCCGTCTCGACGGTTTGGTGACTAGCCCGTCCCGTCCCGAAGAAAACCGTCTAATATGACAGTCAATAGTCAAAATTCGGGTCAAAGTTGAAAAAAATCGGATCAAAGTCGGTCAAAATTCAGAAAAGCCAGAAAATCGGTAAAAATCGGTGAAATATATTGTATTTTAGTTTTAATTTTTGTATTAAATTCACGATGATAACAATTATGGGTACAAATTAATCAATTAAAGTTTTTAACTTTAAAATATGTGTACATATATACATTTTTATACTTATATATTTAAAAGTCAACTTTGGTCAACGTGCGTCTCGACCCCCGTCTCGAACGTCTCGACCTTTTTAGAACCCGACCGTCTCGACTCCGTCTCACGCCTTTTGCAACCTTGGTTTTGCTTACAATTTACAAGAGATATATACACTGATAATGTAACAGCTAATTCCTAAATGGGTAGGCTCCAAAAATACTTTTGAATCCTTCATTACAAAAGAGGAAAGGCTGTAGCCAAGAGTAGGCTTGACCCGTTAAACTTGGCATCTAGTAGACCCTTATTGCTTTCATCCAAAATGGGAAATGATGAACTTATAATTTGATCCCAAGAAGTCAAATACCCTTTTGCTACATTCTAACACTCCCCTCAAGTTGAATAGTGAGGTTTCTAATATTCAACTTGCCAAGAACTTCACTAAAAAGTTTTCCATTGACAGATTTGGTGAGAATGTCTGCTAGTTGCTCTTCTGATCTTATATATGGTAAATAAATTATTTCTGCATCCAACTTTTCTCTGATAAAGTGTCTATTCACTTCAACATGTTTTGTTCGATCATGTTGAACTGGATTTTCTGAGATGGCGATTGCTGCTTCATTATCGCAGAGGATCCGAATAGCTTCTTTTGGAGGGAATCCTATTTCTGTCAAGAGTTTTCGAATCCATAAAGCTTCCAACACTCCCTTTGCGATTCCTCTAAATTCTAATTTAGCACTTGACTGAGAAACGACCTTTTGTTTCTTACTTTTCCACGCAACTAAGTTTCCTCCGACTATTGTGAAGAAACCTGAAGTTGATCGTCTATCTCCTTTTTCTCCCGCCCAACTAGTGTAACGACCCGACAAAATCGCCATTGACGGTGCCGTTAACTTAGGTCCCGTTACGTGGTCATAGTCCCTAAATGAGACGCGTTTGACCAAAATTATGTCGCATTCATTTGAAACGTGTATGAGTTGCAAAGTTTTAAGTTACCAAACGGTTCGACAAAGACTTAAGTTTACAAAAGTTATAAAGTATGAATGAAATAACTTGCGACATAATATAAGTTGAAATCACGAATGCTATCAATAGCGTATGCATGTATGCCTGACCCCAAGCAAGTAATCAAAGTGAACGGAAGCATGTATCAAGTAGCCAAGTATGAATCTGAGAAACATATAGAAAACTGTCAACGAAAAATGTTGGTGAAATCATAGGTGTATTTGTAAACGTTGTTTTTGAACCACAAGATTTTGTATAGTTTGATTATCCAAATCGTTTGCATTCCAAAGTTGTTGTACGTTTG
The DNA here is from genome assembly GCF_046630445.1 of Rutidosis leptorrhynchoides. Taxonomy (NCBI): domain Eukaryota; kingdom Viridiplantae; phylum Streptophyta; class Magnoliopsida; order Asterales; family Asteraceae; genus Rutidosis; species Rutidosis leptorrhynchoides. The sequence continues at coordinate 11,046,723 of NC_092340.1, read as the reverse complement.
TGAAGCACCCAATTATCAAGACTTAACTGTATACGAACCCCGTTATCATAGTGTTAGAACCTACACTATACCCGAAATTATATTTCACCCGTTAACGGTAGCGAACCGTCTGAATGAGGGCTCGTCAAGCCCATGTGATCACATAACATAAGTTCACGTTTACACCCTGCAAGTGTAACTAATGATAATTGAATTGAGGCTTTTTGTTCTAACCCCACGTGGAATGTTTGTTTTCGTACTTGTGTTCAAAGCATAAAAGTATGATACGTATATGTTACTCATCCCATGATTTAAAGCGTAAAAGTTGTTGAAAAGGTGGGACTATGATCTCACCGTAGTTGCATGCCAAAGTACTTGTAATTAAACGTTGTGCAAATGAAAGTTGCTTAGCCTTGACCTAAACAAATAAGTTGTGTCAATTACCGGTTACGACACGAGGTCGGTTGAAATGTGTTCAATTAGTCCTATGGCTCGTTACGACTCGATTAATATAGCATGTGAGTCACGTTGTCAAGTTTCATGCAAGAATCAAGTATAAAAGAAGATTAGAACGATTGCATAAATTTTTGGTTAAGTTTGACTAAAAGTCAACTTTGGTCAAGTCAAAGTCAACGAAAAAGTTAACACGTTCGGGTCGGGTCTCGGACAATTTTTATGAGTTATATAATCATATATGAGCATGTTAGAACAAGTTACATGTTAATCGGAGGTGCGTAACATAGTTAGAATTAAACGTGAAAACGCGAAATTTAACAGTCCACAAACACGGCATATGCCGCGCCGCGCCAGAGTTGGCCGCGCCGCGCCAAATGGCTTGAGCTGATTCCTGGGCTGTTTTGATTGTTCAAGTCTCGTACCAAACCTCATACAAACACAAATTATGAACCGCAAACACTTAAAATGAATATCATACATCGTTGGAAAGGTATTTTAACGAGGAATACAGCTAAACACATATCATCAAACAATTACATCATTTAAAATGACCAATTCCTCGTCGAATGATCATTAAAAGCTCATCATTAGAGTTTCAAGTTCGTAAAACGCATTTCATGATTCGGGAACTTACTACACACATATAATATACCGTTTCGTAGGTAATTACGCATACAATACAACTAAACACTTACCAACAACATTTCAAAGCATTTGATGCATCAAAAGTTCGTTTTAAAATTTATCAAACCCTAACCAAGAATCATGAATTCATCAATTATGTTTATGAAGTTTTTTTAAGTCAACTTATATACCAAAACGAAGCTAATGATGCTAGTAGCACATTTAATACATGAACTTTAACATATAACAACATTTAATCAATCAAAACCAAAGATCAAACAAACACTTTTTCAAGTTCATGCTAGTTATGTCAAATAACAAGATCGAGCATACAAATTACATACACGACATCACAATGAGCCATAGACATTAATTAACACACTTTTAAGTCAAAAACACTAATTACATGAAATCTAGAGTTTTAGAAAAGTTACCCAAACGAAATGAAATTGGTATCAAGTTGTAGAGGATGAAGAGAGGATTCCAAATATGCAATTTGTTTTGTGATGAGCTTCCTAAATTGAATTTAGATGGTGATTCTTTGGTGTTGGGGTTTGAGAGGAAAATTGGAAGTAATGAGAGATGAGGAGGTGATGAATGAATGAGTGGTGGTGGTGGGGTGGGTGACTAATTAACCAAATTTGGCCAAGTGACAAGATTAGTCTCTCAAGTTTGGATCGGGTGCGGGAGTTAACCAAACGTATTATTTTAAATACGATAGAGTAAACGAGAGATGCTATAATTAAATGTAACGACCCGACTTTTTCGACTCGCTTATGTGCTTTGTGCTTTCACGAAACTGCGTATTTGTGCGTACTGAGCTATATTATACTCTGGGATCTTACTACGTGTGGATTACTTTCGTTTATATGTTAAAACGTGCCTTTAAGTACGTAGGGTACTTAACTTGATCCCCGGAAGCCTTTATGACTGTTGGTGTCACTTGATGTTTAGAACGAACTGCGTACTGTGTACACGTTTAACTTTGGTCATAATCGGAATATTATGACTACGAAATACTAATTGTTATTTTATAATAACAATTACTTGGGTTTTTGGATGCTTAATTACGCTTAGTAATTTACTAGAGCACACTAGTTAGTCTTGTTGGACCTTCTACCTTGTTGGACTTTAGCCCACCCTACACTAGCTAGTGGACTATTTAATTAGCCCAATTTTAATAAGTTAGTGACCCATATTAATGAAAGACAAATACCCATTTATTAGAGGGAACATACTAGCATTTTTGTTAACCATTATCCTTAATGTTGCATGAGATCCTAACATAAGCACCAACTTTAGACAACCATTAACCAAAAAGCAAAAAGGTGTCCCCCACCAAAACCCACGGCCACCACCCCCTCCCCATACCTTCACCTTCTATAAATACCAAGCTTATTCATCCCATTTCACACTTGATTTCATTTACAATTTACACACACTTACTCTCTAAATCTCTCTCTAGTCTTTCTCACTCTAAAAAGTGTAAGTTTTAAATTTTCTTTCTCTTCTTCTTCCCTTCTCATCCATGACATCAACATCATCATTTAAAGGATCAAGCTTTTAACTTTTGATCTTGTTACATCTTGTAGATTCAAACATGGATTTGAATCCTTCAAGAACATGGAAGATTCAAGCTTTCTAGCTTTGAATCTTCACCTATTTTGTAGATCTAAATCTTGTAGCTTTTAATCTCTTTATTTTGATGTAAAGATTCAAACTTATGTTTGTAATCTTCATGTAACTTGAAGATCTAGCTTCATGCTTCAAGGATCTTCAAGAACAACCAAGATTCAAGCTTTCTAGCTTTGAATCTTCATTTCTTTTGTTGGATCTAGTTTTCTAACTTATGATCTCATTATTTTGTTATAAAGATCAAAACTTGTGTTTATGATCTTCATGTAACTTGAAGATCCAAGCTTTATGCTTCAAGATCTTCAAGAACACTAAAGACTCAAGCTTTCTAGCTTTGTAATCTCATAACTTGTGTGAAAAGGATCCAAGCTCTCTAGCTTAGGGTTCCATTAATCTGTTTGATCAAATTTGTGTTCATACTTATTTGATTGATGGAAAGTTTGTAGCTTTAGTTGTAAATAGAACTTGTATTTGTGTTAAGACTAAGAATATGATGTAACCTTGATTCATCATCCTTCTAAGACTCTTAAGTGAGTTGTATTCTTACTTGGTCTTAAAATATTGTGTGTTTATGGTTGAATCTTGGTCAAAGTGATGCTAACACATCAATGAGTTATACACTTGAAGCTACAATCATCAAGGATGAGAACCGTGATGAGCATCAAGCACCAAGAATCTCACCGGAGCACTTGTTTGCTGTTTTTTGGGGTCTGATCAGACTCCTGGACTTCTGGAAAATTAATTTTCAGATATTTAGTTTCGAGTAGATGACTTTTCGTTTAGGCCTCGCCTTAATCCGATATACGGTTTAGGATTTATAGCCTTCCGAAAGTCACTACGCCTTTGTAACGTTGTGCTGAAATTTCTGACCTACTCGCACTTAAACCGCCGCCACTATCAAATGAAGATGAGTTAGGTTCTGAAAACTGGTCATCGGTTAGAGGACTTACATACGGAGCCATGTCCACTGACTACGCGTCTTTTCAATTTGTATAGAGGTCGTAACAGCTGTCCAAAGTCAGCCTTTTGTTTCGATCACTATTCTTGTTAAACTTACCTTAGTTTTGATGAATGATGATGATGACACTTAAACTTAATTTATGCACTTTTACACTTATTGGGACAACATACTAACCTAGTGACCTTTGACTTAGGTTGACGACCTTTCGGACTGACTTACTACCTGCATACTTTTCGTATCGACTTTTAATGCTTATTCACTGTGAGTTATAGGATCCCTTTACTACTTTTACTATTTTTGGGACTGAGAATACATGCGCTTTTTACGTTTTACATACTAGACACGAATACTTAAACTTTATATGTGTGGGTTACAAAACGGCACAAAGATTCCCCTTAGCTCGGTAACGTTTAATCATTGGTTTCCTAACCGTGAACGCGAATCTTAGATATGGATCCCTAGGGTTTGACTGAAGTGACCCGTCCTAATCTATCCAGACGAAGTCCATATCGATTATAAACGATTCACAATAGTTGATTACATCGCGAGGTATTTGACCTCTATATGATACATTTTACAAACATTGCATTCATTTTTAAAAGACAAACTTTCTTTTCATCGAAAGTTGACATTATGCATGCCATTTCATAATACATCCAACTATATTTGACTTAATAAAAATCTTGAAGAACTCAACGACTCGAATGTAACGTCTTTTGAAATATGTCATGAATGACTCCAAGTAATATCTCTAAGATGAGCAAATGCACAGCGGAAGATTTCTTTCATACCTGAGAATGAACATGCTTTAAAGTGTCAACCAAAAGGTTGGTGAGTTCAATAGTTTAACATAAATAATCATTTCATAATTTTAATAGACCACAAGATTTCATATTTCCATTTCTCATAAACATACGTCCCATGCATAGAGACAAAAATATCATTCATATAGATTGAACACCTGGTAACCGACATTCACAATATGCATATAAGAATATCCCCATCATTTCCGGGATCCTCCTTCGGACATGATATAAATTTCAAAATACTAAAGCATCCGGTACTTTGGATGGGGCTTGTTGGGCCCGATAGATCTATCTTTAGGATTCGCGTCAATTAGGGTGTCTGTTCCCTAATTCTTAGATTACCAGTCTAAATAAAAAGGGGCATATTCGATTTCGATAATTCAACCATAGAATGTAGTTTTATTTACTCGTGTCTATTTCGTAAAACAGTTATAAAAGCATTTCATGTATTCTCAGTTCTAAATATATTTCAAAAGAATTTAATAAAGCAGTTGTAAAAATAGCGCATGTATTCTCAGTCCCAAAAATGTAAAGAGTAAAAGGGAATTAAATGAAACTCACCTAATGTATTTTGTAGTAAAAATACATATGACGACATTGAACAAGTATAGGATTGGCCTCGGATTCAAGAACCTATATCATTTGTATATTTATTAATATACATAGTTGTATTCGAACAAATATATATATAAATTTATTAGTTATATTCGAACAAATATATAATAATATATATATATATATATATATATATATATATATATATATATATATATATATATATATATATATATATATATGTTTCTTATATTCATTTTGTTATATAAAATTATTAATCTTTGTTATGTTATATGTATTAAATATATATATATATATATATATATATATATATATATATATACATAGATATATATCATTTGTATATTAACTATAATAGTAGTCATAATAATATTAATAGTAGTAAAAATGATAATAATTACGATACTTAATATTACTAATAAGGTGATAATGTTAATAATTCTATTAGTGATAATAATAATGATATTAATAATTATAACTGTAAAAATATTAATTTTACAGTTAATGATAGTTTTAATAAAAGTACTAACTTTGAGAATTTTATAATATAATGATACTTTACCTTGATAATTTAATGATAATAATAATAACGGTGTTAGTAATAATAAATTTTATCATAACGTCGTGTTAAATTTGTAACGTATATCTATAGTTCTTATAATTTAAAGTTATAACCAATTTCATAACAATTATACTAATAAACATGTTTGTAACTATATTCATCATAAAATTAGTAAATGATAATCTTTCTTTCTCATGTTACATATATTAGTAGTAATAATAATAATATCTAAAATTAGCAATACTAGTATCAATAATAATAATAGTTAGTAATAATAATCATTCTAATAATATTAAGTGTAATTTAATAATACTAGTAATTATATTACTAATAATAATGATAATAATCAACTAAATGATGACACAATTGATAATAATTATAATACTAGTAATAACAATAATAATAATAATAATAATAATAATAATAATAATAATAATAATAATAATAATAATAATAATAATAATAATAATAATAATAATAATAATAATAGGAAAGATGAGACTACCTCAATTAAATAAGCTGTCTAAAAAGAAAACGTCCCTGCCACAGATCGAACACGCGACCTCCCACTCACCCTTATACACTCCGAACCGTTGGGTTGTTGCCCAGTTTCTGATATATTACAGAACCCAATTTAATTTAACCCGTATTCGTTTTCCTTATTCTATCATCTTCTTCATCAAAAAAATTCCATCAATCATCCTTTGATTCATACATGCTACTTAATTAAGTAATGGCTTTAGGACTTCTACACAAAGTATAATCCATCTATTTTGATCTTGAATTAAAACGAAAAAAAAAATACAACTGCATAATAGCCGTCGCTGTTATGCATAAAAGGGAAAAAAAAATTATTTTGAAATTTAGTAAGTTATAGATCATGAAACCTAAATGAAATACGTTTTAAATCATTTACAGAAACCTAAAAAATTATCAATTTAATCAGAAACATCAAAACCATTTCGAATTTTAGGATGAACAACTACTTTGACTTTTTGAAATATAAGTTTGACTTCAAAATTTGACCTCAATATGACAAATTAGGATTTGAAACTTTCCAGAAAGATTAAATGTAGGATTTCTAACACAATGGCATTGTTACAATTTGAAATTTATTTCAAAATCGATTTAATGAAGATTGAAAGCAGGAACAGGGACTCGTCTGTTTTTTTTCTAGCAGAATTTATTTACATCGACAGATTATGGACTGATATATTTGATATTTGATAGTGATAGTGTGTAGTTGATGATTTTTGGCTAATTACCTGAATAATCTGTTGATGTTATAGGGATATCAAACTCACAGGAAATTCAATCAGGATTATATCAAAATAAATAAATAAATAAAAACAAAAATCGATTTTGGAAAGGGAATAAAGTTGTACGAATGATTATGATGTGTATAGCTTTAGGAGACAGAAAACAAGATTGAATATAGTTTGATTGTTACATGAAACAGAATTGAATCCAAACAAATCGTACGAATGCTTTTATACAATTTATATTGATAATTAATAATTATATTAATAATATTATAAATACAAATAATAATAATAATAATAATAATAATAATAATAATAATAATAATAATAATAATAATAATAATAATAATAATAATAATAAGGATCCTAGTAGTAATATTATTTAAGATAATAAATTGTGTTACTTTCTAATAACTATATTAATAATGATAATAATAATTTATAATAGTAATAATAATAATATAAATGTATAAAGAATAAATAATTTCTGATAATAATAATATTTATAATACTAAAAAAATAATACTAATAATGATAGTAATTAATGATAATATTCATAATGCTACATTAATTATAATAACTATTTATATTAATAATGATAATAATATTATTAGTAATAATAATAATATAACAATTTATATAACAAGTTTCATATTCGTATATTATATTTATGGTACTAACTTTACTATTTAATATTGAAAATAATAATAATATTACTATACCATTTACTTTAACTTATAATTTCATTTTAATATATTACAATTACGTATTTTTAACTATGTGATATTTAATAACATATATTCAATATTTAATATATATTCATTTTATATATGTATTACTATATACATATAATATTAATTATGTTTAAGAATCATATATATTTATATATGTATATCTAGGTATATATATCTACATATGTACATATTTATTTATAAACAATTATTTGTGAATTGTCAGGTAAAGTCCAGTGGATAGTTAAGTGCACAAAATTTTTATAAAACGTCGATTTACTTAACTTGTCGATATACCTTCTAAGTTTTCTACATTTCATGATTTCACCTTTTCATTAAATGGTATGAAAGTTAAATAGTTACCTTATCAAAAGTCACGAGTAAATTAATGTAAAGCATGTATTGAAAATCAAACAGGAATCTCCATTAACTTTTGTCTAGTTATCGTTAATTGACACTTTGTTCTTATATGTAAATCACTTTACCATTTATTCTGAATATTGTTAAAATGGACAGATTTCTTAAATCAACGCGGGCCTCGTAACAGAGACTCGAAATCATAATTCAATGTATCTGATAATTCAATCATATAATATTATCTTTTAATTCCGTAAAATATCGAAACAAACACGTTTATGTAAAGTATTATATATCTAATACTTTGATAACATTTTCAATTAATAAATATATATTATATGTACATATCTATATACACATAAATGTTCGTGAATCGTCAGGCATGGTCAAAGGGTAACTGATTATATGAATATAGATTTCAAAACTTTCGAGACTCAACATTACAGATTTTGCTTATCGTGTCGGAAACATATAAAGTTTAAAGTTTAAATTTGATCGGAAATTTCCGGGTCATCACAGTACCTACCCGTTAAAGAAATTTCGTCCCAAAATTTGAGTAGGGTCGTCATGGCTAACAATAAAAAATGTTTTCATGACGAATATGAGTTGATGAATAGAGTTTTATCATTATTGATTAATATAGATAAAACAATTCGATTGTTCGAAGAGTACGAGTAAAGCTATCATAAAAGAGTGAAATGAGAAATAGAGATTCGTCAAATCTGTTGACGTAGATAAGGTTGATTTCCGGAGTTCAAGGGAATTAGAGAAAATCTTCGTAATAAGATTTAATTCTTCGGTAAATAATGAAATTAAGATCTCTATAATTAAATACTGTGATCTGCCTCGATTACTCTGTCTGATATTTCCAATACAAATTAAGCTCTTCCGTTCCATTATTCTCACCATTCCTATACTTTCTTTCTTAGTTCATACATCCAAAAGATTGTGAAAATGCTTAATCCAGTTCTAATCCTTGATATATTTCTAATTATCATTTCTGTCATCCTTCTTTTCAATCTTCCATCATAAGAATCTGTTTACTTCTACTCTTATCTTGGGGTGATACTATTCTTAATTATACCTTGTCTTTATATTGCTATCCGTATTAATATCCACGGTTTGTAATCTCCGTGTTGTTATTGGGCTTTATATTTTCTCTTATATTTTGGAGCTCTTTGCCTTTTTATTATCTTCTCGACCTCTAGTTAAGCGAGTAACGGTCCAGAATTCATAAGTATGGAGTTTCAAATGAACATCATTTTCTAAACAAGAAAGAACGTATTAGCACGATTTGATTTGTCAAATTTCCAGAATCACTGAGAATAGAACTATCAAGAGTATATTTTCTTGATATGTTTAGAAGTTAAGTAGAATGAAAGAGTTATGTAACATGGCATGTGATGACGTTAGGATCTGTGAATCATCACATCCCATTAGAAACTCAGCATGACTTACTGTAATATAATCACGTTGATCAAGTGTCATTATATTATACTAACTCATGCTTCAGTCCCCAACACTTCTCCAGAATTCATTCATAATTTATACTTAGATGTTACAGAATATTGAAAACTATAACAGTTTTTAATATAATGTAATACAGATAGCACGAAGAGGTATAAAATTTTGGGCAAGAAGAGTTGTGAAAATATCCTCAGAAATATCGAAGATATTTATGATGATATTTTGGGATTTCTAAGTCCGATGGTTAATGAAGAAAGATTTTACGCAAGATTTTAATATGAGTACGGAGCAAGATATTCTTTGAAGGTTTCATCAGATCCAGAATTACCTGGATTCTTTGAATATATGGTATGGTCCTTGTGTTTGTCCTTGGTCTCCTTCGTGGTTAACTCAATCCGTTTTCCAGTTTCTACTTTTCTGAGCTTTTTCAACATACTATTCTTTATCATCAAACTGTTGTCCGTTTAGACCATCTACAATTTTTCTGTTTCCTCTGCATTTAATGCTACGATATCTGAATCACCGGTTATCATTCCGAAGTAGTTTCAAGAGAATTGTGTTTTTAGATGATTAAACGCTGATGGTAACATGGTGGAATATGAAAGGTTCCCCGGTAACAATAAAAGAGCAAGCATATATAACATAGTTATAATAAGGTTTTTTCAAACGAAGAGTCGAAGTTGATTTGCTGGAGCTGTGACGAAATTGGCTAATTTGGAGAGGGATTGTAAAATTAATTTCGGTAATAACAACGCCAAAGGAGCTATCACAGATACGTGTTAAACGTTTAATCAGGTTCCGAGAGTTTTAAAGTGCATAACTATATGCATCAATATCTTCTTACGTAGATGAAGTGCAGTTGGCTCATCCTCTCGATTGAGGTGTTTTCAAGAATCACGAAAGGCTTGAACGCAGATTGTAATCGTCGAGATACAATGAGGTTTAAGATGAAATCAAGTGGCAAACTTGAAGAATTGTTTAGTTTCATATGTTATAGTCAATATTTTAATTCATTTTAATTGTCCAATGTTGGTAGTCCACAGTTGATAGTCCACAGTTAGCAATTCAATAATTCATATATAGTTTAATATATAATATTCGAATTAATTAATACGTATCGTGACCCGTATTCGTCTCAGACTCGATCACAACTCAAACTATATATATTATTGTAGAATCAACCTCAACCCTGTATAGAGAACTCGATCATTACTGCATATAGAGTGTCTATGGTGATTCCAAATAATATATATAGATGCGTCGATATGATATGTCAAAACCTTGTATACGTGTCCCGATATTTAAAGTGCGTAAAATAAATGCAGAAATTAAATGACAATAAATAAAATTGTGAGAATGTAAATTGCGAGAATGTAAATTGCGATAATTAAATTGCGATAAATAAAATGTAATCAGTTAGCTAGGAACAATTAGCTAGGAACAGTTAGCGTGGATTCTTAACACAATTTCTCATAATTAATTAGTCTGTTTCTAACAAATTTTATTTTGTCATATGTTTTCTTCATTATGCCACTTGTTGGATTTTGATAGGTCAAAATCCGAATATGAAATTGAATAAAAATGGTTATTTTGTGGTGAACGGATACGCATATCGGTGGTTATAAGTAGGATAGTAAATGACTATTGAATTAGATTCGAAGAATGTACAGTATAACTTATTAATGTAAAATCTAAATATTCCTCGAGTATTACCTACCGGTTAAAATATTTTCACCATTAACAGTTTGTACGAAAGAATTTTTAATTACAATCTTTATGAAAATATATATACATATATATTTTCTTCAGATGTAATTATGGATTTAATGAGTCAATATGATATTAAACTTATTTAATTTTCGGTTTGAGCTAAGATAAATAATCTCTAAAACTTTTAGAAACCACATATTCTTCGCAGAATATTTCTTCAATGAAGTTATGAATTAATACTTCATCGTTCACTGTTGTTGGTAATCCTTGGTATCCATGGTGCGTATGACGTTGATGTTCGCGTGACAGATTGTGAAGTTGAGGTTTGCGATGCGGTTATTTTTTGGTGGTGGTAATGGTACTGTTGGCGTTGGTGGTGGTACTGGTTATGCTGCTGGTGCTGCTGCTGGTGTTTGTAACCTTCGCACCGTATTCTCTAAAGCCACTACCCGAGCGCGAAGCTCGTTGACTTCTTCTATTACACCGGGGTGATTTTCGGTTCGGACTAGCGGATAAATATAATCTAGAATTTGATATGGTATATAATCGTGGCGAGATACTCTGGAAATGAGAGAAAATATGGTGTTTCGAACAGGTTCACCGGTAAGTGCTTCAGGTTCTTTGCCAATAGGGCAATGTGGCGAATGAAAAGGATCACCTTCTTCTTGTCTCCAATGATTGAGGAGGCTACGAACCCATCCCCAATTCATCCAGAATAGATGATGACTGATTGGTTGATCCATTCCGGTCACACTGCTTTCGGAGCTTGAGTGGGATTCCATTTCGGAATCCGAGTGACTTGAACTAATGACGAATTCCATTTCGTACGATTGAGTAAAGAATTTTTAGATATGAAATGATCTTCTGGCTAACGGATGGTATTCTAATTACATAGAATATCCATATATATAGAACAAAAGGTTTCATAGATTACGGAGGAATTTACGAGATATGTCAGGCAAAGTTTACAGTAATAGATACGATAAGATATGATTTAGCAGATACGCTAAGATATGAATTTTGTCTATACACTATTCATGAAATTAATGTAGCAAGACGTGTCTAGACTAATAATGATAAGCAGGTAATTTTCCTAAGGATGATAAGCAGATGATTTCCGACTAGAAATGATAAGCAAAACTTTTGACATGCAGACACGGTCGAAGTCCAGACTCACTAATGTATCCTAATGACTTATCAGTTAGACACACTAATGTAGACCTGGTTCGCTAAGACCACCGCTCTGATACCAACTGAAGCGACCCGTCCTAATCTATCCGGACGAAGTCCATATCGATTATAAACAATTTACAATAGTTGATTATATCGCGAGGTATTTGACCTCTATATGATACATTTTACAAACATTGCATTCGTTTTTAAAAGACAAACTTTCTTTTCATCGAAAGTTGACATTATGCATACCATTTCATAATACATCCAACTATATTTGACTTAATAAAAATCTTGAAGAACTCAATGACTCGAATGTAACGTCTTTTGAAATATGTCATGAATGACTCCAAGTAATATCTCTAAGATGAGTAAATGCACAGCGGAAGATTTCTTTCATACCTGAGAATGAACATGCTTTAAAGTGTCAACCAAAAGATTGGTGAGTTCATTAGTTTAACATAAATAATCATTTCATAATTTTAATAGACCACAAGATTTCATATTTCCATTTCTCATAAACATACGTCCCATGCATAGAGACAAAAATATCATTCATATGGATTGAACACCTGGTAACCGACATTCACAATATGCATATAAGAATATCCCCATCATTTCCGGGATCCTCCTTCGGACATGATATGAATTTCAAAATACTAAAGCATCCGGTACTTTGGATGGGGCTTGTTGGGCCCGATAGATCTATCTTTAGGATTCGCGTCAATTAGGGTGTCTGTTCCCTAATTCTTAGATTACCAGACTAAATAAAAAGGGGCATATTCGATTTCGATAATTCAACCACAGAATGTAGTTTCATTTACTCGTGTCTATTTCGTAAAACAGTTAAAAAAGCATTTCATGTATTCTCAGTTCTAAATATATTTCAAAAGCATTTAATAAAGCAGTTGTAAAAATAGCGCATGTATTCTCAGTCCCAAAAATGTAAAGAGTAAAAGGGAATTAAATGAAACTCACCTAATGTATTTTGTAGTAAAAATACATATGACGACATTGAACAAGTATAGGATTGGCCTCGGATTCACGAACCTATATCATTTGTATATTTATTAATATACATAGTTGTATTCGAACAAATATATATATAAATTTATTAGTTATATTCTTTTTATATTAATAATATATATTTGTTTCTTATATTCATTTTGTTATATAAAATTATTAATCTTTGTTATGTTATATGTATTAATATATATATATATATATATATATATATATATATATATATATATATATATATATATATATATATATATATATATATATATATATGTATATATATATATATATATGTATATATATATATATGTATATATATATATATATATATGTATATATATATATATATATGTATATATATATATATATATATATATATATATATATATATATATATATATATCATTTGTATATTAACTATAATAGTAGTCATAATAATATTAATAGTAGTAAAAATGATAATAATTACGATACTTAATATTACTAATAAGGTGATAATGTTAATAATTCTATTAATGATAATAATAATGATATTAATAATTATAACTGTAAAAATATTAATTTTACTGTTAATGATAGTTTTAATAAAAGTACTAACTTTGAGAATTTTATAATATAATGATACTTTACCTTGATAATTTAATGATAATAATAATAATGGTGTTAGTAATAATAAATTTTATCATAACGTCGTGTTAAATTTGTAACGTATATCTATAGTTCTTATAATTTAAAGTTATAACCAATTTCATAACAATTATACTAATAAACATGTTTGTAACTATATTCATCATAAAATTAGTAAATGATAATCTTTCTTTCTCATGTTACATATATTAGTTGTAATAATAATAATATCTAAAATTAGCAATACTAGTATCAATAATAATAATAGTTAGTAATAATAATCATTCTAATAATATTAAGTGTAATTTAATAATACTAGTAATTATATTACTAATAATAATGATAATAATCAACTAAATGATGACACAATTGATAATAATTATAATACTAGTAATAACAATAATAATAATAATAATAATAATAATAATAATAATAATAATAATAATAATAATAATGATAATAATAATAATAATAATAATAATAATAATAGGAAAGATGAGACTACCTCAATTAAATAAGCTGTCTAAAAAGAAAACGACCCTGGCACGGATCGAACCCGCGACCTCCCGCTCACCCTTATACACTCCGAACCGTTGGGCTGTTGCCCAGTTTCTGATATATTACAGAACCCAATTTAATTTAACCCGTATTCGTTTTCCTTATTCTATCATCTTCTTCATCAAAAAAATTCCATCAATCATCCATTGATTCATACATGCTACTTAATTAAGTAACGGCTTTAGGACTTCTACACAAAGTATAATCCATCTATTTTGATCTTGAATTAAAATGAAAAAAAATACAACTGCATAATAGTCGTCGCTGTTATGCATAAAAGGAAAAAAAAAATTATTTTGAAATTTAGTAAGTTATAGATCATGAAACCTAAATGAAATACGTTTTAAATCATTTACAGAAACCTAAAAAATTATCAATTTAATCAGAAACATCAAAACCATTTCGAATTTTAGGATGAACAACTGCTTTGACTTTTTGAAATATAAGTTTGACTTCAAAATTTGACCTCAATATGACAAATAAGGATTTGAAACTTTCCAGAAAGATTAAATGTAGGATTTCTAACACAATGGCATTGTTACAATTTGATATTTATTTCAAAATCGATTTAATGAAGATTGAAAGCAGGAACAGGGACTCGTCTGGTTTTTTTTCTCACAGAATTTATTTACATCGACAGATTATGGACTGATATATTTGATATTTGATAGTGATAGTGTGTAGTTGATGATTTTTGGCTAATTACCTGAATAATCTGTTGATGTTATAGGGATATCAAACTCACTGGAAATTCAATCAGGATTATATCAAAATAAATAAATAAAAAAACAAAAATCGATTTTGGAAAGGGAATAAAGTTGTGCGAATGATTATGATGTGTATAGCTTTAGGAGACAGAAAACAAGATTGAATATAGTTCGATTGTTACATGAAACAGAATTGAATCCAAACAAATCGTACGAATGCTTTTATACAATTTATATTGATAATTAATAATTATATTAATAATATTCTAAATACAAATAATAATAATAATAATAATAATAATAATAATAATAATAATAATAATAATAATAATAATAATAATAATAATAATAATAATAATAATAATAATAATAAGGATCCTAGTAGTAATATTATTTAAGATAATAAATTGTGTTACTTTCTAATAACTATATTAATAATGATAATAATAATTTATAATAGTAATAATAATAATATAAATGTATAAAGAATAAATAATTTCTGATAATAATAATATTTATAATACTAAAAAAAAAATACTAATAATGATAATAATTAATGATAATATTCATAATGCTACATTAATTATAATAACTATTTATATTAATAATGATAATAATATTATTAGTAATAATAATAATATAACAATTTATATAACAAGTTTCATATTCGTATATTATATTTATGGTACTAACTTTACTATTTAATATTGAAAATAATAATAATATTAATATACCATTTACTTTAACTTATAATTTCATTTTAATATATTACAATTACGTATTTTTAACTATGTGATATTTAATAACATATATTCAATATTTAATATATATTCATTTTATATATGTATTACTATATACATATAATATTAATTATGTTTAAGAATCATATATATTTATATATGTATATCTAGGTATATATATCTACATATGTACATATTTATTTACAAACAATTATTTGTGAATTGTCAGGTAAAGTCCAGTGGATAGTTAAGTGCACAAATTTTTTATAAAACGTCAATTTACTTAACTTGTCGATATACCTTCTAAGTTTTCTACATTTCATGATTTCACCTTTTCATTAAATGATATGAAAGTTAAATAGTTACCTTATCAAAAGTCACGAGTAAATTAATGTAAAGCATGTATTGAAAATCAAACAGGAATCTCCATTAACTTTTGTCTAGTTATCGTTAATTGACACTTTGTTCTTATATGTAAATCACTTTACCATTTATTCTGAATATTGTTAAAATGGACAGATTTCTTAAATCAACGCGGGCCTCGTAACAGAGACTCGAAATCATAATTCAATGTATCTAATAATTCAATCATATAATATTATCTTTTAATTCCGTAAAATATCGAAACAAACACGTTTATGTAAAGTATTATATATCTAATACTTTGATAACATTTTTAATTAATAAATATATATCATATGTACATATCTATATACACATAAATGTTCGTGAATCGTCAGACATGGTCAAAGGGTAATTGATTATATGAATATAGATTTCAAAACTTTCGAGACTCAACATTACAGATTTTGCTTATCGTGTCGGAAACATATAAAATTTAAAGTTTAAATTTGATCGGAAATTTCCGGGTCATCACATTGACAACCCCACTCGGGCTAGTCGCGCTAGCAGACAACAGGTGTTTAATACTTCGAGGACAAACGCACTTGCCAGGTGTACTTTTAGGGGGTGATATACATATGTTAAGTCTAGTTACTGGGTACCCACGGTTAAGCATATACTTTTCATACTGATTTAAACTGCTGATTGAAGCACTGAAATCTCGTGGTCTACATTACTTTACTGATTACAAACTATAGCTCACCAACATTCGTGTTGACTTTTAAGCGTGTATTTCTCAGGTGCTTAGACGATGTTGCGTCCGCTGTTAGAATTGCTGTCTTGGTGTTATAGACTTGCTGTTATGGACCTGCTGTGTTAGATTTCCGCTGCATTACTTAGAGATGTCTCAATCATGAAACTTTTCTTTTGCATTTGTAACTTATGTTATTTTAAAACAATGACTTTGTAACGACCTTTGTGTCACGTTATCTTTTGTAAAACGCTATCTTTTTATGAATGCAAAACTGGTTTTCAAACAACATATAGTGTTTGACCTTGTAATGATCCTGTTGTTGATAAACCGTATACGATGGTTTTGTACGGGGCGTCACATTTGGTATCAGAGCATTGGTTGTAGGGAATTAGATTGCATTAGTGAGTCTAGACCAGACCGAGTAGGATTTACTAATAGGACTAATCTACAACTTCCTCGTTTACTTGTTACTGCTTACTTATACTGCCGTATGATCTTGCCGCATGCTACTGCTTACCCTTACTGCTATGTGAACTTGCTGTATGCTATTGCTTATCCTAGTTACTGCATGCTACTGTCTGCTTTCGATTGCATGTTACTTTGTTTAGTACTGTTGTTATTGCCATGCTATGTACTACGGTAGACGATCTAGGTTGCTGTAGTGCCTGATTACGTGCTTTCTATATGTCTTACTGACATGGAAAAAGTTATTTTTCCTTGTTCAGATGTTCGCCTACTATTGTGGCTGACTCACCGCTTCCCTCCGGCGACTCTGGCGATTCTTTATCCAGAGACAGTGGACTCGTGCTTGACCTGATGGATGTCTCGGATGGAGACGAGGATCCTGAGATGATTTCAGCACCACCCAGCCCTAGACTCCCGGATCCACAGCACCATTTTGGTGGTACTGTGATTCCTGGGGGAAACGGAGACGGTCTTTTCCGTAACGAGCATGGACATTGGGCTAGACGCACCGCTGATAGATGTGTTGTACCGATTCCACCAGGCAGATATCGACTTATGACCACTGGCCAAACGCTTTGTCCCGCCCGCGATGATCCTGCATTACCTTCCGACGATTCAGACGGATCATCATCTGACGACTCCAGCGAGGAGGATCCCGAGGAGAATTCTGAGGAGGACCCTGAGGAGGAGCCCGTACAGCCGCCCTCTACCCCGCCAAAGAAGCAGTATTGTTTCGATGGTACTGTTATTCCAGGGGTTAACGGAGGAAGACCATTCGTGGACGCACATGGACAGTTGGTTAGGGTCACCGCTCGTAAGAGGGTCGTACCGTATCCTGCCGATCCATTCGTGCGTAAGACCACCCGCACTGTGCCGTCTACATCTGCACCATCTACACCACCTGCCCACCAGCATCCCCCGTCATTGAGGAACTGACGAGGGAAGTGCATGCCCTCTGTGCTCGGGTAACTGAGCTCGAGGACCAGATGTCCCACCTTATGGACATCATTTACCCACCTTCGCCCTAGGACTATTGTATTAGATTTCTTTATGTATTCTGTTTGTAGTTTCCCATTTTTCATTAATGTAATGTACGAACCTCATGCCATTGTACGTGACTTTCTTATTATGAATGGAATTACTGCTGCTTAATTGTTGTACGGCGTTTTATTACATGTTGGCTTTTGTGCTACCTGCTGCTTGTTGCCATGCTTAGTTATCGTGTGTTGTGTTGTCTCCGTACTGTTTACCTTATGTTGTGACGTTACCGATCATTGGATTTTGACTTAAGTTGAAATTTTTGTTTGGAAGATCGATGGCTAATGGAAGAGGTCCGCGAGAAATCCCCACTGTAGCTCAGATCGAGGAGATGATAGCTACTCGAGTAGCCGCGGTTATAGCGAATGCCAACCCTGCTCCAGCTCCACCGGATAACCCAGCTGTTCAGAACGGGTGTACTTACAAGGAGTTCCAGAGCTGCAAGCCCCACAATTTCAGTGGAACAGAAGGGCCAGTTGGGCTGACGAGATGGTTTGAGAAGTTGGAATCTGTGTTCCGTGTGAGTAACTACTCCTAGGGGAATAAGACTAAGTTCGCATCCTACACTTTGTCGGATGGCTCTTTGACTTGGTGGAATCTTTCGCCCAGGCTCAGGGAATTGACGAAGCTTATGCTACACCATGGGAAGAGTTTAAGAGGGCTATGATCGAGGAGTACTGCCTCAGAATAGAAATTCAGAAGATGGAAGCAGAGTTTTGGGAACTGAAAGTGGTAGGAACTGATCTTGATGGCTATAACAGAAGGTACTTGGAGTTAGCGCTGATGTGCCCCACAATGGTTACTCCGGAGTACAAACGGATGGAGAGGTACCTGTGGGGACTCCCCAAGGACATTCAAGGAAATGTCACTTCTCGAAATCAGCGAATGTACCGGAAGCTATGCGCATGGCGCACACCCTGATGAATCAAATTACCCGCCAAGAGCCAGAGAAGGCAAAATCAGAATCGAGAGCTAGTAATGGGAAACGTAAGTGGGACGGAAACAAGGTAAAAGGTTTTGACCAGAACCCAGTTAAGAGGTATGAGAATTTCAAAGGGAACAACGACTGGAGGAACCCGAATCCTAGCTCCAACCCTAACTACAAGGGTACCCTTCCTCAGTGTAAGAGATGCTAGAAGCATCATACTGGATAAGGCAACGTAGTGTGTGAGAAGTGCAAAAGGATTAGATACATCGGCAGAGATTGTAAGAGCACTACCCCAGCTGTGAGGACAAACCTAAATAGACCAAGGAATTGCTATGAGTGCGGACAGCAGGGCCACTTCAGGAATGAATGTCCTAACAAGAAGAAGGATGGCGGGCCAGCACGTGGAAGAGCCTTCAACATGAACACAAGAGATGCCCGCGAGAATCTTGACTTAGTTACAGGTACATTCACAATCAATAGCCTATTAGCTTCTGTTCTGTTTGATACTGGTGCCGATAGGAGTTATGTATGTAGACACTTTTGCTCTAAGATAGATTGGTCGTTAGTACCTTTGGAGGAGAGTATGTTTGTTGAGGTAGCCAATGGAAAACATGAGAAAGTTGACCAAATTGGCCGAGGAGGTATTATCAACCTATCCTGAGTGGATTTTGAGATTGATCTAATACCCATCAAGTTGGGAAGCTTTGATGTGATTGTCGGTATGGACTGGTTGTCCAAGGTAAGCGCCCAAGTTATCTGTGGTGAGAAGATTCTCCGTATACCACGCGAGACTAGAGAGCCACTGATTGTTTACGGAGAGAGATGTAGTCCGAAGTTGAACTTTATTAGTTGCTTGAAGGCACAGAAGGTTATGAAGAAGGGACGCTTTGCTATTCTGGCACATGTGAAGAAGCTAGAAGTTGAAGAGAAAAATGTGGATGATGTACGAATTGTGAACAAATTTCCCGACATCTTTCCAGAAGAGTTGCCTGGATTACCGCCGCCGAGAGCAGTGGAGTTTCAGATCGATCTAGTGCCAGGAGCTGCACCCGTAGCTCGCGCGCCTTATCGACTTGCACCTTCCGAACTACAAGAGTTGCAGAGTCAACTACAGGAATTGCTAGACCGAGGGTTTATCCAACCGAGTTCATCGCCTTGGGGCGCACCTGTTTTTTTCGTGAAGAAGAAGGACAGATCTTTCCGTATGTGTATCGATTATCGTGAGATGAACAAGTTTACGATTAAGAACCCGTATCCCCTTCTCAGAATTAACGATCTTTTCGATCAGCTATAAGGATCCGGTGTTTACTCCAAGATTAATTTATGATCAGGTTATCACCAGTTGAGGGTGAAGGAGAGCGATGTGCTGAAGACTGCGTTCCGAACTTGTTATGGCCATTATGAGTTTCTCGTGATGCCATTCGGTTTAACCAACGCACCTGCCGTGTTTATGGATCTCATGAATCGTGTATGCAAGCCGTACCTGGACAAGTTCGTTATCGTCTTCATAGATGATATCCTCATCTATTCCAAAAGCGAAGAAGAACATGAGCAACATCTTCGACTCATGCTAAAACTCTTGAGACAAGAGCAACTTTATGCCAAATTCTCTAAGTGCGAATTTTGGTTGAAGGAAGTTCAATTTCTCGGTCATATTGTGAGCGATCAGGGTATCAAAGTCGATCCCGCAAAGATCGAAGCTTTCAGCAAGTGGGAAACCCCTACTACTCCTACTCATATCCGCCAATTCTTAGGCCTCGCTGGTTACTATCGTAGATTCATCGAAGGTTTCTCTTTGATTGCGTGTCCTTTGACTGCGTTAACTCACAAGAGGAAGAAGTTCGTTTGGGAAACCGAGCAAGAGTCGGCATTCCAAACCCTGAAGCAGAAGTTAACCACCGCTCCTATTCTATCCCTTCCTGAAGGCAGTGATGACTTCGTTGTGTATTGCGATGCCTCCCGACAAGGTTTTGGGTGTGTATTGATGCAACAGAAGAAGGTTATTGCTTACGCCTCCCGACAACTGAAGATTCACGAGCGAAACTACACTACCCACGATCGTGAACTTGGAGCCGTTGTCTTTGCACTCAAACTGTGGAGACACTATCTGTATGGAATCAAGAGCACTATCTTCACCGACCACAAAAGCCTTCAACACATCTTTGATCAAAAGCAACTGAACATGAGACAGCGTCGATGGATTGAGACATTGAACGACTATGATTGTGAACTTCGTTACTGAAATGACTCGTCCATATTACTATAAACATTGTACGTTATTCATTGGTCCCATAGCGAGGTATTTGACCTCTATATGATACGTTTTAGAAAATATTGCATTTGTTTCATAAAAAGCACACCATTATTATACATAATGCATGTTTTAAATAAGTGGACGATTATTTAAAAGATAATCCCCATAATACATCAGTTTCCAAATACTACACATGTGACATAACAGTCGAATATAATACATGACAAATGTTTTATTGAATGCAACACTTCATTTAAACAAAAGCATGAGACTCCATGCACAGCTTGCTCAGATAATGCAACATCGGAAGACTTTCTTAAGGACCAGAGAATAAACATGCTTAAATAGTCAACATAAAGGTTGGTGAGATATATAGGTTTAAAGCTAGCATCGATATAAATATAGACCACAAGATTTCATAGTTATAAATATTTTAATAAAGATATTCTATAAGTTGTTGAGCGCTTCAGTAACCATACTTAACCATAAATGTAGCATATTCCCTTTATTATGAAATCTCCCTACACTGTACCAAGTGTAGTAAAAATGAAGTACTATGCAACCGTTTACGATACTAGAGCGACTAGCCCGGTTGGGGTGGTCAAACCCGATAGATCTATCAATAGGATTCGCACTTACATGTTCTTACAACATGTAAATATTAGTTACCAAGCTATTAGTAGTCCAAAATAGTCCGAAATGTCCAACAGTCCAATAATCGGTATATATATAATCTTAGAATCACCCCACGACGTATTGTATACGTATTGTATTTGCATCAACCCAGAGATGTATTGTATACGTATTGTCTTAGAATTTATCAAAACGTATTGTATACTTATTGTCTTAGGATTTATCAAAACGTATTGTATACTTATTGTCATGGAATGTACCAAGATTATTATATATATATACAATCTCGGAATTAACTAAGATTATAATATTTTGTTATACTAATGATAACATGTCCAAATATATATAGGATATAGGAAAAGTTAGCAAGGATATGGTTAATATAGTTTTTACAATATAAATTTCGTCCATACAATGTTAATTTTAGCAGATTTTGTTTTGCTCACCAAATATTCATTACAACTCCGTTTAAAGTGAATAAAATTGCTATGGATTCCTTAATAAGTTAATTTTTCAAAAACAATTCGAAAAGTTCAGCCCATATATTAATATTCAGAGTTTTACCCTCTTTTTGTGCCGGTGGACAGATTTGGAAGAATCCCGGCACCCACCCAATATATGATTTTTGATAAAATACTTCCACTTTGTCTAAAATCATGAAAAAAATACTGGAAGTCTTATTTACATATATTAACATATTTCCAATGTCTTAGCCTCGAACTCAAAGTCTAAGATAGGTTTTTAATTCCCAACCCAAAACAGCCTGCTTTTTACCGAATGGAGATTAAACGATATATGTTAAGTTTCATGGTGTTCTTCATATGTACAAGTTATAAGTTCTTATATTAACTTAATATAACATCATAATACATATAAATAAGTGTTATTAGAGTTAAGTTAGAAAGATTAGATTAGTTCTTCAAACAAGTTTAGAATCAACTAAACTATGTTCTAGTTTATAAACTCTTATATAGATAGCTACAAACATATGAAATGAACAAGAGTTGAAGTAGAGTTTTTACCTCAAGTTTAGAATGTAAAGTTGCTGGAAAGAAGTAGTAGAACAAAACTTGAGAGAGTTCTTGCAAGTGTGTGTGAAAATTGGAAGTAAAATTTGGAAAATGAATGTGTAAAAATGAGTTAGAAATGGTGCTTATTTATAGGCTTGAAAATTTAGTTTTTAGTGAAAATATCTAAGATAAGTTAAAATGTATTATGTCATGGATGACATATTAAATTGATTAGGTCATGGATGACATATTATACAAATAATTGCAGATTTCTATTGGTATATACCAATAGTAAATACTTCTAGAAGCTGTATATAGTAAGGGTAAAAATGCCGTATGAATGAGAGTAGAATTCTTGAGGAAATTGAACGAAAATACGAGTATAGCTATCCTTTATATGTATTGGTATATTATAAAGTGTATTTAATACTTGTAAGGATGTATTTATACTCGTAATACATTATATGTAAATACATTTTAACATAAGTTAATTACGTCGTTTAAATAGTAACATATATATTGTTCAAAAACTCTTTAAATTAGTAGAATGAAAATATATATATATATATATAATACTTTGTTAATATACTTAATGAGACATTTAATTATCATATTTTCAAGTTAAATCTATATATATATATATATATATATATATATATATATATATATATATATATATATATATATATATATATATATATATATACACACATACACACACACATATATATATAATTAATACAAGTTATGACGTTCGTGAATCGTAAGAATAAAAGGGTGGTCAACTGCTTATGTAAAATTCTTTCCGGAGGTTCAAGACTTATTAAAATTCATTGCTTATCAAGTCAAAATTATTAAATCATGTAAATAGTATAATCAAGTAGTCGAAAAAATTCGGGTCATCACAGTACCTACCAATTAAAGAAATTTCGTCCCGAAATTTGAAGTAGTAACTATTCAATGGACGGTGTTTGTAAACAGATGTGGATACTTCTGTTTCATCTGGTCCTCTCTTTCCCAAGTGAACCCTGGACCTCTTCGAGCATTCCAACGAACCCTAACTATAGTTATGTTGCTTTACTTGAGCCGTTTGACTTCACGATCCATGATTTCGACAGGCTCTTCTATAAAATGCAGTTTCTTATCGATTTGGATTTCTTCAAGAGGAACAGTGAGGTCTTCTTTTGCAAGGCATTTCCTTAAGTTCGAGACGTGAAAGGTATTGTGTACTCCAGCAAGTTGTTGTGGTAGCTTAAGTCGATAAGCCACCGGTCTAATACGTTCGATGATCTTGAATGGTCCTACGTATCTTGGGTTCAATTTACCCCACTTACCAAAGCGTATCACACCTTTCCAAGGTGACACCTTTAACATAACCATGTCATCAACCTGAAATTCTAACGGCTTCCTTCGAACATCGGCATAGCTCTTTTGACGACTTTGGGCGGTCTTCAATCTCTCCTTGATTTGTACAATCTTTTCAGTAGTCTCCTATATGATCTCGGGACCAGTTAGTTGTCGGTCTCCTACTTCATTCCAACAGATAGGGGATCTACACTTCCTTCCGTAAAGTGCTTCAAATGGTGCAGCGTTAATACTCGTATGGTAACTATTGTTATACGAGAATTTTGCTAATGGTAGATATTTATCCCATCCATTTCTGAAATCGATCACACATGCTCTAAGCATGTCTTCAAGAGTTTGAATGGTCCTTTCACTTTGCCCATCGGTCTTAGGATGATATGCAGTGCTCATATCCAGACGAGTCCCTAGAGCTTCATGTAGTGATTGCCAAAACCGTGACGTAAACCTACTGTCGCGATCATATATAATGGAGATAGGTACTCCATGTCTTGAAACAACTTCCTTCATGTATAATCGTACCCATTTCTCCATCTTATCCATTTCCTTCATATGTAGGAAATGTGCAGATTTGGTGAGATGATCGACAATTACCCAAATGGTGTCGTAACCCCATGCAGTCTTGGTAGCTTCGTGATGAAATCCATGGTGATACATTCCCATTTCCATTCTGGGATTTCTGGTTGTTGAAGCAGACCTGACGGTTTATGATATTCCTCCTTGACTTTGGAGCAAGTCAAACATTCTCCGATGTACGTTGTAATATCAGCTTTCAAATTCAGCCACCAAAAGTGTGCTTTCAGATCTTGATACATCTTTCCAACTCCTGGATGTATCGAATATCTCGTCTTATGTGCCTCATCCAAAACCAATTTTCTTAACCCTTTAAACTTCGGTACCCAAATGCGTCCAGCGAAGTATCGGGTTCGGTCTTCCCATGTAACAAGCTGTTTATCTAACCCTTTAAGCATCTCATTTCCAAAGTTTTCTTCAGAAAGAGCTCCTTGTTGAGCCTCATTAATTTGGATAGTGAGGTTCATACGAATCTTCATATTCATTGCTCGTAATCGAATCGGCTCTCTTTCCATCCTGCTTAAAGCATCTGCTACTACATTTTCTTTCCTGGGATGATAGCGAATTTCACAATCATAGTCGTTTATCAGCTCGACCCACCTACGTTGCCTCATGTTCAGTTGTTTTTGGTTGAAGATATGTTGAAGGCTTTTATGATCGGTATACACAGTACATTTAACCCATTACAAGTAGTGTCTCCAAATCTTTAATGCAAATACCACTGCTCCCAATTCTAGATCATGAGTCGTATAATTTTGTTCATGAATCTTCAGTTGTCGGGATGCATATGCAATAACCTTCTTTCGTTACATGAGGACACAACCAAAACCTTGTCGCGAAGCGTCACAATAAATTACAAAATCATTGTTTCCTTCAGGTAACGATAGAATAGGCGATGTAGTCAACTTCTTCTTCAATAATTGGAATGCGGCTTCCTGCTCAGAAGTCCATTCGTACTTCTTCCCTTTATGTGTTAATGATGTCAATGTTTGGCTATTCGTGAAAAATCTTGAATAAACCTTCTGTAATAGCCAGCAAGACCCAAAAATTAGCGTATTTGCGTCGGAGTCTTTGGGGTTTCCCATTTTTCAATGGCTTCGACCTTCGCAGGATCGACCTGAATTCCTTGACTGCTAACGATGTGACCAAGGAATTGTACTTCCTTTAACCAAAATGCGCACTTAGAAAACTTTGCGTATAACTGTTCTTTCTTCAACAGTTCCAGCACCAACATTAAATGTTTCTCATGTTCTTGTTCATTTTTGGAATAAATAAGAATATCATCAATAAAGATGATAACAAACTTATCCAAATACGGACTGCATACACGATTCATGAGGTCCATGAATACAGCTGGTGCGTTTGTCAGCCCGAACAGCATGACTAAAAATTCATAATGATCGTAGCGTGTCCGAAATACGGTTTTCGGAATATCTTCTTCTTTGACACGCAACTGATGATAACCCAATCTTAGATCGATTTTGGAGTAAACACGTGATTCTTGCAGCTGAACAAACAAGTCATCAATTCTCGGTAATGGGTACCGATTCTTGATAGTTAACTTGTTTAATTCGCGATAATCTATACACATTCGGAAGGATCCATCTTTCTTCTTGACGAACAAAATTGGAGCTCCCCACGGTGAAGTACTCGGTCGAATAAATCCACGATCTAGCAATTCTTGCAACTAGCTTTGTAGTTCTTTCATTTCCGACGGTGCGAGTCTATACGGAGCACGAGCCACTGGTGCAGCTCCTGGTACTAGATCTATTTGAAATTCTACAGATCTAAATGGAGGTAATCCCAGCAACTCTTCCGGAAAGACTTCAGGAAAATCTCTTGCCACAGGCACATCATTGATGCTCTTCTCTTTTTCCTTCGTTTCGACTTTTTTAACATGTGCTAAGATAGCATAGCACCCTTTCTTCAAGCACTTTTGATCTTTCAAGTAGCTAATGAGTTTTAGCTTTGAGTTACCCTTCTCTCCATAAATCATTACTGACGTTTTATCCTTACGAGGAATGCGAATTGCCTTCTTGGCACACACAACTTCAGCTCCTATTTTGGACATCCAGTTCATGCCGACTATTACATCAAATCTTCTTAATTCTACAGGTATCAAATCAATTTTAAACATCTCTCCGGCTAAATTTATTTTACAATCACGGTAAATTTTATCGGCTTTAATTAGTTTACCATTAGCTAACTCAATCATGTACTTAGCATCTAGAGGTAATGATGAACAATTCAATTTAGCGTAAAAGTCTCTACATATGTAACTTATATCGGCACCAGTATCAAATATAATAGATGCTGATAAGTCATTAATGGTAAACGTACCCGTAATAAGCTCCGGGTCTTCACATGCCTCTCTAGCATTAATAACAAATACTTTTCCACGTGTAGGTCCGTTATTCTTCTCTGGATTCGGGCACTGGCTCTTAATATGACCCTGTTTCCCACACCTGTAACAAGTAACAGTAGCCAAGGCAGTTCTATTTGCATTGGTGGCAGGAGTCTTGGTGCCATTTGTATTTGTAATGGGAACCCAACAATCTTCAGCAAGATGACCCCTTCGATCACATTTGTTGCATACCCCATTGTAAAAACCAGTGTGATGTTTGTGGCATCTGTTACATAAGGGATTACGCCCTTTGTAACCTGAGCTTAAACTACTACCCGTACCTTGCTTGGTTTCCTGTTTCTTGAGAGATTGTACCTCGATCACGGTTTCCATCCCACTTTCTTTTGTTATCCGATACCTTGGCATCGGTATTTGATGCGTTATTATCCAGGATGATCTGATCCATTAGCTCATTTACCATAGTGATAGCTTCATGAATTGTCTTGGGTTTGGATGTTGTAACATTGGCCTTGATGTTCTTTGGCAGACCATCTTTGTACAATTCAATCTTTCGCTCTTCCGTTGGTACCAATTCAGGACATAACAAGGCTAATTCCATGAATCGCCTGTTATAGTTGGTAAGTTCCGTTCTGACAACTTTCAAATTTCATAACTCGACTTCCATTTTTCTAACCTCGTTCCTTGGGCAGTATTCATTGATTAGCATATTTTTCAACTCTTCCCAAGGAGTATCATATGCTCCATCGCCCTCTACAGCTTTTACATAGTTTTTCCACCATGTAAGTGCACCATCCTGTAATGTGCATGAAGCATACTTCGTCCTATCCCCTTCCGCACAACCACTAATTTTAAATATGGACTCCAGCTTTTTGAACCATTGGGTTAAACTGACTGGTCCCTCTGTTCCGCTGAATGATGAAGGTTTGCAACCTTGAAATGCTTTATATGAGCATCCAACATGAGAGTTGGTGTTGTTTGCTGCTGCTCTTGCCTCTTCGACCCAAAGCATACGGTCGTTTACGCGTTGGTTGATAAGATCCTCAATTTCTTGTTCCGTCATTCGGTTCAATTGAGCCATGTTTCTTCAACAAACATATAAGATAATTAATCACATAGAATATTATTGATGTAGCGAGTAATTAATGGTACATCGTGGCATATTAACAATATGAACCAATTATTATAAAAGCCTTTTCTTCTTATTAGCACTTTATAATTATATCCAGGGTAGTACCTACCCGTTAAAGTTCATACTTAATAGCTTAGTACAAAAATTAACTACTACAATCTAGATAATATTCTATTATGAAAAATTTAAAGTAAAATCACATAATCATTTCACCCTTATTCATGGTATAGCGATACAATACCAGTATTTCACATAGGTTTATTTTACATAATACATATGTAGGATAAAATAAAGCACACTAAATAATATTATACGATGCGTGAAGTGATATCGTGGCGGAAATGGTTTTAAAAACGGCGGGGCCTCTTGTTATCAGGTATTGGCATAACGCTTATTCGAGCGGTACGTTTATATCTTGGTCGGGGTTATGAGGTACTTGATACCTCAATAGAGTTGGTAAGACAAGGATGACTATGGGTAGAAATGTCATGAGCACTTTGTACAACAATTGCTTTATTAATTTTCGGATTTGGAAATTTTGGTTTGGTGACTACAGGTTCCTTTCCTTTTTTAAATTCTTTCTCAGTAATCTCTTTTACTTCCTCCTCCTCCTCGGGATTGTTTTCAGGTTCTTTCACTTTCGGTTCTTCCAGAAATTGTGAATCTTCCCAAAATGCATCCGACTCCAGGTAATCATCATCATCAGTTATATAGATGATTGATACATCTTTCTTCGGGTCATATTCGTTATCAAATAAGTCGATGATTGGTATTATTGCTGGAGATTCATCTTCGGAGTAGCTGAATGTGATAATGATATTGGAACTAGAAGTAGACATCTATCACACATTAACTACCACATTAGTAATATACCACATAATATTTTCATGTTAAGATATTCAATTTTCGACCAAAAATGATAAGTAATGGTTTTCAAAACAAGTTCGGTCAAAGTCCAGACTCACTAATGTATCCTAACAAATACTGTCAGATACACTAATACAATTTCTGGTTCGCTAAGACCTCTGCTCTGATGCCAACTGAAATGACTCGTTCATATTACTATAAACATGGTACATTATTCATTGGTCCCATAGCGAGGTATTTGACCTCTATATGATACGTTTTAGAAAATATTGCATTCGTTTCATAAAAAGCACACCATTATTATACATAATACATGTTTTAAACAAGTGGGCGATTATTTAAGAGATAATCCCCATAATA
This sequence comes from Rutidosis leptorrhynchoides, assembly GCF_046630445.1. Classification (NCBI taxonomy): domain Eukaryota; kingdom Viridiplantae; phylum Streptophyta; class Magnoliopsida; order Asterales; family Asteraceae; genus Rutidosis; species Rutidosis leptorrhynchoides. The sequence goes on along the minus strand of NC_092340.1, from coordinate 11,016,692 downwards.
CATCAGTTTCTAAATACAACACACGTGACATAACAGTCGAATATAATACATGACAAAGGTTTTATTGAATGCAACACTTCATTTAAACAAAAGCATGAGACTCCATGCACAGCTTGCTTAGATAATGCAACAGCAGAAGACTTTCTTAAGGACCTGAGAATAAACATGCTTAAATAGTCAACACAAAGGTTGGTGAGATATATAAGTTTAAAGCTAGCATCGATATAAATATAGACCACAAGATTTCATAGTTATATATATTTCAACAAAGATATTCTATAAGTTGTTGAGCGCTTCAGTAACCATACTTAACCATAAATGTAGCATACTTCCTTTATTATGAAATCTCCCTACACTGTACCAAGTGTAGTAAAAATGAAGTACTATGCAACCGTTTACGATACTAGAGCGACTAGCCCGGTTGGGGTTGTCAAACCCGATAGATCTATCAATAGGATTCGCGCTTACATGTTCTTACAATATGTAAATATTAGTTACCAAGCTATTAGGGAAGATATGCAATGTGGTACAACTCAACGTAGAATATATTTTAAGTACTTGTGTCCATGGCGTAAAACAAAAAATGCATATATTCTCATCCCAAAATATTTTTAGAATTTAAAAATGGGACTATATACTCACGGTAGTAAAAGTATATTCATAATAAGTTTTCAGCTTATTAAAAATATGGCCGTCGTCCTTGGATTCACGAACCTATAACAATAATAATGATTCAGATAATAATACGACATGTGAATAAAATAAAACAAGTTCATAGAATACTTATATATTAATTTTTAACATTTTTATGTTAGTAGTCCTTTGCTAGTAGTCCAAAATAGTCCGAAATGTCCAACAGTCCAATAATCGGTATATATATAATCTTAGAATTACCCCACGACGTATTGTATACGTATTGTCTTTGCATCAACCCAGAGATGTATTGTATATGTATTGTCTTAGAATTTAACAAAACGTATTGTATACTTATTGTCTTAGGATTTATCAGACGTATTGTATACTTATTGTCATGGAATGTACCAAGATTATTATATATATATACAATCTCGGAATTAACTAAGATTATAATATTTTGTTATACTAATGATAACATGTCCAAATATATATAGGATATAGGAAAAGTTAGCAAGGATAAGGTTAATATAGTTTTTACAATATAAATTTCGTCCATACAATGTTAATTTTAGCAGATTTTGTTTTGCTCACCAAATATTCATTACAACTCCGTTTAAAGTGAATCAAATTGCTATGGATTCCTTAATAAGTTAATTTTTCAAAAACAATTCGAAAAGTTCAACCCATGTATTAATATTCAGAGTTTTACCCTCTTTTTGTGCCGGTGGACAGATTTGGAAGAATCCCGGCACCCACCCAATATATGATTTTTGATAAAATACTTCCACTTTGTCTAAAATCATGAAAAAAAATACTGGAAGTCTTATTTACATATATTAACATATTTCCAAAGTCTTAGCCTCGAACTCAAAGTCTAAGATAGGTTTTTAATTCCCAACCCAAAACAGCCCGCTTTTTACCGAATGGAGATTAAACGATATATGTTAAGTTTCAAGGTGTTCTTCATATGTACAAGTTATAAGTTCTTATATTAACTTAATATAACATCATAATACATATAAATAAGTATTATTAGAGTTAAGTTAGAAAGATTAGATTAGTTCTTCAAACAAGTTTAGAATCAACTAAACTATGTTCTAGTTTATAAACTCTTATATAGATAGCTACAAACATATGAAATGAACAAGAGTTGAAGTAGAGTTTTTACCTCAAGTTTAGAATGTAAAGTTGCTGGAAAGAAGTAGTAGAACAAAATTTGAGAGAGTTCTTGCAAGTGTGTGTGAAAATTGGAAGTAAAATTTGGAAAATGAATGTGTAAAAATGAGTTAGAAATGGTGCTTATTTATAGGCTTGAAAATTTAGTTTTTAGTGAAAATATCTAAGATAAGTTAAAATGTATTATGTCATGGATGACATATTAAATTGATTAGGTCATGGATGACATATTACACAAATAATTGCAGATTTCTATTGGTATATACCAATAGTAAATACTTCTAGAAGCTGTATATAATAAGGGTAAAAATGCCGTATGAATGCGAGTAGAATTCTTGAGGAAATTGAACGAAAATACGAGTATAGCTATCCTTTATATGTATTGGTATATTATAAAGTGTATTTAATACTTGTAAGGATGTATTTATACTCGTAATACATTATATGTAAATACATTTTAACATAAGTTAATTACGTCGTTTAAATAGTAACATATATATTGTTCAAAAACTCTTTAAATTAGTAGTATGAAAATAATATATAATACTTTGTTAATATACTTAATGAGATATTTAATTATCATATTTTCAAGTTAAATCTTTATATATATACACAAATATATATATATATATATATATATATATATATATATATATATATATATATATATATATATATGATTAATACAAGTTATGACGTTCGTGAATCGTAAGAATAAAAGGGTGGTCAACTGCTTATGTAAAATTCTTTCCGGAGGTTCAAGACTTATTAAAATTCATTGCTTATCAAGTCGAAATTATTAAATCATGTAAATAGTATAATCAAGTAGTCGGAAAAATTCGGGTCATCACAGTTACCACCCTGGCAAGGCAAATGTTGTAGTCGATGCCTTGAGCCGAAAGGAGAGAACGGTACCCCTTCGTGTCCGTGCCTTGAACATCACCATTCAGATGAATCTCAACAGCCAGATCCGCGTAGCCCAAGAGGAAGCTCTCAAGGAGGAGAACATTTCTCAAGAGCACTTGAACATTCTCGTTTCTCGATTTGAGGTCAAGGAGACTGGACTCTGATACGTTGCGGAAAGAATTTGGGTACCTAGTTATGGAGATGTGCGCAGCCTTATTCTAGATGAAGCCCACAAGTCAAGGTATTCAATCCATCCAGGAGCTGGTAAGATGTACCACGACCTCAAGGTTCAATATTGGTGGCCAAACCTCAAAATGGATGTTGCAACATATGTTGAAAAATGTTTAACTTGTTCCAAGATCAAAGCCGAACATCAGAAGCCATCTGGATTACTTCAACAACTCGAAATCCCGCAATGGAAGTGGGAAGGAATAACAATGGACGTCATCATGAAGCTACCGAAGATGGTAGGCGGTTATGATACCATCTGGGTTATCGTTGACCGTCTTACCAAATCTGTACACTTTCTAGCCATGAAGGAAACTGATACGATGGAGAGACTGGTGCAGTTATACATAAAGGAGATTATATCTCGTCACGGTGTACCCTTATCGATTATCTCAGATCGCGATACCCGTTTCGCTTCCAGATTTTGGCGTTCTTTATAAGATGCCTTGAGAACACGTCTAGATATGAGTGCTGCGTATCATCCGCAAACTGACGGACAGAGCGAGCGCATGATCCAAACCTTGGAGGACATGTTACGTGCTTATGTTATTGATTTCGGAAAGGCTTGGGAGAAGCACTTGCCGCTAGCCGAATTCTCTTACAACAACAGATATCACGCAAGCATTAAGGCCGTACCTTTTGAAGCACTGTATGGCCGTAAATATCGTTCTCCTATCTGTTGGGCTGAAGTAGGTGAAAAGCAACTCACCGGTCCCGAACTCGTCCATGAAATAACTGAGAAGATTGTCCAAATTCAAGCGAGGCTCAAGACGGCCCGTGATCGTCAAAAGAGCTATGCCGACCTTAAACGTGGAGATCGCGAATTTCAAATCGGCGACCGCGTTATGTTGAAAGTCACACCTTGGAAAGGTGTAATCCATTTTGAAAAGCGTGGGAAGTTGAATCCGCGATACATTGGTCCTTTTGAAGTCTTGGAGCGTGTTGGACCCGTTGCTTACCGTTTGGATCTTCCGACTCAGTTGAGTGCTGTTCACCCCACTTTCCATGTGTCGAATCTAAAGAAATGTCTTGCCGAATCAGAACTCGTCATACCTCTCGAGGAGCTTACGATTGACGACAAACTCCACTTCATGGAAGAACCTGTCGAAATTATGGACCGTGAGGTCAAGACCTTGAAACGCAACAAGATTCTGATCGTTTGAGTCCAATGGAATGCAAAACGAGGGCCTGCGTTTACTTGGGAACGAGAGGATCAGATGAAGCAGAAGTATCCTCACCTCTTTACAACTCTACCATCTACCTCAGCTTAAAATTTCGGGACGAAATTTTCATTAACAGGTGGGTAATGTAACGACCCGACTTTTTCGACTCGCTTTGGTGCTTTGTGCTTTCACGAAACTGCATATTTGTGTGTACTGAGCTATATTATACTCTGGGATATTACTACGTGTGGATTACTTTCGTTTATATGTTAAAACGTGCCTTTAAGTAAGTAGGGTACTTAACTTGATCCCCGTAAGCCTTTATGACCGTTGGTGTCACTTGACGTTTACAACGAACTACGTACTGTGTACACATTTAACTTTGGTCATAATCGGAATATTATGACTACGAAATACTAATTGTTATATTATAATAACAATTACTTGGGTTTTTGGATTCTTAATTAAGCTTAGTAATTTACTAGAGCACACTAGTTAGTCTTGTTGGACCTTCTACCTTGTTGGACTTTAGCCCACCCTACACTAGCTAGTGGACTATTTAATTAGCCCAATTTTAATAAGTTAGTGACCCATATTAATGAAAGACAAATGCTCATTTATTAGAGGGAACATACTAGCATTTTTGTTAACCATTATCCTTAATATTGCATGGGATTCTAACATAAGCACTAGCTTTAGACAACCATTAACCAAAAAGCAAAAAGGTGTTCCCCTTGGCCCCCACCAAAACCCACAGCCACCACCCCCTCCCCATACCCTCACCTTCTATAAATACCAAGCTTATTCATCTCATTTCACACTTGATTTCATTTACAATTTACACACACTTACTCTCTAAATCTCTCCCTAGTCTTTCTCACTCTAAAAAGTGTAAGTTTTAAATTTTCTTTCTCTTCTTCTTCCCTTCTCATCCACGACATCATCATCATTATTTAAAGGATCAAGCTTTTAGCTTTTGATCTTGTTACATCTTGTAGATTCAAACATAGATTTGAATCCTTCAAGAACATGGAAGATGATTTTTTTTTTGAAATAGTAATATTTTTTAATATGTTTACAAAACTAGAAATTTTGAAAAAAACTTTACAAAACTAGTAAAACCGGAGTTTCAAACTCCGGTTTGGCCAAATCGGTGTTCCAAAGTCCGGTTTCTATCTACTTTGTCCACATGGCAGAGTGACATGGCAAACCGGACTTTGAAACACCGGTTTGACACGTGGCATTTTTTTTTTTTTTTTTTTTAGGATTATGGGATGAGCTCGTTTATTTGTTTAGAAAAAATTTTTAATTATTTTTGCTAGATTTAAGGGATGAATATTAATTATCAATAAGCTAATTTGAAACTTCTTTTAATGTAGTTTGAGAAGTGAAAGTTCAGATAGTTATTACTCCGTAATTAATAAGCTAATTCTTTTAAGGAATGAATATCAATTATTAACAATTAAATTTTTTTTTAAAACAAATAAACAAGCTCATCCCAGAATCCTAGAAAAAAAAATAAAAATAAAAATAAAATAAAATAAAAATTCCACGTGGCAAACCGGTGTTTCAAAGTCCGGTTTGCCATGTCACTCTGTCATGTGGACAAAGTAGATAGAAACCGGACTTTGGAACACCGGTTTGGCCCAAACTGGAGTTTGAAACTCCGGTTTTACTAGTTTTGTAAAGATTTTTTACAAATTTCTAGTTTTGTAAATATATTAAAAAATATTACTATTTCAAAAAACATTCCATGGAAGATTCAAGGTTTCTAGATTTGAATCTTCACCTATTTTGTAGATCTAAATCTTGTAGCTTTTAATCTCTTTATTTTGATGTAAAAATTCAAACTTGTGTTTGTAATCTTCATGTAACTTGAAGATCTAGCTTCATGCTTCAAGGATCTTCAAGAACAACCAAGATTCAAGCTTTCTAGCTTTGAATCTTCATTTCTTTTGTTGGATCTAGGTTTTCTAACTTATGATCTCATTATTCTGTTATAAAGATCAAAACTTGTGTTTATGATCTTCATGTTACTTGAAGATCCAAGCTTTATGCTTCAAGATCTTCAAGAACACCAAAGATTCAAGCTTTCTAGCTTTGAAATCTCATAACTTGTGTGAAAAGGATCCAAGCTCTCTAGCTTAGGGTTCCATTACTTTGTTTGATCAAATTTGTGTTCATACTTGTTTGATTGATGGAAAGTTTGTAGCTTTAGTTGTAAATAGAACTTGTATTTGTGTTAAGACTAAGAATATGATGTAACCTTGGTTCATCATCCTTCTAAGACTCTTAAGTGAGTTGTATTCTTACTTGTCTTAACATATTGTGTGTTGATGGTTGAATCTTGGTCAAAGTGATGCTAACACATCATTGAGTTGTACACTTGAAGCTACAAGCATCAAGGATGAGAATCGTGATGAGCATCAAGCACCAAGAATCTCACCGGAGCACTTGTTTGCTGTTTTTAGGGGTCTGATCAGACTCCTGGACTTCTGGAAAATTGATTTTCAGATAGTTCATTTTGAGTAGATGACTTTTCGTTTAGGCCTCGCCTTAATCCGATATACGGTTTAGGATTTATAGCCTTCCGAAAGTTACTACGCCTTTGTAACGTTGTGCTGAAATTTCTGACCTACTCGTACTTAAACCGTCGCCACTATCAAATGAAGACGAGTTAGGTTATGAAAATTGGTCAGCGGTTAGAGAACTTACATACGGAGCCATGGCCACTGACTACGCATCTTTTTAATTTGTATAGAGGTCGTAACAGCTGTCCAAATTTAGCCTTTTGTTTCGATCACTATTCTTGTTAAACTTACCTTAGTTTTGATGAATGATGATGATGTTGATGATGACACTTAAACTTAATTTATGCACTTTTACACTTATTGGGATAACATACTGACCTAGTGACCTTTGACTTAGGTTGACGACCTTTCGGGCTGACTTACTACCTGCATACTTTTCGTATCGACTTTTACTGCTTATTCACTGTGAGTTATAGCATCCCTTTACTACTTTTACTATTTTTGGGACTGAGAATACATGCGCTTTTTTTATGTTTTACATACTAGACACGAGTACTTAAACTTTATATGTGTGGGTTACAAAACGGCACAAAGATTCTCCTTAGCTCGGTAACGTTTAATCATTGGTTTCCTAACCGTGAACGCGAATCTTAGATATGGATCCATAGGGTTTGAAAACCCCACTCGGGCTAGTCGCGCTAGCAGACAACGGGTGTTTAATACTTCGAGGACAAATGCACTTGCCAGGTGTACTTTTAGGGGGTGATATACATACGTTAAGCCTAGTTACCGGGTGCCCACGGTTAAGCATATACTTTTCATACTGATTTAAACTGCTGATTAAAGCACTGAAATCTCGTAGTCTACATTACTTTACTCATTACAAACTATAGTTCACCAACATTCGTGTTGACTTTTAAGCGTGTATTTCTCAGGTGCTTAGACGATGTTGCTTCCGCTGTTAGAATTGCTGTCTTGGTGTTATAGACTTGCTGTTATGGACCTGCTGTGTTAGATTTCCACTGCATTACTTAGAGATGTCTCAATCATGGAACTTTTCTTTTGCATTCGTAACTTATGTTATTTTCAAACAATGACTTTGTAACGACCTTTGTGTCACGTTATATTTTGTAAAACGCTATCTTTTTATTGTGGTGACCCGAACTTTTCCATGTTTATATATATATTAAATGAAATTGTTATTTACATGATTAAGTGTTTCCAACATGTTAAGAAATTAAACTTGTTAAGACTTGATTAATTGAAATAGGTTTCATATAGACAATTGACCACCCAAGTTGACCGGTGATTTACGAACGTTAAAACTTGTAAAAACTATACGATGACATATATATGGTTATATATATAGTTAACATGATTTTATTATAAGTATGTATCTCATTAGGTATTTTAACAATGAGTTATATACATAAAAATGAGACTATTAATTTAAGAAACTCGAAAACGATATATATAACGATTATCGTTATAACAACGTCTTACTAGGTACATATGAATCATATTAAGATATTGATACACTTGGTTAATTATGTTAAATGATAAGTAAATATATTATTAAGTGTATTAACAATGAAATACATATGTAAAAATAAGACTACTAACTTAATGATTTCGAAACGAGACATATATGTAACGATTATCGTTGTAACGACATTTAACTATATATACATCATACTAAGATATATTATATTATATATCATAATATCATGATAATATAACAATTTAACATCTCATTTGTTATAATAAACAATGGGTTAACAACATTCAACAAGATCGTTAACCTAAAGGTTTCAAAACAACATTTACAGTAACGACTAACGATGACTTAATGACTCAGTTAAAATGTATATACATGTAGTGTTTTAATATGTATTCATACACTTTTGAAAGACTTCAAGACACTTATCAAAATACTTCTACTTAACAAAAATGCTTACAATTACATCCTCGTTCAGTTTCATCAACAATTCTACTCGTATGCACCCGTATTCGTACTCGTACAATACACAACTTTTAGATGTATGTACTATTGGTATATACACTCCAATGATCAGCTCTTAGTAGCCCATGTGAGTCACCTAACACATGTGGGAACCATCATTTGGCAACTAGCATGAAATATCTCATAAAATTACAAAAAATATGAGTAATCATTCATGACTTATTTACATGAAAACAAAATTACATATCCTTTATATCTAATCCATACACCAACGACCAAAAACACCTACAAACACTTTCATTCTTCAATTTTCTTCATATAATCGATCTCTCTCAAGTTCTATCTTCAAGTTCTAAGTGTTCTTCATAAATTCCAAAAGTTCTAGTTTCATAAAATCAAGAATACTTCCAAGATTGCAAGTTTACTTCCAAGTTTTCTAAATCCATTCCAAGTAATCATCCAAGATCAAGAAACCTTTGTTACTTACAGTAGGTTATCTTTCTAATACAAGGTAATAATCATATTCAAACTTTAATTCAATTTCTATAACTATAACAATCTTATTTCGAGTGAAAATCTTACTTGAAATTGTTTTCGTGTCATGATTCTGCTTCAAGAACTTTCAAGCCATCCAAGGATCCTTTGAAGCTAGATCTATTTTTCTCATTTCTAGTAGGTTTATCCAAGGAACTTGAGGTAGTAATGATGTTCATAACATCATTCGATTCATACATATAAAGCTATCTTATTCGAAGGTTTAAACTTGTAATCACTAGAACATAGTTTAGTTAATTCTAAACTTGTTCGCAAATAAAAGTTAATCCTTCTAACTTGAATTTTAAAATCAACTAAACACATGTTCTATATCTATATGATATGCTAACTTAATGATTTAAAACCTGGAAACACGAAAAACACCGTAAAACCGGATTTACGCTGTCGTAGTAACACCGCTGGCTGTTTTGGGTTAGTTAATTAAAAACTATGATAAACTTTGATTTAAAAGTTGTTATTCTGGGAAAATGATTTTTATTATGAACATGAAACTATATCCAAAAATTATGGTTAAACTCAAAGTGGAAGTATGTTTTCTAAGATGGTCATCTAGACGTCGTTCTTTCGACTGAAATGACTACCTTTACAAAAATGACTTGTAACTTATTTTTTTGACTATAAACCTATACATTTTCTGTTTAAATTCATAAAATATAGTTCAATATGAAACCATAGCAATTTGATTCACTCAAAACGGATTTAAAATGAAGAAGTTATGGGTAAAACAAGATTGGATAATTTTTCTCATTTTAGCTACGTGAAAATTGGTAACAAACCTATTCCAACCATAACTTAATCAACTTGTATTGTATATTATGTAATCTTGAGATACCATAGACACGTATACAATGTTTCGACCTATCATGTCGACACATCTATATATATTTCGGAACAACCATAGACACTCTATATGTGAATGTTGGAGTTAGCTATACAGGGTTGAGGTTGATTCCAAAATATATATAGTTTGAGTTGTGATCAATACTGAGATACATATACACTGGGTCGTGGATTGATTCAAGATAATATTTATCGATTTATTTCTGTACATCTAACTGTGGACAACTAGTTGTAGGTTACTAATGAGGACAGCTGACTTAATAAACTTAAAACATCAAAATATATTAAAAGTGTTGTAAATATATTTTGAACATACTTTGATATATATGTATATATTGTTATAGGTTCGTGAATCAACTGTAGTGACCCGAACTTTTCAATGTTTATATATATATTAAATGAAATTGTTATTTACATGATTAAGTGTTTCCAACATGTTAAGCAATCAAACTTGTTAAAACTTGATTAATTGAAATAGGTTTCATATAGACAATTGACCACCCAAGTTGACCGGTGATTCACGAACGTTAAAACTTGTAAAAACTATACGATGACATATATATGGTTATATATATAGTTAACATGATTTTATTATAAGTATGTATCTCATTAGGTATTTTAACAATGAGTTATATACATAAAAATGAGACTATTAATTTAAGAAACTCGAAAACGATATATATAACGATTATCGTTATAACAACGTCTTACTAGGTACATATGAATCATATTAAGATATTGATACACTTGGTTAAATATGTTAAATGATAAGTAAATATATTATTAAGTGTATTAACAATGAAATACATATGTAAAAATAAGACTACTAACTTAATGATTTCGAAACGAGACATATATGTAACGATTATCGTTGTAACGACATTTAACTGTATATACATCATACTAAGATATATTATATATCATAATATCATGATAATATAACAATTTAACATCTCATTTGTTATAATAAACAATGGGTTAACAACATTCAACAAGATCGTTAACCTAAAGGTTTCAAAACAACATTTACATGTAACGACTAACGATGACTTAACGACTCAGTTAAAATGTATATACATGTAGTGTTTTAATATGTATTCATACACTTTTGAAAGACTTCAAGACACTTATCAAAATACTTCTACTTAACAAAAATGCTTACAAGTACATCCTCGTTCAGTTTCATCAACAATTCTACTCGTATGCACCTGTATTCGTACTCGTACAATACATAGCTTTTAGATGTATGTACTATTGGTATATACACTCCAATTATCAGCTCTTAGCAGCCCATGTGAGTCACCTAACACATGTGGGAACCATCATTTGACAACTAGCATGAAATATCTCATAAAATTACAAAAATATGAGTAATCATTCATGACTTATTTACATGAAAACAAAATTACATATCCTTTATATCTAATCCATACACCAACGACCAAAAACACATACAAACACTTTCATTCTTCAATTTTCTTCATCTAATTGATCTCTCTCAAGTTCTATCTTCAAGTTCTAAGTGTTCTTCATAAATTTCAAAAGTTCTAGTTTCATAAAATCAAGAATACTTCCAAGATTGCAAGTTTACTTCCAAGTTTTCTAAATCCATTCCAAGTAATCATCCAAGATCAAGAAACCTTTGTTACTTACAGTAGGTTATCTTTCTAATACAAGGTAATAATCATATTCAAACTTTAATTCAATTTCTATAACTATAACAATCTTATTTCGAGTGGAAATCTTACTTGAAATTGTTTTCGTGTCATGATTATGCTTCAAGAACTTTCAAGCCATCCAAGGATCCTTTGAAGCTAGATCTATTTTTCTCATTTCCAGTAGGTTTATCCAAGGAACTTGAGGTAGTAATGATGTTCATAACATCATTCGATTCATACATATAAAGCTATCTTATTCGAAGGTTTAAACTTGTAATCACTAGAACATAGTTTAGTTAATTCTAAACTTGTTCGCAAATAAAAGTTAATCCTTCTAAATTGACTTTTAAAATCAACTAAACACATGTTCTATATCTATATGATATGCTAACTTAATGATTTAAACCCTGGAAACACGAAAAACACCGTAAAACCGGATTTACGCCGTCGTAGTAACACCGCAGGCAGTTTTGGGTTAGTTAATTAAAAACTATGATAAACTTTGATTTAAAAGTTGTTATTCTGGGAAAATGATTTTTATTATGAACATGAAACTATATCTAAAAATTATGGTTAAACTCAAAGTGGAAGTATGTTTTCTAAAATGGTCATCTAGACGTCGTTCTTTCGACTGAAATGACTACCTTTACAAAAACAACTTGTAACTTATTTTTCCAACTATAAACCTATACTTTTTCTGTTTAGATTCATAAAATATAGTTCAATATGAAACCATAGCAATTTGATTCACTCAAAATGGATTTAAAATGAAGAAGTTATGGGTAAAACAAGATTGGATAATTTTTCTCATTTTAGCTACGTGAAAATTGGTAACAAACCTATTCCAACCATAACTTAATCAACTTGTATTGTATATTATGTAATCTTGAGATACCATAGACACGTATACAATGTTTCGACCTATCATGTCGACACATCTATATATATTTCGGAACAACCATAGACACTCTATATGTGAATGTTGGAGTTTGCTATACAGGGTTGAGGTTGATTCCAAAATATATATAGTTTGAGTTGTGATCAATACTGAGATACGTATACACTGGGTCGTGGATTGATTCAAGATAATATTTATCGATTTATTTCTGTACATCTAACTGTGGACAACTAGTTGTAGGTTACTAACGAGGACAGCTGACTTAATAAACTTAAAACATCAAAATATATTAAAAGTGTTGTAAATATATTTTGAACATACTTTGATATATATGTATATATTGTTATAGGTTCGTGAATCAACCAGTGGCCAAGTCTTACTTCCCGACGAAGTAAAAATCTGTGAAAGTGAGTTATAGTCCCACTTTTAAAATCTAATATTTTTGGGATAAGAATACATGCAGGTTTTATAAATGATTTACAAAATAGACACAAGTACGTGAAACTACATTCTATGGTTGAATTATCGAAATCGAATATGTCCCTTTTTATTAAGTCTGGTAATCTAAGAATTAGGGAACAGACACCCTAATTGACGCGAATCCTAAAGATAGATCTATTGGGCCTAACAAACCCCATCCAAAGTACCGGATGCTTTAGTACTTCGAAATTTATATCATATCCGAAGGGTGTCCCGGAATGATGGGGATATTCTTATATATATGCATCTTGTTAATGTCGGTTACCAGGTGTTCACCATATGAATGATTTTTATCTCTATGTATGAGATGTGTATTGAAATATGAAATCTTGTGGTCTATTGTTACGATTTGATATATATAGGTTAAACCTATAACTCACCAACATTTTTGTTGACGTTTAAAGCGTGTTTATTCTCAGGTGAATACTAAGAGCTTCCGCTGTTGCATACTAAAATAAGGACAAGATTTAGAGTCCATGTTTGTATGATATTATGTAAAAACTGCATTCAAGAAACTGATTTCGATGTAACATATTTGTATTGTAAACCATTATGTAATGGTCGTGTGTAAACAGGATATTTTAGATTATCATTATTTGATAATCTACGTAAAGCTTTTTAAACCTTTATTTATGAAATAAAGGTTATGGTTTGTTTTAAAAATGAATGCAGACTTTGAAAAACGTCTCATATAGAGGTCAAAACCTCGCAACGAAATCAATTAATATGGAACGTTTTTAATCAATAAGAACGGGACATTTCAGTTGGTATCCGAGCGTTGGTCTTAGAGAACCAGAAAATTTGCATTAGTGTGTCTTATCGAGTTTGTTAGGATGCATTAGTGAGTCTGGACTTCGACCGTGTTTTCTTTAAAAATGATTGCTTAACATTTTTGTTGGAAACTATATATTATTAACATGTATATATTATGTGATATATTAATCTCTTAACATGTTTGATATTGTGTGATAGATGTCTACCTCTAGCACAAATCCCATTGACTCACCTAATAATAACGAAGAGTCGAATATATATTGGACTGATTCACAAGTTCCCGAAGAAGAACCGGAAGAAGAATCAGAACCGGAAGAAGAATCAGAACCGGAAGAGGAGGAACCGGAGGAGGAAATAGAACCGGTGGGGGAAATAATAAAATGGTTAAGTAAAAGAAAATCCTCAACCAACCGACCAAGGTTAATTATGGTCAATGGTGTTTCTGCCAAGGAAGCAAAATATTGGGAGGATTACCAATTCTCCGATGAATCGGATTCCGACGAGAATTCCGATGATGTTATAGAAATTACCCCAACTGAATTTAAAAAGGCAAAAGAAAATAATAAGGGAAAGGGCATAAAAATAGAGAAATCTAATTCCAACCCCGATGAACTTTATATGTATCGTCAACCCCCGAAGTCCTTAAGTTGTAACAATGACCCGGGAACCTCTAAACCACCAGGTTTTTCTAAACCAATGTGGAAAACGACGGCTCGTATTAGGGGAACATCATATATCCCTAGAAACTTGGCAAAACGAACCAAAACCGAAGAAGAAGAAACGAGCGAGTCAGAATAAGTTAGTTGTATTCGTGTGGTGTAATATATGTAATATAGTGTGCTTATGCTTTATGATATATGTAAAAATTGCTTGTATTAATAAGTAATTTTTTTTATGAATCTAACTCTTGTCTATTTTACAGTTTAAAAACACAAAATGGATGGACAACCCAATATTTTAAGAGACCTACCCGGAGACATGATTGATGAAATCTTGTCTAGAGTTGGTCACAATTCCTCGGCACAACTATTTAAGGCGAAATCAGTTTGTAAGACATTCGAAGAACGTTCCAAGAATGTCTTGGTTTATAAGAGACTTTCGTTTGAAAGATGGGGGATATCACATTGGGAAACCCATAAGTTACGATGTGTTTACTTTGACGCATATATTTCGGGGAACCCAAATGCTATTTTAAGCAACGGGTTAAGAAATTATTTTGACTCAATGTATCCGAATATAGGACTTCATGATTTAGAAAAAGCGGCTAACATGCAACATAAAGAAGCATGCTATGCTTACGGGTTAGTAATGTTCACTTCTCACCAAAGTGAGAACAAGAACATTGGGCAACAACTATTAAACAAAACGTTCCCACAAGTAACGGAGTCGGTAATTGGGGTAAGAAATGAGGTTTTTAGATTTGTTACGGGACTGTTGGACATTACGTAACCCTCGTCCCTTTGACGAAGTTACAACACGCTGTCTTATCAATGGCCATAACGGTTATGTTCCACAAGACCAAGGATGGGAAGTAGTCCTAGTAAAATCAGAATGCATGACTTGTTTCTGGACGTATGAATTACGTGTCTTTATCGCCTTTGCTGAACGACTTGTGTATTAGCTAGAATTATCTTCACAACTATCTTGTATCAAAGTTATTGTGTGCTATATTTCATGCTTTATGTAAAATAAGCAGTATTGTAAGTTTGTAAAATATTGTAAAAAAGTTTGAACGCGAAATATTATTATAATCAGTTTTTCATATAGAATTGTAGTAGTTGAATTGTATATTAGCTACTAAGTATGAACTTAACGGGGAGGTACTACCCGAATTTAAACTTATAAAACGCTAATATGAAGAAAAAGCTTTTATAAATGAGTTCATATTATGCTACGAAATACTATTAACTACTCTTAATATTCTGTATGATTAACTTGTTCCATTTGACTATTTTGAAGGAAATGGCACCGACTACTCGACACACCGTGAATATGAATGAAGAGGAATTCCGTACTTTTCTCGCTTCAAACATAGCCGTAGTACAGGTTGCGCTACATACCAACAATAACCTTGGATCTAGCAGTACAGGAAATCGTGTAGGATGCACCTACAAAGATTTCACTGCCTGCAAACCTTTGGAATTTGATGGAACCGAAGGACCGATCGGATTGAAACGGTGGACCGAGAAGGTCGAATTGGTGTTTGCCATAAGTAAGTGTACTGAAGAGGACAAAGTGAAGTACGCTACGCATACCTTCACAGGTTCTGCGTTAACATGGTGGAATACCTATCTAGAGCAAGTGGGACAAGATGATGCGTACGCACTACCGTGGTCAGCATTCAAGCACTTGATGAACGAGAAGTACCGTCCCAGAACCGAGGTCAATAAGCTCAAGACAGAACTTAGAGGGTTACGAACCCATGGATTTGATATTACCACGTACGAAAAACGATTCATAGAATTGTGCCTATTGTGTCCAGGAGCGTTCGAAGATGAGGAAGAGAAGATCGACGCGTTTGTGAAAGGATTACCGGAAAGAATCCAAGAAGATATAAGTTCACACGAGCCCGCCTCCATACAACAGGCATGTAGAATGGCTCACAAACTAGTGAACCATATTGAGGAAAGAATTAAAGAACAGACGGCTGAAGAGGCCAATGTGAAGCAAGTCAAAAGAAAGTGGGAGGAAAACGGTGATAAGAATCACCAATACAACAATAACAGCAATTACAATAATAATCGCAACAATTATCCCAACAATCGCAACATCAATCGCAAGTACAACAAACGGCCCAACAACAACAACTACAACAATCATCCCAACAACAATAACAACCGCAACAACAACAACAATTAGAAGCAGCTATGCCAAAAGGTGTGAAAAGTATCACTCGGGGTTTTGCACCAAATTTTGTAACAAGTGTAAAAGAAATGGTCATAGCGCGGCGAAGTGTGAGGTCTATGGACCAGGGGTTAACAGAACGAAAGGAACAAATGGTGTCGGAACGAGTAATGGCGGAGCAAGTAGTGTCGGAGCAAGTTATGCCAATGTAGTTTGTTATAAATGTGGAAAACCGGGCCACATTATTAGAAATTGCCCGAACCAGGAGAACACGAATGGACAAGGCCGCGGAAGAGTTTTCAATATTAATGCGGCAGAGGCACAGGAAGACCCGGAGCTTGTTACGGGTACGTTTCTTATTGACAATAAATCTGCTTACGTTTTATTTGATTCGGGTGCGAATAGAAGCTATATGAGTAGAGATTTTTGTGCTAAATTAAGTTGCCCATTGACGCCATTGGATAGTAAATTTTTACTCGAATTAACAAACGGTAAATTAATTTCAGCAGATAATATATGCCGGAATCGAGAAATTAAACTGGGTAGCGAAATATTTAAGATTGATTTGATACCAGTAGAGTTAGGGAGTTTTGATGTAATAGTTGGCATGAACTGGCTGAAGAAGGTGAAAGCAGAGATCGTATGTTATAAAAATGCAATTCGCATTGTACGAGAAGAAGGAGAACCCTTAATGGTGTACGGAGAAAAGGGCAACATGAAGCTACATCTTATTAGTAATTTGAAGGCACAAAAACTAATAAGAAAAGGTTGCTATGCTGTTCTAGCACACGTCGAGAAAGTACAAACTGAAGAAAAGAGCATCAATGATGTTCCCATCGCAAAAGAATTTCCCGATGTATTTCCGAAAGAATTACCGGGACTACCTCCACATCGATCTATTGAATTTCAAATAGATCTTGTACCAGGAACTGCACCAATAGCTCGTGCTCCTTATAGACTCACACCCAGTGAGATGAAAGAACTGCAAAGCCAACTGCAAGAACTATTAGAACGTGGTTTCATTCGACCAAGCACATCACCATGGGGAGCTCCTGTTTTGTTTGTCAAGAAGAAGGATGGTACATTTAGGTTGTGTATTGACTACAGAGAGTTGAACAAACTTACCATCAAAAACCGTTATCCACTGCCAAGAATTGACGACTTATTTGATCAACTACAGGGCTCGTCAGTTTATTCGAAGATCGATTTACGTTCTGGATATCATCAAATGCGAGTAAAGGAGGATGATATTCCAAAAACTGCTTTTAGGACGCGTTATGGTCATTACGAGTTTATGGTTATGCCGTTTGGATTGACTAACGCACCAGCTGTGTTCATGGACCTTATGAACCGAGTGTGTGGGCCATATCTTAACAAGTTTGTCATTGTTTTCATCGATGACATACTTATTTACTCAAAGAATGATTAAGAGCACGAAGAACATTTGAGAAAAGTGCTAGAAGTATTGAGGAAAGAAAAACTGTACGCTAAGTTTTCAAAGTGTGCATTTTGGTTGGAAGAAGTTCAATTCCTCGGTCACATAGTGAACAAAGAAGGTATCCAGGTGGACCCGGCAAAGATCGAAACCGTTGAAAAGTGGGAAACCCCAAAAACTCTGAAGCATATACGTCAATTTTTAGGATTGGCTGGTTACTACAGAAGATTCATCCAAGATTTCTCCAAAATAGCAAAACCCTTGACTGCATTAACGCATAAAGGGAAGAAATTTGAATGGAAGGATGAACAACAAAAGGCGTTTCAATTATTGAAGAAAATGCTAACTACGGCACCTATATTGTCATTGCCTGAAGGGAATGATGATTTTGTGATTTATTGTGACGCATCAAAGCAAGGTCTCGGTTGTGTATTAATGTAACGAACGAAGGTGATTGC
Organism: Rutidosis leptorrhynchoides; assembly: GCF_046630445.1. Classification (NCBI taxonomy): domain Eukaryota; kingdom Viridiplantae; phylum Streptophyta; class Magnoliopsida; order Asterales; family Asteraceae; genus Rutidosis; species Rutidosis leptorrhynchoides. The sequence continues at coordinate 10,998,147 of NC_092340.1, read as the reverse complement.
TTATGCGTCTAGACAATTGAAGATTCATGAGCAAAATTATACGACGCATGATTTGGAATTAGGCGCGGTTGTTTTTGCATTAAAGACTTGGAGGCACTACTTATATGGGGTCAAAAGTATTATATATACCGACCACAAAAGTCTTCAACACATATTTAATCAGAAACAACTGAATATGAGGCAGCGTAGGTGGATTGAATTGTTGAATGATTACGACTTTGAGATTCGTTACCACTCGGGGAAGGCAAATGTAGTAGCCGACGCCTTGAGCAGAAAGGACAGAGAACCCATTCGAGTAAAATCTATGAATATAATGATTCACACTAACCTTACTACTCAAATAAAGGAGGCACAACAAGGAGTTTTAAAAGAGGGAAATTTAAAGGATGAAATACCCAAAGGATCGGAGAAGCATCTTAATATTCGGGATGACGGAACCCGGTATAGGGCTGAAAGAATTTGGGTACCAAAATTTGGAGATATGAGAGAAATGGTACTTAGAGAAGCTCATAAAACCAGATACTCAATACATCCTGGAACGAGGAAGATGTACAAGGATCTCAAGAAATATTTTTGGTGGCCGGGTATGAAAGCCGATGTTGCTAAATACGTAGGAGAATGTTTAACGTGTTCTAAGGTCAAAGCTGAGCATCAGAAACCATCAGGTCTACTTCAACAACCCGAAATCCCGAAATGGAAATGGGAAAATATTACCATGGATTTCATCACTAAATTGCCAAGGACTGCAAGTGGTTTTGATACTATTTGGGTAATAGTTGATCGTCTCACCAAATCAGCACACTTCCTGCCAATAAGAGAAGATGACAAGATGGAGAAGTTAGCACGACTGTATTTGAAGGAAGTCGTCTCCAGACATGGAATACCAATCTCTATTATCTCTGATAGGGATGGCAGATTTATTTCAAGATTCTGGCAGACATTACAGCAAGCATTAGGAACTCGTCTAGACATGAGTACTACCTATTATCCACAAACTGATGGACAGATCGAAAGGACGATACAAACGCTTGAAGACATGCTACGAGCATGTGTTATTGATTTCGGAAACAGTTGGGATCGACATCTACCGTTAGCAGAATTTTCCTACAACAACAGCTACCATTCAAGCATTGAGATGGCGCCGTTTGAAGCACTTTATGGTAGAAAGTGCAGGTCTCCGATTTGTTGGAGTGAAGTGGGGGATAGACAGATTACGGGTCCGGAGATAATACTAGAAACTACCGAGAAAATCATCCAAATTCAACAAAGATTGATAACCGCCTAGAGTCGACAAAAGAGCTACGCGGACAGTAAAAGAAAAGATATAGAGTTTGAAATTGGAGAAATGGTCATGCTTAAGGTTTCACCTTGGAAAGGCGTTGTTCGATTTGGTAAACGGGGGAAACTAAATCCAAGGTACATTGGACCATTCAAGATTATAGATCGTGTCGGACCAGTAGCTTACCAACTGGAGCTACCTCAACAACTCGCGGCTGTACATAACACTTTCCATGTCTCAAATTTGAAGAAATGTTTTGCTAAAGAAGATCTCACTATTCCGTTGGACGAAATCCAAATCAATGAAAAACTTCAATTCATTGAAGAACCCGTCGAAATAATGGATCGTGAGGTTAAGAGACTTAAACAAAACAAGATACCGATTGTTAAGGTTCGATGGAATGCTCGTAGAGGACCCGAGTTCACCTGGGAGCATGAAGATCAGATGAAGAAGAAATACCCGCATTTATTTCCAGAAGATACGTCAACACCTCCAACTGCTTAAAATTTCGGGACGAAATTTATTTAACGGGTAGGTACTGTAGTGACCTGAACTTTTCCATGTTTATATATATATTAAATGAAATTGTTATTTACATGATTAAGTGTTTCCAACATGTTAAACAATCAAATTGTTAAGACTTGATTAATTGAAATAGGTTTCATATAGACAATTGATCACCCAAGTTGACCGGTGATTCACGAACGTTAAAACTTGTAAAAACTATACGATGACATATATATGGTTATATATATAGTTAACATGATTTTATTATAAGTATGTATCTCATTAGGTATTTTAACAATGAGTTAAATACATAAAAATGAGACTATTAATTTAAGAAACTCGAAAACGATATATATATAACGATTATCGTTATAACAACGTCATACTAGGTACATATGAATCATATTAAGATATTGATACACTTGGTTAATTATGTTAAATGATAAGTAAATATATTATTAAGTGTATTAACAATGAAATACATATGTAAAAATAAGACTACTAACTTAATGATTTCGAAACGAGACATATATGTAACGATTATCGTTGTAACGACATTTAACTGTATATACATCATACTAAGATATATTATATATCATAATATCATGATAATATAACAATTTAACATCTCATTTGTTATAATAAACAATGGGTTAACAACATTCAACAAGATCGTTAACCTAAAGGTTTCAAAACAACATTTACATGTAACGACTAACGATGACTTAACGACTCAGTTAAAATGTATATACATGTAGTGTTTTAATATGTATTCATACACTTTTGAAAGACTTCATGACACTTATCAAAATACTTCTACTTAACAAAAATGCTTACAATTACATCCTCGTTCAGTTTCATCAACAATTCTACTCGTATGCACCCGTATTCGTACTCGTACAATACACAGCTTTTAGATGTATGTACTATTGGTATATACACTCCAATAATCAGCTCTTAGCAGCCCATGTGAGTCACCTAACACATGTGGGAACTATCATTTGGCAACTAGCATGAAATATCTCATAAAATTACAAAAATATGAGTAATCATTCATGACTTATTTACATGAAAACAAAATTACATATCCTTTATATCTAATCCATACACCAACGACCAAAAACACCTAAAAACACTTTCATTCTTCAATTTTCTTCATCTAATTGATCTCTCTCAAGTTCTATCTTCAAGTTCTAAGTGTTCTTCATAAATTCTAAAAGTTCTAGTTTCATAAAATCAAGAATACTTCCAAGATTGCAAGTTTACTTCCAAGTTTTCTAAATCCATTCCAAGTAATCATCCAAGATCAAGAAACCTTTGTTACTTACAGTAGGTTATCTTTCTAATACAAGGTAATAATCATATTCAAACTTTAATTCAATTTCTATAGCTATAACAATCTTATTTCGAGTGGAAATCTTACTTGAAATTGTTTTCGTGTCATGATTCTGCTTCAAGAACTTTCAAGCCATCCAAGGATCCTTTGAAGCTAGATCTATTTTTCTCATTTCCAGTAGGTTTATCCAAGGAACTTGAGGTAGTAATTATGTTCATAACATCATTCGATTCATACATATAAAGCTATCTTATTCGAAGGTTTAAACTTGTAATCACTAGAACATAGTTTAGTTAATTCTAAACATGTTCGCAAATAAAAGTTAATCCTTCTAACTTGACTTTTAAAATCAACTAAAAACATGTTATATATCTATATGATATGCTAACTTAATTATTTAAAACCTGGAAACACGAAAAACACCGTAAAACCGGATTTACGCCGTCGTAGTAACACTGCGGGCTGTTTTGGGTTAGTTAATTAAAAACTATGATAAAATTTGATTTAAAAGTTGTTATTCTGGAAAAATAATTTTTATTATGAACATGAAACTATATCCAAAAATTATGGTTAAACTCAAGGTGGAAGTATGTTTTCTAAAATGGTCATCTAGACGTCGTTCTTTCGACTGAAATGACTACCTTTACAAAAAAGACTTCTAACTTATTTTTCCGACTATAAACCTATGATTTTTCTGTTTAGATTCATAAAATAGAGTTCAATATGAAACCATAGCAATTTGATTCACTCAAAACGGATTTAAAATAAAGAAGTTATGGGTAAAACAAGATTGGATAATTTTTCTCATTTTAGCTACGTGAAAATTGGTAACAAATCTATTCCAACCATAACTTAATCAACTTGTATTGTATATTATGTAATCTTGAGATACCATAGACACGTATATAATGTTTTGACCTATCATGTTGACACATCTATATATATTTCGGAATAACCATAGACACTCTATATGTGAATGTTGGAGTTAGCTATACATGGTTGAGGTTGATTCCAAAATATATATAGTTTGAGTTGTGATCAATACTGAGATACGTATACACTGGGTCGTGGATTGATTCAAGATAATATTTATCGATTTATTTCTGTACATCTAACTGTGGACAACTAGTTGTAGGTTACTAACGAGGACAGCTGACTTAATAAACTTAAAACATCAAAATATATTAAAAGTATTGTAAATATATTTTGAACATACTTTGATATATATGTATATATTGTTATAGGTTCGTGAATCAACCAGTGGCCAAGTCTTACTTCCCGATGAAGTAAAAATCTGTGAAAGTGAGTTATAGTCCCACTTTTAAAATCTAATATTTTTGGGATGAGAATACATGCAGGTTTTATAAATAATTTACAAAATAGACACAAGTACGTGAAACTACATTCTATGGTTGAATTATCGAAATCGAATATGCCCCTTTTTATTAAGTCTGGTAATCTAAGAATTAGGGAACAGACACCCTAATTGTCGCGAATCCTAAAGATAGATCTATTGGGCCTAACAAACCCCATCCAAAGTACCGGGTGCTTTAGTACTTTGAAATTTATATCATATCCGAAGGGTGTCCCAGAATGATGGGGATATTCTTATATATTCTTATATATATATATTCTTATATATATGAATATTCTTAATGTCGGTTACCAGGTGTTCACCATATGAATGATTTTTATCTCTATGTATGGGATGTGTATTGAAATATGAAATCTTGTGATCTATTGTTACGATTTGATATATATATAGGTTAAACCTATAACTCACCAACATTTTTGTTGAAGTTTAAAGCATGTTTATTCTCAGGTGAATACTAAGAGCTTCTGCTGTTGCATACTAAAATAAGGACAAGATTTGGAGTCCATGTTTGTATGATATGGTGTAAAAACTGCATTCAAGAAACTGATTTCGATGTAACATATTTGTATTGTAAACCATTATGTAATGGTCGTGTGTAAACAGGATATTTTAGATTATCATTATTTGATAATCTACGTAAAGCTTTTTAAACCTTTATTTATGAAATAAAGGTTATGGTTTGTTTTAAAAATGAATGCAGTCTTTGAAAAACGTCTCATATAGAGGTCAAAACCTCGCAACGAAATCAATTAATATGGAACGTTTTTAATCAATAAGAACGGGACATTTCATCAACCAGTGGCCAAGTCTTACTTCCCGACGAAGTAAAAATCTGTGAAAGTGAGTTATAGTCCCACTTTTAAAATCTAATATTTTTGAGATGAGAATACATGCAGGTTTTATAAATGATTTACAAAATAGACACAAGTACGTGAAACTACATTCTATGGTTGAATTATCAAAATCGAATATGCCCCTTTTTATTTAGTCTGGTAATCTAAGAATTAGGGAACAGACACCCTAATTGACGCGAATCCTAAAGATAGATCTATTGGTCCTAACAAACCCCATCCAAAGTACCGGATGCTTTAGTACTTCGAAATTTATATCATATCCGAAGGGTTTCCCGGAATGATGGGGATATTCTTATATATGCATCTTGTTAATGTCGATTACCAGGTGTTCACCATATGAATAATTTTTATCTCTATGTATGGGATGTATATTGAAATATGAAATCTTGTGGTCTATTGTTACGATTTGATATATATAGGTTAAACCTATAACTCACCAACATTTTTGTTGACGTTTTAAGGATGTTTATTCTCAGGTGATTATTAAGAGCTTCCGCTATCGCATACTTAAATAAGGACGAGATTTGGAGTCCATGCTTGTATGATATTGTGTAAAAACTGCATTCAAGAAACTTATTTTGTTGTAACATATTTGTATTGTAAACCATTATGTAATGGTCGTGTGTAAACAGGATATTTTAGATTATCATTATTTGATAATCTACGTAAAGCTTTTTAAACCTTTATTGATGAAATAAAGGTTATGGTTTGTTTTAAAATGAATGCAGTCTTTGAAAAACGTCTCATATAGATGTCAAAACCTCGCAACGAAATCAATTAATATGGAACGTTTTTAATCAATAAGAACGGGACATTTCATTTATGAATGCAAAACTGGTTTTCAAACAGCATATAGTGTTTGACCTTGTAATGATCCTGTTGTTGATGAACCGTACACGATGGTTTTGTATGGGGCGTCACATTAAATAACGCGAATATTAAAATGCTAATCAACGGAGGATACGAATATAGATAACGAAAGATATTGTAATAAAAAAAAGATGGGCGTTAAAATGAATTAACGGAAAAATTCGGGTTGTTACAACTTGCATCCGTATAAATTTGTGCTTCAAGGTGTCCATTCTTTTTAAATACAACTCCATTGCCTGCTGTTTTCTTTAAATATCTGATGATCCTCATTACAGCTTCCATATGGTGAACTTGTGGTTGATGCATAAACTGGCTCACAACTCCAACTGCATGTGCTATATCTGGTCGAGTGTGAGCAAGATAGATGAATTTTCCCACCATCCTTTGGTATTGCCCTTTGTCAGCAAGATCAGCTTCGTCTTCCATATATAACTTTTGGTTTGGAATCATTTGAGTATCAGCTGGTTTGCAATCAATCATACCTATTTCTGCAAGAAAATCAAGAACATACTTCTTTTGACAGATAAATATTCCCTGTTGCTTTTGACAGATAAATATTCCCTGTTGGGATCGTAATACCTTAATTCCCAAAAAATACTTAAGTGTGCCTAAATCTTTCATTTCAAATTCTTTAAATACGTTTATTTTTAAGTTAGAAATTTCCTCTTTATCATTCCCTGTTATTATCATATCATCAACATAAATGATTAAGCATGTAATTAAATTTCCTTTCCGTTTAAAAAAGAGAGTATGATCCCAGTTGCTTTGTTTAAAATCATATTTTTTGATAAATAGTGTAAATCTCCCAAACCAAGCCCGTGATGATTGTTTTTGCCCATATAAAGCCTTTTTAAGTCGACAAACTTCCCTGTTTTTAAAGTTGTCGGTGAATCCAGGTGGTGCTTCCATATTGACTTCCTCTTTTAATTCGCCATGGAGAAAAGTATTATTCACATCAAATTGATGAAGTGACCAATCTTCATTTGCAGCAAAAGAGAAGAGAACTCTAATGGTATCAATCTTTGCAACTGGTGAGAAGGTTTCGGAGTAATCAATCCCGTATGTCTAAGTGTATCCTTTTGCAACCAGTCGAGCTTTGTATCTTTCAATGGTTCCATCTGGTTTATATTTTATAGTAAACACCCATCGACATCCCACTGGTTTCTTTCCTTGAGGTATGACACATTTTTCCTAAGTGTCATTATGATTTAAAGCTTCCATTTCAACTTCCATTGCTTTTTTCCAGTTTTTTGATTTTAACGCTTGTTTAGCAGAAGTTGGAATATTTTCAGAGTAAATTGCGGAATTAAATTTTTGAGCTTCTTTTGACAGATTTCCTTGTGCTATATTAGCCATAGGATATCTAGATCTTTGCGCTTCTTTTTCTGGAGAATATCGTTTTGGTGGGACACCTCTATTAGCTCTTTGAGGTAGGATATATCGTTGGGTGATTTTATCAAAATTTGAGTCACGTTGTTCCTCTTGAGTTTGATGCTCGTTGTTCTAGGAGGTTTCAGTAGTCTCATGGTTTGGTGGGATGGTTTCTGTAGGCTCGGGGTTTAGTATTGGTTCGGGGTCAATTGGCTCATGGTTTGGTATTGGCTCAGGGTTTGGTATTGGTTCGGGGTCTACTGGTTCAGGGTTTGGTATTGGTTCGGGATCTTGTGTTTGAGGTGGTACCCATGTCATCCAACTAAGAGTGTCATTACTCTCGTTCTCCCCCTCACTCGTGAGTTGGGTATTTTAGTAAAAATATTCAGTTTCAACAAAATCACAGCTCATAGTAGTAAAAACATGACGTCTTTTGGGACTGTAACACCGATATCCTTTTTGGTTTATTCCATAGCCAACCATGACACATTTTTCCACACATAGATCTAGTTTGGTATGCTCATATTTTGGAATATGGACGAAGACCGAGCACCCAAATATTTGAGGTTCAATGCTAAATGAAGTCGGAAGGGTATGAAATTGGGAAAGCGTATCTTTAGGGGTTTTTATGCCCAAAACCTTAGTAGGTAACCAGTTGATAAGATATGTAGCGGAAGCAAGGGCTTCGGGCCAAAAACTTTTCGGAGCCTTGGATTCAATTAATAAAGCTCTTGTCATTTCTAAAAGTAGTCGATTCTTACTTTCGGCTACGCCATTTTGCTCGGGGGTATGAGCACACGAGGTTTGATGAATAATCCCATTATTTTCGCAAAAAGATTTTATTGATGAGTTTACAAACTCACCCCCATTATCGGATCTTAACATTTGTATGTTTTTATTAAATTGGGTTTGAACCATTTTATAAAAGTGAGAAAATTTCTCAAAAACTTCTGATTTGTGGGATACAAAATAAATCCAAGTCATTCAGGTATGATCGTCAATAAATAAGACAAAATATCGAAAAAATTTCCCCCAACAACCGGTGCAGGACTCTACACATCAGAATGGATTAAAGCAAAAGGAATTTCTTTCCTAGTGTTACTAGGTTTAAATGTATTTCGGTGGCTTTTAGCCAAAATACATGTTTCACAATTTAACGTAACATTGGATGGAAAAAGACTTGGAAATAAAGAGTGTAAGTATCCGGCAGATGGGTGACCTAACCTCCTATGCCATAACCAGGCTTCCCTCGTAGGTGTTCCGTGAGCAAGCATCACGGTACCTTGTTGGGTTACTTCGTTCACATAGTACAACCCACCCCGTTCACCACGCCCAATAATCACCCCAGTCCTAATATCTTGAAGGATACAAAAGGTAGGGAGTAATAAGACAGAACAATTTAGTTCCTTTGTAACGTGGCTAACGGACAACAACTTATGGGACATGGTTGGAATATATAAGCAATTAGATAATTTCATAGTCGGAGTAATTTCAATTTTTCCACCTCCTTCAACTTGTACAACACCGCCATTGGTGTGACGCCCCGTACAAAATCAACGTGTATGGATCATCAACAACAGGTCCATTACACGGTACAATACTACATGCTGTTTTAAAACAAGTTTTGCATTCATGAAAAGGTGACGTCTTTACCAACGTCAAATATTTTACAAAGATAACGTGCTTCTACGAATAGAAAGCATTAACATAAGTACGTGACACGAAGGTCATTACAAAGCCATTTTTCAAATGTAACATAATTTGTGAATGCAAAGTAAAAGTTCCATGATTGACACATCTCTAAATAATGCAGCGGAAATCTAACACAGCGAGTCTGTAACAGCAAGTCTAACACCAAGACTATAACAGCAAGTCTAACACCAAGACTATAACAGCAAGTCTAACAGCGGCAGCAACAACGTCTAAGCACCTGAGAAATACATGCTTAAAAAGTCAACATGAATGTTGGTGAGCTGTAGTTTGTTTGTAATTAGTAATGTAATGTAGACCACGAGATTTCGTATTCAAAATAGTATGAAAAGTATATGCTTATCCGTGGGCACCCGGTAACTAACTTAACAAATAATATCACCCCCTAAAAGTACACCTGGCAAGTGCGTAATTTTACAAAGTATTAAACACCCGTTGAATGCTAGCGCAACTAGCCCGAGTGGGGATGTCAAACCCTATGGATCCATATCTAAGATTCGCGTCTACCGGTTCATAAACCAATAGTTAAACGTTACTGAGCTAAGGGGAATCTTTGTGCCGTTATGTCACCCACACATATATAAAGTTTAAGTACTCGTGTCTAGTATGTAAAACATAAAAAGCACATGTATTCTCAGTCCCAAAAATAGTTAAAGTAAAAAGGGAGCTATAACTCACAGTGATAAATGCGGTAAAAGTCGATACGAAAAGTATGCAAGTAGTAAGTCGGTCCGAAAGGTCCTCAACCTAAGTCAAAGGTCACTAAGTGAGTATATTGTCCAAAAAGGTTTTAAAGTGAATAAATTAAGCCTTAAGTATCGTCATCATCATCATCATCATCATTCGTAAAAGATAAAGTAAGTTTTCAACAAGAATAGAGATTGAAACAAAAGGCTGACTTCGAACAGCTGCTACGACCTCTATACAAACCGAAAAGACGCGTTGTCAGTGGACAAGGCTCCGCATGTGAGTCCTTGTACCGCTGTCCAATTTTCAGATCCTAACTAGAAGTTGTTTGACCGTGGCGACGGTTCAAGCGCGAGTAAGTCAGAATTTTCAGCACATCGTTACAAAGGCGTAGTGATTTTCGAAAGGCTATAAATCTTAAAACGTATATCGGATTTAGGCGAGTCTTAAATGAAAAGTCATCTAATAGAAACGAACTATCTGAAAATCAACTTTCTAGAAGTCCTAGGTGTCTGATCTGACCCCGAAAAACAGAAAACAAGTGCTTCGGTGGGTTTCTTGGTGCTTGATGCTCATCACGGTTCTCATCCTTGATGCGTATAAGCCTCAAGTGTACAACTCTTGATGTTTTAGCATCACTTTGACCAAGTTTCAACCATCAACACACAACTAAGAGTAAAAGCTAACATTCTACAAGTTTTGAACATCAAGGTTGTCTCTTTATTGCATAAACACAATAAAGCTTCAACCTTTGTCCTTTTGACACAAGTTTATGCATCTTCATCATATGAGATGATGAAGACTTGATTTTTATCACCATAAAAATCATAAAAGGTTCCAAGTAAGTGAGATCTACAATAATAACTTAGATCTCAAGTATTAAGAAACCCTAAGCTACAAAGTTAAATGTCCCGTTCATATAGATTATAAACGTTCCATATTAATTGATTTCGTTGCGAGGTTTTGACCTCTATATGAGACGTTTTTCAAAGACTGCATTCGATTTTAAAAACAAACCATAACCTTTAAAATATTACGACGATTATCAAATAATGATAATCTAAAATATAGCATTTTCACGCGACCATTACATAATGGTTTACAATAATATTACACAACAATATATGTCTTCGAATGCAGTTTTTAAACAATATTATACAAGCATGCTGACTCCAACTCTTGTCCATAAATTAGCATGCAACAGCGGAAGCTCTTAATAATCACCTGAGAATAAACATGCTTTATACGTCAACAAAAATGTTGGTGAGTTATAGGTTTAACCTATATATTTATCAATTCGTAATAATAGACCACAAGATTTTATATTTCCATTTCTCATAAACAACATGCAATCTGCATAAAAATTATTCATATGATGAACACCTGGTAACCGACATTAACAAATGCATCTAGAATATCCCCAATATACAGGTACACTCATCTGTATATAAAATCGAAGTACTAAAGCATCCATAACATGGATGGGGTTCGTTAGGCCCATAGATCTATCTTCAGAATTCGCGTCAATTTGGGGGTCAGTTCCCAAATTCTTAGGCTACCAAGCTGAAAGGGTGATATCCGGTATAATGATTCAATCATAGAATATAGTTTCAAGTACTTGTGTCTATTTTGTAAAACATTTATAAAACTGCATGTATTCTCATCCCAAAAATATTAGATTTTAAAAGTGGGACTATAACTCACTTTCACAGATTTTTCCTTCGTCGGAAATAAGACTTGGCCACGGGTCGATTCATGAACCTATAACAATTATATACATATATATTAAAGTATGATCGAAATATATTTACAATATATTTTATTATGTTTTAACGATTTAAGTTTGTTAAGTTAGCAGTCCAACGTTAGTAATCTACAACTAGTTGTCCACAGTTAGATGTATAGAAATAAATCAATATATATTATCTCGAATCAATCCACCACCCAGCGTATACAAGTCTCAGGCTAGATCACAACTCAAAGTATATATATTATTTTGGAATCAACCTCAACCCTGTATAGCTAACTCAAGCATTACTGCATATAGAGTGTCTATGGTTGTTCCCAAATAATATATATAGATGGGTCGATATGATATGTCAAAACATTGTATACGTATCTATGGTATCCCAAGATTACATAATATATGTTAGAATACATGTATAATACAATAAGTTAGTTAAGTTATGATTAGAATAGATTTGTTACAAATTTCACGTAGCTACAACAAGCAAAAATATCCAATTTTGTTTTACCCATAACTTCTTCGTTTTAAATTCATTTTGAGTGATTCAAGCTGCTATGGTTTCATAATGAACTGAAATTCATGAAAATAAACAGAAAAAGTATAAGTTTATAGTCGGAAATACAGGTTACAAGTCATTTTTGTAAGAGGTATTCATTTCAGTCGAAAGAACGACGTCTCGATGACCATTTTGAAAAGCATACTTCCACTTTGAGTTTAACCATGATTTTTGGATATAGTTTCATGTTCATGAGAAAAATCATTTTCCCAGAAGGACAACTTTTAAATCAAAGTTTATCATAGTTTTTAATTATCTAACCCAAAACAGCCCGCGGTGTTACTACGGCGGCGTATGTCCGGTTTTACGGTGTTCTTCGTGTTTTCAGGTTTTAAATCATTAAGTTAGCATATCATATAGATATAGAACATGTATTTAGTTGATTTTAAAAGTTAATTTAGAAGGATTAACTTTGTTTGCGAACAAGTTTAGAGTTAACTAAACTATGTTCTAGTGATTACATGTTATAATCTTCGAATAAAATAGTTTTATATATATGAATCGAATGATATTATGAACATCATTACTACCTCAAGTTTAGTAGGTAAACCTACTGGAAGTGACAAAAATTGATCTACCTTTAAAGGATTCTTGGATGGCTTGAAAGTTCTTGAAGTAAAATCATGACACGAAAACAAGTTCAAGTAAGATTATCACTCGAATTAAGATAGTTTATGGTTATAGAAATCGAATCGAAGTTTGGATATGAATATTACCTTGAATAAGAAATATAACCTACTGTAATTAACAAAGGTTTCTTGATCTTAGATGATTACTTGGAATGGATTTGCAAGATTGAAAGTAAACTAGCAAACTTGAAAGGATTTTCGAAGTGTTCTAGAAGTGTTCTTCCTATGATGATTATAGCTTGATTCTTGAAGTAATTTTTGATGAAGATGATGATTAGTTTACTGGAAATTTCATTCCTAAGAGTGTGTGTGTGTGTGTGTTTAAAGAGAATTAGAAAGAGAATTGGAAGTGAAATGGATTGATTGGTGAGTGGTGAATGGTGAGTGGGGTTAAAAGGAGTTCTAGTTAGTTGACTAGTTCATGGTAGATGTGATGACCCGGAAATTTCTGACTAAATTTAAACTTAATATTTAACGTTTCCGACACGATAAGCAAAGTCTATGAAATTGAATCTCAAAATTTTAAACTATTCAAATACCCTTCGATTGTTCTCAACGATTTGCGAACAATTATATGTAAATAGATACATATATATACTATAACTTAAAAATGTAACAAAGTGTTATGAAAATGATACTGTGCATTAACCTTATTGGTTTGATTATCTGATTGATATTTAGATAAGTTAACTAAAACATTTAAGATGAACCAGTAAAACACTAATTTGCTACAGTATTTTCGAATTGCTACAGTACCCGAAAAGCTACAGTGTTTTCAAAAATCACTATTTGCTACAGTGAAAACAACTTTGCTACGGTGCTATAGTGAAAACGACTTTGCTACAGTAAAACACTATTTTCTACCGTGAAAACGACTTTGCTACAGTAAAACAGTGAAAACGAATTTGCTACATTAAAACACTATTTGCAACCGTAAACACTATTTGCTACAGTAAACACTATTTGCTACAGTAAAAATATGTCGACGAGCTAGTTGCCAAAATTATGTGAGCTGGAAAAAATGGGCCATGCGATCGCATGGCCAATGGCCTTCAGAACCATGCGATCGCATGGGGTCTGGGGACAGGCCACACCTATAAAAACTCGATCATTTCTGCTTCTGTTTTGATTCAATTACTCCGTAAGTATTTATTTATTTTATTTATATTATTATTATTATTATTATTATTATTATTATTATTATTATTATTATTATTGTTATTGTTATTATTATTATTATTATTATTATTATTAAGATTAATATTATTATTAATCTTATTATTATTAGTAGTATTAATATTATACATAAAATACTACGACGAGGTCTTGAGCGTGTCACTTTCAAAATGGGTTTTCAAGCGGAATAGAGCTAAGGAAATTATGGGCAATGTTCGGGGGTATATTTATGAATCAAACCTAGTATTTATCATCTCCGTTACGTCTACGTACTTTTCTACAATATTGAATCTCAATATTGATACGTAAGCACTCATATTTTATCTTTTATATATTAATTGTGTATCCATGTCTAGTGCTCGAGTATATATATTTATACATACGTGTATGCTAAATTTCATCGTTAAACATTTTATAATAGATCACGAATTAAATACATATATTACTAGTAAAAAGTATATGATATACATGTTTTTGGAAAGCTGGCGAAAAATCAATAACTTTTCATTTAGATATCGAATAGTTTCGATGAACGGATTAAAAGATATGATCAACTGAATTATGATTGAAGTTAATTGAAATTGCTTTTGAATCTGCAATTAAGATTTAAACAACTTGTTTACAAGATTGATAAAGTGGATTTTTGAATATTACCAACCGAGTAAATGAATCCTTATATAAGGAACGTCTTGTTTTGTTGAACTATTGTCAAAATTGACTTTTTGAAACGACTTTGGATAACTTTTGTATGTCGATCTCGAGCATTAAGATTATGATACACTATGACCTGACCTAGCTTGATAGACATTTATTGACCAACATATGTTCTCTAGGTTGAGATCTACGATTAATTGGTAATCCAAGTTTCGGTCACATTTTGATGAACAACTTTATATGCTGCTAAGGTGAGTTTCATTTGCTCCCTTTTTAATTGCTTTTGCAATCTATATTTTTGGGCTGAGAATACATGCACTTTATTTTAAACGCAATGGATACAAGTACATACTAAATTCTACACGGAGTTTGAATCGAAAATCCCTTAGCTTTGGTAACTAGTAACTGCCGGTTATAAGAACTGGTGGGCGCGAGTAGTTATATATGGATCCATAGGGCTTGACATCCCCGTCTGTTCCAGGTATAGAAACCCTAGCCTGAACTATAAAACAGACGTATGCTATTTGATTTTAGTACACGTTGGTTTGCGTGTATTGTATATGTTGGTTGCATGTATGTTAAAATAGGGGTACTTATTATAACGTTAAAGCATAGTTACCAGGGTGCTCAATCTTGTAGAATATTTTGATAAACGTTTCTGGATGAAACAACTGAAATCTTGTGATCCATCTTTATATACAGATTATGCGCAACAATAAAACTATGAACTCACCAACCTTTGTGTAGACACTTGTTAGCATGTTTATTCTCAGGTTTCCTAGAAGTCTTCCGCTGTTTGCTTATATGTTAGACAAGCTATGTGCATGGAGTCTTACATGACATATTTTTCAAGGAAACGTTGCATTCACCAAATCATCACCATGTATCTTATTTTGACTGCATTGTCAACGGAAGTATCAATGTAAACTATTATATTACGGTGTTTGTCTATATTGTAGAAATCATCAGATGTCGAAAACCTTTGATTTAAATACTCATTTATGGTGTGCCTTTTCAAAAGAATGCAATGTTTACAAAACGTATCATATAGAGGTCAATTACCTCGCAATGAAATCCATGAATGACGTGTCCGTCCATATGGATTTGGAACGATCGTCATAGTAGAAGTTAAATTTGATTAGTCAAGCATGACTTAATCAAGAGTGGAATCCCATTCTAGTTCCTATTGGTATATACCTATAGTAAGTACGTCTAGAAGCTGTGTATAATACGGGTACGAATACGGAATGACTACGAGTAGAATTGTTGTTGAAAATGAATGGAAATGTAATTGTAAGCATTTTTGCTAAGTAGAAGTACTTTGATATGTGTCTTGAAGTCTTTCAAAAATGTACTAATACATCTTAATACACTACATGTATATTCATTTTAACTTAGTCGTTAAGTCAACGTTATGTAGTGACCCGAACTTTTCCATGTTTATATATATTAATTGAGATTGATATTTACATGATTAAATGTTTCCAACATGTTAAGCAATCAAACTTGTTAAGACTTGATTAATTGAAATATGTTTCATATAGACAATTGACAACCCAAGTTGACCGGTGATTCACGAACGTTAAAACGTGTAAAAACTATATGATGACATATATATGGATATATATATAGTTAACATGATACTATGATAAGTAAACATATCATTAAGTATATTAACAATGAACTACATATGTAAAAACAAGACTACTAACTTAATGATTTTTAAACGAGACATATATGTAGCGATTATCGTTGTAAAGACATTTAATGTATATATATCATATTAAGAGATATTCATACATGATAATATCATGATAATATAATAATTTAAAATCTCATTTGATATTATAAACATTGGGTTAACAACATTTAACAAGATCGTTAACCTAAAGGTTTCAAAACAACACTTACATGTAACGACTAACGATGACTTAACGACTCAGTTAAAATGTATATACATGTAGTGTTTTAATATGTATTTATACAGTTTTGAAAGACTTCAATATACTTATCAAAATACTTCTACTTAATAAAAATGCTTACAATTACATCCTCGTTCAGTTTCATCAACAATTCTACTCGTATGCACCCGTATTCGTACTCGTACAATACACAGCTTTTAGATGTATGTACTATTGGTATATACACTCCAATGATCAGCTCTTAGCAGCCCATGTGAGTCACCTAACACATGTGGGAACCATCATTTGGCAACTAGCATGAAATATCTCATAAAATTACAAAAATATGAGTAATCATTCATGACTTATTTACATGAAAACAAAATTACATATCCTTTATATCTAATCCATACACCAACGACCAAAAACACCTACAAAAACTTTCATTCTTCAATTTTATTCATCTAATTGATCTCTCTCAAGTTCTATCTTCAAGTTCTAAGTGTTCTTCATAAATTCTACAAGTTCTAGTTACATAAAATCAAGAATACTTTCAAGTTTGTTAGCTCACTTCCAATCTTGTAAGGTGATCATCCAACCTCAATAAATCTTTGTTTCTTACAGTAGGTTATCATTCTAATACAAGGTAATAATCATATTCAAACTTTGGTTCAATTTCTATAACTATAACAATCTTATTTCAAGTGATGATCTTACTTGAACTTGTTTTCGTGTCATGATTCTGCTTCAAGAACTTCGAGCCATCCAAGGATCCGTTGAAGCTAGATCCATTTTTCTCTTTTCCAGTAGGTTTATCCAAGGAACTTAAGGTAGTAATTCTGTTCATAACATCATTCGATTCATACATATAAAGCTATCTTATTCGAAGGTTTAAACTTGTAATCACTAGAACATAGTTTAGTTAATTCTAAACTTGTTCGCAAACAAAAGTTAATCCTTCTAACTTGACTTTTAAAATCAACTAAACACATGTTCTATATCTATATGATATGCTAACTTAATGATTTAAAACCCGGAAACACGAAAAACACCGTAAAACCGGATTTACGCCGTCGTAGTAACACCGCGGGCTGTTTTGGGTTAGTTAATTAAAAACTATGATAAACTTTGATTTAAAAGTTGTTATTCTGAGAAAATGATTTTTATTATGAACATGAAACTATATCCAAAAATTATGGTTAAACTCAAAGTGGAAGTATGTTTTCTAAAATGGTTATCTAGACGTCGTTCTTTCGACTGAAATGACTACCTTTACAAAAACGACTTGTAACTTATTTTTCCGACTATAAACCTATAATTTTTCTATTTAGATTCATAAAATAGAGTTCAATATGAAACTATAGCAATTTGATTCACTCAAAACGGATTTAAAATGAAGAAGTTATGGGTAAAACAAGATTGGATAATTTTTCTCATTTTAGCTACGTGAAAATTGGTAACAAATCTATTCCAACCACAACTTAATCAACTTGTATTGTATATTATGTAATCTTGAGATACCATAGACACGTATACAATGTTTCGACCTATCATGTCGACACATCTATATATATTTCGGAACAACCATAGACACTCTATATGTGAATGTTGGAGTTAGCTATACAGGGTTGAGGTTGATTCCAAAATATATATAGTTTGAGTTGTAATCAATACTGAGATACGTATACACTGGGTCGTGGATTGATTCAAGATAATATTTATCGATTTATTTCTGTACATCTAACTGTGGACAACTAGTTGTAGGTTACTAACGAGGACAGCTGACTTAATAAACTTAAAACATCAAAATATATTAAAAGTGTTGTAAATATATTTTGAACATACTTTGATATATATGTATATATTGTTATAGGTTCGTGAATCAACCAGTGGCCAAGTCTTACTTCCCGACGAAGTAAAAATCTGTGAAAGTGAGTTATAGTCCCACTTTTAAAATCTAATATTTTTGGGATGAGAATACATGCAGGTTTTATAAATGATTTACAAAATAGACACAAGTACGTGAAACTACATTCTATGGTTGAATTATCGAAATCGAATATGCCCCTTTTTATTAAGTCTGGTAATCTAAGAATTAGGGAACATACACCCTAATTGACGCGAATCCTAAAGATAGATCTATTGGGCCTAACAAACCCCATCCAAAGTACCGGATGCTTTAGTACTTCAAAATTTATATCATATCCGAAGGGTGTCCCGGAATGATGGGGATATTCTTATATATGCATCTTGTTAATGTCGGTTACCAGGTGTTCACCATATGAATGATTTTATCTCTATGTATGGGATGTGTATTGAAATATGAAATCTTGTGGTCTATTATTATGATTTGATATATATAGGTTAAACCTATAACTCACCAACATTTTTGTTGACGTTTTAAGCATGTTTATTCTCAGGTGATTATTAAGAGCTTCCGCTGTCGCATACTTAAATAAGGACGAGATTTGGAGTCCATGCTTGTATGATATTGTGTAAAAACTGCATTCAAGAAACTTATTTTGTTGTAACATATTTGTATTGTAAACCATTATGTAATGGTCGTGTGTAAACAGGATATTTTAGATTATCATTATTTGATAATCTACGTAAAGCTTTTTAAACCTTTATTGATGAAATAAAGGTTATGGTTTGTTTTAAAATGAATGCAGTCTTTGAAAAACGTCTCATATAGAGGTCAAAACCTCGCAACGAAATCAATTAATATGGAACGTTTTTAATCAATAAGAACGGGACATTTCAGTTGGTATCAGAGCGTTGGTCTTAGAGAACCAGAATTTTGCATTAGTGAGTCTGGACTTCGACCGTGTTTACTTGAAAAATTATTGCTTAACAAATTTTGTTGGAAACTATATATTTTTAACATGTGAATATTATGTGATATATTAATCTCTTAACGCGTTTGATATTATGTGATAGATGTCTACCTCTAGAACAAGTCCCATTGACTCACCTAATAATAATGAAGAGTCAAATGTAAATTGGAATGATTCGTGGACTGATTCACAAGTTCCCGAAGAGGAACCGGAAGAAGAGTCGGAACCGGAAGAAGAGTCGGAACTTGAAGAAGAATCGGAACCGGAAAGAAGAATCGGAACCGGTGGGGGAAATAATAAAACGGTTAAGTAAAAGAAAATCCTCAACCAACCGACCAAGGTTAATTATGGTCAATGGTGTTTCCGCCAAGGAAGCAAAATATTGGGAGGATTACCAATACTCCGATGAATCGGATTCCGACGAGAATTCCGATGATGTTATAGAAATTACCCCAACTGAATATAAAAAGGCAAAAGAAAATAATAAGAGAAATGGCATAAAAATAGAGAAATCTAATTCCAACCCCGATGAACTTTATATGTATCGTCAACCCCCGAAGTCCTTAAGTTGTAACAATGACCCGGGAACCTCTAAACCACCAGGTTTTTCTAAACCAATGTGGAAAACAACGGCTCGTATTAGGTGAACATCATATATCCCTAGAAACTTGGTAAAACGAACCAAAACCGAAGAAGAAGAAACAAGCGAGTCGGAATAAGATAGTTGTATTCGTGTGGTGTAATATATGTAATATAGTGTGCTTATGCTTTATGATATATGTAAAAATTTCTTGTATTAATAAGTATTTTTTTTATGAATCTAACTCTTGTCTATTTTACAGTATAAAAACACAAAATGGATAGACAACCCAATATTTTAAGAGACCTACCCGGAGACATGATTGATGAAATCTTGTCTAGAGTCGGTCAGAATTCTTCGGCACAACTATTTAAGGTGAGATCAGTTTGTAAGACATTCGAAGAACGTTCCAAGAATGCCTTGGTTTATAAAAGGATTTCATTCGAAAGATGGGGGATATCACATTGGGAAATCCATAAGTTACGATGTGTTTACTTTGATGCATATATTGCGGGGAACCCAAATGCTATTTTACGCAATGGGTTAAGAAATTATTTTGACTCAATATATCCGAATATTGGACTTCGTGATTTAGAAAAAGCGGCTAACATGCAACATAAAGAAGCATGTTATGCTTACGGATTAGTAATGTTCGCTTCTCACCAAAGTGAGAACAAGAACATCGGGCTACAACTATTAAACAAAACGTTCCACAAGTGACGGAGTCGGTAATTGGGGTAAGAAATGAGGTTTTTAGATTGTTACGGGACTGTTGGACATTACGTAACCCTCGTCCCTTTGACGACGTTACAACACGCTGTCTTATCAACGGCCATAACGGTTATGTTCCACAAGACCAAGGATGGGAAGTAATCCTAGTAAAACCAGAATGCATGACTTGTTTCTGGACGTATGAATTACGTGTCTTTATTGCCTTTGCTGAACGACTTGTGTACTAGCTAGAATTATCTTCACAACCATCTTGTATCAAATTTATTGTGTGCTATATTTCATGCTATATGTAAAATAAGCGGTATTGTAAGTTTGTAAAATATTGTGTAAAAGTTTGAACGCGAAATATTATTATAATCAGTTTTTCATATAGAATTGTAGTAGTTGAATTGTATATTAGCTACTAAGTATGAACTTAACGGGTAGGTACTACCCGAATTTAAACTTATAAAACGCTAATATGAAGAAAAAGCTTTTATAAATGAGTTCATATTATGCTACGAAATACTATTAACTACTCTTAATATTCTGTATGATTAACTTGTTCCATTTGACTATTTTGAAGGAAATGGCACCGACTACTCGACACACCGTGAATATGAATGAAGAGGAATTCCGTACTTTTCTAGCTTCAAACATAGCCGCAGTACAGGCTGCGCTACATACCAACAATAACCTTGGATCTAGCAGTACAGGAAATCATGTAGGATGCACCTACAAAGAATTCACTGCCTGCAAACCTTTGGAATTTGATGGAACCGAAGGACCGATCGGACTGAAACGGTGGACCGAGAAGGTCGAATCGGTGTTTGCCATAAGTAAGTGTACTGAAGAGGACAAAGTGAAGTACGCTACGCATACCTTCACAGGTTCTGCGTTAACATGGTGGAATACCTATCTAGAGCAAGTGGGACAAGACGATGCGTACGCACTACCGTGGTCAGCATTCAAGCACTTGATGAACGAGAAGTACCGTCCCAAAACCGAGGTCAATAAGCTCAAGACAGAACTTAGAGGGTTACGAACCCAAGGATTTGATATTACCACGTACGAAAGACGATTCACAGAATTGTGCCTATTATGTCCGGGAGCATTCGAAGATGAGGAAGAGAAGATCGACGCGTTTGTGAAAGGATTACCGGAAAGAATCCAAGAAGATATAAGTTCACACGAGCCCGCCTCCATACAACAGGCATGTAGAATGGCTCACAAACTAGTGAACCAGATTGAAGAAAGAATTAAAGAACAGACTGCTGAAGAGGCCAATGTGAAGCAAGTCAAAAGAAAGTGGGAGGAAAACGGTGATAAGAATCACCAATACAACAACAACAGCAATTACAACAATAATCGCAACAATTATCCCAACAATCGCAACATCAATCGCAACTACAACAAATGGCCCAACAACAACAACAACAACAACAACAACAACAACAACAACAACAACAACAACAACAACAACAACAACAACAACAACTACAACAATCATCCCAACAACAATAATAACCGCAACAACAACAACAATCAGAAGCAGCTATGCCAAAGGTGTGAAAAATATCACTCGGGGTTCTGCACCAAATTTTGCAACAAGTGTAAAAGAAATGGTCATAGTGCGGCAAAGTGTGAGGTCTACGGACCAGGGGTTAATAGAACGAAAGGAACAAATGGTGTCGGAACGTGTAATGGCGGAGCAAGTAGTGTCGGAGCAAGTTATGCCAATGTAGTTTGTTATAAATGTGGAAAACTGGGCCACATTATTAGAAATTGCCCGAACCAGGAGAACACGAATGGACAAGGCCGCGGAAGAGTTTTCAATATTAATGCGGCAGAGGCACAGGAAGACCCGGAGCTTGTTACGGGTACGTTTCTTATTGACAATAAATCTGCTTACGTTTTATTTGATTCGGGTGCGGATAGAAGCTATATGAGTAGAGATTTTTGTGCTAAATTAAGTTGTCCATTGACGCCTTTGGATAGTAAATTTTTACTCGAATTAGCAAATGGTAAATTAATTTCAGCAGATAATATATGTCGGAATCGAGAAATTAAAATGGTTAGCGAAACATTTAAGATTGATTTGATACCAGTAGAGTTAGGGAGTTTTGATGTGATAATCGGTATGGACTGGTTGAAAGAAGTGAAAGCAGAGATCGTTTGTTACAAAAATGCAATTCGCATTATACGAGAAAAAGGAAAACCCTTAATGGTGTACGGAGAAAAGGGCAACACGAAGCTACATCTTATTAGTAATTTGAAGGCACAAAAACTAATAAGAAAAGGTTGCTATGCTGTTCTAGCACACGTCGAGAAAGTACAAACTGAAGAAAAGAGCATCAATGATGTTCCCATTGCAAAAGAATTTCCCGATGTATTTCCGAAAGAATTACCGGGATTACCCCCACATCGATCCGTTGAATTTCAAATAGATCTTGTACCAGGAGCTGCACCAATAGCTCGTACTCCTTACAGACTCGCACCCAGCGAGATGAAAGAACTGCAAAGCCAATTACAAGAACTTTTAGAGCGTGGTTTCATTCGACCAAGCACATCACCGTGGGGAGCTCCTGTTTTGTTTGTCAAGAAGAAAGATGGTACATTCAGGTTGTGTATCGACTACCGAGAGTTGAACAAACTTACCATCAAGAACCGCTACCCACTACCGAGAATCGACGACTTATTTGATCAACTACAAGGCTCGTCTGTTTATTCAAAGATTGACTTACGTTCCGGGTATCATCAAATGCGGGTGAAAGAAGATGATATTCCAAAGACTGCTTTCAGAACACGTTACGGTCATTACGAGTTTATGGTCATGCCATTTGGTTTAACTAATGCACCAGCTGTGTTCATGGACCTTATGAACCGAGTGTGTGGACCATACCTTGACAAGTTTGTCATTGTTTTCATTGATGACATACTTATTTACTCAAAGAATGACCAAGAACACGGTGAACATTTGAGAAAGGTGTTAGAAGTATTGAGGAAGGAAGAATTGTACGCTAAGTTTTCAAAGTGTTCATTTTAGTTGGAAGAAGTTCAATTCCTCGGTCACATAGTGAACAAAGAAGGTATTAAGGTGGATCCGGCAAAGATAGAAACTGTTGAAAAGTGGGAAACCCCGAAAAATCCGAAACACATACGCCAGTTTTTAGGACTAGCTGGTTACTACAGAAGGTTCATCCAAGACTTTTCCAGAATAGCAAAACCCTTGACTGCATTAACGCATAAAGGGAAGAAATTTGAATGGAATGATGAACAAGAGAAAGCGTTTCAGTTATTGAAGAAAAAGCTAACTACGGCACCTATATGGTCATTGCCTGAAGGGAATGATGATTTTGTGATTTATTGTGACGCATCAAAGCAAGGTCTCGGTTGTGTATTAATGCAACGAACGAAGGTGATTGCTTATGCGTCTAGACAATTGAAGATTCATGAACAAAATTATACGACGCATGATTTGGAATTAGGCGCGGTTGTTTTTGCATTAAAGACTTGGAGGCACTACTTATATGGGGTCAAAAGTATTATATATATCGACCACAAAAGTCTTCAACACATATTTAATCAGAAACAACTGAATATGAGGCAGCGTAGGTGGATTGAATTGTTGAATGATTACGACTTTGAGATTCGTTACCACCCGGGGAAGGCAAATGTGGTAGCCGATGCCTTGAGCAGGAAGGACAGAGAACCCATTCGAGTAAAATCTATGAATATAATGATTCATAATAACCTTGCTACTCAAATAAAGGAGGCGCAACAAGGAGTTTTAAAAGAGGGAAATATAAAGGATGAAATACCCAAAGGATCGGAGAAGCATCTTAATATTTGGGAAGACGGAACCCGGTATAGGGCTGAAAGGATTTGGGTACCAAAATTTGGAGATATGAGAGAAATAGTACTTAGAGAAGCTCATAAAACCAGATACTCAATACATCCTGGAACGGGGAAGATGTACAAGGATCTCAAGAAACATTTTTGGTGGCCGGGTATGAAAGCTGATGTTGCTAAATACGTAGGAGAATGTTTGACGTGTTCTAAGGTCAAAGCTGAGCATCAGAAACCATCAGGTCTACTTCAACAACCCGAAATCCCGAAATGGAAATGGGAAAACATTACCATGGATTTCATCACTAAATTGCCAAGGACTGCAAGTGGTTTTGATAGTATTTGGGTAATAGTTGATCGTCTCACCAAATCAGCACACTTCCTGCCAATAAGAGAAGATGACAAGATGGAGAAGTTAGCACGACTGTATTTGAAGGAAGTCATCTCCAGACATGGAATACCAATCTCTATTATCTCTGATAGGGATGGCAGATTTATTTCAAGATTCTGGCAGACATTACAGCAAGCATTAGGAACTCGTCTAGACATGAGTACTGCCTATCATCCACAAACTGATGGGCAGAGCGAAAGGACGATACAAACGCTTGAAGACATGCTACGACCATGTGTTATTGATTTCGGAAACAGTTGGGATCGACATCTACCGTTAGCAGAATTTTCCTACAACAACAGCTACCATTCAAGCATTGAGATGGCGCCGTTTGAAGCACTTTATGGTAGAAAGTGCAGGTCGCCAATTTGTTGGAGTGAAGTGGGGGATAGACAGATTACGGGTCCGGAGATTATACAAGAAACTACCGAGAAAATCATCCAAATTCAACAACGGTTGAAAACCGTCCAAAGTTGACAAAAGAGCTACGCTGACATTAAAAGAAAAGATATAGAATTTGAAATTGGAGAGATGGTCATGCTTAAAGTTGCACCTTGGAAAGGCGTTATTCGATTTGGTAAACGAGGGAAATTAAATCCAAGGTATATTGGACCATTCAAGATTATTGATCGTGTCGGACCAGTAGCTTACCGACTTGAGTTACCTCAACAACTCGCGGCTGTACATAACACTTTCCACGTCTCGAATTTGAAGAAATGTTTTGCTAAAGAAGATCTCACTATTCTGTTAGATGAAATCCAAATCAACGAAAAACTCCAATTCATCGAAGAACCCGTCGAAATAATGGATCGTGAGGTTAAAAGACTTAAGCAAAACAAGATACCAATTGTTAAGGTTCAATGGAATGCTCGTAGAGGACCCGAGTTCACCTGGGAGCGTAAAGATCAGATGAAAAAGAAATACCCGCATCTATTTCCAGAAGATTCGTCAACACCTTCAACAGCTTAAAATTTCAGGACGAAATTTATTTAACGGGTAGGTACTGTAGTGACCCGAACTTTTCCATGTTTATATATATTAATTGAGATTGATATTTACATGATTAAATGTTTCCAACATGTTAAGCAATCAAACTTGTTAAGACTTGATTAATTGAAATATGTTTCATATAGACAATTGACAACCCAAGTTGACCGGTGATTCACGAACGTTAAAACGTGTAAAAACTATATGATGACATATATATGGATATATATATAGTTAACATGATACTATGATAAGTAAACATATCATTAAGTATATTAACAATGAACTACATATGTAAAAACAAGACTACTAACTTAATGATTTTTAAACGAGACATATATGTAGCGATTATCGTTGTAAAGACATTTAATGTATATATATCATATTAAGAGATATTCATACATGATAATATCATGATAATATAATAATTTAAAATCTCATTTGATATTATAAACATTGGGTTAACAACATTTAACAAGATCGTTAACCTAAAGGTTTCAAAACAACACTTACATGTAACGACTAACGATGACTTAACGACTCAGTTAAAATGTATATACATGTAGTGTTTTAATATGTATTTATACACTTTGAAAGACTTCAATATACTTATCAAAATACTTCTACTTAACAAAAATGCTTACAATTACATCCTCGTTCAGTTTCATCAACAATTCTACTCGTATGCACCCGTATTCGTACTCGTACAATACACAGCTTTTAGATGTATGTACTATTGGTATATACACTCCAATGATTAGCTCTTAGCAGCCCATGTGAGTCACCTAACACATGTGGGAACCATCATTTGGCAACTAGCATGAAATATCTCATAAAATTACAAAAATATGAGTAATCATTCATGACTTATTTACATGAAAACAAAATTACATATCCTTTATATCTAATCCATACACCAACGACCAAAAACACCTACAAAAACTTTCATTCTTCAATTTTATTCATCTAATTGATCTCTCTCAAGTTCTATCTTCAAGTTCTAAGTGTTCTTCATAAATTCTACAAGTTCTAGTTACATAAAATCAAGAATACTTTCAAGTTTGTTAGCTCACTTCCAATCTTGTAAGGTGATCATCCAACCTCAATAAATCTTTGTTTCTTACAGTAGGTTATCATTCTAATACAAGGTAATAATCATATTCAAACTTTGGTTCAATTTCTATAACTATAACAATCTTATTTCAAGTGATGATCTTACTTGAACTTGTTTTCGTGTCATGATTCTGCTTCAAGAACTTCGAGCCATCCAAGGATCCGTTGAAGCTAGATCCATTTTTCTATTTTCCAGTAGGTTTATCCAAGGAACTTAAGGTAGTAATGCTGTTCATAACATCATTCGATTCATACATATAAAGCTATCTTATTCGAAGGTTTAAACTTGTAATCACTAGAACATAGTTTAGTTAATTCTAAACTTGTTCGCAAACAAAAGTTAATCCTTCTAACTTGACTTTTAAAATCAACTAAACACATGTTCTATATCTATATGATATGCTAACTTAATGATTTAAAACCTGGAAAAACGAAAAACACCGTAAAACCAGATTTACGCCGTCGTAGTAACACCGCGGGCTGTTTTGGGTTAGTTAATTAAAAACTATGATAAACTTTGATTTAAAAGTTGTTATTCTAAGAAAATGATTTTTATTATGAACATGAAACTATATCCAAAAATTATGGTTAAACTCAAAGTGGAAGTATGTTTTCTAAAATAGTTATCTAGACGTCGTTCTTTCGACTGAAATGACTACCTTTACAAAAATGACTTGTAACTTATTTTTCCGACTATAAACCTATACTTTTTCTATTTAGATTCGTAAAATAGAGTTCAATATGAAACTATAGCAATTTGATTCACTCAAAACGGATTTAAAATGAAGAAGTTATGGGTAAAACAAGATTGGATAATTTTTCTCATTTTAGCTACGTGAAAATTGGTAACAAATCTAATCCAACCATAACTTAATCAACTTGTATTGTATATTATGTAATCTTGAGATACCATAGACACGTATACAATGTTTCGACCTATCATGTCGACACATCTATATATATTTCGGAACAACCATAGACACTCTATATGTGAATGTTGGAGTTAGCTATACAGGGTTGAGGTTGATTCCAAAATATATATAGTTTGAGTTGTGATCAATACTGAGATACGTATACACTGGGTCGTGGATTGATTCAAGATAATATTTATCGATTTATTTCTGTACATCTAACTGTGGACAACTAGTTGTAGGTTACTAACGAGGACAGCTGACTTAATAAACTTAAAACATCAAAATATATTAAAAGTGTTGTAAATATATTTTGAACATACTTTGATATATATGTATATATTGTTATAGGTTCGTGAATCAACCAGTGGCCAAGTCTTACTTCCCGACGAAGTAAAAATCTGTGAAAGTGAGTTATAGTCCCACTTTTAAAATCTAATATTTTTGGGATGAGAATACATGCAGGTTTTATAAATGATTTACAAAATAGACACAAGTACGTGAAACTACATTCTATGGTTGAATTATCGAAATCGAATATGCCCCTTTTTATTAAGTCTGGTAATCTAAGAATTAGGGAACAGACACCCTAATTGACGCGAATCCTAAAGATAGATCTATTGGGCCTAACAAACCCCATCCAAAGTACCGGATGCTTTAGTACTTCGAAATTTATATCATATCCGAAGGGTGTCCCGGAATGATGGGGATATTCTTATATATGCATCTTGTTAATGTCGGTTACCAGGTGTTCACCATATGAATGATTTTATCTCTATGTATGGGATGTGTATTGAAATATGAAATCTTGTGGTCTATTATTATGATTTGATATATATAGGTTAAACCTATAACTCACCAACATTTTTGTTGACGTTTTAAGCATGTTTATTCTCAGGTGATTATTAAGAGCTTCCGCTGTCGCATACTTAAATAAGGACGAGATTTGGAGTCCATGCTTGTATGATATTGTGTAAAAACTGCATTCAAGAAACTTATTTTGTTGTAACATATTTTTATTGTAAATCATTATGTAATGGTCGTGTGTAAACAGGATATTTTAGATTATCATTATTTGATAATCTACGTAAAGCTTTTTAAACCTTTATTGATGAAATAAAGGTTATGGTTTGTTTTAAAATGAATGCAGTCTTTGAAAAACGTCTCATATAGAGGTCAAAACCTTGCAACGAAATCAATTAATATGGAACGTTTTTAATCAATAAGAACGGGACATTTCACGTTAGTCGTTACATGTAAGTGTTGTTTTTGAAACCTTTAAGTTAACGATCTCATTTAATGTTTTTGAAAGCTTTAATTCAAATTTTAACTCATTTAATGTTGTTGCCACCCCTTGGACCCCGCTATCGGGGGCGCTACCCCCGAACCCCCGTCATAATTACGATAAGTTCAAAGAAGTGTGCACTCCACACTTTCCCAAACTTGTTCGATATTTATCAAGGTTATTTTGGTTAACAAATTAATCTCATTACACTTAAATCATATTGGTGACACAAATCACCAACAATGAATATATCTTAATATGATACATATGTATTTAGTAAGGCGTTTCTATAACGATAATCGTTATATATATCGTTTCGAATTTCATAATTCAATAGTCTCATTTTATGTATATAACTCATTGTTAATATACCTTGTGAGATACTTACTTTTCATAATATCATGTTAGCTATATACATATCCATATATATATCATCATATAGTTTTTACAAGTTTTAACGTTCGTGAATCGCCGGTCAACTTGGGGGGTCAATTGTCTACATGAAACTCATTTCAAATAATCAAGTCTTAACAAGTTTGATTGCTTAACATGTTGAAAAAATTTAATCATGTAAATATCAATTTCATTTAATATATAATCATGGGATAATCATGGAAAAGTTCGGGTCACTACAGAAAGCTTGAATTTTTACAAGATTAATGAGACCATAAGCTAGAAAACTAAGATCTAGTGAAAGTAATGAGACCATAAGCTAAAAAGCTAAGATCTAAACAAAATAATGAAACTCTAAGCTAGAAAGCTTAGATCTTTAATGTTCTTGAAGATCCTTAAGGCAAAAAGCTAGATCTACAAGTAACATGAAGATCATAAACACAAGTTTTGATCTTTTAACAAAAATAAAGTGATCTTAAGCTATAAAGCTTAGATCCATCAAAATAATGAAGATTCAAAGCTAGAAAGCTTGAATATTTCATGTTCTTGAAGGATTCAAATCAAAGTTTGAATCTTCAAGATATAACAAGATCAAGAAGCTAAAAAGCTTGATCTTATGAAGATGATGATGATGTCGTGTATAAGAAGAAGAAGAAGAAGAAGAATAAAATTTAAAACTTACAATTTTTAGTGTGAGAAAGACTAGAGAGAGAATTAGAGAGCAAGTGTGTGTAAAATGTGAATGAGATCAAGTGTGAAATGGGAGAAATGAGCTTGATATTTATAGTGGTGGTGGGGGTGTTTGGCCATGGGTTTGGGGGGGACAAAAGGGGGACAACTTTTGCTTTTTGCTTAGTGGTGGTCTAAAGGTGGTGTTTATTGTTGGGATCTCATGCAACATGTGTGGTAATGGTTAACAAAAATGCTAGTATGTTGGCTCATATTAATGGGTTTTTGTCCTACTTCTTAATGGGTCATAATCCATTTAATATTGGGCTAACTTAAAAGTCCAATAACTAGAGTATGGTGGGCTTAAGTCCAATAAGGTAGGAAGTCCAACAAGACTAACTAGTGTGCATTAGTAAATTACTAAGCGTAACTAAGCAACCAATAAGCCAAGTAATTGTTATTAGAAAATAACAATTAGTTTTACGTAGTCATAATATTCCAATTATGACCAAAATTAATCGTGTACAGGGTACATAGCTCGTTCTAAACGTCCGGTGACACTAACGGTCATAAAAGCATTCGAGGATCAAGTTAAGTAACTACGTACTTAATAACACGTTTTAAAATATAAACGAAAGTAATCAACATGAATAATGATCCCAGAATATAATATAGCTCAGTACGCACAAATACGCAGTTTCGTGAAAGTAATAAGCACAAAAATATAAGTCGAAAAAGTCGGGTCGTTACAATTGGCCGTTTGAATTTTACTAACCCGAGGTTTAGATTGAGCATAAAAATCGGGTTTTTTCAAAACTCATGGTGTGAGTAGCACCACAATCAAAAATCCATTCGTTATTCTTAACGTTATTTGAAACGATATTGGCTTTTCCGACAAAACATAAATTATTTATCGAATTTTTATTTTCAAAATTTTGGACCTCAAAAAGGTTAGAGTTTTGGGCTCGATTTTGTTGGGCCTGATCTGTTTGGGTTTTATCAACATACATTAAGTTGGCCCTTTTAACAATACGTGTAAAAACTTGGGCCTGCCCTTCCTTTTCTTGTTTTGGCCCATTATTTATTTGGTTTAGCCCAGACACATTATTTTTAAGGTCACCCGTGACTCTTTTTGTTCTATCCTATACGTGACAGGTTGTATTCCCCATATGTGTATTTCTCAGCTTCACTGTTCCCACCCATTTTGATTCTTTTATCTGGTCACGCGAGGGTTATCTCTCCCAGATGTATTCTTTCCAAATTGGTCTTTGTTTCCATCAATCGATTGAAGAAAGGATGTTAATCTTTCTTCTTTTTCTTCAATAATTTGAAGACATGAAAATCGGTTGTGGTTTTCTTTGGATTGGGGATTTTTTCTTTTCAAATTTGTCGATTGATGGGGATAAGTGGCTATCGATTTATGGGAATAAGTAGCTTTAGGGTTTGAGGGTTTAACCCTCACCCATTTTTCAGATTCAATCGATTTGGGATTTTTACTTTCTAATTGAGGTACGTAATTAAAGTTTGAGGTACCTTTTGTCAGATTATGAGATGTTTTGGAGATGCCGTTGCCGGTAACCCCATGGTGGCCGCCGGTGGTCTCTATAATCATCACTATTCTGCAACGTTTCTTCATGTTCCGCCATTTAGGGTAACTGATTCGCCTGAAGCATTGGATTATTGTATGGTATTTCATACCACAATAAACACGGCTTAATGATTTTTCGATTGATGATGATGCTGTTTTTTCATACCACAATAAACCAGATACTGCTGCTTCTGTTTTGACAACTGTTTATTGGATGGTTGATGAATGACATAGAGCATCCAGGTACGTCCTTTCATTTTGTGGGTTAATGAGCCTGCTGTAGTGACCCGAACTTTTCCATGTTTATATATATTAATTGAGATTGATATTTACATGATTAAATGTTTCCAACATGTTAAGCAATCAAACTTGTTAAGACTTGATTAATTGAAATATGTTTCATATAGACAATTGACCACCCAAGTTGACCGGTGATTCACGAACGTTAAAACTTGTAAATACTATATGATGACATATATATGGATATATATATATAGTTAACATGATACTATGATAAGTAAACATATCATTAAGTATATTAACAATGAACTACATATGTAAAAACAAGACTACTAACTTAATGATTTTTAAACGAGACATATATGTAACGATTATAGTTGTAAAGACATTTAATGTATATATATCATATTAAGAGATATTCATACATGATAATATCATGATAATATAATAATTTAAAATCTCATTTGATATTATAAACATTGGGTTAACAACATTTAACAAGATCGTTAACCTAAAGGTTTCAAAACAACACTTACATGTAACGACTAACGATGACTTAACGACTCAGTTAAAATGTATATACATGTAGTGTTTTAATATGTATTTATACACTTTTTAAAGACTTCAATACACTTATCAAAATACTTCTACTTAACAAAAATGCTTACAATTACATCCTCGTTCAGTTTCATCAACAATTCTACTCGTATGCACCCGTATTCGTACTCGTACAATACACAGTTTTTAGATGTATGTACTATTGGTATATGCACTCCAATGATCAGCTCTTAGCAGCCCATGTGAGTCACCTAACACATGTGGGAACTATCATTTGGCAACTAGCATGAAATATCTCATAAAATTACAAAAATATGAGTAATCATTCATGACTTATTTACATGAAAACAAAATTACATATCCTTTATATCTAATCCATACACCAACGACCAAAAACACCTACAAACACTTTAATTCTTCAATTTTCTTCATCTAATTGATCTCTCTCAAGTTCTATCTTCAAGTTCTAAGTGTTCTTCATATATTCTACAAGTTCTAGTTACATAAAATCAAGAATACTTTCAAGTTTGCTAGCTCACTTCCAATCTTGTAAGGTGATCATCCAACCTCAAGAAATCTTTGTTTCTTACAGTAGGTTATCATTCTAATACAAGGTAATAATCATATTCAAACTTTGGTTCAATTTCTATAACTATAACAATCTTATTTCAAGTGATGATCTTACTTGAACTTGTTTTCGTGTCATGATTCTGCTTCAAGAACTTCGAGCCATCCAAGGATCCGTTGAAGCTAGATCCATTTTTCTCTTTTCCAGTAGGTTTATCCAAGGAACTTAAGGTAGTAATGATGTTCATAACATCATTCGATTCATACATATAAAGCTATCTTATTCGAAGGTTTAAACTTGTAATCACTAGAACATAGTTTAGTTAATTCTAAACTTGTTCGCAAACAAAAGTTAATCCTTCTAACTTGACTTTTAAAATCAACTAAACACATGTTCTATATCTATATGATATGCTAACTTAATGATTTAAAACCTGGAAACACGAAAAACACCGTAAAACCGGATTTACGCCGTCGTAGTAACACCGCGGGCTGTTTTGGGTTAGTTAATTAAAAACTATGATAAACTTTGATTTAAAAGTTGTTATTCTGGGAAAATGATTTTTATTATGAACATGAAACTATATCCAAAAATTATGGTTAAACTCAAAGTGAAAGTATGTTTTCTAAAATGGTCATCTAGACGTCGTTCTTTCGACTAAAATGACTACCTTTACAAAAACGACTTGTAACTTATTTTTCCGACTATAAACCTATACTTTTTCTGTTTAGATTCATAAAATAGAGTTCAATATGAAACCATAGCAATTTGATTCACTCAAAACGGATTTAAAATGAAGAAGTTATGGGTAAAACAAGATTGGATAATTTTTCTCATTTTAGCTACGTGAAAATTGGTAACAAATCTATTCCAACCATAACTTAAACAACTTGTATTGTATATTATGTAATCTTGAGATACCATAGACACGTATACAATATTTCGACCTATCATGTCGACACATCTATATATATTTCGGAACAACCATAGACACTCTATATGTGAATGTTGGAGTTAGCTATACAGGGTTGAGGTTGATTCTAAAATATATATAGTTTGAGTTGTGATCAATACTGAGATACGTATACACTGGGTCGTGGATTGATTCAAGATAATATTTATCGATTTATTTCTGTACATCTAACTGTGGACAACTAGTTGTAGGTTACTAACGAGGACAGCTGACTTAATAAACTTAAAACATTAAAATATATTAAAAGTGTTGTAAATATATTTTGAACATACTTTGATATATATGTATATATTGTTATAGGTTCGTGAATCAACCAGTGGTCAAGTCTTACTTCCCGACGAAGTAAAAATCTGTGAAAGTGAGTTATAGTCCCACTTTTAAAATCTAATATTTTTGGGATGAGAATACATGCAGGTTTTATAAATGATTTACAAAATAGACACAAGTACGTGAAACTACATTCTATGGTTGAATTATCGAAATCGAATATGCCCCTTTTTATTAAGTCTGGTAATCTAAGAATTAGGGAACAGACACCCTAATTGACGTGAATCCTAAAGATAGATCTATTAGGCTTAACAAACCCCATCCAAAGTACCGGATGCTTTAGTACTTCGAAATTTATATCATATCCGAAGGGTGTCCCGGAATGATGGGGATATTCTTATATATGCATCTTGTTAATGTCGGTTACCAGGTGTTCACCATATGAATGATTTTTATCTCTATGTATGGGATGTGTATTGAAATATGAAATCTTGTGGTCTATTATTATGATTTGATATATATATAGGTTAAACCTATAACTCAATTACATTTTTGTTGACGTTTTAAGCATGTTTATTCTCAGGTGATTATTAAGAGCTTCCGCTGTCGCATACTTAAATAAGGACGAGATTTGGAGTCCATGCTTGTATGATATTGTGTAAAAACTGCATTCAAGAAACTTATTTTGTTGTAACATATTTGTATTGTAAACCATTATGTAATGGTCGTGTGTAAACAGGATATTTTAGATTATCATTATTTGATAATCTACGTAAAGATTTTTAAACCTTTATTGATGAAATAAAGGTTATGGTTTGTTTTAAAATAAATGCAGTCTTTGAAAAATGTCTCATATAGAGGTCAAAACCTCGCAACGAAATCAATTAATATGGAACGTTTTTAATCAATAAGAACGGGACATTTCAGTTGGTATCAGAGCGTTGGTCTTAGAGAACCAGAATTTTGCATTAGTGTCTCTTATCGAGTTTGTTAGGATGCATTAGTGAGTCTGGACTTCGACCGTGTTTACTTGAAAAATGATTGCTTAACAAATTTTGTTGGAAACTATATATTTTTAACATGTGAATATTATGTGATATATTAATCTCTTAACGCGTTTGATATTATGTGATAGATGTCTACCTCTAGAACAAGTCCCATTGACTCACCTAATAATAATGAAGAGTCAAATGTAAATTGGAATGATTCGTGGACTGATTCACAAGTTCCCGAAGAGGAACCGGAAGAAGAGTCGGAACCGGAAGAAGAATCGGAACCGGAAGAAGAATCGGAACCGGATGAAGAAATAGAACCGGTGGGGGAAATAATAAAACGGTTAAGTAAAAGAAAATCCTCAACCAACCGACCAAGGTTAATTATGGTCAATGGTGTTTCCGCCAAGGAAGCAAAATATTGGGAGGATTACCAATTCTCCGATGAATCGGATTCCGACGAGAATTCCAATGATGTTATAGAAATTACCCCAACTGAATTTAAAAAGGCAAAAGAAAATAATAAGGGAAAGGGCATAAAAATAGAGAAATCTAATTCCAACCCCGATGAGCTTTATATGTATCGTCAACCCCCGAAGTCCTTAAGTTGTAACAATGACCCGGGAACCTCTAAACCACCAGGTTTTTCTAAACCAATGTGGAAAACGACGGCTCGTATTAGGAGAACATCATATATCCCTAGAAACTTGTCAAAACGAACCAAAACCGAAGAAGAAGAAACAAGCGAGTCGGAATAAGATAGTTGTATTCGTGTGGTGTAATATATGTAATATAGTGTGCTTATGCTTTATGATATATGTAAAAATTGCTTGTATTAATAAGTATTTTTTTTATGAATCTAACTCTTGTCTATTTTACAGTATAAAAACACAAAATGGATAGACAATCCAATATTTTAAGAGACCTACCCGGAGACATGATTGATGAAATCTTGTCTAGAGTCGGTCAGAATTCTTCGGCACAGCTATTTAAGGCGAGATCAGTTTGTAATACATTCGAAGAACGTTCCAAGAATGCCTTGGTTTATAAAAGGCTTTCGTTCGAAAGATGGGGGATATCACATTGGGAAATCCATAAGTTAAGATGTGTTTACTTTGACGCATATATTGCGGGGAACCCAAATGCTATTTTACGCAATGGGTTAAGAAATTATTTTGACTCAATATATCCGAATATTGGACTTCTTGATTTAGAAAAAGCGGCTAACATGCAACATAAAGAAGCATGTTATGCTTACGGATTAGTAATGTTCGCTTCTCACCAAAGTGAGAACAAGAACATCGGGCTACAACTATTAAACAAAACGTTCCCACAAGTGACGGAGTCGGTAATTGGGGTAAGAAATGAGGTTTTTAGATTGTTACGGGACTGTTAGACATTACGTAACCCTCGTCCCTTTGACGACGTTACAACACGATGTCTTGTCAACAGCCATAACGGTTATGTTCCACAAGACCAAGGATGGGAAGTAATCCTAGTAAAACCAGAATGCATGACTTGTTTCTGGACGTATGAATTACGTGTCTTTATTGCCTTTGCTGAACGACTTGTGTACTAGCTAGAATTATCTTCACAACCATCTTGTATCAAATTTATTGTGTGCTATATTTCATGCTATATGTAAAATAAGCGGTATTGTAAGTTTGTAAAATATTGTGTAAAAGTTTGAACGCGAAATATTATTATAATCAGTTTTTCATATAGAATTGTAGTAGTTGAATTGTATATTAGCTACTAAGTATGAACTTAACGGGTAGGTACTACTCGTATTTAAACTTATAAAACGCTAATATGAAGAAAAAGCTTTTATAAATGAGTTCATATTATGCTACGAAATACTATTAACGACTCTTAATATTCTGTATGATTAACTTGTTCCATTTGACTATTTTGAAGGAAATGGCACCGACTACTCGACACACCGTGAATATGAATGAAGAGGAATTCCGTACTTTTCTAGCTTCAAACATAGCCGCAGTACAGGCTGTGCTACATACCAACAATAACCTTGGATCTAGCAGTACAGGAAATCGTGTAGGATGCACCTACAAAGAATTCACTGCCTGCAAACCTTTGGAATTTGATGGAACCGAAGGACCGATCGGATTGAAACGGTGGACCGAGAAGGTCGAATCGGTGTTTGCCATAAGTAAGTGTACTGAAGAGGACAAAGTGACGTACGCTACGCATACCTTCACAGGTTCTGCGTTAACGTGGTGGAATACCTATCTAGAGCAAGTGGGACAAGACGATGCGTACGCACTACCGTGGTCAGCATTCAAGCACTTGATGAACGAGAAGTACCGTCCCAGAACCGAGGTCAATAAGCTCAAGACAGAACTTAGAGGGTTACGAACCCAAGGATTTGATATTACCACGTACGAAAGACGATTCACATAATTGTGCCTATTGTGTCCGGGAGCATTCGAAGATGAGGAAGAGAAGATCGACGCGTTTGTGAAAGGATTACCGGAAAGAATCCAAGAAGATATAAGTTCACACGAGCCCGCCTTCATACAACAGGCATGTAGAATGGCTCATAAACTAGTGAACCAAATTGAAGAAAGAATTAAAGAACAGACTGCTGAAGAGGCCAATGTGAAGCAAGTCAAAAGAAAGTGGGAGAAAAACGGTGATAAGAATCACCAATACAACAACAATAATCGCAACAATTATCCCAACAATCGCAACATCAATCGCAACTACAACAAACGACCCAACAACAACAACAGCAACTACAACAATCATCCCAACAACAATAATAACCGCAACAACAACAACAATCAGAAGCAGCTATGCCAAAAGTGTGAAAAGTATCACTCGGGGTTCTGCACCAAATTTTGCAACAAGTGTAAAAGAAATAGTCATAGCGCGGCGAAGTGTGAGGTCTACGGACCAGGGGTTAATAGAACGAAAGGAACAAATGGTGTCAGAACGAGTAATGGCGGAGCAAGTAGTGTCGGAGCAAGTTATGCCAATGTAGTTTGTTATAAATGTGGAAAACCGGGCCACATTATTAGAAATTGCCCGAACCAGGAGAACACGAATGGACAAGGCCGCGGAAGAGTTTTCAATATTAATGCGGCAGAGGCACAGGAAGACCCGGAGCTTGTTATGGGTACGTTTCTTATTGATAATAAATCTGCTTACGTTTTATTTGATTCGGGTGCGGATAGAAGCTATATGAGTAGAGATTTTTGTGCTAAATTAAGTTGTCCATTGACGCCTTTGGATAGTAAATTTTTACTCGAATTAGCAAATGGTAAATTAATTTCAGCAGATAATATATGTCGGAATCGAGAAATTAAACTGGTTAGCGAAACATTTAAGATTGATTTGATACCAGTAGAGTTAGGGAGTTTTGATGTGATAATCGGTATGGACTGGTTGAAAGAAGTGAAAGCAGAGATCGTTTGTTACAAAAATGCAATTCGCATTATACGAGAAAAAGAAAAACCCTTAATGGTGTACGGAGAAAAGGGCAACACGAAGCTACATCTTATTAGTAATTTGAAGGCACAAAAAATAATAAGAAAAGGTTGCTATGCTGTTCTAGCACACGTCGAGAAAGTACAAACTGAAGAAAAGAGCATCAATGATGTTCCCATTGCAAAAGAATTTCCCGATGTATTTCCGAAAGAATTACCGGGATTACCCCCACATCGGTCCGTTGAATTTCAAATAGATCTTGTACCAGGAGCTGCACCAATAGCTCGTGCTCCTTACAGACTCGCACCCAGCGAGATGAAAGAACTGCAAAGCCAATTACAAGAACTTTTAGAGCGTGGTTTCATTCGACCAAGCACATCACCGTGGGGAGCTCCTGTTTTGTTTGTCAAGAAGAAAGATGGTACATTCAGGTTGTGTATCGACTACCGAGAGTTGAACAAACTTACCATCAAGAACCGCTACCCACTACCGAGAATCGATGACTTATTTGATCAACTACAAGGCTCGTCTATTTATTCAAAGATTGACTTACGTTCCGGGTATCATCAAATGCGGGTGAAAGAAGATGATATTCCGAAGACTGCTTTCAGAACACGTTACGGTCATTACGAGTTTATGGTCATGCCGTTTGGTTTAACTAATGCACCAGCTGTGTTCATGGACCTTATGAACCGAGTGTGTGGACCATACCTTGACAAGTTTGTCATTGTTTTCATTGATGACATACTTATTTACTCAAAGAATGACCAAGAACACGGTGAACATTTGAGAAAGGTGTTAGAAGTATTGAGGAAGGAAGAATTGTACACTAAGTTTTCAAAGTGTGCATTTTGGTTGGAAGAAGTTCAATTCCTCGGTCACATAGTGAACAAAGAAGGTATTAAGGTGGATCCGGCAAAGATAGAAACTGTTGAAAAGTGGGAAACCCCGAAAACTCCGAAACACATACGCCAGTTTTTAGGACTAGCTGGTTACTACAGAAGGTTCATCCAAGACTTTTCCAGAATAGCAAAACCCTTGACTGCATTAACGCATAAAGGGAAGAAATTTGAATGGAATGATGAACAAGAGAAAGGGTTTTTAGTTATTGAAGAAAAAGCTAACTACGGCACCTATATTGTCATTGCATGAAGGGAATGATGATTTTGTGATTTATTGTGATGCATCAAAGCAAGGTCTCGGTTGTGTATTAATGCAACGAACGAAGGTGATTGCTTATGCGTCTAGACAATTGAAGATTCACAAACAACATTACACGACGCATGATTTGGAATTAGGCGCGGTTGTTTTTGCATTAAAGACTTGGAGGCACTACTTATATGGGGTCAAAAGTATTATATATACCGACCACAAAAGTCTTCAACACATATTTAATCAGAAACAACTGAATATGAGGCAGCGTAGGTGGATTGAATTATTGAATGATTACGACTTTGAGATTCTTTACCACCCGGGGAAGGCAAATGTGGTAGCCGATGCCTTGAGCAGGAAGGACAGAGAACCCATTCGAGTAAAATCTATGAATATAATGATTCATAATAACCTTACTACTCAAATAAAGGAGGCGCAACAAGGAGTTTTAAAAGATGAAAATTTAAAGGATGAAATACCCAAAGGATCGGAGAAGCATCTTAATATTCGGGAAGACAGAACCCGGTATAGGGCTGAAAGGATTTGGGTACCAAAATTTAGAGATATGAGAGAAATGGTACTTATAGAAGCTCATAAAACCAGATACTCAATACATCCTGGAACGGGGAAGATGTACAAGGATCTCAAGAAACATTTTTGGTGGCCGGGTATGAAAGCCGATGTTGTTAAATACGTAGGAGAATGTTTGACGTGTTCTAAGGTCAAAGCCGAGCATCAGAAACCATCAGGTCTACTTCAACAACCCGAAATCCCGGAATGGAAATGGGAAAACATTACCATGGATTTCATCACTAAATTGCCAAGGACTGCAAGTGGTTTTGATACTATTTGGGTAATAGTTGATCGTCTCACCAAATCAGCACACTTCCTGCCAATAAGAGAAGATGACAAGATGGAGAAGTTAGCACGACTGTATTTGAAGGAAGTCGTCTCCAGACATGGAATACCAATCTCTATTATCTCTGATAGGGATGGCAGATTTATTTCAAGATTCTGGCAGACATTACAGCAAGCATTAGGAACTCGTCTAGACATGAGTACTGCCTATCATCCACAAACTGATGGGCAGAGCGAAAGGACGATACAAACGCTTGAAGACATGCTACGAGCATGTGTTATTGATTTCGGAAACAGTTGGGATCGACATCTACCGTTAGCAGAATTTTCCTACAACAACAGCTACCATTCAAGCATTGAGATGGCGCCGTTTGAAGCACTTTATGGTAGAAAGTGCAGGTCTCCGATTTGTTGGAGTGAAGTGGGGGATAGACAGATTACGGGTCCGGAGATTATACAAGAAACTACCGAGAAGATCATCCAAATTCAACAACGGTTGAAAACCGCCCAAAGTCGACAAAAGAGCTACGCTGACATTAAAAGAAAAGATACTGTGATGATCGCACCAAATCCATATGGACGAAAACGTCATTCATTGATTTCATTGCGAGGTATTTGACCTCTATATGATACGTTTTGTAAACATTGCATTCTTTTGAAAAGGCACACCATAAATGTATATTTAAATCAAAGGTTTTCGACATCTGATGATTTCTACATATAGACGATCACCGTATATAATAGTTTACAATAGTACTTCCGTTGACAATGCAGTTAAAATAAGGTACATGGTGATGACTTGGTGAATGCAACGTTTTCTTGAAAAATATGCCATGTAAGACTCCATGCATATAGCTTGTCTATCATATAAGCAAACAGCGGAAGACTTCTAGGGAACCTGAGAATAAACATGCTAACAAGTGTCAACACAAAGGTTGGTGAGTTCATAGTTTTAGTATTGCGCATAATCTGTATATAAAAGTGGATCACAAGATTTCCGTTGTTTCATCCAGAAACGTTTATCAAAATGTTCTACAAAATTGAGCACCCTGGTAACTAAACTTAACGTATATATAATTTATACCCTTTATATAATCATCTTAATAATACACGCAAACCAACGTGTACGCTTCTCAAATAGCGTACGTCCGTTAAAAGGCTAGTGCTCTAGCTCGAACGGGGATATCAAGCCCTATGGATCCATATACTACTACTCGCGCCCACCAGTTCTTATAACTGGCAGTTAACAGTTACCAAAGCTAAGGGATTTTCGGTTCAAACTCAGTGTAGAATTTAGTATGTACTTGTATCCATTGCGTTTTAAATAAAGTGCATGTATTCGCAGCCCAAAAATGTATATTGCAAAAGCAATTAAAAAGGGATCAATGAAACTCACCTTAGCAGCACATATAGTTGTTCATCGTATTGTGACCGAAACTCGAAATATCAAATAATCGTAGTTCTCAACCTAGAGAACATATGTTGGTCAATAAATTGCTATCAAGCTAGGTCAGGTCATAGTGTATCACAATCCTAATGCTCGAGATCGACATACAAAAGTTATCCAAAGTCGTTTCAAAAGTCAATTTTGATAATAGTTTAACAAAACGAGACTTACCTTATATAAGGATTCATTTACTCGG
Source organism: Rutidosis leptorrhynchoides (assembly GCF_046630445.1). Lineage (NCBI taxonomy): Eukaryota > Viridiplantae > Streptophyta > Magnoliopsida > Asterales > Asteraceae > Rutidosis > Rutidosis leptorrhynchoides. Next base: position 10,955,480 of record NC_092340.1, on the reverse strand, counting down.
TTGGTAATATTCAAAAATTCAATTTATCAATCTTATAAACAAGTTGTTTAAATCTTAATTGCAGATTCAAAAGCAATTCCAATTAACGTCAATCATAATTCAGTTGATCATATCTTTTAATCCGTTCATCGAAACTATTCGATATCTAAATGAAAAGTTATCGATTTTTCGTTAGCTTCCCAAAAACATGTATATCATATACCTTTTACCAGTAATATATGTATTTAATTTGTGATTGATTATAAACAGTTTAACGACGAAATTTAGTATACAAGCATGTATAAATATATACACTCGAGCACTAGTATGTATACACTATTAATTTATAAAAGATAAAATATGAGTGCTTACGTATCAATATTGAGATTCAATATTGTAGAAAAGTACGTAGACGCAACAGAGATGATAAACACTAGGTTTGATTCACAAATATACCCCCGAACATTACCCATAACCTCCTTGGCAATAACCCATTATTTCCTTAGCTCTAGCTTGCTCGAAAACTAGTTTTGAAATCATTTGGTCATCACTCCGTCGTAATATTTTATGTATAAATAATACTAATAATAATAATCATAGGATTATTAATAATAATAATAATAATAATATAAATAATAATAATAATAATAATAATAATAATAATAATAATAATAATAATAATAATAATAATAATAATAATAATAATAATAATATAAGTAGAGAGGATAGAGAAAAAGATGGATAAATTCGGCCAGAAACCTGGGCTATTTATAGAAGAATTCTGATTTCTGACCCCCATGCGATTGCATGGGTTTTGTGCCTATATGCCATGCGATCGCATGGCCCTCTGATCCAGCTCACAAACTTTTGTTTTCTTGTTTGTCGACATAATATTTAATTATATATATATATATAATGTATATAATTAATTATATATTATATTAAATTCATGTGCATAGTTGACTTGTAATTTTTGTCCCGATAAGTCGTACGTCGTCACTCGACTTAAGTCCCGGTTCCGGTTTTTCGAACGCATTTTCGTACGCTGAGAAAACTAGTACTTTACATTTTGTGACACGTACCTTTGTCAAAAATTAGTCTTAAATTAATGTAAAATTAACCCACTCAAAGTGTAACTTAATCTTTTGAGTGTTTTGGTCATTTACTTTTATAAATCAAAGTTTCATTATTTAATCAAGTATATTCAAATCCAAAACGTTTTATATCTAGTTAAATATTATATTTAATCATATTATTAAATATATATTTTCAATATTGATAAACACGTTTTAAAATACACATCGCAAGTTATTCATGTATCCAATTCTAACAGTTAATATTCCTTATTATTGTATGTGTCCAAATTACGTTATTTAAACAAACAATTTACCATTTATTCCGGATACCGTTAATATGAATGATTTCTCAAATCAACGTGGACCTCACCATAGAGACCCGTAATAATATCATAATCATTAAAAGACCTGATAAATATACTTTAATTCAATCGTTTAGCATTATCTTTTAACTCCATAGTTAAATATATCAATCAGATAATCAAACCAATTAGGTTAATGCACGGTATCATATACGCAACACTTTGATATGTTTTCAATTAGGTTAACTTCATGAACTTTGTTTATCGTGTCGAAAAATTTAATCATACAAGATTAAGTTTAAATTTGGTCAGAATTTTCCGGGTCATCACAGTACCTACCCGTTAAAGAAATTTCGTCCCGAAATTTGAGTGAGGTCGTCATGGCTAATAATAAAAATGTTTTCATGACGAATATGAGTCGATAAATAGAGTTTTATTACTGTTTGAATAATATGGATAAAACAATCCAATTACTCAAAGCGTATGAGAGGAGTTATCGTAATCGAGTGAAATGGAGAATAGAGATGTGTCTTATCTCTTGACGTGGTAACGATTGATTTCCGGAATTTAAGGAATAGAAAATCTTCATAATCTAAATAAGATTTGATTCTTCGGGAATTAAGGAGATTTTACGTAATCTGCCTCGATTGCTATGTCTGGTCTTTTGCTATAAATTCTTCTGTTTCATTATTTTCACCACTCCTACATCTTCTTCCTCGCTTCATACTTTCACAAGATTGTGAAAATGCTTCATCCAGTTCTGATTCTTGATATTATTCTGACTACCACCACAATCATCCTTCTATTCCAACTCCCACCGGAGGAATCTGTTTACTTTTACTTCGCTCTTGGGGTAGTGGTTTTCATAATCCTTCCTTGAATTTTTCTTTCCATAATTATTGACATCTACGGTTAATGATCTCTTCTATTTGCTGTGATTTATACTCCTCTTTATATTTAGAAGCTGTGTTATTGTTTTCTCTTCTCGACCTTAAGGTAAGCGGATAATGGTCCAGAATTCGTAGGTACGAAGTTTTGAATAAACATAGTTAATGTTCTGAGAAGGAATTCGTAATGGCACGATCTTGATTTGGTAAATTACCAAAATATCCGAAAAGATAGAACTATCAAGAAGATATGTTCTTAATATGTTTGGAAATTGGGTAGAATGTAAGAGTCGTGTAAATGGTACATGATAACGGTATGTTCTGTGAATCATCACATTCCATTAGAAACTCAACATGACTTACTGTAATATAATCACGTTGGCCTGACGTCATTATATTATACTAATTCATGCTTCAGTTCCCAACACTACTTCAAAACATTCATATTTTAAACTTGAATTTTTCAGGATTTAGAAACTAACACAGTTTCTTTTATGATGTAACACAGATAGCATGAAGGAATGAATAATTTCAGATAATCACGAAATTATCCTCAGAAATATTGAGGATATTTATAATGAAAGATACGATGATATCTTAGAATATTCAAGATAAGATGATGATGAAGAATATTATCCGTAAGGGTTTTAGAGTAAGGAGTAAGGTATTCGTTAATGACTTCAGCAGACAGTGAATCATTTGTATTCTTTGAAGGCAGGTTCAGTCTTTGTGATTTATCCACAGCCTCCTTCATACTTTGTCCAATCCGTTTTCCAGTTCCAAACCTTCTCTTTTTCTCAGCTTTACCACCATACTATTCCTTATCATCAAACTTTTGACTGTTAAGGCCGTTTACAGTTTTTGCTACTTCATCAGCATTGTTCCAAAATTCGGAGAGCTAGTTTTGCAGTTTGGGTGTTTTTTAGAAACTTCACATTCGAAGTATGCGAGTCTAGGAGATAGACATTATATGTATATATATAACTGTTGGCGTAGAATTGGTGCGAGATTCAAAATACTGATTGCTAATTCCCAGTAATTGGTATGGCAATTCTTGTTACAAGATGCGGATGAGTACACGATAGAGTTTCAATGAGTATAAGGATTTTTTGGAAGATCACGGATAAATGAAGTTGTTGGTAAATTTACTGCTAATGTGGTGGAACATGAAAGGTTCCCCAGTATCAAGAACGTATAAGTCAAGGTTATAATAAGGCTAATCTGAAAAATCGAAGTTGACTAGTTGGAAGTGTGATAAAACTGGATACTTTGAAAAGGATTGCAAGATTATTTTCGATATTAACAACGCTAAAGGATCTTGCACAGTTTTGAAGTCAAAGTATAGCTTTGAAAGATGTAGAGATCTAAGAATGATGTCACGGGTTCAGTGTTATGACTTGGATTCTGATCTGTCAATATCAGAATATGTAATTGAATTTGTATGAAAACGATTGTATATCGTTGTGAAGATAGTGAGTATAGTTAATGATTTTTGAATCAAAATTGAAGAATGTACAATGTAACATATTAATTGTGAACTTATATATTTCCCGAGTATTACCTACCCGTTAAAGATTTCACAATTAATATTTTGTACAAAAGAATTTTTATTACCGTCTTTATGAAAATATATGTATGTATATTTTCTTCATATGTAATACAGATTTAATGAGTTAATATCATATTAAGCTCATTTGATTTTTGGCTTGAATTAGAAATGAATAATCTCTAAAACATTAGAGACTTCATAATCTTTGCGGAGTATTTCGCTAATGAAATTAATACTTCATTATTTATTCTTATTGCTATTCCTCGGTAAAGGATGTTGATTTTCGTGGAATTCTTGCAAACTTCGCAAGGTGCAAATGATGTTTTCTAGAGAGTTTCGAGTGCATCGAAGATGAAAGTGTAAAATCAACCACGTTATTGAATAATACACTTGGTTTATTATGAAATGGAATTCATTGAGTTGAAACAGAGATTGTAGTTAACGATGATTAAGTTGCTAACGAAGAATGTACTTCATAGCATATTATGAATTTAATCGAGTAATATTTACCCTTTTTCAATTCATACATAATAGCTTAGTACGAAAAGATTTATGATGGTTTTAAAATTTATATATGCAAGATATACATATAAATTCTTCAGGGGAAATGAGTTAATATTTCATAACTCATTGATACAATATACGCGTTATTGATTCGTAATGATGTCCACAGTGTTTTTCTTGAACTGGCGGAGCTTGTGATATTAGAGGTGCCGATGATTCTAATGATGTTGACAGCACCGACTGCTGGTGAGGCTAAGGGTATTGTTGATGTTGTGATATAACAAGTCTAGCTTATAAATCATACACCATTCCGATCAGGGTTTCTACTTTATCTGATTTATGGTTAAGGCTAGAATAGATAATCTCTAAGATTACAGATTATATAATCGCCGTAGGATATTTCTCCGATGAAGTTATGAATCCATACTTCATCGTTTGCTGTTGTTGATACTCCTTGGTATCTATGGTGCGTATGATGTTGATGTTCGAGGTACAAATCGTGATGTTGAGGCGTGTGATGTGGATGTTGGTGGTGGTGGTAATGGTACTGTTGGTGTTGTTGTCAGTGGTACTAGTGCTGTTGGTGCTGAGGATGGTGATGTTACTGGTGTTGGTGATACTGCTGGTGTTTGTAAATTGTGTACCGTGCTCTCTAAAGTTGACACTCGAGGTCGAAGTTCTTTAACTTCTTCTACTAACCCTGGTTGGTTATTGGTGTGAGGTAGAGGTCGGATATCTTTTCTAGTTCCGTTAATGGTAGCTTCAAGATGAAAAATTCTCGCAAAAAGAGTATAAACGGTGTTGCGAACAGGTTCGCCGGTAAGCGGATCGAGTACTCCGACGTTAGGCGGTAAGTTCGGCTCGTGGTATGGAGTACCTTCTTCATTTCTCCATAGGGTAAGTATTTCGCGAACCCATCCCCATTTTCTGAAGAAATCACGGTAGTTGATCGGTCGGTGCGGTCCCGTCACGCTGTCTTCGGAGTTAGAGGGACTTGGTCTATTCGAGGAGGCCATCTTACGTGTTCACAGAAAGTTATGAAATGATTCTTGGTATGAATTGAGGGTTAAATACTGGATGATACCTTCGTCTTCTCGTATACGTATATATAGTAAAAGGATTCCGTAATTTACGGAGGAAATTTCAAAAAACGCTAAATAAGATTCACTGTAGTAGATATGATAGGATATGATTTGTCTATACACCGTGTATGCAATAAATGCAAAAACACGTGTCGAGACGTAAGATTGATAAACATGTAATTTTCGACAAGAGTTGATAAGCAAAACTTTTGACATGCAGACACAGTCAAAGCCCAGACTTACGAATGCATCCTAACATCTATCAGTTAGACACATTAATGCAAGACCTGATTCGCTAAGACCAACGCTCTGATACCAACTGTGACGATCGCACCAAATCCATATGGACGAAAACGTCATTCATTGATTTCATTGCGAGGTATTTGACCTCTATATGATACGTTTTGTAAACATTGCATTCTTTTGAAAAGGCACACCATAAATGTATATTTAAATCAAAGGTTTTCGACATCTGATGATTTCTACATATAGACGATCACCGTATATAATAGTTTACAATAGTACTTCCGTTGACAATGCAGTTAAAATAAGGTACATGGTGATGACTTGGTGAATGCAACGTTTTCTTGAAAAATATGCCATGTAAGACTCCATGCATATAGCTTGTCTATCATATAAGCAAACAGCGGAAGACTTCTAGGGAACCTGAGAATAAACATGCTAACAAGTGTCAACACAAAGGTTGGTGAGTTCATAGTTTTAGTATTGCGCATAATCTGTATATAAAAGTGGATCACAAGATTTCCGTTGTTTCATCCAGAAACGTTTATCAAAATGTTCTACAAAATTGAGCACCCTGGTAACTAAACTTAACGTATATATAATTTATACCCTTTATATAATCATCTTAATAATACACGCAAACCAACGTGTACGCTTCTCAAATAGCATACGTCCGTTAAAAGGCTAGTGCTCTAGCTCGAACGGGGATATCAAGCCCTATGGATCCATATACTACTACTCGCGCCCACCAGTTCTTATAACTGGCAGTTAACAGTTACCAAAGCTAAGGGATTTTCGGTTCAAACTCAGTGTAGAATTTAGTATGTACTTGTATCCATTGCGTTTTAAATAAAGTGCATGTATTCGCAGCCCAAAAATGTATATTGCAAAAGCAATTAAAAAGGGATCAATAAAACTCACCTTAGCAGCACATATAGTTGTTCATCGTATTGTGACCGAAACTCGAAATATCAAATAATCGTAGTTCTCAACCTAGAGAACATATGTTGGTCAATAAATTGCTATCAAGCTAGGTCAGGTCATAGTGTATCACAATCCTAATGCTCGAGATCGACATACAAAAGTTATCCAAAGTCGTTTCAAAAGTCAATTTTGACAATAGTTTAACAAAACGAGACTTACCTTATATAAGGATTCATTTACTCGGTTGGTAATATTCAAAAATTCAATTTATCAATCTTATAAACAAGTTGTTTAAATCTTAATTGCAGATTCAAAAGCAATTCCAATTAACGTCAATCATAATTCAGTTGATCATATCTTTTAATCCGTTCATCGAAACTATTCGATATCTAAATGAAAAGTTATCGATTTTTCGTTAGCTTCCCAAAAACATGTATATCATATACCTTTTACCAGTAATATATGTATTTAATTTGTGATTGATTATAAACAGTTTAACGACGAAATTTAGTATACAAGCATGTATAAATATATACACTCGAGCACTAGTATGTATACACTATTAATTTATAAAAGATAAAATATGAGTGCTTACGTATCAATATTGAGATTCAATATTGTAGAAAAGTACGTAGACGCAACAGAGATGATAAACACTAGGTTTGATTCACAAATATACCCCCGAACATTACCCATAACCTCCTTGGCAATAACCCATTATTTCCTTAGCTCTAGCTTGCTCGAAAACTCGTTTTGAAATCATTTGGTCATCACTCCGTCGTAATATTTTATGTATAAATAATACTAATAATAATAATCATAGGATTATTAATAATAATAATAATAATAATAATAATATAAATAATAATAATAATAATAATAATAATAATAATAATAATAATAATAATAATAATAATAATAATAATAATAATAATAATAATAATAATATAAGTAGAGAGGATAGAGAAAAAGATGGATAAATTCGGCCAGAAACCTGGGCTATTTATAGAAGAATTCTGATTTCTGACCCCCATGCGATTGCATGGGTTTTGTGCCTATATGCCATGCGATCGCATGGCCCTCTGATCCAGCTCACAAACTTTTGTTTTCTTGTTTGTCGACATAATATTTAATTATATATATATATATAATTTATATAATTAATTATATATTATATTAAATTCATGTGCATAGTTGACTTGTAATTTTTGTCCCGATAAGTCGTACGTCGTCACTCGACTTAAGTCCCGGTTCCGGTTTTTCGAACGCATTTTCGTACGCTGAGAAAACTAGTACTTTACATTTTGTGACACGTACCTTTGTCAAAAATTAGTCTTAAATTAATGTAAAATTAACCCACTCAAAGTGTAACTTAATCTTTTGAGTGTTTTGGTCATTTACTTTTATAAATCAAAGTTTCATTATTTAATCAAGTATATTCAAATCCAAAACGTTTTATATCTAGATAAATATTATATTTAATCATATTATTAAATATATATTTTCAATATTGATAAACACGTTTTAAAATACACATCGCAAGTTATTCATGTATCCAATTCTAACAGTTAATATTCCTTATTATTGTATGTGTCCAAATTACGTTATTTAAACAAACAATTTACCATTTATTCCGGATACCGTTAATATGAATGATTTCTCAAATCAACGTGGACCTCACCATAGAGACCCGTAATAATATCATAATCATTAAAAGACCTGATAAATATACTTTAATTCAATCGTTTAGCATTATCTTTTAACTCCATAGTTAAATATATCAATCAGATAATCAAACCAATTAGGTTAATGCACAGTATCATATACGCAACACTTTGATACGTTTTCAAGTTATAGTATATACATATGTATCTATTTTCATATAATCGTTCGCAAATCGTTGAGAACAATCGAAGAGTATTTGAATAGTTCAAGAATTTTGAGATTTAACTTCATGAACTTTGTTTATCGTGTCGAAAAATTTAATCATACAAGATTAAGTTTAAATTTGGTCAGAATTTTCCGGGTCATCACAGTACCTACCCGTTAAAGAAATTTCGTCCCGAAATTTGAGTGAGGTCGTCATGGCTAATAATAAAAATGTTTTCATGACGAATATGAGTCGATAAATAGAGTTTTATTACTGTTTGAATAATATGGATAAAACAATCCAATTACTCAAAGCGTATGAGAGAAGTTATCGTAATCGAGTGAAATGGAGAATAGAGATGTGTCTTATCTCTTGACGTGGTAACGATTGATTTCCGGAATTTAAGGAATAGAAAATCTTCATAATCTAAATAAGATTTGATTCTTCGGGAATTAAGGAGATTTTGCGTAATCTGCCTCGATTGCTATGTCTGGTCTTTTGCTATAAATTCTTCTGTTTCATTATTTTCACCACTCCTACATCTTCTTCCTCGCTTCATACTTTCACAAGATTGTGAAAATGCTTCATCCAGTTCTGATTCTTGATATTATTCTGACTACCACCACAATCATCCTTCTATTCCAACTCCCACCGGAGGAATCTGTTTACTTTTACTTCGCTCTTGGGGTAGTGGTTTTCATAATCCTTCCTTGAATTTTTCTTTCCATAATTATTGACATCTACGGTTAATGATCTCTTCTATTTGCTGTGATTTATACTCCTCTTTATATTTAGAAGCTGTGTTATTGTTTTCTCTTCTCGACCTTAAGGTAAGCGGATAATGGTCCAGAATTCGTAGGTACGAAGTTTTGAATAAACATAGTTAATATTCTGAGAAGGAATTCGTAATGGCACGATCCTGATTTGGTAAATTACCAAAATATCCGAAAAGATAGAACTATCAAGAAGATATGTTCTTAATATGTTTGGAAATTGGGTAGAATGTAAGAGTCGTGTAAATGGTACATGATAACGGTATGTTCTGTGAATCATCACATTCCATTAGAAACTCAACATGACTTACTGTAATATAATCACGTTGGCCTGACGTCATTATATTATACTAATTCATGCTTCAGTTCCCAACACTACTTCAAAACATTCATATTTTAAACTTGAATTTTTCAGGATTTAGAAACTAACACAGTTTCTTTTATGATGTAACACAGATAGCATGAAGGAATGAATAATTTCAGATAATCACGAAATTATCCTCAGAAATATTGAGGATATTTATAATGAAAGATACGATGATATCTTAGAATATTCAAGATAAGATGATGATGAAGAATATTATCCGTAAGGGTTTTAGAGTAAGGAGTAAGGTATTCGTTAATGACTTCAGCAGACAGTGAATCATTTGTATTCTTTGAAGGCAGGTTCAGTCTTTGTGATTTATCCACAGCCTCCTTCATACTTTGTCCAATCCGTTTTCCAGTTCCAAACCTTCTCTTTTTCTCAGCTTTACCACCATACTATTCCTTATCATCAAACTTTTGACTGTTAAGGCCGTTTACAGTTTTTGCTACTTCATCAGCATTGTTCCAAAATTCGGAGAGCTAGTTTTGCAGTTTGGGTGTTTTTCAGAAACTTCACATTCGAAGTTTGCGAGTCTAGGAGATAGACATTATATGTATATATATAACTGTTGGCGTAGAATTGTTGCGAGATTCAAAATACTGATTGCTAATTCCCAGTAATTGGTATGGCAATTCTTGTTAAAATGTATATACATGTAGTGTTTTAATATGTATTTATACACTTTTGAAAGACTTCAATACACTTATCAAAATACTTCTACTTAACAAAAATGCTTACAATTACATCCTCGTTCAGTTTCATCAACAATTCTACTCGTATGCACCTGTATTCGTACTCGTACAATACACAGTTTTTAGATGTATGTACTATTGGTATATACACTCAAATGATCAGCTCTTAGCAGCCCATGTGAGTCACCTAACACATGTGGGAACCATCATTTGGCAACTAGCATGAAATATCTCATAAAATTACAAAAATATGAGTAATCATTCATGACTTATTTACATGAAAACAGAATTACATATCCTTTATATCTAATCCATACACCAACAACCAAAAACACCTACAAACACTTTCATTCTTCAATTTTCTTCATCTAATTGATCTCTCTCAAGTTCTATCTTCAAGTTCTAAGTGTTCTTCATATATTCTACAAGTTCTAGTTACATAAAATCAAGAATACTTTCAAGTTTGCTAGCTCACTTCCAATCTTGTAAGGTGATCATCCAACCTCAAGAAATCTTTGTTTCTTACAGTAGGTTATCATTCTAATACAAGGTAATAATCATATTCAAACTTTGGTTCAATTTCTATAACTATAACAATCTTATTTCAAGTGATGATCTTACTTGAACTTGTTTTCGTGTCATGATTCTGCTTCAAGAACTTCGAGCCATCCAAGGATCCGTTGAAGCTAGATCCATTTTTATCTTTTCCAGTAGGTTTATCCAAGGAACTTAAGGTAGTAATGATGTTCATAACATCATTCGATTCATACATATAAAGCTATCTTATTCGAAGGTTTAAACTTGTAATCACTAGAACATAGTTTAGTTAATTCTAAACTTGTTCGCAAACAAAAGTTAATCCTTCTAACTTGACTTTTAAAATCAACTAAACACATGTTCTATATCTATATGATATGCTAACTTAATGATTTAAAACCTGGAAACACGAAAAACACCGTAAAACCGGATTTACGCCGTCGTAGTAACACCGCGGGCTGTTTTGGGTTAGTTAATTAAAAACTATGATAAACTTTGATTTAAAAGTTGTTATTCTGGGAAAATGATTTTTATTATGAACATGAAACTATATCCAAAAATTATGGTTAAACTCAAAGTGAAAGTATGTTTTCTAAAATGGTCATCTAGACGTCGTTCTTTCGACTGAAATGACTACCTTTACAAAAATGACTTGTAACTTATTTTTCTGACTATAAACCTATACTTTTTCTGTTTAGATTCATAAAATAGAGTTCAATATGAAACCATAGCAATTTGATTCACTCAAAACGGATTTAAAATGAAGAAGTTATGGGTAAAACAAGATTGGATAATTTTTCTCATTTTAGCTACGTGAAAATTGGTAACAAATCTATTCCAACCATAACTTAAACAACTTGTATTGTATATTATGTAATCTTGGGATACCATAGACACGTATACAATGTTTCGACCTATCATGTCGACACATCTATATATATTTCGGAACAACCATAGACACTCTATATGTGAATGTTGGAGTTAGCTATACAGGGTTGAGGTTGATTCTAAAATATATATAGTTTGAGTTGTGATCAATACTGAGATACGTATACACTGGGTCGTGGATTGATTCAAGATAATATTTATCGATTTATTTCTGTACATCTAACTGTAGACAACTAGTTGTAGGTTACTAACGAGGACAGCTGACTTAATAAACTTAAAACATTAAAATATATTAAAAGTGTTGTAAATATATTTTGAACATACTTTGATATATATGTATATATTGTTATAGGTTCGTGAATCAACCAGTGGCCAAGTCTTACTTCCCGACGAAGTAAAAATCTGTGAAAGTGAGTTATAGTCCCACTTTTAAAATCTAATATTTTTGGGATGAGAATACATGCAGGTTTTATAAATGATTTACAAAATAGACACAAGTACGTGAAACTACATTCTATGGTTGAATTATCGAAATCGAATATGCCCCTTTTTATTAAGTCTGGTAATCTAAGAATTAGGGAACAGACACCCTAATTAACGCGAATCCTAAAGATAGATCTATTAGGCCTAACAAACCCCATCAAAAGTACCGGATGCTTTAGTACTTCGAAATTTATATCATATCCGAAGGGTGTCCCGGAATGATGGGGATATTCTTATATATGCATCTTGTTAATGTCGGTTACCAGGTGTTCACCATATGAATGATTTTTATCTCTATGTATGGGATGTGTATTGAAATATGAAATCTTGTGGTCTATTATTATGATTTGATATATATAGGTTAAACCTATAACTCACCAACATTTTTGTTGACGTTTTAAGCATGTTTATTCTCAGGTGATTATTAAGAGCTTCCGCTGTCGCATACTTAAATAAGGACGAGATTTGGAGTCCATGCTTGTATGATATTGTGTAAAAACTGCATTCAAGAAACTTATTTTGTTGTAACATATTTGTATTGTAAACCATTATGTAATGGTCGTGTGTAAACAGAATATTTTAGATTATCATTATTTGATAATCTACGTAAAGATTTTTAAACCTTTATTGATGAAATAAAGGTTATGATTTGTTTTAAAATAAATGCAGTCTTTGAAAAATGTCTCATATAGAGGTCAAAACCTCGCAACGAAATCAATTAATATGGAACGTTTTTAATCAATAAGAACGGGACATTTCACCTGCTACCGTCCATAATTGACATGGCAGCTTGGTTCAATCCTGAGCTACCGTCAACTATAGACATGGTAGCTTGATTCTTGGTAGATGATTGAGCCATTGAAGTATCTTGGTCACTGATTTGATACCTTCAGCTCTGATACCGTGTTTCGATTGATAAAATGATTCTATGAAAGAATATGATCGATTGAAATATTGATTGTTTGATTGATATTATAATCTGAATTGAATTGTTTTGCTTACAATTTACAAGAGATATATACACTGATAATGTAACAGCTAATTCCTAAATGGGTAGGCTCCAAAAATACTTTTGAAACCCTCATTACAAAAGAGGAAAGGCGGTAGCCAAGAGTAGGCTTGACCCGTTAAACTTGGCATCTAGTAGACCCTTGTTGCTTTCATTCAAAATGGGAAATGATGAACTTATAATTTGATCCCAAGAAGTCAAATAACCTAAAAATGTTATTTTGTTATAATTCAGTAGGCTTATAACTACCTTTAGTGGCCTGGTTATTGACTATAGACTAATAGAGAGAATATGAGAGAAGTATGTGATTTTGTATATTCTCAAAGTGTTTTTGGTGTGCACCTTATGTGCTCATAACACACCTATATATACTAAAAATAATCTACTATACAATGTTTATAATAATAATAAAATTACCATCCATAATTACTTTTATAACACTCTCCCTTGGATGACAATTTTATTAGATAATAACTAGTACTGCCTCGTTAAAAACCTTGCTAAAGAAAACCCATTGGGATAAAACTTTAGCCAAGGGAAAAAGAGTGCAGCATAGAGTTGACTCCCCCTCAAATAGACATCGCTTCAGCTGTTACATCTTTTGAAACATGTCTCATGCCAATGTTATGAACGTGTGTTCTGAAAATAGCGGTTGACAGTGCTTTGGTAGAAAGATCAGCAGAGTTGTTGATTGAAAGTATCTCATTTTAATCTAGTTGTCTTTTACGAGATCTTGAGTATATGAGAAGAATCCGAGGTTTTCATCTGAAACTGTATCATTTAAATCTTTTATGTACTAGTTTAGCCCCGGTGATTTGTCTACAGTCTCCTCCATAGTTTGCTCAAACCCTTGTTTCAATTCCTATTTCCTTGTAGTCTTTTCTGAGCCTTACCAACATACCATTCTTTTCCATCAAACTTATGACCGTTAAGACCGTCTATGGCTTTGGCGCCTCGTCAGTATTTATATTTTGTTCAGTCACTTTTGATACTCTTCTTTCATTTGTATTATGCAAGCTGCATTATCTTCATATATAGTTGTTGGTGAAGATAGTTGTTAGTCTTTTATAGCGTTCTAGTCCACAAGAATCAATAATGATTTGTGTCATTGATCTGAATCAAACACATTTTCGAGTAGTTTCATATAATGCAATCACTTCGTCATGATTCGATGATGTTGCAACAAGTGTTTGTTTTAAGAACGCCATGATTTTGTGGTACCTCCATTTAGGAATACATATCGAGTTTGAGATTTATCTTTATGAGGATTTGATGAATGACCTGCATATATATAATCAACCAAATCTTGTTTTGAAACGTTAGAATAAAATAATTTTAAATCAGCAGTTTCTCAAAGGTATCAAAATATGTGTTTGTCCCATTCCAATGTCTTTTTGTAAGGGCTGAGTTGAACCTTGTCAACAAATTAACTGCAAAAGAAATGTCAGGTCTTGTACAATTTGTAAGATACATAACAGCCCCAATTGCACTAATATATGGAACTTCTGATCCGTTAATATCTTCATGATCTTCATGGGGATGAAATGGATCAGTGTCAATATTGAGTGATCTAACAACCAATTGGTTTTATCTTTAGAAAATGTTTTAAAATCTTTTCAGTATAAGTTGTTTGATGTACAAGTAGACCATTAGGCATATGCTCAATTTGCAATCCAAGGTAATACTTGGTTTTTTCAAGATTTTTTATTTCAAAATAATTCTTTAGAAGTTGAATAATTTCATAGATTTCTTTATCTGTTCATATGATGTTAAGAACATTGACATAAACAACTACGATCAGATATCCGAACATTGTTTTTATAAAACATACGTGCAAAATAAGTTTATAAGTATACCATTTTTTTTATCAAGTAGTCATTTAATCGGTTATACTATTGTATCAAACCATATAAAAATCTTTGTGATTCAATCGAACACATTTCTTTAGGTTTTGTATTAGATGTTTCTGATACCTTAAACCCTTCAGGTATATTCATATATATCACTATCAAGTGATCCATATAGATAAGTAGTAACAACATCCATGAGATGCATTTAAGTAACTACCAGGTTGATTAAGTATTTAATAAGTAATTGTATCCATTACATAAAGATAAGTTTTTCTCATAATTCATTTCTGGTCTTTGTGGGAAATCTTGAGTTACAAGTCTAGTTTTGCCTTGTAATTTCATTTGGACATTTCTTTTCAAATAAAAATTCATTTGTATCCATTGTTTCACATCTTTAAAAGTGATAACGATTGATCCAAAAACTTTTCTTTTATTGAGCGATTCTAATTCAGCTCGTATTGCTCCTTTCCGTTGAGCTCAATCACGTCTATTTTGATATTCAATGACAGATTTTGGTTCCCGATCATCATCTTTATTCATGATGTCATTGTAACATTATATGAAAATATCCCATCAAGATTTTTCATTTCATTTCAGTTCCATAATATTGCATAATTTATTGCAATTTATGTATTTACATTTATCAATATCCTCTGCAGAAGGAGTATTGATTTGTGGTTCTTCTTGAACACTTTCTTTTACCTCATTATCAGCTGATTTTCTTTTTCGAGGATTTTTATCTTTGGAACCAATCGGTCTCCTACGTTTCTGCCGTAGCAAAGACTCATGAGTGACATTATTGCCAGCTTTTGTAATTTCAATTCTAGCTGAAGCATTTACTGCTGGTATATATGATTTAATCACTTATTTTTTTTTGTATCTTTAAATGCATAAAGTAATTAATTTGCAAGTTCTTGCATATGCATTATATTTGAACTTTCTTTTCGCATTCTTTTGTGCGATGATCAATATTCCTTAATTGATGTTCACGCCATGAAATATCATTTTATTTATATTTCATTTCTCCCCCTAATATAGGGATCAATGTTTCATTAAAGTGACAATCGACAAAACTTGCTGTAAAAACATCATCCGTCATGGGTTCAATATATCTTATGATTGAAGATGTTTAATATCTAACATATATTTCAATCCTTCTTTGAGGAACTATTTGTTGTGGTTGTTCAATTAAAAATACACTGCACAACCAAATGTTCTAAGATGGAAAATATTTGGTCTCCACCAAAATTAAGTTGGTAATGGAGAATATTTATAACTTGCACTTGATTTAATGCGAATTAATGTCGCATCATGTAAATTTACATGTCCCCATATAAATATTGAGAGTTTTGTACTCATTTCCAATTGTTTAGTTATTAGCTACAAGCGTTTATCTATTGATTCAGCTAAACCAATTTTGTGTATGCACATGAGCAACTGGATGTTCAACAACAATCCTTGTAGACATATAATAATCATTAAATGCTTGAGATGTTAACTCACCAGCATTATCAAGTCTCATCCTTTTAATGGTGTAATCAGAATAATGTGTTCTTAATTTAATAAATTGTGCAAGAAACTTTGTAAATGCCATATTACGGCTTGATAACACACAAACATGAGACCATTCGCTAGATGCGTCTATTAGAAACCATGAAATATCAAAATGGTCCACATGATGAATGAATTGGTCCATATATATAACCTTGAATTCTTTCAAGAAACATTGGTGATTTTTTCTGAATATTCTTTTCATTAATCACCATATGTGCTTTTCATTAATCACCATATATGCTCCCCTTTTTTTTTAATCATATGCGCTGCGCTTTTCATCATATGCGCTGCGCTTTTCATCATATGCGCTTTTCATCATATGCGTTTTTTTTTTATCATACGTGCTTTTCATCATATGCGCTTTTCATCATATGCGCTTTTTAATCATACGCACTTTTTATCATATGCGCTTTTCATCATGTGTTTTGTCCAAAACTGTGTGTCTTTATTGTGGTGTTGATTCATTGATGATGTTTGACATGTAAGTCATACATGCCACATGAATGATGAACCTTGACTACATACATTGAATATTGTTTTAAGAGAACATGAACCTATCTAATACGGAGTACCATATAATTGAAGCATATTATACAGAAATTGTCTTGCGACAAGAAAAACTAATCGTTTACTTATTTTATTTTATTTTTTTATAATTGGAGTCAAGTAATGCATTGCACCAAATTAAAAGGGCTATACGTATGTCAACACCGTCAGAAACCTCTAAACCTTTCAAAAAATCTCAAATTTATCTTCACATTGCAATCATGGTTTTATGTGTGGACCGATAGAAGCACACGTTAAGGTGGTTTCAGTATGTTGTTGGGGTTAATGGCAGTGGCGGAACTTGAACCCGATCATAGATGGGGCGGGTATAAAATTTATTAAATTTTTTCAATGATAGGTGGGGCGAAATCTAAACAAAAAAAAACTTTTTTTTTTTTTGATAAATTTTTTTTTTTTAGTGTAAAATTTTTTTCTAAAAAAAAATCCAGGTGGGGCGGGTGCCCCATCCCGCCCGCACTATGCTCCGCCCCTGGTTAATGGTTACGAGGGGACAAGCTTTTTGTTGACATAGACGATGAAACTGGTTTCACTCTCATCTCACTTATAATTATTATAGTAATCTTTAATATAATATAATTAATTAAATTAATAATTAATTACTTTATGTTTGGTTTATATCCACCGACAGCTAAAATAGGGATAAGGCGTCTTTGTTTTTTTATGAAAATAAAACTTAATGTAGTAAATCATCTAACTATTTAATATATGAGAAAATTATGTTGATTATCTCTCTGATTATATAAAAACTATGGTAATTTATAATAATTTTTCTTCATGTACTTGGTATCTAAAATCAAAATTACGAATTCTTTAATTTTATGGAAACACCTTATTTTAGTTGTTTTGAAAGTGGATATTTAAAGTTACTAGACCACATGTTCCTTCACTGAAAGTGGGTAGTTGGGTTAGTGGCCCACGTGTTGCTTTCCCCATCTTTTTTTAACTGGTAAACAAATTATATGGAGTAAAATAATCAGGATCTATAAAACAAACAAACCCTTACCTACCATTTATCTTTGAAGCTTATTTTCTGGAGCAGACACCATAAACGATCAACCAAAATAAGAAATTATACATAAATAATAAATTTTAAGAATAAATATTAGTATGCATGAAATAAATAATGATTAATTGCATAAGTAATCATAAATGTTAGATAACATATAAAGACCCCATCGTATTCGTATTGATTGGAATTAATCTCGACCCATGGTACCGTGTTGTCAAATGACGTGTTGCGTACATAAAGTACCGTGTTGTCAAATGACGTGTTGCGTACAATCATGAGGTCTTATTAACATAAATATAAATGTTAGTGAAGTTAATAAGAGTTAGATTACAGAAAATATAATTCAGGCGGTATAACCGACCATATATAACTTAAATAACATAAATATAAATGTTAGTGAAGTTAATAAAAGTTAGATTACAGAAAATATAATTCAAGCGGTATAACCGACCATATATAACTTAAATAACATAAATATAAATGTTAGTGAAGTTAATAAAAGTTAGTAAACATAAATGATAGTTAGGCGACAGTGTCGACCATATATAATTTAGGTGGCAGAGCCAACCATATAATAAGAACACTACAAATGCACTAAGAACTTAATAAAAATTAGTAGTTCAAAATGTTAGTAGTCCAAAGTTTGATATATTCGAGTCTGAAAATTATTAATAATTTCATACCTTGATCAGTGACTCATGATCGTTTGAGATATCCGTTGATTACACTAAGCTCTTCGTGCTGATAACGTGTTATAATTCAGTAGGCTTATAACTACCTTTAGTGGCCTGGTTATTGACTATAGACTAATAGAGAGAATATGAGAGAAGTATGTGATTTTGTATATTCTCAAAGTGTTTTTGGTGTGCACCTTATGTGCTCATAACACACCTATATATACTAAAAATAATCTACTATACAATGTTTATAATAATAATAAAATTACCATCCATAATTACTTTTATAACATATTTGACTTAGTTGTCTTTTTCTGCTACATTCTAACAGAGAAAACTCCCTATAAACGAGCACATTATTTCTTTCGTAAACCTAAGGTAATCCAACTCTTCGAACGCGCGATCTGATACTGGGTTAACTGCGCATTATGCGCACTCTTTGATCATACTTGTTTTTGAACGATTTGGCATAGCTAGAAAGAGAACTCGAATGTCGTGCTTCAATATATATGTAATAAGTTAATGCAACAATTGTCTTTTAGCTCTAATGTTGGATAGATTATACACACACACCCTAGAAGCTTGTCGTTCATGAAAGGCTAAACTAAACGTTTGTTTCAATAGAATATCATAAGTAACATTATCGCTATATTGCTACCTTTTAATAAAATATTCTTGGCTTTTTAAAAAAAAAATTATATCTTCACTAATCATTTGATCATTGCATTAATAAAATTTTTATACTTAATTAATGTTGATCTATTTTTATGTTTATAGACACGTAGAGTATTTATTTATTTATTTTAAAAGTAACAAAATGTGAAAGACGATTTGTTGTAAATATATTTTGCCAGAATAACCCGATAACATGTTAGTATTGTAAAAGTATATTATAAAATTTAAGGTTTATCTCTAAGTATTTTTGTCGGGCTTTCTTTAGAATTTAAAGGTATTAGAATGGGTTTTTTGAGGAAAAAATATCAATAAATGTATTAAATGGTTTCAGTGGATTTTGAACTTTTGAAAAGTTTAACATTGACAAAAGATTTCTTTTGAAAGGGTGTTATTTTTCTGTATATGTCTAGGAGAGGGGTGTGTTTCATTTAGGAATTCTAAATCAATTTACAACTAAAAGTTTTAACTTCAGATACTTAATCAAACATTTAGAAAAAGTAAATTTCACCTTCCCACTAAATATAAGCTTCAACTATAATCTTTCAACTTCAAATCGTGCTTTTAGCTCTAGCTAATTCGGCCTAACGCATCTAAAATTTTGATGTAATTAGTATGTATATGTATATTTCACTGGTAAAAGCAAACACCCGAGTAATTTGAGGGGGCTATATAGAATTTGCTTAAAGACGAAGGGTGTATATTGTTCCAGCCTGTCAATAGTAGTATTGAGGTCAACAATATGGTGGCAGTAGAATTGTCAGAAGAATTCTGACACCACTACTCACATTTTGTTATAATTCAGTAGGCTTATAACTACCTTTAGTGGTTTGATTCTTGATGTTATAATTCAGTAGGCTTATAACTACCTTTAGTGGTTTGATTCTTGATGTTATAATTCAGTAGGCTTATAACTACCTTTAGTGATTTGATTCTTGATTTAGAATACTAATAATGAAGTGTAAGAACAAAGATGATAATGGAGAGAAAGAAAGAAACACTTTGTAAGTGTGAGAAATGGTGCAAGTTTAATGCTTGCATTCATGAGTATTTATAGCCTAAAATCTCAATATAAAAATATATACTTTGTGTACCAAAATTGACTATATGTATACACCAAAATTGACTATCCATATCTATATTATTATTATTATTATTATAACACTCCCCCTTGGATAGCAATTTTATTTTGTTGAAGATCAACTATAAATTACTGCCTCGTTAAAAACCTTGCTAAAGAAAACCCAGTGGGAAAAAACTTTAGCTAAGGGAAAAAGAGTGCAGCATGGAGTTGACTCCCCCTCAAGTAGACATCGCTTCAGCTGTTACATCTTTTGAACATGTCTCATGCCAATGTTATGAACGTGTGTTCTGAAAATAGCAGTTGGAAGTGCTTTCGTGAAAAGATCAGCAGAGTTTTTGCTAGATTGCACATATCTCATTTCAATCTGGTTGTCCTTAATGAGATTTTGAGTGTATGAGAAGAATCTAGGTGGTATGTGTTTTGTTCGGTCACTTTTGATATACCCTTCTTTCATCTGTGCTATGCAAGCTGCATTATCTTCATAGATAGTTGTTGGACTTTTATCGCGTTCTAGTCCACAAGAATCAGTAATGAGTTGTGTCATTGATCTCAACCAAAAACATTCTCGAGTAGCTTCATGTAATGCAATCACTTCGGCATGATTTGACGATGTAGCAACAAGTGTTTGTTTTTGAGAACGCCATGATATTGCAGTACCTCCATTTAGGAATACATATCCAGTTTGAGATTTAGCTTTATGTGGATCAGATAAATAACCTGCATCTGCATAACCAACCAAATCTTGTTTTGATTCGTTAGAATAAAATAATCCTAAATCAGTAGTTCCTCGAAGGTATCGAAATATGTGTTTGATCCCATTCCAGTGTCTTTTGGTAGGAGCAGAGCTGAACCTTGCCAACAAATTAACTGCAAAAGAAATGTCAGGTCTTGTACAATTTGTAAGATACATAAGAGCTCCAATTGCACTAAGATATGGTACTTCTGGTCCAAGAATGTCTTCTTGATCTTCACATGGACGAAATGGATCAGCTTCAACATTGAGTGATCTAACAACCATAGGAGTACTTAATGGTTTTGCCTTGTCCATATTGAAACGTTTCAAAATCTTTTCAGTATATGTTGTTTGATGTACAAGTAAACCATTAGGCATATGCTCAATTTGTAAACCAAGGCAATACTTGGTTTTTCCGAGATCTTTCATTTCAAATTCTTTCTTTAGAAGTTGAATGGCTTCATGGATCTCTTTATTTGTACCTATGATGTTAAGATCATCAACATAAACAGCTATGATCACATATCCGGATGTTGTTTTCTTAATGAAAACACAAGGGCAAGTAAGATTATTTGTATACCCTTTGCTTATCAAGTAATCACTTAATCGGTTATACCACATACGTCCCGATTGTTTTAACCCATATAAAGATCTTTGTAATTTAATCGAATACATTTCTTTGGGTTTTGCATTTGATGCTTCTGGTACCTTAAATCCTTCAGGTATCTTCATATATATATCACTATCAAGTGATCCATATAGATAAGCAGTCACAACATCCATGAGATGCATTTCTAAATTTTTAGAAACTGCCAGACTGATTAAGTACCTAAAAGTAATTGCATCCATAACAGGAGAATAAGTTTCTTCATAATCAATTCCCGGTCTTTGAGAAAAACCTTGAGCTACAAGTCTAGCTTTATACCTTGTAACTTCATTTTTCTCATTTCTTTTTCGGACAAAAATCCATCTGTATCCTACAGGTTTCACATCTTTAGGAGTGAGAATGATGGATCCGAAAACTTTTCTTTTATTGAGTGATTCTAATTCAGCTCGTATTGCTTCTTTCCATTGAGCCCAATCATGTCTATTTTGACATTCAACCATAGATGTTGGTTCTGGATCATCATCATTATTCATGATGTCATATGCAACATTAAATGAAAATTTCTCATCAAGATTTTTCATTTCATTTCGGTTCCATAATATTTTTGAATATGCATAATTGATTGCAATTTCTGTATTGACATCATCAATCTCCTCTGCAGTAGGAGTACTGATTTGTGGTTCTTCTTGAACACTTTCTTTTACTTCATTATCAGCTGATTTTCTTTTTCGAGGATTTTTATCCTTTGAACCGATTGGTCTTCCACGTTTCTGACGTGGCAAAGATTCATGAGTGACGTTATTGCCAGCTTTTGGAATTTCAATTCGAGCTGGAGTATTTACTGCTGGTATATATGATTTTGTCACCGTTTTTGTATCTGTAAATGCATCAGGCAATTGATTTGCAAGTTCTTGTATATGCATTATCTTTTGAACTTCTGTCTCGCATTCTTTTGTGCGAGGATCAAGATACTTTAATTGAGGTTCACACCATGAAACATCATTTTCTTTATTTTTCATTTCTCCCCCTAATCTAGGGAACAATGTTTCATTAAAATGACAATCAGCAAAACGTGCTGTAAAAACGTCACCTGTCATAGGTTCAATATACCTTAATATTGAAGATGTTTCATATCCAACATATATTCCCAACCTCCTTTGAGGACCCATTTTTGTACGTTGTGGTGTCGCAATTGGAACATACACTGCACAACCAAATGTTCTAAGATGGGAAATATTTGGCTCTTGACCAAAAGCAAGTTGTAGGGGGGAATATTTATGACTTGCACTTGGTCTGATGCGAATCAATGCAGCAGCATGTAAAATTGCATGACCCCATATAGATACAGGGAGTTTTGTTCTCATTATCAATGGTCTAGCGATTAACTGTAAACGTTTAATCAATGACTCGGCTAAACCATTTTGTGTATGCACATGAGCAACAGAATGTTCAACAACAATTCCTATAGACATGCAATAGTCATTAAATGCTTGAGATGTAAATTCACCAGCATTATCAAGTCTCACCCTTTTAATGGTGTAATCAGGAAAATGAGCTCTCAATTTAATAATTTGGGCAAGAAATTTTGCAAATGCCACATTACGGCTTGATAACAGACAAACATGAGACCATCTGCTAGATGCGTCTATTAGAACCATGAAATATCTAAATGGTCCACATGGTGGATGAATTGGTCCACATATATCACCTTGAATTCTTTCAAGAAACATTGGTGATTCTTTCTCAACCTTAAGTGGTGAGGGTCTAGTTATCAATTTTCCAAGAGAGCAAGATGTACATGGAACCATTGTATCATGATGGATTTTTCTATCCTTTAGTGGATGTCCATGAGTACATTCAATAATCCTTTTCATCATTGTTGATCCTGGATGGCCTAATCTGTTATGCCATAAACTGAATACACCAGGATCAATATATTTTTCGTTAACTACCATATGTATTTCTGGTACATTTATATGTGTATAATGTAATCCAGAACTAAGTCTTGGCAGTTTTTCAACCACATGACTCTTGTCAGTGATACTTAAATATTTCTCATTTTCTGTTGTCACTGACTGATAATCATACCCGTTAAGGTATATGTCGGAGAAACTCAATAAATTTCTGCTTGACTTGGGAGAAAATAAGGCATCATTTATTAAAAATTTTGTACCATTTGGTAGTATGAAATTTGCCTTTCCTATCCCTTTTATCAAGTTAGCAGGTCCTGATATTGTATGTATAGTTCCTTCCGTTGGTTTTAGATCAATAAAATATTTCTCGGATTTAAGTATAGTGTGTGTAGTTCCACTGTCTGCTATACAGAGATCTCCACCACTTGATTGATGTTGTATTCCAGCAAAATTCATATTGAACTTCATATATAAGAAATAAATAGTGAGTACATTAATATTACACAATATTTTAAACGCAAATAGATAGTACTGAAACATTTAGCAAACATAATGACAAAGACAGACGATATTAAATCGTTTATTTTTCAAAAGACACACAACTTAAACATTCAAGAAATCTTCATATAAATCAGATGGTTTCTCAGTGACTGTTGGATCAATATTATCCACAAAATTTACTTCCTTTTCTTTACCTTTCAGCGAATCCTGATACATCTTAACAAGATGTTTAGATGTTCGGCAAGTATTAGCCCAGTGGCCCATTCTACCACATCTGTAGCAAGATTCTTCAGAATTTTTAGAAGAATTTTCTTCAACATCTTGTTTAATGGGCTTGTTTTGTGGTTGATATTTATATTTTCGTGGATTACTATTTCTTTGACCACCACGGCCACGACCACGACCACGTCCACGCCCATTACCATTACCATAAGGATGGTTTCTACCATAGTTATGGCTTTTGGCATGATGATGGTGATGGTTATTATAACCACGACCTTGCCCGCGTCCTTGTCCCTGTTTATAATTATTTGCAGTATTTGCTTCAGGGATTGCAAGTGTACCAGTAGGACGGGATTGCTGATTTTTCATTAATAGCTCATCATTTTGCTCTGCAACTAAGAGATATGAATTAAGTTCAGGATATGTTTTGAACTTTAGCATTCTCAAATTTCTTTGCACTGTGATGTTTGCAGCATTCATTGTGGAGAAAGTTTTCTCCATCATGTCTGCATCACTAATTTCATGTCCACAGAATTTAAGTTGTGAACATGTATTATACAGAGCTGAGCTGTATTCATTTACTTTCTTAAAGTCTTGGAACCTTAATGTTCTCCATTGTTCCATTGCAGCTGGAAGTAAAATTTCTCTTTGATTATTGAATCTGCTTTTGAGACCTTCCCATAAAACATGGGGATCTTCTACAGTCACATAATTATTTTGTAAGCATTCATCAATATGTTGATGAATAAAGCAACATGCCGTAGCTTGTTCTTTTTCAGAACAAGTGTTGTTTTCATTTATGGTTTCAAGAATGCCCATTGATTTAAGATGCATTTTTACTTTTATAACCCATGGCATGTAGTTGTTTCCAGTTGATTCTAAAGGAGTAAATTTAAGCTTTTCCAGATTCGACATTTTCTATTATCAAAAATTAAAACAAACATCATGATAAATTAGAGTCAATTTATATTCATAAGTATATAAACATTAAACATAAATTTAATATAACATAAATGATAAGTAGGTGACAGTGTCGACCATGTGTAAGCAATCATAAATAAATGTTATATAACAAAAATATAAATATTAGTAAACATAAATGAAAATTTGGCGACAGTGTCGACCATATATTTTTTCAGGTGGTATAACCGACCTATATCATTCTGGTGGTATAACCGACCATATATCATTTTGGTGGTATAACCGACCATATATCATTTTGGTGGCAGAGCCAACCATATTTAGTATTAAGATTATCGTGCTGATAACGTGTTATAATTCAGTAGGCTTATAACTACCTTTAGTGGTTTGATTCTTGATGTTATAATTCAGTAGGCTTATAACTACCTTTAGTGGTTTGATTCTTGATGTTATAATTCAGTAGGCTTATAACTACCTTTAGTGATTTGATTCTTGATTTAGAATACTAATAATGAAGTGTAAGAACAAAGATGATAATGGAGAGAAAGAAAGAAACACTTTGTAAGTGTGAGAAATGGTGCAAGTTTAATGCTTGCATTCATGAGTATTTATAGCCTAAAATCTCAATATAAAAATACATACTTTGTGTACCAAAATTGACTATATGTATACACCAAAATTGACTATCCATATCTATATTATTATTATTATTATTATAACACATTTAAATAATTCAAAATTTGTGTATAATATATACATGTGCACAACCATTATGCGTTATAGTGTTGTACAATACTACACTGTAAAATATAATGGTTGTATACATAACAAAAATAGGTTGTGTACATATCACTTCTCAAAAAATATATATACTCCGTAGAGCTTTTTTTTATACATTTCATTGTCACATTTTTGTTACGGAGCTAAATGTGCAATTGTAACGAGTAACATTCTAAATATTGGTTAGAAGATGGTTTGATAAATAATCAATTGAATTTGATTCGAGTATCAAGAGTTCAAAACCTGATATTATAAGAAACAATATTCTTTCTCGTTATTTCTTTACCTTCCAAATTTCATAATATCATGTTTAAGTTTAATGTTTATATCTTGTAGGCTCACAATATTTACGTAAGAAGTTTTATTTGTTTGGGTTACTAAAAAAGGACGATCTTTTCTACTTAAATGTATACGAAATTCGAATGACCTCGTGATCGTTTTCGACCAATTTCTAGACCATCTCTAAATGTGCTTATAGTAAATTTTGAACTTAAGATTTTTTTGTAAAATATCACTAACCCAACCACTATATATGTGAATATCTTAAATTCTTAATGCTAATTCAAATAAGACCATTCTTATTGCAGCGTGAAGGCTCCGGATCAACACCACCGCGCCTCCTTCGCGCCCCTGTGCGGCGTGATGGAGGGGAAAATGGCTCGGCGCGATGAGTTGATCACGGAAGAAGATGAAGGCGTGAGGCTTGGATTAACCAATCAAAAGCTTCCATGTAATTTGTGTTTGATTTCATTTTCTTTTTTGATTAAAAATTAACTGGTTTTGGTTATTAATTTGTGTTTGTTGAGATGAAGAAGAAGGGAGCGTATTTTTTTTCCAGATATGTGGTGTGGTGTGGTACAGATGAAATGAAGAAGATGGAATCATCAAATTACATTTTCTGTCCCTATACTTTATTTAATAAACTATTTCTGTATTAATTCAGTAAATATACATTATACATAATATATACTCCGTAATAATCCTTATTTATTTAATAAACTATATCTAAAATTATTTCATTAATAAAATAGAAATAATAATAAAATTACTATAAAAAAGAAAAATAAATTAAAAAAGTGGACCAATTTAACCCATAACACAATCATCACGCCCACCACTACAAACTTCATCACGCCATCACGCCATCACCTTTGCCAAATCAGCACTATACCCCCACAAAAACACCTCATCACGCCCCATCACCCCGACACCATTGTGAATAGTCTAAGGTAAAGAAAATAAAGAGGCGTGATCTCTACGTACATGGCGTAGTGAAAATGGTGTAACTGATTACACGGAAGGACCACTATTGGTTCATCATGAGATTGAGATAATTAGATGGTGGTATACCTTAATATGGGTATATCACGAGATACATTCATATCTGTATTTACAGTTTTACTGTTTTACGCATGCATATACACTTTCACTATTTTAAGCATCTGTTTTGCACCATATCTATGTCAATCATTTTATTTCTACCCAATATATCCACTTAGATTATACCAATCATTTCGTAATATCACATATTTAATATTTATTGATATATTATTAATTTTTTATCAAGGAAACTCTTCTGTGAACGAGCACATAGACTATCCTATAGAAGGTAAAAACTTCGGGTAATCAAGCATCCCGAGCACGATTCGATTTTCAGTTTCAGTTTCGCGATTCTGTTTCGTTTTTCAGTTTCCCGTTTCGATTTTCGCGTTTCACTTTTTTGCTTTGGTTTCGCCTTCGGCTCCGTGTTTTGATTCCGAGTTTCAATTTTGCGTTTTGGTTTCGCGTTTATGATTCACGTTTCAGTTTTGCGTTTCGGTTTTCGCGTTCGGTTCCGCGTTTCGGTTTCTTGTTTCAGTTTCGCTTCTCGCGTTTCAATTTCCGCGTTTCGATTTCACGTTTCGTTTCCGCATTTCAATTTTGCGTTTCGGTTTCGCGAAATCGAAATGAGAAACCAAAACAAGAAAACCAAAACGCGGAAATGAAACGCGAAACCGAAACACTGAATTGAAACGCGAAACCAAAATGTAGACACCGAAACGTGCAACTGAAATCGAAACGCAAAAACTGAAATGTGAAACTGAAACCTGAAATCGAAAAGCTGAACGAAAACGCTAAAAAAATGAAAAGAGAAAATCGAAATGTGAAACCGAAATGCATAACTGAAACACGAAATGAAACTTGAAACCAAAACGATTAACGTGTGTTAATGTCAGGGACCACCAAAGTATTCATTTAAAGACTTTTTTAACGTCTGTTAGCGTCAGGAACCACCCACGTATATATTGGTAAATTACAATGACCACCAAATTAAAAAAAAATAATCATATGGGGCGTTTGGTTCAAGGATTTCAATTCTCATGATTTAAATTTCCAGGGGATTTGAAATCCCACAGGATTTGAAATCTTGGGATTTGAAATCCCATCTTCTGTTTGGTTCGAGGTTTTCAAATCTCAGAATTTGTAATGCGAAACCGAAACGGGAACATGATCGCAAAACGCAACCCGAAATCGAAATGTGGATCCAGAACGGGAATGCAACCAAGATACGTGATGTCGTAGCGTGGGGGTACGAAATAGTTTATATTTTTACTAGGAAATACTATTAAATATGCTACAATTTTACACAAGTTTTAATTATTTATTTACAAAATGGATATACCTAAACCTTGCTACAACACTATAGGCAGTGTACCTAATCGTAGAGTAGTATAGTTTTTAGTAAGTCCGGTTCGTTCCACAGGGAGCGGGCTTATTGCACACTATATTTTTAAACAATTATATTTGTACAAAATATATTATATTGATAATATATAAAAGGCGGTTTACCGTTTAATGACTGGTTTGTCGATTTTATATTTTAAGTTACAATTAAAACCTAATGCAAAATATAAATGACGATAATTAAAGTAGCGAAAAATAAATGACAATAAATAAATGACGTTAAATAAAATAGCGAGTAAATAAAAGTACGATGAAATATGAAATAAAATATATTATGCTTATTTAAACTTCCGTAACCATGATGGTTGACGTGTTGATTTTAATTTTATGCCCATGGGTTAATTGTCCTTTGTCCTGGATTATTTAATATGTCCGTCTGGTTTTTGTCCATAACAGTCCATCGGTCATAAATTTAAAGTGCGAGTGTCCTCGTCAAATTATCCTTATACCCGAAGTCAAATATTCCAACTAATTGGGGACTTAAACTGTAACAAGGTTTTAATACTTTGTTATCAATTATGCCAAGTGTCCTTGTACATAATTTCACCCATGTTTTAATAATTTCATAGACTATTAATCCACTCCCGTGTCCGGTTAAATGAACGATTATTCGTACATATAAATATCCCGCCCATCGTGTCTGATCGAGTGTATATGGTTATTTATAGGGACGTCCAATTGTAAATCTTTATATTAAAATTAACAAACTATCATTTAGTTAAACAAATATAAAGCCCATTAATAGCCCATAGTCTAATTTCCACAAGTGTCGTTCTTTTGTCCAAACCCCAATTAAGGTACAAAGCACAATTACCCCGTCTTTAATATTTAGTCCAACATCATGATTACTTTGGCTCAAATAAGCATAATAATAACTTAAGTACGAGACATTAATTTAAAAAGGAGAA
Source organism: Rutidosis leptorrhynchoides (assembly GCF_046630445.1). Lineage (NCBI taxonomy): Eukaryota > Viridiplantae > Streptophyta > Magnoliopsida > Asterales > Asteraceae > Rutidosis > Rutidosis leptorrhynchoides. Next base: position 10,925,593 of record NC_092340.1, on the reverse strand, counting down.
TATAGCTTACATTGATTATTTATCGCGTAGTGTTACACGGACAGAGCTCCGACTTTAAAACCCGTAAAATAACCTTTACATAACCCGAACTAATCTAATATAAAACTACCCTATACTATATATATTATATATATATTTATTTATTTATTTATTACAGAGTATTATTATTATTATTTTTATTATATTTTTACTCGCAGAATTCGTGACCTTTTATAGGCATTTTGGAATTTGGCAGCTCCGCGAGTCGTGGAGTTTTTGGCCTTCAAACTCCGCGAGTCGTGGAGTTTGAAAATCCAGCTCACAAACTTTTGGCTCCTAGCTTGTCGACATAATAAATATATAAATATAAAATATAAATAATTAATATAATTATTTATATATTATATTATATTCTTGTGCATAGTTGACTTGTAATTTTTGGTCCATTGCGTCGGGCGTTGATAGTTGACTCATGTCCCGGTTCCGGATTTTCGAACGTCCTTGCGTACAATTTAATATCTTGTACTTTGCGTTTTGTAACTTGTACTCTTGTCATTTTTAGACGTTTTTCATCAATAAATTGAACCACTTGGATTGTATCTTGTACATTTGAGCTTTTTGGTCATTTGCGTCTTCAAATCGTCATTTTTGCCTTTTGTCTTCGCACTTATTTAATATAAACGATTACAACTTAAAATAGGACAATTACAACTAAATAATTTACATATTGGGAGGATATTGCTACTAAATATATGTTCATTTGGAGCACTATCAAATATCCCCATACTTGAGCGTTGCTTGTCCTCAAGCAATACATAACTTGAAATAATATAATACATCACACGAATCACTTTTTTATTCTTCACACTTTGTACATCAGTGATTTTGATATGGCGGTATAAATAATGATAGTAACGATAGAACCATGGTTAAAGGTGGGTGTGTCATCCACAGTTGCCACGGGTTTAGGTCAACGACACTTGCAATCAAATAGCCGATTTACTTTCGGTTTTCAAAGCAAAGTGCACATTTGAAAGGCGGTTTACAGTCCCACATGACTATGAAAATGTAGATCCTTAAGGAAATTGAATCTTTATGAAAATATTTGATCTTTTGAAAATTCAATCTAGCTTTTACCCTAGATAAGTTTTCCGGAATAACCCTTCACCGGTGTTGCAAAATATTTTTGTGGGTTTTGTGGGTTTCAGATTTGAAAATTTTGGCTCAAAACTTATGGTTTTGTGTCACCCACTTGCTAACCTTGTATTAGGAAAGCAACACGTCCAGTATACTTGCTCCGTATATTACCTTTCGGTAAACTACCGTCCGGTTGTAAAGGAAAGCGTTGAACAAGCAACTTGTTAAGGAAATGTCCCCTGACATGCTTTTAATTATGGTCTATAACGTGTCGGACGCAATTACTATCCTTTGTAGGAGCAATAGTAAAGCTCACCCTTATAATTTTTCGGTTTTGCACAAGGTCCTGTCTTCGACCATGCTATGCAACCACCGTTCTTACGGTTGACACCCGATTTGATTCAGGTGACCTAATGAATTTCAGGTGAATTTCTAGGATTTTACGTGCATTGAAAATAGGTTTTCAGAAAACAAATCGGTTTTAATTTTGATCAAAATATTTTCTCGTTCAAGCTCGAGTTTAGATATCATTGAATTCCATGAGTTTGTAATTCTCAATCTTTAAGGTCAATCTCAAGGATTAAGTAATATCAGGCTTAAAAGCTGATTTTTAATCTTTAAGGAGATTATCCTTTCTGGGGATCTGATTCATTAGTCTTATCAAGCTAATTTGCACGGTGCCCCCCCATTATACGAGATAAATCCTTCTAATGGTTAGGATAAATCTGACCACTTGGCGACCCTGTTTGATGCTGAGGTCCGTGGATTTCCTGCTGATTTTAGAGATGACTTTTCTAGATTTTTCGTCAACCTACAGCTGGTCTGGACGACAACTTCTTGACCTAAATCAAGAAGCGCGTGTCTTTTTCGGAAGACTTTACTTCCTTTTAATGATGGAATTGATTCATCGTGTAGATCCATCTTTTCTTTTCTTTCATCGGGTAAAATAGTTAATTTAGTTCAAAACAAAAGCACCTGCAATAAACTTTACAGAAACATGTGCTAGATAGTTTTTAATTGAATAACTATGTACATTCTCCCCACACTTAGTTTCTTTCTTTGCCTTTTTATTCTCCTTTATTCCATTTTAAATGAATTCAAGCGTTTTAGGGTGTTTCTCAATTTATGTCCTTTCCGAGGTAACGATAATTTCGGTATTATCACCTAATTTTCATCGTTCATAAATATGTAGAAACATGATTTTGAATTCATTTATTTGAAATTTTTTTAAAATTTTCACAAAATTTGGCAAATAAAACCAAGTGTAAACCCGAGAGAATTTATAACCCTTCCCCACACTTAAAATCATGCAATGCCCTCATTTGTATGAAATCAGACTCTAATTATAAATTTATGAGGGTGATTAGTGTAGAAAAGTGATTGAAAATACCCAGTTTGTAATTACAAAGCTCGTCGAATGATAGATGGCGCGCCTCATCGTTCATTCCTTCTTGTTTTATCACACATATTTTTCTTCAAAAACGGTTGCTTTTCTGAACTGTTTGCTAATTTTTGAAAATGCGTCTTTTACCCTAATCATGCATTTTTATTAACGAGTTATGCATTAACCCGAACCCCTAATTTAACGTTAAGTGGGGTTAGACTTCCCCATACTTAGCTGACGACATGTGAAGTCGGTAGAATAAGTTCCACGAATTAAAATAGTGAGCCAGTTATTTACATCTCGGGTGATGTATAATATATCAATGGGTTTAAAGTTTAGACTCACCCAATCGTCACTACTTAATTCTTTTTTAAGTGTAGCTTTTAGTAAATGGATATGTCTCTTTTCTGGTTCTTGGTCAAATGGATCGATATACACCGACATACATATTATAGGGTGGACAATTCCTAACATTTCCTTCCTTTTATTCTCGGGATTAAAGGTTTCACCTCTATTATCCAATTGGGTGAAATCTGAGGTGTCATTATCTATTACAGCTCGTAGTTCATCTTCGATAGATGACTCATCTATTGAGAATATTGGGTTGAAAGGTTGTGGAATGGTGAATTTCGGGATCAAAGAAAATTCTTCTTCATTAATGGTACTTATTGGTCTCACCATTTTGGTCTCGGGGGTAAAATTTTCAACGTTATCGTTTTCCCAAGAGTACCAATTTGTCACCCTTACTTCTTCTTCATTCATTGATGGATCGACGATTTTGTCGGCAGAGGCTAATGTGTCGATATGTTGTGAAATTGGAAAGACTGAATAAAAAGTATCATCGGGATAGTTGGTGATTTCGGAGCTCTCGAATTCATCAAAATTCGATGATATGAGATTTTGTTGCACACGACTCCTCGGATCAACAGGTGTGTAGTCTGATAGAGTTTCAGCTTGCCGGTTTACAAACTCTCTCATTTGTTCATTTTGAGCATTGAGTTCTTCGAGTTTGATTTTCATATTGTCTAATAAATTTTCAGACACGTAATTTTCCTCGTCTACTGGTTGTTGAGTTTGGAAATATTCTTGGGAATAATCCCAATTTGAATTGTATTCTTCATAATCATTCCATTCAGGTTCCGTGGGTGCGTAATTTTCCATAGGAACGTAATAATAACATTCCCATGTTGAGTGATAATCTCCACAGATTTCACAACCAGTTATTGTTTCGTCATTCGTGATCCAAGATTGACCGAACGAATTGTCATCAACACCCGTTTGAGAGTATTGATTTAATTGATTTTGGATATCAAAAAGAGTTTCTATAGCCTTGTTTTCAAAATTTTCCATATTATTGCGATGGTCAAATTTTAGCTACAATGTGGTGCATTTACTAATTATCCTATTAGTTATAAAAAATAGAAAAACTTATATAAGTTGTCCAATTAATAGACTTTTCTGCTTTTGCCCACGTTTCGAATAGCCAAAAGATGCAGCAGGGAGCCAGAACCCTTTAAATCGGAAGCTCACAACTCAGCCACTAACAAATCCAACTATTACTACGAAGCAGAAAATTTGGATGTCTATCAATTTAACCGCTTAAAATAATTTTTCTTTCCGTTTGAGATATTAGATAAAAAATAGAGAAAATTTCTAAGTCCTAAAAACTAAAGCGTCGAGAAATAAGAAAGAAAAAGAATGCGCGTCGAAAAACGTCGAAAAATAAAAATAAGAAAGTAGCGAGTCGTGACTTAAAAGGCACTAAAATTTTAAAATCGTCGCAAAATTCTAAAGCACCTAAATCTTAGTCTAAAGAAATAGCACTTAAGGGATTTAACGACAAAGCCTAAAAATCTAAAAATAAAAATAAGCTACGGCAAAATACTAGAACTTAAAACTAGCTACGAACAATAAAGATACAAATATTACACTAAAAAAATACAAAATATAAAAATATACTTAAAGTTGTAAAAAGTACAATTTTTATAAAAATATTATTTTTATATTATTTATTTTATAAAACTATTAATTTTATATTTTAATTAAACTAATTTAACTAAATATATAAATTAAATAAAAAGAAACTTAAAATAAAACTAATTATAATAATAATAAGTAATTAGGGTTAATTATAATAATAATTAATAATTACTCCGTAATTAATGCTAATTAGGGTTCCTGTGTGGCGTGTCAGATTGTCTCCGCGAGTTGCGGTATTAGAAGCTGTAAACTCCGCGAGTCGCGGGGTTCCAAAATTCAACTCAGGTACCTTTTAAAATTTGACGCGTTTTCTTTTTTCTTTTTATATATTTTCTGTTTAAATCAAAATATTTATATAATAAAAACTTATATTTTAAAAACTAGAATAAAAATAGAACTACTTTATAATTTTATAAATAAAAATCTTAAAACTAGATTTATATATATATATATTTTTTTTTCGGTTTTTTTTTATGTTTTAAATAAAAACAAAATACTTAAATAAAACTTATATAAAAATAAAGAAACTTTATAAAACTTAAATATTTAACAAAATCTTAAAAATACTTATATTTTTGTTTTTTTTATATTTTCGAATATTTAAAACGTATTTTTATAAAAACGAATTTTAATAAAAGTAAACTAAAAATCTTTTTTTTTATATTAGCGTTGCGCTTTCGGCTTTTAAGACTGTCCCCGGCAGCGGCGCCAAAAATACTTGATGTCCTAGCGTTGGGGTACGAAATAGTTTATATTTTTACTAGGAAATACTATTAAATATGCTACAATTTTACACAAGTTTTAATTATTTATTTACAAAATGGATATACCTAAACCTTGCTACAACACTATAGGCAGTGTACCTAATCGTAGAGTAGTAGAGTTTTTAGTAAGTCCGGTTCGTTCCACAGGGAGCGGGCTTATTGCACACTATATTTTTAAACAATTATATTTGTACAAAATATATTATATTGATAATATATAAAAGGGGGTTTACCGTTTAATGACTGGTTTGTCGATTTTATATTTTAAGTTACAATTAAAACCTAATGCAAAATATAAATGAAGATAATTAAAGTAGCGAAAAATAAATGACAATAAATAAATGACGTTAAATAAAATAGCGAGTAAATAAAAGTACGATGAAATATGAAATAAAATATATTATGCTTATTTAAACTTCCGTAACCATGATGGTTGACGTGTTGATTTTAATTTTATGCCCATGGGTTAATTGTCCTTTGTCCTGGATTATTTAATATGTCCGTTTGGTTTTTGTCCATAACAGTCCATCGGTCATAAATTTAAAGTGCGAGTGTCCTCGTCAAATTATCCTTATACCCGAAGTCAAATATTCCAACTAATTGGGGACTTAAACTGTAACAAGGTTTTAATACTTTGTTATCAATTATGCAAAGTGTCCTTGTACATAATTTCACCCCTGTTTTAATAATTTCATAGACTATTAATCCACTCCCGTGTCCGGTTAAATGAACGATTATTCGTACATATAAATATCCCGCCCATCGTGTCTGATCGAGTGTATATGGTTATTTATAGGGACGTCCAATTGTAAATCTTTATATTAAAATTAACAAACTATCATTTAGTTAAACAAATATAAAGCCCATTAATAGTCCATAGTCTAATTTCCACAAGTGTCGTTCTTTTGTCCAAACCCCAATTAAGGTACAAAGCCCAATTACCCCGTCTTTAATATTTAGTCCAACATCATGATTACTTTGGCTCAAATAAGCATAATAATAACTTAAGTACGAGACATTAATTTAAAAAGGAGAACATAGCTTACATTGATTATTTATCGCGTAGTGTTACACGGACAGAGCTCCGACTTTAAAACCCGTAAAATAACCTTTACATAACCCGAACTAATCTAATATAAAACTACCCTATACTATATATATTATATATTTATTTATTTATTTATTACAGAGTATTATTATTATTATTTTTATTATATTTTTACTCGCAGAATTCGTGACCTTTTATAGGCATTTTGGAATTTGGCAGCTCCGCGAGTCGTGGAGTTTTTGGCCTTCAAACTTCGCGAGTCGTGGAGTTTGAAAATCCAGCTCACAAACTTTTGGCTCCTAGCTTGTCGACATAATAAATATATAAATATAAAATATAAATAATTAATATAATTATTTATATATTATATTATATTCTTGTGCATAGTTGACTTGTAATTTTTGGTCCATTGCGTCGGGCGTTGATAGTTGACTCATGTCCCGGTTCCGGATTTTCGAACGTCCTTGCGTACAATTTAATATCTTGTACTTTGCGTTTTGTAACTTGTACTCTTGTCATTTTTAGACGTTTTTCATCAATAAATTGAACCACTTGGATTGTATCTTGTACATTTGAGCTTTTTGGTCATTTGCGTCTTCAAATCGTCATTTTCGCCTTTTGTCTTCGCACTTATTTAATATAAACGATTACAACTTAAAATAGGACAATTACAACTAAATAATTTACATATTGGGAGGATATTGCTACTAAATATATGTTCATTTGGAGCACTATCAATACGCGAACCCGAAACTGAAATGTGAACCCAAAATCGAAATGCGAACTCGAAAATGGAACACAAAACGCGAACCCGAAACCCAACCCATAACACGAACCCGAAACGCAAACCAAAAACGCGAACCCGAAATGCGAACCCAAAACGCGAGCCCAAAAATCGAACTCGAAACGCGAACCCGAATCGCGTATCTGAAACGCGAACCCGAAACTCAAACCCGAAACTCGAACACGAAACGCGAACCTGAAACATGAACTGAAAAGCAAACTCAAAACGCGAACCCGGAACGCAGACCCGGAACGCGAACCCGAAACGTGAACACGAAACGTAAATCGTAAACGTAAAATCTTAGAACATGAGTAATGGTGTATCCTATCATATACACGCATAAAAGGCGTAATGGTTGAATAAAAGTAGCATCAGGAAGGCAGGAAACAACAGTTTTGTGTAATTATCCGTCCAGCGTTCTCCGCTGAACAGGCTGCTCCGTCATGCGTAAGCCGTGAAGGCCGCCTAGCGCGTAAGCCCTGGCCAGGGAACGCCACCTTCAGCGTAAATTTCGGATCATAAGTAACAGAACGTATCATCATCTGACACGTGTCCCCGAGCAATCTGGTGGATCTGACACTATAAATAGACCCCTTGGGGTCGTCATTTTACACAGTTCAATGATTCTTACAACTTTGAGAGCTGAAACTTCACTTCTCTCTCTCTCTCTCTCTCTCTACTTTCTCTCACTAGAAGTCATCCGGCTAGCATCTTTACACTCTACGGACGACAGATTGATTAAGCCACCCCACAAGTTTCTATACTTGTGAACCAGGTCTGCAGGGATTATTTTCCAAGGGTAAATATCAATCGGCAACACTCCGCCCTCCTAAAGCTAGATTACTTCTAGTATTGTGTTGACACACTAAGCCTTATCTTATAAGGAAATAGGTGTTAACAATGGCGCCATCCGTTATTAAGACGAATCATCTCACCAACACTGATAAAGACGACGAGGATAACGAATTCATACCCATAGAGGTGGGCATGATACATCCATGGAAAGCTGGACAACGGAGGAAGGCAGAAGTGTTAGAAGATTGGGAAGAGCAATTAATATCATTTCCTTCTATGTGCAACACAAATCCATCCGATGGTCCAGTGGATTTCAAATCCCTCATATATACAAAGGATTTTCAAATCCTTCATCTATGAGATTTTATTGGATTTGAAATGCAAATTCAACCAAATTCTCCAACCAAACATAGGATTTCATGTGATTTGAAATGCAAATTCATTTAAATCTTACAAAATCCCACGAACCAAACGCCAATTATGTGTAAGATTTGAAGTAAACACATGGCCACTCAATTAATCTTTTATTTTAATTTAGTGAAAAAAAATTGATAATATATATTCGTAATAGATAGTAGTAGATAATATTTATCCCTTAAAAATCAACTAATTAATCGTTGTTAATACTTTCTACACATTTCTCTAGTAATTATTTATTTTTTTAACAGCGATATTAAAATTAGTGACATGGACGATTAACCAACAACCCCATATTTCTCTAGTAAAAATGAGTACCACGTAATTAAAAATATATAGTGCACTTTTTTTCTTGTTCAATTTGGAAACTCCCAAATACGAAATTACAAAGATCAAAAAATATATTTAGAATAAATCTTATTTTGTCTTTACTTTATGACTCTATTTAAATTAAAATTAAAATCTCTCGCACTCTTTAGTCTTTAGTGCCTTTACAGTCCAATCACTGTCCAAGAGGTCAATTGTCTAACTTGACGAGTAGGACTCACATACAACCACGGCACACCATAACAATCTACGCCTCCATCAAACTCTTCAAATCAACGGCCACCATTTAATCTCACAATCAACTTTAATCTTTTGGTCCCTCATCCAATCTTCACTTGCCAACTAGACTTCAAAACAGACCATTGCACCATCATCTCCTTCATGCCCATCCACACATAGTATGTGTGAGAGAACACGTAGATTCAAAAAATTATGGGAGATGATATTTCTACCACTCATTTTACTTGTTCCACCATAATTGACTAAACTGCCCTTGATGAAAAGCTTATACAAATTGTTTAAAACTTTTTGTTATAATTTATTAAAAGATATTTAAGGAAAAAAGCTTTAAATTGTGGTGGAACAAGTAAAATGAAAGTTGGAGATATCATCTCCCAAAAATTATAAATAAATAAATAAATAAATGACAGTAGCTCGTGCTGAAACCACACTTCAAGAAACAAGTTTTAGAGAGAGAACATAATGTCCTTCTTACTTTAAACATAAACAAAGAACAAAATCAATAACATCCCAATATTGTGTCTACACTCCAACAAGACATGGGTGTTTCATCGTTTCTGTTGTTGGTTTGTTTATTTTTAACAGCAGTCTGCACACCAACTGTTTGTGGAAATGCTGAGCTGAGGGCATTAATGGAAATCAAAGCAAGTTTAGACCCAGAGAATGCATATTTAGGGTCATGGACTGTTTTGGGTAACCAATGTGATGGGTCATTTGATGGTGTTGCGTGTAATGAATTGGGTCAAGTTGCTAATATCTCTTTGCAGGGGAAAGGGCTTACCGGAAAACTGTCACCGGCGTTTGCTGGACTTAAACAGTTGACCGGGTTGTACCTGCATTATAACTCGTTGTCCGGGGGGATACCTAAAGAGATTTGTAATTTGACTGAGCTTAGTGATCTGTATCTCAATGTTAATAATTTATCTGGAAATATTCCTGCTGAGCTTGCAAACATGGAAAACTTACAAGGTACCTCATTTTTTTTAAATCTTGATTTTTTTTTAATTAAAAAATTCATTCTTTTCCATTAAAAAAAGGATCTTGGAAAGCATTTGTTTTATTATTATCAGATTTCTTTATGCATGCCATTCTGCTTGTATTAATTTTATTTTTGGCTATCATTCATGGTTTGGAAATAGGAATTTTGAAGATATTTTATCTTTTAGAATAATTTATGATATTTTTAATGTTGATTTAGGGTTCTTCCAATAATGTTCAACACATGTACAGTCAACATATTACCTTTGTAAATAGACATTCTTTATACAATCATTGTAATTTGCCCTTTGGAAAGCTATGTAATTAAATATAGCATTAATTATATATAAAGTTTGCTAATTTAAAATTGTTATGCAGTATTACAGCTCTGCTACAACCAGTTTACTGGTAGCATACCTACACAACTTGGATCAATGAAGAAGCTTAGTGTTGTTGCATTGCAGATTAATCATCTTAGTGGCGCGTTACCTGCAAGTTTGGGGGAGTTAGGGCTATTAACAAGGCTAGATTTAAGTTTCAATCGCCTTTTTGGTTCGATCCCTACAAAATTGGCTGATGCTCCTATGCTCCAAGTTTTAGATTTGAGAAATAATACACTTTCCGGCAACGTACCTCTAGGTATTATTCATGGTTATTTGTATCTACATCATGTTTTACGACAAGGGCAGAATATAGTGAAGATAGGTAGGGGCACCAACCCCATCCGGATTAAAAAAAGCAATTACACACAAAAAAAAAATTTATTTACTAAAAGAATAAGGTTTTTATTAGTGTTTACTCACACTGTCAAATGAAAATTTTATTAGGTTGGTCAACTGTCCCATCTGTAGTCAGGTTCAAGTTCCGCCACTGTTTTACGACATATTTGTTTTGTTCCAAATGCAAAAATCAACATTTTTAAAATTAGACACCACCTTTAAGTAATTAATAGAATTAAAATTAACTTTATAGTGAAAAGCTTGTGTCTTTAATAAAGATTTTGTTTTGTTTTCATTTTCAAATTAAAGGTTTGAAGAGATTAGCTGGTGGATTTCAATATGCAAACAACTTGGGATTATGTGGAGTCGAATTCACAACTTTAAAAGCTTGCAGTTCTTTGGATCAGTTGAATCCGAATGGCGTACCAACAAAAAACATCCCAGAAACAGCTAATTTGAAGTTAAACTGTAGCGACACACGGTGTTCGAATTCGTCTAAAACCCCGCAAGCTTCCATTATCGTTGGAGTGGTCGTAGCAATAGTGGGATTATCTGTAGTATCTTTCTTAACAGTTTCACATTATCTACAAAAACGCAGTGTCAATTTTGAGCCTTGTAACGGACCCGTTGACCAATTAAGGTCAAAGGAAGCATGTAGGAAAAACGGGTCACCTTTAATTAACCTTGAATATCCTAACGGGTGGGACCCATTAGCGGAGGGTCGGCGATTTGGTGGTGTCTCTCAAGAAATAATGAGGAGTTTTAGGTTTAATCTGGAAGAAATAGAGTCGGCTACACAATACTTTGCTCCTAGAAATTTATTAGGAAAAAGTGTGTTTTCTGCTATTCATAAGGGAATGTTGAGAGATGGAACCGTTGTTGCGATAAAAAGTATTATAAAGAGTAGCTGCAAGTCTGAAGAAGCTGAGTTTTTGAAGGGTTTGAATATTTTGACGTCGTTAAGACATGAAAATTTAGTGAAATTAAGAGGCTTTTGCTGTTCAAAAGGGCGTGGCGAATGCTTTCTTATTTATGATTATGTGCCTAATGGAAACCTTTTACGGTATCTTGATATGAAAGACGGTGATCATGTTCTTGACTGGTCAACTCGGGCTTCCATCATCAACGGTATTGCTAAAGGTAAGATCATATTTTCCTAACGAGCCACTTTAAATTTAAAAGGAATGTTCCATTGGGTAACAAATAAAAAGTAATAGGTCCATTGGGTCTAAATCCATAAAGTCCAATAAATAGAGACAGGTCCAACGGGTCTTGTATATGGACCCGTTAAAAAATACTGACCCATTTGGGTTCGACCCGTTTGGACCCAAACCCGACCCGAACCGATTGCCAGGTATAGTAGTAGGTCCAGCTATTGTGTTAAGTTTGTATCATTATCCATTTCAGCATTCTTTATCAATTTTATATATTGTAGAGGGGGCAATATGGGCGGGTTAGTGAGCTTGTTATCTAGTTCAGGCTTAAGCACGCCATATGGGTTATGTTAGTAGTAGATTGTCACATCAAATGAATCGCTAATGTTTTTTTTTTTCAGGCATAGAATATTTACACGGTAGCAAACTTAACAAACCGGCTATGGTTCATCAAAACATATCTGTCAAGAACGTGCTGTTAGATCAACGGTTCAAACCATTACTGTCTGATTCAGGCCTTCATCAGCTTCTTACAAAGGACACCGTCTACTCATCACTCAAAGCCAGTGCAGCCATGGGATATTTAGCTCCCGAGTACGCCACCACGGGACGGTTCACCCAAAAAAGTGATATTTACGCATTCGGAGTTCTTGTTTTTCAGATCATTTCCGGTAAACGAAAATTTGCTAGTGGAGCTCGGTTTGCTGCTGAATCATGCACTTTCATTGACTTTGTTGACCCGAATCTCCATGGAAGATTTTGTGAGCTTGAAGCTGCTAAGTTTGCGAGAATTGCGTTGATGTGCACACATGAATGTCCTGATCAGAGGCCATCTGTGGAAGAAGTTGTACAAGAACTTGGTAATCCATTATGCTAACTAACCTGTTTTTAATGATTATGATGTCTTTATTGGTTCTTGGTTAGATGGATTTTAGAAAGTAGTTTGTAAGGAAGTAGATATTGTGCTACTAACTTCTCACTCTTAATGGAACTTTTAGAAGTTTTGTTGTTGTAGTTTGTGAATGTTGTAGTTTAAAATTTTAGGATTGGATTTGAATTCCTTTAGTTGCTTTGTATCAATTACATTTGTTTTATGCAATGGTAGCTATTTTCCGCCAACATACCTTGAATATTTAACTTACAATTAATCTATCTTCTATGTTTAAACTTACATGTGTACATATATAATACCTAAAACTAAATCATCATTTAGTAGAATGTACAGCCAGGTTGTGGTCAGAGAAATGGTTACCAAATACCCGATAGGTCACGCATATAGTTAATTATACTCACTTTCGGGTAACTTTCGGGTAACTTTCGGGTAGCTTGAACAGAATAAAAATCTTATCCGTTAGTGGGCAATTTTGCTTTCAAAATTTGTGTTCATAAGTTGCCAATACTTATATTTTTGGTCAATATCTAAAATTATTGGCTATTTTCATTATGTATTTTTATCGTCAAATAGCTAGTTAATAGACATGAACGAGTGGGATTGTGCATGTGCGTTGCCGCACGAAATGATTTTGATTTATATACTTTAAATTAAACATAATTTTAATATATTATAAATACAATACGCAAATTAACGATTTATATATATACATTTCAATGACTGTATATATTATGCAAAAACAAAAATAATAATAATAATAATAAAGAAATTAGAACAAAATATATTCGGAGTATTAAATGATAAATCATGTTATAAGGCTAATTAACCTACTATAAGGAAGGGACGAAAATAATCAAATCCGTAGAATGTTGGTTTCTTTTGGGGAGGATAATTTGACTTTAATACTCAATTTGAGACTGGATAGGCTACTTGGGTAGGGGTAGTAAGCTCAGGTCCATCATAGGCTGGTAGTCCGCCATCTCCTCTTGAAAGTTTGGTATGTATTTGAAATCGTAACCACAAGAGGAAGTCCTGTAGAAGAAAAACTTCCTATAAGAAGCACGATTATAAGGCTAATTATAAAATTATTACTGATGATATACAAATAGTGGAGATTACTATATATTCATGAACCATCCGGTATATATTATACTAATATAATGACAATAATCATGTACGTACACAAGACATGAACAGGATACCTTAAATGTGACCCGTGCAAATTGTAAAGAAGACATGAACAAGATACCTTAAATGTGGCCCGTGCAAATTGTAAAGAAATGAACGATTTTGACCAATCAATGAAGGAGCTACAAAATATATGAAATGTGCAAATAATTCCAAATATATCAAGGGAAAAACATTCTATAAATTTAGTCTAGTTTTGTATGTTCCTGGGCCTTCTTTGATGAATTCCCATTTTGTTATAAAGATAAAAAAATTTCGCAGGAAAAAATAAATCCCAAGCGCAAACAAAACAGACATCAACACATTACAACTGTCCAACGGAACAATAAAACATTACACCACTCCGGGCATCCCGGACCCAAGAGCACCATCCCGGCTTTTAAACACCAACTTGATCATTTTACTAGTTAAGTTCAGTTTAAGGTGCAATCAATTATATACATATTAGACACTCTAATTGGTACTTGGTACTGTCATGATTAGTTAATTAGTTCACCAAAAGCCCATAAAGTACTACCATACTCTTTTGCTATGTTATAAATGGGCCTGTGAACGATTTCGTATGGTTTGATTTAATTGATTTAAACTTAAGCTGAACTTCAGAGCCCAAATATCCAGCTGTAGAAACTTTATATAATAGCCCAAACCGGCCCTAAGCTAGAGTTAAACGTATCGTACTCTTTGTGATAAAATAGTAAAAAATTACATGTTAAAAATTAGTGATTTGTTTTACTCTTGGATGTAACCCGACACATAATGTAATGCAACTATAGTATTCTGTTTCACATAAGAAAGATCATGATAATATACTAACATGGTTAGTGATGATTTCATATTAAAGTAATGATTTATATCTGGCGTTGGTTGATGAACATATTCCGCTAGTAATGGCTTTGTTTCGGTAATCATGACTTAAAAAGCAGTACACGATTTTTGCTAAATCACAATACACTGGATTTACAAAATCATATTATGTAAACTTGATGGGCTATTATTTGAACTACTACTTCTAGTGAGATTTGAAAATCAATTTAAATTAAAATATTACATAATTTGTGTTGCCTACAAATGTAAGAGTCGAACGATATTTTGTGTGGAGATCGAAAGAAAACAGAAAGTCGAGTTGTGAGTCGAGTGATATTTTGTGAGGAGTTGAAAGTGGTGTGCATATGTGATGGTGTTGAGAGTAAAATTTAATTAATTTTTTTATTTTTTTGGATAAGCGAGATAACTATCCTATGAACGAGCACATTGATTCTCTCATAGAAGGTAAAACCTCGGATAATCAAGTCCCCCGAGCACGAGTCCTTGTACCGGGTGAATTTCGCATTATACGCACTCTCTAGTCACACTCCCTTTTTGAATAATTTGGCATAGCCATGAATTGAACCCGGTTGGTGTGCTTCATTGTGCAACTCGATGACCACTCAAACAAGCCTGCGTGGTTAGAATAATTTAATTCTTTTGCTTGTAAAAAAAAACTGATTCTAATAATAGAATCTTTATTTTAATGGAATAATATAAGTAGTTTGATCTCGTAATTTTTATTTTTCCTTCAAAGTTTTCTAAGTAAAATGATGTGATATAGTTTTTTTTTTCGTTCCTTTTATATGAATGCATAATTTCTTCTTGTAGTGATCAATCATTTTAATAATTACTTAATTTTCAATATAATCCTTAACAACATACCGACAATTAAGAAATAAATATATGGTGCAAAAACGTACTACGTATCTTAATGTATAATTAGTTGTGTTATAGCTTGTATGTAATTCGTATTCGTGCTCGGGTTTGCTTCCTTCGCAAACCCTTCGAGTTGTATTCTCTGATGCTTAGCATCGAACAGTGTAAATGTCTCGTGATGTTATAATACAAATTTCTTGCTTTTCAAAAAAAAAAAAAACGTACTACGTATAACAGTAGTACATATTTGAGTAACATTATAATCATGATATTTATATTTATATTTATTTATATATTATATATACTTGCACACTTGTACTTATATATACTTATAATATTAATTCAAATATGCCGGTACCAAAAGTGAGCTCTTGTCGGCATGGAGAACCAAATGAATATATGATATCTTATGATTGTTACTATTTCATAGTAGATCAATTATTACATGCACATATTATATTATTAACTTGTAAAATAGTTGTGAAAATGACCTCGCTAGAATTGTACTTTAATTATGAAATAAATAGTAATAGTAACTAGTACAAGTATTATTTTGCAATAAAGCTTATATTACTTCTACTTTACTCATATATATATTTTATAATATGATCATATATTTATGATAGTTAAGTTGTGGAAATAAAGAAGCTATAAACCCTAGAGAAGGTCAATGGAGAAAGTAGAACTTTATAATTGTAAAGTAAAAGGACATTGCAACCAATTAAGCCATGCTTTTTATGGAGATAGAGATAGCTACGCACATGTCTTGAAAGCAATAAACACTAATTGAGACAAGATTTAACATAAACATAGTAAAAGTTTATACCTTTAATTAAGCATTCCATGTGATTCTATAAAGAAGTTCAACTTTTTAATCTTAAACTTATAAAAGTTCATAATCTGTTTTTCCATTTTGGTTTTTGCTTGCCTTTTACTCGTTGCTTCTATTAGATTCGAATTGTTCGTGTGTGTACAACGCTAAATTAATGAAGCGTAAGTCTTGGTAATGCAGTGACATGTTGAAATTATCATTAAATGTATACTATGATCAATCAAGAACTTTGAATAAAGTTTGTTAGAATTGAAATATGATGGTTATAATGTAGGGCTTTGGTAAACTAAATAGTACTTGTATTTAAGAAAACATTGACACATGAAAATGCAGTGACATGAAGATATGGGCAAATGTCATATCCATCATTATATATAAATCCCTAAAAACCTTGCATTATACAAGGACTAGCAATTACACACCTGAAAGTAAAAATGTAGTACGTACCAGTTAACAGCATTATTAGGATGATTTTACTCGATATATGATCGATGGGTACCTATCATAACTTCAAACTAACCGTAAGAGCATGACTTATCAACATGTGACAGAAAACAAGCTAAGAACGTGCTAGCAAAACGATGGAGAAGGTTGTAAAATGGAATGATAATGGGTGTTTTCTATGTAAGAGCCTTGGTATTTTTGACAAATTTGAGGGTCAATTCAAATAGATAAGTAAAGGATTTTGCTAACCCATGCTCCCATTTAATAAATTTGTAATTATCTTAAATATAAATATAATATAACTAGAAAAAAATTCGACGTCGCATTGCTGCGGTTGTATTTAACACGCAGTCGAAATTGGATATACGTTGTTTGGTATCTAATATATCTAATATGTTGAGTTATTTGTTGTACGTATGTGTATATGTATGAAATATATCCCGAAATATTTAGTGTTTTTTTAACGATGTCCTTTTCGCGCGTAGTTAGTCCCGTTGTGTTCGTTAAATTTTTTAGAGTTGAACGGTGATTTCGAAAAAATTTAACTCGCACCGAGCGAGAAGATAGGGCCCGTTAAAAATTCTGGTGGAATTATTTTCTTTTATTTTACTAAAATTATATATTTACACTTTCTACCCCTGAAAAGTATAAAGTTGAGGGGCCGTTGTGTAAATTGAGCCGAATTTGAGGGACCGTTTGTAGCGTGAACGTAAACTCAAAACGACAATCTAAAATAACTGAAACGACGAATTTCGGTGTGTGTTTAGTATATAGGATAATAATAATTAATACATTTATAGAAATGGTAAAAATTTTATTGAATTAATGAGTATTAAATACATTTTAATAATATATAAGAAAACTTCGAGTTCATTAAATGCAGTATAATGTATGACACATGACATAGGTTAGCAAAACCTGTAAAGAGTTTCAAGAGTTATCATAGCATAGCTTTCAATTTTATATGGTAGTGAAAAGGATAAGTAAATAAAATGAAAAAGAAAAGTATACATTGACAACTATAAATGGTAAATTGGGTGTAAATTTGGTATACTGCATGTGTAGTGTTTTCTGTACTTATTACTATCAGTGCATGAAAAAACTACTTATAGTTTACCTTTTTATCTTTCTGTTTTCATTGTTTAACATTTTTGTGTTATCAGTTTCACATGAACATAAATATATATATGAAATCTTAAGTCAGCGAAATTAAAACTGTATGGCTGAACGTTCAAGTTTGTTACTTGTTCCTTTCGCCATACAGTTGATAAAGGGACCAGTATTTTAAAAGTTTTGAAAATAAGAAAGTGAATTTCATGATAGGTTCAATATAACTGAAGAATATTAATTGATTAATCAAGTGTTTAATGTTAAGCAACTTATAAATGAAGATTCGGTAGTAGAAAAGATGTTGCAGTTCATGGTAGGGGCCGCTATCGTGTCCCTTGTTAAAGCTTAAGTCTCAAATTTAGTTTTATATGTTATAATTCAGTAGTCTTATAACTACTTTTAGTGGCCTGATTCTTGACTGTAGACTAATAAGTATATAGAGAGAATATGAGAGAAGTATGTGTTTTATATATGTTTGAAGTGTGTGAATTATGAACTCATAACATACATATTTATACTCAAAAAAATCTACTATACAATATCTATAATAATAATAAAATTAGCATCCAATATTGACTTTTATAACACTCCCCCTTGGATGACAATTTTATTAAAGAATAACTAGTACTGCCTCGTTAAAAACCTTGCTAAAGAAAACTCATTGGGATAAAACTTTAGCTAAGGGAAAAAGAGTGCAGCATAGAGTTGACTCCCCCTCAAGTAGGCAACGCCTGAGTTGTTACATCTTCTGAACATGCCTCATGCCAATATTATGAACGCGTCATCTTCTGAACATGCCTCATGCCAATATTATGAACGCGTGTTCTGAAAATAGCAGTTGGAAGTGCTTTGGTGAAAAGGTCAGCAGAGTTTTTGCTGGACTGAACATATCTCATTTCAATCTGGTTGTCCTTAATGAGATTTTGAGTGTATGAGAAGAATCTAGGAGGTATGTGTTTTGTTCGGTCACTTTTGATATACCCTTCTTTCATCTGTGTTATGCAAGCTACATTATCTTC
The DNA here is from genome assembly GCF_046630445.1 of Rutidosis leptorrhynchoides. Taxonomy (NCBI): domain Eukaryota; kingdom Viridiplantae; phylum Streptophyta; class Magnoliopsida; order Asterales; family Asteraceae; genus Rutidosis; species Rutidosis leptorrhynchoides. Next base: position 10,906,719 of record NC_092340.1, on the reverse strand, counting down.
ATAGATAGTTATTGAACTTTTATCGCGTTCTAGTTCACAAGAATCAGTAATGAGTTGTGTCATTGATCTCAACCAAATACATTCCCGAGTAGCTTCATGTAATGCAATCACTTCGGCATGATTTGATGATGTTGCAACAAGTGTTTGTGTGACGCCCCGTACTAAATCATCATGTACGGACCATCAACAACAGGATCATTACAAGGTTAAGTACTATATGCGATTTCAAAAAGAATTTGCATTCATTAATAAAAGTGACGTCATAACTAACGTCAAATGTTTTACATCAAAAGTATGCTTCACTAAGTAGAAGCAAGTAATAGGTGTATGTGACCCCAATGGTCGTTACAAATCATCGTTTCAAAAGTAATAATGTTTGAATGCAAAAGTAAGCGTTCATGCAGTGACATCTCTAAAGCAGCGGGTGTCTACAGCAAGACTAGTATAACAGCGGAAGCAACCTCAAGCACCTGAGAAATACATGCTTAAAAATGTCAACACAAAGGTTGGTGAGCTATAGTTTAAGTATAACAGTAATGTAAGTAGGCCACGAGATTTCAGTGCTACAAAGAGCGTTTCAAAACAGTAATCCAAATCAGTATGTTTAAGTATATGCTCAACCGTGGGCACCCGGTAACTAACTTAACGTTTAAATAATAATACCCCCTGAAAGTACACTTGGCGAGTGCGTATGTTTACGAAATATTAAACACTCGTTGACTGCTAGCGCGACTAGCCCGAGTGGGGATGTCAAACCCTATGGATCCATATCTAAGATTCGCGTTCACGGTTCAAAAACCAATGATTAAACGTTACCGAGCTAAAGGGAATGTTTATGCCGTTGTATAACCCACACATATATAAGTTTAAGTACTCGTGCCTAGTATGTAAAACATAAAATCCGCATGCATTCTCAGTTCCCAAAATAAGTTAAAGTAAAAAGGGAATGCTATAACTCACAATGATAAGTAGCGGTTAAGTTGAGTCGGGAAAGGTGTGCAAGTAGTAGGTCCGAAAGTCCTCAACCTAAGTCAAATAGTACTAAGTCAGTAAGGCATCTCAAAAGGTTTATAAGTATGTAATTAAGGTCATAAGGGTCATCATCAATCATCATCAAACGAAAGGTACAAAGTATGTTTTGTTCAAGTAAGGAGTTTAAAACGAAGGCCGACATCGGTCAGTCGCCACGACCTCTAAACAAACCGAACAGAGGTGAGACCAGTGGCCATGGCTCCGTATATGAGTCCTTTAAGTGTGGTAAAATTTACAGAAGCAAACTCGTCTTCGTTTAACCGTGGTGACGGTTTAAGTGCGAGTAGGTCTGAAATTTCTGCACAACGTTAAAAGGACCTAGTGACGATCGGAGGGCCATAAATCCTAAACCGTAACTCGGATGAAGACGAGTCTTAAATGAAAAGTTATCTACACGAACTATATATATATATATATATATATATATATATATATATATATATATATATATATATATATATATATATATATATATAGCTATCTGAAAATCAAGGTTACAGTAGCCCAGGTTTATTGGTCTGTTACAGAATCAGCAAAACAGAAACTGTAAACAGGAAACAGAAAAATAAATGGACATAGTGACGTTCGGAGGGCCATAGATTCTAAACCGTAACTCGGATTAAGACGAGTCTTATATGAAAAGTTATCTACTCGAAAAGATCTATTTGAAAATCATAATCACAACAGCCCAGGTCTACTGGTCTGTTATAGAAACAGCAGAACAGTAAGCAGAGAACATGAAAGCAGAAAAATAGTGGGTTCCGGTGAGTTTGGTGCTTGATGTTCATCATGGTTCTCATCCTTGATGCCTATAGCTTCAAGTGTACAACTCATTGATGTGTTTACATCATCTTTACCATGGTTTGACCATCATAACCCAAGTGCAAGTCTAAGTAAAGTTATTAAGTTAAATCATAAGTACTAACACTTGAATCTTTACTTTAGTGAAACCATAAGTTACAAAACTTTGATTATCAACTAGTAAAGTGTATGTAAGCTTTAAAGCTCTTGTTTATGACAAAAATAAGAAGACCATAAGCTATATAACTTAGATCTTACAAAAGTATTTGAAGTTATAACTAGTAAGTTAAACTTCTATGTTCTTGAAGTTGTAAAGTTAACTTTTGTTCAAGATTTATGAGATCAAGACTAACTTGTAATACTTGACCATTTAAACTAACCAACTTTAAACTAAAGTGCAAGAATGAAGTAATAAACTAAATAAGTAAGTAACTTAGTTCATTGTTGATCATACTTTAAATATTCAAACCAAAGTTTGATCTTTAGAAAGTAAACTTTAGTTTACTTCATGAACTTCAAGTATGAGCTACAACTATGAACTTTAAACTTTCAAAACATTAAATGTAGAGCATAACTAGGAAGTTTAAGCTCTTGTATGTTCTTGTTAATACAAGATAGATGAATAATCAAACTAACAAGTTTGTTTCTTAGAAAATAATAAGTAAACAACAATAACAACTACAAGTAAGTTACAAGAAATCAAACAACAACTAAAGATGATGATGATGGAGTGTTTGGTCTACGATTTTACAAAGAAAAGAAAGGAATAAAAAGCTTCAAGTTTACTTACAAGAACTAGAGAAAATGAGAGAGAGTTGGAAGTGTTTTTGTGTGTGTGTTTGAATGAGAGAAAATACAAGTGAATGAGTGAGTAAGTAATGAGAAAATGAAACAAAAACTCTTCCTTCTAGCCTACAAAACCAACGGCTCCATGTGGGGGAGGGGGAAGAAAATAGTTCAATGGTCATTTGCATGTAAAAGCTAAAAAGGTTGGTTATTAGGTGGTCATGCATGGGGATTAGATGATAACTAGTTTCTTTAAGTGTTAACTAACTAGTTCATCTCTAAATAATACTTACACTTGAAAGACATGGGCTAAGTAGTTCATTAAGATGTAGGGTGGGCTTATAAGTCCACATTCAAGAGTCCATTAACATTAAATAAGGCCCAAGTTCAAGTAATTAATAAATAAGTCCAATTAAAGCCCAAGTAATTAACTAGTAACTTTAGTTAATTAAAATGATTAATAAAATTAATCATGAATGCAAATAATATCTAAAATATTAGTCGTGAAGTTTCGTGTGTCACAAAGATGTTCCGGGCAATTAAAAGTCAAGTACGGGCATTCATGGAAACAAGTAAATGTAATAACATACATTCGTTTAATCACACGTATTAATAATAATAATTATTAATAAATAAATGTTGAAAAATCCAGGGTCGTTACATTACCCACCTGTTAAAGAAACTTTCGTCCCGAAATTTTAAGGAGTGACCATCAATGGTACCGTATTCGAATAAGGAGGGACGTATCAAAGTTCCGTGAGACTCGTAGGCTCAGAAGTAAGTTATCTACCTTGAAAGGTATTTCGGTGTATAAAAGTAAGGATGGGTACATGCCATTAACTAAGTCTCTTGTCCTAAGAGATCAACAAATCGATTTCGTTTCTGATTAACATGAGTATGTCATCTGAATGTATAACCACAAAAGGAAAGATGGTGTGATTAGCCTTACAGGCACCTTCAGTAAGTTGAATGAGTGAAATGCATCATGAATGTTTCTAAGCTCCTCTAAAACATCGAGCGCTTAGGTCGTAATACAAAGCTGAGAGGTAGGATGGAAAACATGGTGATCACAATCATGCGATTTGATGTCTGGATAGTGTTAGCCACGGATTTTACAAATCCCCTTGATTTCGGAAGGAGGCCAGAGGCATAAAGAACTCGATATATAAGAACGTTTCATTCGGATAAGTGAATTGAAATTTTTGCTAAAGGTGACCAATCGGACTTGCAAGCCATAATTATTCATAGTGTCTTCAGAACGGTTTGAACGAACAATGGGGGATATCACCTAGTTACCATACTGCAGGTGAACCTATCCTTGGATGAAATGAAAACACAGTTCCGCAATGTAACTTCATCCTTTCAGTTACGTGTTTGAAGTTTAGGGTTAACGTTAACTAGAGCAACATACAGTTGCAACCAAAGAAGGAAGGTTTGTGTAGAGTAACCACATCAGTGTCGTAGATGTTTTAAGCAGTCCCCTCCCAAGAGATAACAAGATTCATAGGTTCTCAAAGTATCTTATATTACATTTCCAAAAGAAAGTCGCACGAAAGGCGTGAGAGTGAACTCTTCGAGTGGTTCGTTCTGAATTTATCCGCGTATTTAAGGGGATGTGCGGATGAGAGGATACGTGAACTCTTGGTCCCAACGAATGGTTTACTCCTAGTGAAAAGAATCTCCAAAAATGATTCTTGTGTCTCAACATACTGATTCATAAAGATGAGGTTTACGAGGGGGTTGTGATTTGCAGGGAAGTATTGAGAACAGTAACCCACCTAGTACCTTTCCCTCAATAGGATGACCAATGAGTGTACCTCAGAAAACTGATTTATCGGCCCGCGTTTTTGTCATGTCTAGCTTTAAAATAACATTTTATGGGTGCAAAGATTTTCTAACAAATTTTATAAAACTGCCATCCAAAGTGGTTCAAGAGTTTTTCACAAAAGATCTTAATAGTAAGTTTCATCTCTTAACAGAGGGTGGGAAAAAGTGTGATCCACACATGGTGTAGTCTGATACGAAAACCTTTAATAAAATCAACTAAGGGAGTTTTGAAAAACAAAACCTTTAACGTTTGTTGTGACAACATAAACAGAACGAAGTTCCTAGTAAATTTAGAAGTAGGTACAACGTGTACCATTTTGCACAAGACTATTTGACTTAAGTTGAATAACTCGGTAAAGGAGCAGTTTTTAAGTAATTTGAAGATATAACTTAGTATCAAAATAGGTAAGTATAATTTATACATATGTGATCTTATAGATCGTATAAGGGACAGAAAAGTTTTTAGTATTTTCATTGTCTGTAAATCTTGTGAGGACCGCACAAATAAACAACGTGTAAAAATTTTGATAAACATAGTTTTTCGTATTTCAAAGGTTACGAGTTGAAAAAGATTGAGTGGAAAAGCTTTGAATCATCGGGTGGCCAGTTACTGGGCAATGAAAACTAATGACATAAATGTAGTTTTGGTAATTTTCAGGACACAAGTCTTTGGACCAAAAATATTCACGTGCGAAGCCGTTGCTAACAAGTGAGGTACGAAGAATAAAGCACGAGGATGAGAAGTTAATTGCTTCTTGAATTTGCAAGTGCCAAACAGGTTATGACTAGTATTAAAGTCAGAATAATGATGGTATTAATACCACTAAATGAGAATCCCTTGGAATAAGTCAGGACTTAGAGTTATATAAGAAAGAGCATTGTTCCAACAGGCGTGGCAAATAAGGTTCTTGGGGTAACGCAATGATTTTTAAATGGTTTAAGTGTCAGTGGATGCCCAAGGCTCTGAAAGATGTGGCAGAAGTGTCTTCAACACATACACACATGAATCTCTCAATTTCGACGGTTGTAAAGTCTTCACGATGACCTGGGTACGAATGAGCAACGGAGAATTTTATATAGCGAGCAACGAAAATTTTTTTTTTATAGAAGTTGCTTAAGGTAACAATGTATGGAAAGAAACGAAGTTTTAGTAAACTAGGGTTATGTACAACCCGTACCCTTCAAGGTAAAATACCTTCTGAATAAAAGATTTGATTTGTAAGAGTGAAAGTAAAATTTTTACATGTATTTGTCAAAGATAAGTAATCATTTACTTTATTTTATATAACGTATATGATTTCAAAATTTGCGCAAATGGCGAACAAAATATATTTTTTTTTATAAAGCTTTGGGAGGATAGCACAGTAAAATAATGTGTGTAAAATTTCGGCAAACAAAATTTTTCATATTTCGGAGTTTACAAGTTGGAAAAGATTGATGAGAATCGAGTAAAAGACTTTTAAAAATCTTGAGTGATATTTGAGGTAATAAAAACTATTGAATTTATAAGTGATTGATGACTATTAGTAGGGCATAAGTCCTTTGACCAAGAAAATGCTTAAGTGTGAAGTTGTTGCTCATAAGTGAGATACGAATGGGAGAGTATGAGGATGAGAGTTAACCACTCATTGATTTTAGGAAAAATTTTGAACTGGTATGACTAATATCGAAGTAAGAAGGATGATGTTGTGGTTATCATCGAATAAGAAGTTCCTCGTAATAAGTTAGGTTTTAGAGTTGCGTAAGAATGAGTGTCAAATGAGATTCTTGGTTAATCCTTAATATAGAGTTTGAGTTGCCAAAGTGATGGAATACAATTTCCTTTAAGTATCGTTGTGCAAGTTTGTCCATTGTATCGGTTTCTCTTGTGGGTAGAAAGTGAGCAGATTTGGCGAGATGGTCAATAATAATCCGGATGATGTCCTAACCGCCTTACCGTCTTTGGTAGTTTAGTGATGAATTTCTTCCCATTATAAATAAATTCCGCTTTCATCCTTGAAAGTCAGTTCGTTCCAACTATTTCATCAAAGCTTCCTAGCTCGATGAGTATTAGGTTAATCTTATAGTTCATCCCAAATAAAATCTTACTGTACTACTGTGAAAAATTCTATCGATCTTCTCAAATGGCATATGCCTGTACGTAGGTAACTAATCCTTTTCAACTACTACATTAAAACTTCCAAGTTTGGTTAATATGAGGTCATTTCCAAATGACCCACCTGTTAATTTTAAAGTACTACTTTAAATTATTCCTCTATCTTCCTCAGTTTACCATTTGCTTGTGTCCTATGGAATACTTAATTCCCATGGTTGTGGATGGTTTATTATTCATGATAATGCTAAGGTTCTTAGATGTAAGGTTTCTATCATTCTAGTATTAAACAACTTTGAGACAATAAAACGTTGTGATGAAACATACAACTAAAATCAGGATCCATGCAAGTCTCCATAACGATTGCTTTACAGCAGGTAAGTTCAAAGTTTTTCCTATATGAGAACCCTTTTTTTTCCTTAAATATCCAGGGTGTCGATATCTATAACAAATTTTCGGGTTATCAATCCTGAAATCAAGGCCTCTCTTGTACAGTATCTGGGCTACGTGGTCATTCATTCCCTACCTTTAACAGACTATAATGCGTATGCTCAAGTGATCCCTGCCAAAGTTTTCCCTGGATCACCTCACATTCCTCATGTAGTAACATTGGAACTTCTGCATGATTTACCTCAATATAATCACGCTGGCCTGGCTTCATTATATTGTGCTAAATCATACGTTCATTCCAATATCATTCCAAATGGTCAATGTAATGTGATCACTTCCAGTTATACTAAATTTCATCTAATAGTGCTTTATCTATGCCATCTCAAAACAGAATCGGCATAACTAATCTCACAGTTTCTCGATGTGGGTGCGTAGGTTCCGTAGATCATGTATTAGTGCCTAAGTGTCCCGAAGTTTCTTCAAAGGTTCGGATTCAGGTAACGTTGTTAGGTTCCTTCTCGATATTCAATCCGGGTTTCGCGTAAGGTTGTACGTGTAGCAAATAGTGATACGATATGTCTCGAGGCGACACACAAGTCTTTGGGTATGGCTGAGCATCAGTAGAAGACACTATGACCTCGTTAAAGGGAATGCCTTCCCGACTTCTCCAATGTCTAGGGGTGTTAGGGACCTAAGTCCAGCAGTGTCGTTAGGTCGTCGAGTAGCGGTGAAGAATGAAAGAGATAAGTGACGATCATGAAAGCGTACGGGATATAAGTAAACTGAACAATCTTCAATGGTTCATACGTCGTACGTGGCTAATTAGTGTGAGCTCAGGGTGCGTTTACTCCGACAAGCTCTCCAATTTCTCCTCCTCTGAGGATCAACTTTAGTGGGCGCGTAATCCGAGGGGTACTCCTTCTAGATTGCGTGAAGAAATGTTTCGATCTCTGGAACGGTGGAACAGTAGTAATAGGTGGAGTACACTACTAGTTCTTAGGGTTAGACGAGTGGGAAAGTAGTTCAGGAAAACATCTGAAC